>NC_138175.1:22853273-24053273 GCF_964165515.1 Mesoplodon bidens
TATATATATCATGTAAAACATTGTTATGAATTTAATTTGAAGAAAACTATCATACACTGTATATCAGATCACTATTTTTTTTTTTTTTTTTTTTTTTTTTTTTGCGGTACGCGGGCCTCTTACTGTTGCGGCCTCTCCCGTTGCGGAGCACAGGCTCCGGACGCGCAGGCTCAGCAGCCACGGCTCACGGGCCTAGCGGCTCCGCAGCATGTGGGATCTTCCCAGACCGGGGCACGAACCCGTGTCCGCTGTGTTGGCAGGCGGGGGCTGAGGCTCCTGGAAGATCCCACATTGCCACACAGCAACTAAGCCCACGCGCCACAACTACTGAAGCCCACAACTCTAGAGCCTGTGCTCCACAACAAAGAGAAGCCACCACAATGAGAAGCCCATGCACCGCAACGAAGAGTAGCCACCACTCGCCGCACCTAGAGAAAGTCCACGCGCAGCAACAAAAACCCAATGCAGCCAAAAACAAATAAAATAAAAATAAATTTTAAAAAGATATTAGATATAAAATACAGATTTTGACACTGCTCATGCTGACAATCATAATTAGTATCTAAAAAATCTTGGAACATCCAGAAAGTCTTCTTTCTATAAAGACTGAATCATTTTTACAAGTTCACAATCATAAATAAATACACATACACACATATATATGTCATACATATATATTCTTACATATTCTATATTCTAAGAATAACAAATATTCTTATAGTCAGAAGATTATTAAGCTTCTACTGTATGCCAAGTAGTAAGTCAGCCAACATTATTTAGTGAAAAGAGCACTGTCAGGAGACAGATGATCTTGGTTTAATTACCTGTGTTACTGTTCACTAAATTTTAGTTCTTGAAGAAGTTGTTTAGCTACTATTTGTACTTCAATTGTCCTCCTATGTGAAATGGGGGGTAATAAGCCCTATCTCAAGGGGTTTTACACAAGGATTAAATGAAATGATATCTGTAAAATACTTGGTAGAGTAAGTGGAACATTATAGGAACTCAACAAATGAAAGCTTACTCCTCTCATGAGTTATGGGGAGATCAATAGAATATATAAGACATGGCTTCTGGCTCAGAGAAATATACTATCTACTGATACAAAAGTCAAGGGAGAATCATAGGAGAAACTGAAAAACTATCCACGGGGGAAAAAGAATCTTATTTGATTGCCAACTGAGTAGTAAATGTTCAAATTAAAGAGAAGGAGAAACAACTCTAGAATAGTTTGAAGTAGCCCACTGGAGAAGGGGTTTAGTAAATGGATAAGATTTGGGTAGGTAAAAATAACTGACAAATGAATTCATGCATAGGTAAATTAGGCCTCCATTTTTTCAATGATCTTTCAATCACTTTTACCTACTGAAAAGTAAAAGCCACAATTATTCTTTGAAATGAATCTGAAGGTGTTTGTTTCTCTTGAATGTTAATATTTGAGAAGTCTTTGCCAAATATTATATTCATGGCCATGTCCATTAAGGAAAAAAGAGACCCAGTAGGAATAGGCCAGTGGATGCTGCATGGTGATAGCCTAACCCTGCTGATAATCTTGGATTAGCCCAGGAATCTGGTCCTCCCTCAGTCACCCCTATTTGATGATTTTAGACAAGGACCTCTCCCTCTTTAAACCTCAGTTTTGTTATCTGTAGAATGAGGAGGTTGCTGTTCAGAATCTCTGAATCCCTTCCAGTTCAGGTACACTTATAGTGTAAGCCCAACTATTTCACGACAGAAACTCTTAGGTGTCCAATGAGCTGTGAAAAGGAAACCTATTAGGAACTGGAACATGGGAGAGACTGTGAGATAATTAGATAAACAAGCACAACAGGGAAGAGTTAATAGGAAACACCATGAGTCAAGAAACTGGAATTTAAAACCATGGAATTTCTTCCAAATAAAGAAAAAATAAATGAAAAAAATATATTTTCAAGAAGGCTTTTAGGACAGTGAGAAAAGGTTGGTTGCTCTCTGCTTGGTGGTCAGCACTGAAAAAGAAACCACCAAACAAGATGCATCCATTTCTAAGTTCACCGTTTAAACACAAACTCACAACTTCTTTCCAGGATCCTTTTGTCCCCCTAGGTCACTTTCTCTTTGTTCATAGATTAGTTTGGCTAAATTTAATATATTTGGCCTCTGGAGAATGAATTGGAGGTTGCTTTCCCTTTGAAAGGAAAGAGAACTCCCTCATCTCTTTCTTATTTTCCACCCTCCTTGGAGCAGGTTTGAGACTATTCCGAAAACCACTCAAAATACTAATAACATTCTAGAGACATTTACTCAATAACCACAGGTAATTATCCCCCAGAGAAAAAAGGACTGAAGGTTTATGGGCTATTCAAATGCTGTGTCTTAACTCTCCTCCTTCAGCTATCCTATAAAACTTACAAATTACAGTTGTTTTGCCTACACAGTACATACAACTCAGTGTAAAGAAAATGTCAAAATTCACTTAATGATCAATATTCTTGTTAAGGTTTCAGTGGCAGCATGGTGGTTTTGCAGTTGCCATTAGATGAACTTATAGCTTGAGTCATTATGCTTTCTTTTTTATTTCAATATTTATAGATGTTGATGTTTCATATTGAGTCCAAGACTTAACCCCCATGTGTGTTTTCTGTCATTATGGAAATAATTTCATTGTCCTTTCATTTTTGTTATAAACCTCTAAACCTTCATGAGGTCATTGGGAAAGAAAAAAGATTTCCTTTTCTGATTCCATTAACTGGAGTGTGTCCATTTTATATTCTGTGTTTAAATTACAGACATTAAAGTTGGAATTCGTCATCCTCATCTTCATGTTAGCTACTATAAGGATTCATACTGGATTTGTATTCCACCTGCTTTTTTGGGGGGGTGGGGGTAGGTTTAGACTTACAGCTTAAAGAACAAAGGAATTAATTATGTCTCTCTCACGTAATTGTCCTGAGTGAAAGAGACCAGTTCAGTGAGTTAGTTGTACTCCTCAGAATCACTTGAGGGCCCAGGTTCGTTTGACTTACTGATAAGCCACACATAGGCCAATAGCATCATTTACATGGTTAAAGCTGAATCACCACCATGTTTGTTTTCCAGCAGGTGGTAAGTGGAAAGAAATCATGGAAAAGTTATGTCCATTGTTTGATGCTCAAGCCTAGAACTGGTACACATTTCTTCCAACCAAATCCTGTTAGGGAGATTCTTGTGAAAAAACCTGGGCTAGACTATTTGATGATGAAATAATGCATGGACAGGGATACCACAGACAACATGACTCTGGCAACTGCAAGTAAGGTCATCTTGGATCACTCAGCCCCTGCTGAATCTCCAGATCATTGCAGCCACATCACTGACCTCAGGTGGTACCATTAGAACCCCCAGCCAGCAGAGGTCTGTGTAAATTTCAGAAAGGATCTTTGGAAATAATGTCCATATGCCTGGCTAAAATTCTTTATCTATGAAAGATGTGCCTTTTTATAGATAATTAATAGTCTCTACCACATCTTCCATAGCAGAATAAGTTGCTAGTAAGGATAGTTCTGGCAGTAGGCTGAAAGGGAAAGGATGGAGGAATATTTTTTGATTTACCAGACTGATGGGCTCCCTGTTCTGAGTCCTAGTTTCTAGAGAATGTTTTATTTCATTTGATCTACTGGGTCAGGATTTGGCATGGAGTAAAAAAGTTTAGTGAAAGATTTGACACAAATTGGCTGATATAAACACAAAGGGAATTTATTATTTTTTTAAATAGATCTGTATTGGAGTATAATTGCTTCACAATACTGTGTTAGTTTCTGTTGTACCACAAAGTGAATCAGCCATATGCATACATATACCCCTATATCCCCTGCCTCTTGAGCCTCCCTTCTACCCTCCCTATCCCACCTCTCTTGGTGGTCGCAAAGCACCAAGCTGATCTTCCTGTGCTATGCTGCTGCTTCCCACTAGCTACCAGTTTTACATTTGGTAGTGTATGTATGTCAATGCTACTCTCTTACTTCGTCCCAACTTACCCTACCCCCTCGCTGTGTCCTCAAGTCCATTCTCTATGTCTATGTGTTTATTCTTGCCCTGCCACTAGGTTCATCAGAGCCATTTATTTTTTTTAGATTCCATATATATGTGTTACCATATGGTATTTGTTTTTCTCTTTCTGACTTACTTCACTCTGTATGACAGACTCTAGGTCCATCCACCTCACTATAAATAACTCAATTTCGTTTTGCTTTATGGCTGAGTAATATTCCATTGTATATATGTGCCACATCTTCTTTATCCATTCATCTGTCGATGGACACTTAGGTTTCTTCCATGTCCTGGCTATTGTAAATAGTGCTGCAATGAACATTATGGTACATGTCTCTTTTTGAATTATGGTTTTCTCATGGTATATGCCCAGTAGTGGGATTGCTGTGTCATACGGTATTTCTATTTTTAGTTTTTTAAGGAAACTCCATACTGTTCTCCATAGTGGCTGTATCAATTTACATTCCCACCAACATTGCAGGAGGGTTCCCTTTTCACCACATCCTTTCCAGCATTTATTGTTTCTAGATTTTTTGATAATGGCCGTTCTGACTGGCGTGAGGTGATACCTCATTGTAGTTTTGATTTCTATTTCTCTAATAATTAGTGACGTTGAACATCTTTTCATGTGCCTCTTGGCCATCTGTATGTCTTCTTTGGTGAAATGTCTATTTAGATCTTCTGCCCATTTTTTAATTGGATTGCTTGTTTTTTTGATATTGAGCTCCATGAGCTGTTTGTATATTTTGGAGATTAATCCTTTTGTCCGTTGTTTCGTTTGCAAATATTTTCTCCCATTCTGAGGGTTGTCTTTTCATCTTGCTTATGGTTTACTTTGCTGTGCAAAAGCTTTTAAGTTTAATTAGGTCCCATTTGTGTTTTTTTTTTTTTCATTACTCTAGGAGGTGGGTCAAAAAAGATCTTACTGTGGTTTATGTCAAAGAGTGTTTTTCCTATATTTTTCTCTAAGAGTTTTATAGTGTCTGGTCTTACATTTAGGTCTTTAATCCATTTGCAGTTTATTTTTGTGTATGGTGTTAGATAGTGTTCTAATTTTACATGTAGCTGTCCAGTTTTCCCAGCACCACTTATTGAAGAGACTGTCTTTTCTCCATTGTATGTTCTTGCCTCCTTTGTTGTAAATTAGGTGACCATATGTGTATGGGTTTATCTCTGGGCTTTCTATCCTGTTCCACTGATCTATATTTCTGGTTTTGTGTCAGTACCATACTGTCTTGATTACTGTAGCTTTGTAGTATTGTTTGAAGTAAGTCGGGGTGCCTGATTCCTCCAGCTCCATTTTTCTTTCTCAAGATTGTTTTGGCTATTTGGGGTCTTTTGTGTTTCCATACGAACTGTAAAGTTTTTTGTTCTAATTCTGTGAAGAATGCCATTGGTAGTTTCATAAGGATTTCATTGAATCTGTACAAAGGGAATTTAGATACAAAAGAAAAGTGAGATGCACAAAAGAATGTAGGCTTCAGTCTACATTCTGAATGGTCTTGGGTAAAAATTTTTGCCACAGGACTATTTTTTAGGGGTGGGAACCATGCTTTGTTTGGGATGATCTGGTAGAGCTAGGAACGGTGCACAGTTAGAAGTGAGTGTGATTTGGTCTTCACTCAGGAACTCAGAATATGGATCACTTGTGTGCAGAGTGTGGAGAAGACATATGGAAAGGGAGGTGGGGATTTAGGTCATATTGTGAATGTTGGAATTGTCCCCATGGGAATGCTGTAGGGTATTATTGATTCATGTTGGTCCAGGACACATCAGGGAAATTCTCAACTAACTAAAGTGTGTGTGTGCATGTGTTTGTGCACAGGCTCATGTAAATACTCGTGTGTTTATTTGTGTGAGTGGCTTATGGATTTCTTAAAGTGCATCCTTTCTCATGGGGATTGAAGGAAAGAAAGGGGCAAATGAAATTTCCAATCTTATATAAATAGGTACTCTGACTTTGGCACCATGCTCAGTTATTTTTATACAAATCTCGCTTAATTCCTACAAATAGAAAAATCAGCATATATTTCTTTATTTCTCAGATGAAAAATTTAAAGTATATATATGTTGAATTACATTTTCCAGGTCATTCAGAAGTCAATAAATAATGGTTTTCTGGTGCCAAACCTGACGCATCTTTAATTCCAGCACATGGTCTTATGCTTGTATTGTTCACTCCTATAGCTGAGCCTGCAAACAGGGACATCTAGGGACACTGATATGTGAGTGCTGTGGGCATCACTGATAGGGCAATAAAACAGAGCACTGAGGACAAAGCAGAGCAGAGCTTTGCAGGCAGATCTCATTTTATTGAGCTTCACAGATATTACATTTTTGTTTTTACAAATTGAAGGTTTGTGGCAACGCCTTGTTGAGCAAGTATATGGTTGCCATTTTTCTGACAGCATTTGCTCACTCTGTGTCTCTGTCATAATTCTGAAATGATTCTCGTGACATTTCAAACCCTCCACCAGCCAAAAAGTTATGTGCCTGAAGGCTCAGATGATAGTTAGCATTTTTTAGCAATGAAGTATTTTATTTTTTACTGTTTTATTCCTACATTTAAAAAATTATTTTTTATTTTTCTTTTACATCTTTATTGGAGTATAATTGCTTTACAATGTTGTGTTAGTTTCTCCCTTACAACAAAGTGAATCAGCTATATGTATACATATATCCCCATATTCCCTCCCTCTTGAGACTCCCTCCCACCCTCCCTATCCCACCTCTTGAGATTGTCACAAAGCATTGAGCTGACCTCCATGTGCTATGCAGCAGCTTTCCACTAGCTATCTATGTTACATTTGGTAGTGTATATATGTCAGTGCTACTCTCTCACTTCGTCCCAGCCTCCCCTTCCCACGCTGTGTCCTCGAGTCCATTCTCTACATCTGCGTCTTTATTCCTGCCCTTCCACTAGGTTCATCAGTACCATTTTTCTCAATTCCATATATTATGCGTTAGCATATGGTATTTGTTTTTCTCTTTCTGACTTACTTCACTCTGTATGACAGACTCTAGGTCCATCCACCTCACTACAAATAACTCAGTTTCATTCCTTTTTATGGCTGAGTAACATTCCATTGTATATATGTGACACATCTTTATCCATTCATCTATCAATGGACATTTAGGTTAAGCAATGAAGTATTTTTAATTGAGGTATTTACTTTAGTTTTTCAAGACATAATGCTATTGTGCACATAATAGACTACAACATAGTGTAAATGTAACTTTTGTATGGACTGGAAAACAAGCAAACAAAAATCCTGTGACTCCTTTTATTGCAATATTTGCTTTATTGTGGTCATCTGGAACAAAACTTGAAATATCTCAGAGGTATGCCTGTATTTAAAAACAAAAGCAAACAACAAACCTCTCAATCTCCACCAGAATAATGAATCTTGGTTCTTACTGAATGTACTGTAGCCTAAAATGTATTTTAAAGATGTCAACATCTCATGATATTCTTAAAATGATACTCTACAAATGACTACTACCATCTATGTATAATCTTCTTTCTGTCCTCAATACTTCTGCAACATTTGGAATAATGATAAAGTGTGTGGTGGGGGAGGGGTGAGAAATAGTGGAATATTCCCCTTATTCTGAGTTCAAATTTCAGGAATATAATACTATTTTCCTTTTAAAGAATTAAGACAGCATCCTAATTATTTGAGGATGGTATTGTGATATTGTCAAGGATACCTTAATAACTGATCCCTTAGAGAATGATCTCTGTATTTGACATTCCAACACCTTTTCCCATGTTCCTAGCCCAGAGTCACACTTGACTTAGCACCATGGCAAAGATTTTCTGAACAAGCTTACTCAATAACCCCTCATCAATGAGTCATATGATCTAAATCAGATGAAAAAATATATTTTACCTCAAGTACACATAAAGCAAGAGTCTACTGAAAGTAAAGTTCATTTGCTATAATGCTAAGGAGGACAGAAAATTGGGAAACAGGACTACTAAGCCAGCTCTTATAGGAGACTTGCATGAGGTCAAGTCTCATGTGACTTTGGGGCAAGTTTGATTTATCTGAGCATCTGTCTCCTAATTGGTAAAATACAGACAACACCACTTACATACATTTATCTGAGGGTTGTCAAACAAGCCTGTAACATGCCTATGAAAATTGCTGGTATATAAAAGCATTAAATGTATGATACTTCATAATGGTTTTATTAATGTTGCTATTTCAAGAACAAAATTAAACGAATATAATCTTTGCTTAAACATTTGCAGTAATAGGGATTAATAGTGGAAAACGTGAACTATTGGGTCACGTTACCTGACTTCAGACTCTGAACCCTTCTTTTTACTAGCTCATCAGACAAGGCACTCTGTCTTTCTGTACCTCATTTTATCATGCATAAAATGGAGATAATAATAATATATAGTATGGCTATGCTAGGTTAATAAGTGTAAAGCTCACATGATTGTGCCTGCCACTCAGTAAGATCTATAAAATATTTGTATAATATATGTGTTGTCCCTTTTTCCTGTGTTAGTTTGTTTAAAGGTTAAGGGTCACAATTCTGGCTTCACATTTAATCACCTGGAATGTTTTCCAAATTACTGACACCTTGGCTATATCCCTAGAATACTGCTATCTAATAAAAAGGTTGCAAATAAAATATGTAATTAAAAGTTTCTCATAGCCACCTTGGAAAAGTAAAAAGAAGCAGGTAAAATTAATTTTAAAAAATATTTAATTTGACCCAATATATTTTAAGTAGCATTTCAACATGTAATCCACATAAAATTATTGATATATTTCATATTCTTCTGTATTGCTGAAGACAAATTATTCACCAGACAGTTGTTAAAGATGGCAAGACAGGTGCCATCTTTTCTTTTTATTGGAGAATAGTTGATTTATAATGTGTTATTTTCAGCTGTATAGCAAAGCGAATCAGTTATACGTATACATATATCCATTCTTTTTTATATTGTTTTCCCATATAGGTTATTATAGAATATTGAGTAGAATTCCCTGTGCTATACAATAGGCTCCTATTAGTCTACTATATTATATACAGTAGTATATACATGTTAATCCCTTTATCCTCATTTATCCCTGCCCCCCTTCACCTTTTCTAACCATAAGTTTGTTTATACATTTGTGACTCTATTTCTGTTTTGTAAATAAGTTCATTTGTAACAATTTTTTAGTTTCCACATACAAGCGATACCATATGATATTTGTCTTTCTCTGACTTACTTCACTTAGTGTGATAATCTCTAGGTCCAACCATGTTGCTGCAAATGGCATTATTTTGTTCTTTTTTATGGCTGAGTAATATTTCATTGTATATATGTACAACATCTTCTTTATCCATTCCTCTGTCGATGGACATTTAGGTTGCTTCCATGTCTTGGCTATTGCAAATAGTGCTGCATTGAACATTGGGGTACATGTATCTTTTCGAATTATGGTTTCCTCCAGATATATGCCCAGGAGTGGGATTCCTGGATCATATGGTAGTTCTATATTTAGCTTTTTAAGGAACCTCCATACTGTTCTCCATAGTGGTTGTACCAATTACATTCCCACCAACAGTGTAGGATGGTTCCCTTTTCTCCACACCCTCTCTAGCATTTATTGTTTGTAGATTTTTTTGATGATGGCCATTCTGACCAGTGTGAGGTGATACCTCATTGTAGTTTTGGTTTGCATTTCTCTAATAATTAACAATGTTGAGCATCTTTTCATGTGCTTTTTGGCCATCTGTATGTCTTCTTTGGAGAAATGTCTATTTAGGTCTTCTGCCCATATTTTGATTAGGCTTTTTAATTTTTTTTTTATACTGAGCTGCATGAGTTGTTTGTATATTTTGGAAATTAATCCCTTCTTGGCCGCATCATTCATAAATATTTTCTCCCATTCTGTGGGCTGTCTTTTACTTTTGTTTATGGTTTCCTTTGCTGTGCAAAAGCTTTTAAGTTTAATTATGTCCCATTTGTTTAGGTTTTTTTTTATTATTATTACCGTAAGAGACAGCTTGGAAAAGATATTGCTGTGATTTACGTCACAGAGTACTTTTGCCTGTTTTTTCCTCTAAGAGTTTTATAGTATCCAGCCTTACATATAGGTCTTTAATGCATTTTGAGTTTATTTTTGTGTATGGTATTAGAGAGCATTCTAATTTCATTCCTTTACATTTAGCTTTTCATTCTTTAACATGTAGCTGTCCTGTTTTTCCAGCACCACTTACTGAAGAGACTCTCTTTTCTCCATTGTATATTCTTTCCTCCTTTGTCATAGATTAGGTGGCCGTAGGTGCGTGGGTTTATCTCGGGACTTTCTATCCTGTTCCATTGATCTATATTTCCGTTTCTATGCCAGTACCATACGACTGTTTTGATTACTGTAGCTTTGTAGTATAGTCAGAAGTCAGAGAGCCTAATTCCTCATTTTTTCTTTCTCAAGATTGCTTTGGCTATTTGGGGCCTTTTGTGTTTCCATACAAATTGTAAAATTTTTTTGTTCTAATTCTGTGAGAACTGCCTTTGGTAATTTGATAGGGGTTGCATTGAATATGTAGATTCCTTTGGGTAGTATAGTCATTTTGAAAATATTGATTCTTCCAGTCTAACAAAATGGTATATCCCTCCATCTTTAGTGTCATCTTTGATTACTTCCATCAGCATCTTACAGTTTTCTGAGTACAGGTCTTTTGCCTCCTTAGGTTGGTTTATTTCTATGTATTTTACTCTTTTTGATGCAGTGGTTAATGGGACTGTTTTCTTAATTTCTCTTCCTGATCTTTTGTTGTTAGTTTATAGGAATGCAAGAGACTTCTGTATATTAATTTTGTTTCCTGCAACTTTACCAAATTCTTTGATGAACTCTAGTAGTTTTCTGGTAGCATCTTTAGGATTGTCTATGTATAGTATCATGTCATCTGCAAACAGTGACAGTTTTACTTCTTCTTTTCCAATTTTGATTCCTTTTATTTCTTTTTCTTCTCTGATTACCATGGCTAGGACTTCCAAAACTATGTTGAATGATGAGAGTGGGGGCTTCCCTGGTGGCACAGTGGTTAAATCTGCCTACCAAGGCAGCAGACATGGGTTCGAGCCCTGGTCCGGGAAGATCCCATGTGCCGCGGAGCAACTAAGCCCGTGCGCCACAACTACTGAGCCTGCACTCTAGAGTCCGCAAGCCACAACTACTGTGCCCACATGCCACAACTACTGAAGCCCGTGTGCCTAAAGCCTGTGCTCCGCAACAACAGAAGCCACCACAATGAGAAGCCTGTGCACCACAGTGAAGAGTAGCCCCCTATTGCCACAACTAGAGAAACCCCGTGCACAGCAACGAAGACCCAAAGCAGCCAATAAATAAATAAATAAATTCTTTAAAAGACATAGTGGCGAGAGTGAACATCCTTGTCTTGTTCCTGATCTTAGAGGAAATGCTTTCAGGTTTTCACTGTTGAGAATGATGTTAGCTGTGGGTTTGTCATATGTGGCCTTTATTGTGCTGAGGTAAATTCCCTCTATGCCCACTTTCTGGAGAGTTTTTATCATAAATGGGTGTTGAGTTTTGTCGAAATCTTTTTCTGCATCTATTGAGATGATCTTATGGTTTTTATTCTTCAGTTTGTTAATGTGGTGTATCACATTGATTTGCATATATTGAAGAATCCTTGCATCCCTGGGATGAATCCCACTTCATTGTGGTGTATGATTCCTTTAATGTATTGTTGGATTCTGTTTGCTAGTATTTTGTTGAGGATTTCTGTGTCTTATGTTCATCAGTGGTATTGGCCTGTAATTTGCTTTTTTTTTCCTTTGTCTGGTTTGCTATCAGGGTGATGGTGGCCTCATACAATGAGCTTGGGAGTGTTCTTTTCTCTGCAACTTTTTGGAAGAATTTCAGAAGGATAGGTATTAACTCTTCTCTAAATGTTTGATAGAGTTTGCCTGTAAAGCCATCTGGTCCTGGACTTCTGTTTGTTGGAAGTTTTTTCATCACAGTTTCAATTTTTATACAGGTGATTGGTCTGTTAATACTTTCTATTTCTTCCTGCTTCAGTCTTGGAAGGTTATACCTTTCTAAGAATTGGTCCATTTCTTCTAGGTTGTCTATTTTATTGGCGTATAGTTCATAGTAGTCTCTTATGATCCCTTCTATTTCCATGGTGTCCATTGTAACTTCTCCTTTTTCATTTCTAATTTTATTGATTTGAGCCCTCTCCTTTTTTCTTGATGAGTCTTGCTAAAGGTTTATCAACTTTGTTTATCTTCTCAAAGAACCAGCTTTGAGTTTCATTGATCTTTTCTATTGTTTTCTTCATCTTTTTTAAATTTACTTCTGCTCTGATATTTATGATTTCTTTCCTCCTACTAAGTTTGAGTTTTGTTTGTTCTTCTTTCTGTCTTTGCTTTAGGTGTAAGGTTAGGTTGCTTATTTTAGATTTTTCTTGTTTCCTGAGGTAAGATTGTATGGCTATAAACTTCCTTCTTAGAACTGATTTTACTGTGTCCCATAGGTTTTGGATTGTCGTGTGTTGTCATTTGTCTCTAGTATTTTTTGATTTCCTCTTTGTTTTCTTCAGTGATCCATTGGTTGTTTAGTAACATATTGTTTAGCCTCCACGTGTTTGTGTTTTTTACAGTTTTTCCCTGTAATTTATTTCTGATCTCATAGCGTTGTGGTCTGAAAAGATGCTTAATATGATTTCAATTTTCTTAAATTTACCAAGCCTTGACTTGTGACCCAAGATGTGACCTATCCTGGAGAATGTTCCATGTGCACTTGAGAAGAAAGTTTATTCTGCTGCTTTTGGGTGGAATGTTCTATAAATATCAATTAAGTGCATCTAGTCTAATATAAGACAGATGTCATTCAAGACTTTTGCAATAGGAGAGAGAGACTGACTTCAACTCCAAATACAACAAAGAAAACTGGGAATTTATAGCCAAAGAGAAGAATGAGGAGGTCATAGATGGAAAATTACTAAGAGGAGATATGAAAGAGGAGGAGGGTTCCTGCTAAACTGGCCTACCAGTATTCTTACTAAAGGCAGGCCAAGAACTTAGACATAAAGGGTGAGAAACTTAATAAAAAATTAAGGGTGGGGGATTCTCAATAAACTAACCTAGCAGGATATTTACTAAACTGGATTTGTCAGGGGAAAGATGAGGCCCAAGGATGAGGCCTATTTGAAAAGAAGGCACAGTAGAGCCTGTCTAAAGTCTGGTCAAGGAGAGAGTCTGTGTCAGTATGTTTGTTGATTTCATAGTTAATATTGGAAAATCCAGTGTGTATTTCTCACTCACAACACATCTCCATTCAGATCAGCCATCTTTCAAGTGCTCAGTGCTCCATGTAGGAGTGGCTGCTGTATTGGGTAATACGAGAGGCTACAATTCAATGTATCTAGGGCAGGTCTCAGGCATCCCTATTTTTTTAAACTCCTGAAACAATACAGTTGTGCAGTCAGGTTTAAGAAGAAGGATGTAAGGGCTAGTTTGTTCTATGGTGCATCCTTTATTGTTACTTTTATGAACTTCTGTGTTTTCCTAAGCCCCCAAGTGACTCCAAAGAAAATCTTAGCACAAATGTCTTAGCATATCATTGCCTTTCTGTCAAGTTCAAAACCCTCTTGGACTATTCAATGCCATGTAAATTATATAAGAAAGATCTACTATGAGTGCAGGACAGAGATCATTTTAGGAATTCAGCATCCTCTAAACTTTTTAGCTCTTGCATGAATCCTGTTGATATTTAAAACCAGGCATATGTTTCCAGAAAATAAAGTAAAACTGTGGCTTTGAGAAACAAACAAACAAAAAAACACTTAGAATTAACCCAGTGTTACATGTAAAAGACTAAACTCATAGCTATATTTTAGCTATTTAAAATGCCCTCTGAATAAATCTTCATAGAAATCTGATTCTCAACCCAAGGCGTGTGATGCACAATCCATGAATTGTGCTTTTAATATTATTGCTTTTCAGTCTTTCAAAGCTTCCCCTAATTATTCCAGTGTAAATTTGACTATGTAATGATGACCTATGGAAAGCTGCCTTTTTGCCTTTGAGCTGGAGTTGCATTTCCCAATCACCAGCACAAAGGCTCTTTTATACACAGGCTGCTCCTTGACTGTAAAAAAATCACAAGAAAATGTAACTGTATACAATAGCCATTAGTATTCCACAGGGAGGATTTGTGTTTTGTGTTTGAGGCAGTTCACATTAAATTCAAGGTCTTAACACTCCTTTGAGGCCTCTCAGGCCCCCATTGGTACTCTTGAAAAGGCTTTTATTTCTTCAACATATGTAAATTGCAAAAGGCGAATTCAATGTGATTTAATAACATCTCCTTAAGAGCTCAGAGGAGACAAAGGTTTTAATAAATGAAATAGTAGAGGAAACTGAAGTTCCAGCATTTCAATGTAATGTGATCATGAAGATGGAAAATAATATTTAGTGACATTAAAAGGTCAGGCTCAGAATGTACATCACACTTAATCTACATTTGCTCCTTTCATTTAATTCATCTGACATCTTTCCGTCCTTTCAAGGGAATTCTCAAACAAGATCTATTGGATAAAGAATTATTAGCGAAATGGCCTTGGGGGTCAGTTTTTAAAATATGTTAATCAGACTTAGATGGGAGTAAATTTTAAAAGACCACTTAAAGGAAGTTTTATCCACCACACATGCACCTTCACCGAAGGTTTACATTGTCATTTGGCATAATACAATCATTTATAGTGATATACTTCATTTTATTATTTTAAATTTCCTCAAATATTTTTCTTCATAAAGATTTAAGCTGCAAGATTGCTAGATAGATAGATCCCAGCTGTGAGTTACTCTCATTTGAAGAAGCCATTGCATTTAACATTCAGTGGAAAAAATGGTTAAGTTAAAATGGATTTTCTTTAGCTTGCTGAGTTGCTAGTGTTTATGTATCACCTGTACTTAGCTACTGCTGTCACAAGTCTGCCTTGTCCTGTATCATTAACTAGGAATCTTAAGCTAGCAGTCATGTATTAGAGTTACTATTTTGTATGTTGTTAAAGAGCATTAGAAACCTGTCATTTCCAGAGGAAGCAGCAAAGCAAAAATTAAAAAAAATAAAATAAAAGGAAGATTTACTTGTGTAGATTTTCTTCTCTGATCAGATGTATTACAAATAAATACAAACACTTTCATGAAATAGGAGGGGAAGTGCAGAATAGAATCTTCAGTGATGTTTGGGAAACTGTAAAAGTTTTAAAATATATCCTGCTGAATTCAATGCTATGATTTTAAACCCACATTTAATACATGTGCAGATGCTAGCCTGATTCTAGTACTTTTGATTTACTCATTCCTTCATTCTTTCAAGAAATATTTCACATATATGTAGGGGTACAAAATTTTCCTTCGATGATTCTAGGTCCTTTGGCTGGTCTGATAATTAAATTGGCATAATTTAATTATGGAGAAAAACAAATCTAATTTTTTAGGTATGAGAAGCCCCCCAGAATATGAGACCTACAGGCAGTCAGGCAGTTGAGGGGACTATCTGCCATCTTGAGCAGGAATGGGATAGGGGCCTGGGACTTCAAAGAGGAGGCAATTCACAGGATGATAAGAAGAGCAGATGTTTGTCCTGCCATGTAGGTAAGTCCTTCAGATAAAAAGTTATCTCTAGTAATAGCTCTCTTTCTGGGCCTGGTTCCCTATCTAAATTCTTTTAGGCAGCTAAGGGAGAGGTAAAAGTTTTTCTTATGTCTGCTGGGACTTGATTGCCTCCAGCTCAAAATAATCCACATGTTCAAGTGGCACATTTGGCGGGGGTGGGGGGGGCATATTCTGCTCCCCCCTCATATACCTATGAGTCAGTGTCAGGGCTGAGTTCAGGGGATTGAAACAAAAGCCCACCAGATAAAGTTCCTATCTCCCTGGAGCTTACAGCCTAGAGGAGAAAAAAGCACGAATAAATATGCAATTACAAAGTGCTAAATAAAAGGAAAGCATCTGGGCCTATAAGTATATATGATAAAAGGGCCTGGCTTACCCTGGGGAAATCAGGGAAGTCTTCCTTGAGTTAGTGACATTTAAGATGAGTACCGAAAGTAGAGTAGGAACTTTCAAACACCTACTTATGAAGTGGCATTTTTCAAGGCCCAGAGTTCAAAGCTAAGACCTTAAAATCTACTGGAGGAAGAGACTTTTATATGAATGATTTTACTGCAATAAAAGGAATGCTATAATTGAGGCCAATATGCAATGGAGAGATGTTCTATTTTATTACAAAAAAATTTAAAAAATAAAAGACAAACAAAAAATCCCTTAGCATTGCTTAAAAGACTGTTGAAAATCCTCCCTAAAAATGTTGTCTTATCTGTGTCTGTCTTTTTTTTATATATATATAAATTTATTCATTTTATTTATTTTTATTTTTGGCTGTGTTGGGTCTTCATTGCTGCGAGTGGGCTTTCTCTAGTTGTGGCGAGCAGGGGCTACTCTTCATTGCAGAGCGCGGGCTTCTCATTGTGGTGGCTTTTATTGTTGCAAAGCATGGGCTCTAGGCGCACGAGCTTTGGTAGTTGTGGCTCTCAGGCTCAGTAGTTTTGGCTCGCAGGCTCTAGAGCACAGGCTCAGTAGTTGCGGCACACAGGCTTAGTTGCTCCAAGGCATGTGGGATCTTCCCAGACCAGGGCTCAAAACCATGTCCCCTGCATTGGCAGGTGGATTTCTTAACCACTGCACCCAGAGGGAAGCCCCTCTGTGTCCGTCTTGAATCTAGTTTACGTTGTGTCCCTTGCTCAGGTCCTCTGTAACTTTATATTATCTAACATTTTCTATATATTCACATAGACGTCTCTTATTTCTTTTCAAGGTCTTCGATGACAAACTTAGACAACACCTGAAATCTTGTGAAAGAAATTAAATGGTGCATAGAGGCATGCATATTATTATATTTTACTAAAATACACATTAGATTTTCCTAAAAAACAAACAAACAAACAACCTTGAGTAAAATGCTACTGCCTATCAGGAAGTTTTCCAAAGGACCGTTTGAAAATATTAAATAAACTGACACATTGAACTTGAAATCCCTGAGCCAAGTTTTCTAAATATTAGGTATTAAAATCCATATGTGAAAGATAGTACCAAGGGACTTGTTTTTTCAGCCTAAATGTGCTGTTCTAATAACACTGTCCATGAGCAATGTCACTGCCATTGAGAGGGAAGACCCAGAGTTTTGTGAAAACTGAACACATCATTTATGACATTTTGAAATAACTTTTATTTGAAAAAAATATTGACATTCTAAATGCTTACAAAAGTAATCTTATTACTTCTATTGGTGAGTCATTAAATAGATATGGGTACAGAGAGCTGTGTATTTTATTTTTCTAAAAATTCAAAAAAACAGAATTTATTTTTAAGATAATGTATTCATTGATCTAGAATGGACTGTATTTTAGAGATCATCTGTTATATCGTCCAACCTCCTCAGTTTATACACAAGCATGAGAATGCTCCAGATCATTCCATTGGTTAGCAGCAGAATCAGGAAGAGAATCCTGGTCTACTGACTGTCAGTTCGACGCTGTTTCCAACCCACAGCACTGGCTCCCTTCTCTTTATTACCTGGTCCATATTCCACGGGAGTAACAGTTGGTAAGAAAGAAGAAGGATGAATTGCCGAGCTACCCATACATTTTCAACACTGCAAAATCAAGCAGCATTGGTTCTCCCTAAATGGATCAGAGAGCATTCAAATTATTAAATAAATAAATAAGAATTTGGTACCTTCTTTAAGAATCTATTAAAACACTCAAAAAGACTGTATTCTCTCCTCTTTAGTCTGTTGAACTTGACAGGAGATTCAGACAATTTAGAGAAACATCATGGTTCTAGAAGATTGCAAGTCTGTATTGCAGAGCATTTTCACAGCAGGGTGTTCAGTGATGCTCGGAATTTAACATGTAATAGGATGAATATGTTTAAACTGTCAAAGGCAGCCTATCTTCCTTATCAAATAAGAAAGGGAAAGAAAAGGAGATATGCCAAGACTGAGTTCAGGTAAATGGTAGATCCAAGAAAAACCTCAGTAGTTGGCCCATATCTTGTATGACTTTGGGAAATAAGCATTTGCTTTACTGACCGTAGTGCTTTCTCTTTCTCTATCTCTCCCTCTTTGTTCCTTGTCTCTCTCTCTCTCTCCCTGACTCATGTTGCTTGTTTTTTATTTCCACTTTAATATTTTATATAAAATCTTCACACTTACACCCACCTCACCCCTCCATCTTCACACATACACATATATATCTCCAGGAACATATGTAAATTTCTAACTTTGCCTATTCCATGCAGCCTCTGCCTCTGCCTGCCTCTACAACTACTCCCAGGCATTGGCCCATTTCTTTTTTGTTCCAGTTCTCACTCTTATAACTCATCCAGAAGGCAGACTAAACCCATGATGGGAATTCCCTGGTGGTCCAGTGGTTAAGACTCAGTGCTTTCACTGCCATGGTCCCAGGTTCAATCCCTGAGGCACAGCAAAAACAAAATGTGATGAAGAGTGTGTGCCCTAGAGTTAGGTGATATTCTGAATGCCAACTGTACCTACAATGGTGTATTCCTGAGGAGGTGGTTTTAGTCATAAAAAGCTAGGTTTACTCACCAGTGAAATGCACCTACTAAAGGTATAAGAATCATGTACATGATAATCACTAATTGAATGGGGTTACAGCAGCATAAAATATGACAATAAGTATCAGTCCTTTTTAATTATTTTTAATCTTGGTGTAATCCCAGTCATTACCCAATCATTACCCTTTTTTTGCTCACTGCATATTATAGAATGCAGATCTAGCCAATCTTCACATAAATCTGATTTTTAATCTTGGACTTCATTGTAAAATTCCTTTCCTAAGTAAACATGACCCTCAGTTGAGACCTAAAAATAAACTATAGACTTCATATCGTAGGTTTATGGAAGATCTTTGAATAATGTTGGTTAGAAAAAGAACGACTTTAATACAGACTTCTTCAGATTGTTGACGTTTCTTCAAGTTGCAGTGCCATTAAAGGGGCACTTGGATAGCCATCCTAAGTCAGAAGTGGTGACCTGAGGTGGTCACTTTATATTGAAAGGGAAGGGAGGCATATGCAGTTATATCTAAGGAAGTATTTTTTCTTTTTCCTAGCATTGCAAGGCCCCACACCTCTCTCCACAATTAGTATGAGGGGTCAATAGTTGGAATAAAGCCTCTGAACTCAGATTGGGCTATACAGTATGTGGTATAAAAATATGAAGTCCAATCATAAGGCTTCTCAACCACATTAGCTGTATATATGAAGTGTTTAGTTTTGTTTTTGTGTGTGTGTTTTCTTTTTCTGTTTTTTGTTTGTTTGTTCATTTGCTAGCAATGGACACCATGGCTGATTCAAGAAAAAAGAAAAGGAAAGGAAGGGAAAAAAAAGACAAGCATAAAAAGGAAAGGAAAATAAAGAAAATAAATTTAACATTATTTATGGGAAAGGTCAAAAAATCAAAGCAAAGTTGAAGAATCAGATCTGGGAAAGGACAGGAGTCAGGTCAGGACAGCTTGAGGATTTAGGGTGAGATCATCTGAGGTAGTCTTATTTGGATCGCCTGGGGCAAAGCAGCTTCAATAGATATGTCGCTTTTTCTGCTCAAGATTCACATTTCCAGGAGGAAGAATCAGATTTTCCAGTCATGAGTCATATGTACAAGTTTAACCAAGGAAGTTCTAGGCATTTTGATCACCTTTCCCACAAAGACGTTAAGCAAATGGGGAAGAGAGGCAATTCTCCAAGGCAGGAACAGAGCTGTTGACACTAGAAGATTAATGTATCCTAGGCCAGCCAACTCAACAGATCAGCACAATGGTTTTCACATGGGGGTCTGCACATTCTGGGAAGTTTCATCAGTTTCAGTAATTTTACTGGAGTAACCAGTGAAATATGAGGCTAGTAAAGCTACAAAATTATTGTTGAGTATGGGGGCATGTAAGTCAAATCACACAATGACATTGTAGCTAATCTACTCATATCACCACATTATCTTCAAAATTAATATGCAAATTTAGGTTAGAGTATCAATATCCAATAAATAAGAAATATAGCCAAAATTTCTTGAATATTTATGATGACGAGTTGCAAGAAATATCACTCCTGGCATGTCACAGCAATTGTTCAGAGGCCTGCACCAGCTCACCTACCCCCATCCTGCCCCCAGCCATACTCACACACATCCCCCTTATTTCAGGTTTAGATAATTTTCCTTCTTGGGTGATTTAAGCAGTCTACACAAAATGATTCAATCATCGTGCTGACTCAATACTGAGACACTTATAATGTTGGGACTAAAATCACAACATCAGTCTTCAGCTTAACATGCTTAATCATGCATCATAAAACGACCCCACATTTCATTTTTATATGATTTATCACATTATATGGAGCTGAATTACATGTCATCTTCCTTATGACTTTTGTTTGAGGATTTTATTTATATAGCTCTATTTTCCTTTTCTTCTCTAGAATATAATTACTAGAGTCCACAATATATACAAAATCAGGGGGAAACTTGTGATATTTAACATTCTACCATGACACACTGGCTAGAATAGTAGAACACACAAATAATTACTTAGGGGCCTAGTCAGAATATGGATAGAATAGTGAATTTCCTTCTACAAACACACCTACATACACACACACACACACACACACATACACATACACACAAAGTCAAACAGTCAGTGAAATGGGGCAGATAGAACTCTGCTTACATTTTTAGACACTCGAACAAGTTCTTATATTTTAGTCATGCAAATTTAAACTTTATGACTGAGATGTTATTTTTTTTCCTGTGTGTAAAGTCAGTATAATTAAAACTTCCCTAACTACATTAAAGTAATAGTTGAGGATTCAGTGATCTCACTCACAGAAAACAAGACACACACACTGTAAAGTTCTAGACTAGACATTTATTATTAGTTTTAGTACTTATGGGCTTTTGGTATTTTCTAAATAAACTTCTCTAGCCAAAGGGAATAGAATTTTACTTGAACACATTGTTCAGGTTTCAAACACAAAGGTTTCATATGGGAATGATTTTTCCAAAAGTACACTATATCATTCCTGTCTCCAGTTCAGCTCCAACTCAATCCACAAAGTTCAGCTAAAATCCAACTTTTTGTCTGAAGTCCTCCCTAACTCCTTCATCTTAAAATGATGATAATTTTATGATAGTGCAGCTAAAGGCTGGAGTAATCTGTGATTTCAACAATTTTCAACATGGAGAAATTCAAGATCAGAAAGAACGGAAATCTGGAAAAATGGCCTTGTTTTAGAGACTAGACCAACTTGTCAGTCAGGGAGGGAGTGCCCAGAATTTAAATCCTGGTGAAATATTGTTCAGGGAAATAAAGGTGCCAAGAATACTCATAGAGCATTTCCTAACAATAGCCAGATTATCTGGGTTTGCCAGAACAGTGCTCATAATTCCAAAAGACATGCCTGTATGGAAGGGAAGTGGATTGATTAGCAGAAGGATGGGTGTCAAATTAAGATACCACCAAACTCAGATCTGTTTACTTTTCTTCTGAAGTTGTGGCTAGCTTAACTGCTCTTAGCATTATTAACTTTATTTGTAAAATGGGGATGTTGTCTACCTAATATGAGTTATAATTAAATGAAACAATGCATGAGTGGATAACACACATATATAAAAATGATTATAATAATATTGACTCCATCTCTTCTCTGTATGCTACAGAGACAGAATACTGGCTGGCATCAAAGGGTACAACTCTGGGTATGGAGGGCAAAATGGGAGGCACAAATGAAAAACTAGAGCCCCAGTCTAAATGGCCTGTTACAAGGGTTGCTATTAAATTCTTATTTTATTTATCTTTGCAAATATTTAGGTCTTGTCTACTCATGATTGTAAACTCAGACACCCTCTTTAAAACCATTTTTCCCAGCTCTCCACCTCCTTTCATTTTTGAGTGTTTGTTTTTTTTGTTGTTTTTTGAGTTGTTGCTTAATAGCAAATGTGTCTTTGGCACCTACCTGCAGTTTGGCAAACATTGTGCTGAGTTATTGAAAATTCTAAAGAAGAAATATACTCTGCTCTCAAGCACCTTTTATTCTCACTATAAAGACAAGAACAATGCATATCAACTAACAAAACAGAATACTAAAACAAAAATGAGAAACTTATTCTTTAACCTGAGAGTTAATGAATTTTTAATGAATTTAATGAATTTCTAATAGAAGCTAGGTGGCATCAAAATAAGCACATATGTATGCTGTAGATGGCATTGTAAATTCATTGAGCCCTTGAAAGAGTGACTGGGGAGAAATAATGCTTAATGATTAATTGTTATTTGAATAAATTAATATATACATAACCCTTTTGGAAAGCATTGTAAAAGTTCATATCATAAAAAGCTCAAACATAATTTATATATTTTGGTCAATGATGAGGGAAAAAAACCTACACACAAACATGCACACACACGTACACACATATGTATAAAACATATTCATATTTATCATATAAAAGTTATTAAAGTTAAATGCCCATTAGTGCATATATAATATATTCACTGGTCAGATCATTATTAAAATGTTAACATGGGAATTATATGTTTGAAGCAACTGGGAAATACTATATGATAAGACTTGTATCTCTTTATTTTTTCCTTAAATGTGATACCTTATTTCTGCTTTTATTTGAATTTTATCCTGATGTATATTTTTATTTAACAGCCAAAAATTCTTTATGAAATGGGTAGGCATAAATATAGATAAAAAATTAAAATATGGTGTCCCTTCCTATAGAAGCTGTTTATATATCTAGCTTTTTGTTTAGTATTTTATTAAATATATGTTCTCTACTTTTGGAGCATATAAATTATAGATATTTTATATTAATGATTATGTGGATACTATTTTTTATCAGCTTTGTACAGATGCTAAAGGGGCAGGCTGTATCCTACATATGATATAATTAAAAATCAGAGAGGGGCTTCCCTGATGGCACAGTGGTTGAGAGTCCGCCTGCCTATGCAGGGGACACGGGTTCGTGCCCCGGTCCGGGAAGATCCCACATGCCGAGGAGCGGCTGGGCCCGTGAGCCATGGCCGCTGAGGCTGCACGTCTGGAGCCTGTGCTCTGCAACAGGAGAGGCCACAACAGTGAGAGGCCCACGTACTGCAAAAAAAAAAAAAAAAAATCAGAGAGATATTAAGTAACTCTCTCAAGGTCCCCAGCAGAACTCAATCTTCTGTCTATAACCAAACTGTCTCTTCAAACTGCAGTTTCTGGAAAAAAAACCCAAAATGCAGACTTTTGTTTGTGGCAGAAAAAGTGGATTTTGTGCAAGATAAACCATTCCAATTCTAAAAGAGAACAATGAATTCATTAATTGATTTTCATTCTAAAGCGTTAGATATTTTCCTCTGAAGATGCCTTACATGATGTTGTGGTGTAGGGAGTTCAGGTGTTTATTAATAATGATGAAATGAATAATCCCTTACATTAGTACAGTGCTTTACAGATTACAAGGCAATCTAACATCTTTGATTTCATTTAATTCTTTGAAACACCTTGTAAAGTAGGCAGGATGAATTTAATTATCCTTATTTTATCTGGAAGCAAATTGAAGTTCAGTGAGGTTAAGCTAATGCTGAAAATTTCACAGAAACTGGAGGGGTTGATACTTAATCCTGGACTCTAAATTCTAGAACAGTAGCTCCCTTTTTTTCCTATGACAGTAATACTTCTCAAACTGTAAACCTTTATCAAAGGAAAAATAATCACAGTCTATCATTATCTCCATATGATTAAAATATGCACACACATAAACTGGTTATAAATTCCTTAAACTTTTAGCTTATATAAAATTATAAAATTACAAAATCAAAAATCACACATAAAATGCTGAAACAATAAAACGACCTCATGTGTCCAATAAGATTATCATTTGCAGGAACTGAATTATTGCTCAGCATGTGAAAATAGCACCAACTGCTAAGAAAAAGGTTCTTTGAATTTGCATAGAATATATTACTGTGTGTGCCATGTCAAGACTTAGTGCTTCTTGACATTTTCTCGTTTGAAATACTGAAGAAACTTCTTTCGTTCAGCTCACTGTGCTCTGGTCCTGGCTTTACTTGGCATAATTGCATCACTTACACATAAAGTTGACTTCTGTTCTTTGTGCATTAACCAAATAGTACTATTGGTATGAATTTGATCATAAATCCAAATGCAAATACAGGCTGAATTCTACCGACAGCCTTCAGTCACATAGTGTTCATTCACTGCACTCAGGATATGTTTATATAGTTTATCTGATTATAATCAAAGTGAGTAAAATAAATATTAATAAAAACAACTCACAGCAAACCTGTGTACCTTAGAGAACATTTGCAGGCAATTTCAGAGATTAATGAATATATTTAGGAATGTTTTACTCTATATACAGCATTTCCTTAGTGTGGAAAAAATATTCACTTAGTATTTTCTTCTATCAGGCATCATAATTTGTGCCTAAGTTCTCAGAACACCTCAGTGGAGGAGGTGTTATTTGAATTTTATTAGTAGATGGAATAAAGCTGGGAGACAATAACATGCTCAAGGTTGCAAGAAAAAAGTAAATGCTGGAATCAGAATGTTGACCCAAATCTATTTGTACACTGATAGAGGATTTCAGAATGAGACTCCCCAAAATGTCACTTTTTCAAGAGGATTATTTGAGGTAAAGGCAGTGGAGAGTCTGCAGGTTCAAAAGAAACTACTGCCCCTCTCTTAACTACCTAGAAGAATTTAAATAGAGGATTTTTCCCAGATAAGTGTTATTACCAGAGATACATTTCATTTAAGTGGCCTCATCTATTTGGCAGGGCAAACATCTAATTACCAAACATCTGTTCTTCTTATCATCTTTTGAATGACCCTCCTGTCCCTGGCAGCCCCAGGCCCCTGCCCCATTCCTTAGCTCAAAATGGCATATAGACCTCATTTTACCTTTCTGTCTCTGAACTTCACATGTATGTAGGGTCTCTGACCCTTTCATGGGTATAGGGTTACTGAATGTATGAAATTAAATTTTATTTTCCCCTGTTACTCTGTTTCATGTCAACTGAATTCTTAGACCAGTCAGAAGAACCTAGGCGGGTAGAGGGAAGCTTTCTTCTTCCCCAACACTGACTCTACTTTCTTTCACCCACGCCAGTCTAGATCTGAAAATAATCTGTTTCATCAAGTAAGAACAATCTTGATTTTAGCCAACGTCCAACAAAACATCCTTATCATACAAGGGGAAAAAACAGCAACAACAAATATCAATTCCTTACTAGTGTAGCTCTACCTTGGTAAATTATAGGGTTATGTAGACCTCCAGGCAACTAGAGTATGAGACACAGGCTTCAAGTAAAGTCAAGATTAGTTATTTATTAATGTGTGGGGACAATGTTTCTTTGAAAAGTTTAAATAATATGTCTTGGTTTTGCTTGCTGAAATGTTTGTTTCTATACTGAAGGAGAATGCAGCATCCAGCAAATGTTGAAAAAGTGTGCCTTTTAGGTTTGCCAGAAATCTATAGTTGTTAACAACATAAAACTTCCAAATTAAGTGTATTAACTATACTAATACATTTACACACATAGATAGATTGAGAGATCATATACATTTTTTACCTCTTTTCCAGCAATCAAGTATCCTAGCCTTATTTATCTTGCTTATGGCTTGTGGATAACTTTTCATAAGCCCATGCTGTTAGCATTGTTCACACACATCTCAGTCTTCTTCCTCCAGACTGAGACAAGAGGACAATTTGGAGGGTCTTTTTTTCCCCCTCAAACTGTATTGCAAATATATTTGCTCTAAGTCTGTTTTCCTGTTTACTTAATTTTCCAGGTCCAACTTTAACTTCTCCTTTGCTAATTATTTCCAAGTAAATGGTGTACCATTTCCTCTTAATGACATCAAAGGTCTTTTCACATAAATGAAAGTTTGGGGTAAATGTAACATAAATGTTGGGAAATGATGACTTTATAGATAGAGGGACATTCAGTTGTTGAGCCACAGATTTGAAATCCCACTAGTAATAATTCATTAATTTATATATTTTTACACTTGATTTTGAAATTAATAAAATCAGGTACTATGCCTGTGGTGTTCAAAGCATGGTTTTGAAACATACTTGAATTCTGTAAATTTTATTTTGATAGAAAAAAATAGCTATTCTTTATTCATTTATTCATTTGTTCAAGCTATTCATCAAAATGTCATTTCTGTTTTTACAATCTTTCAATTGATAATTCAGTCTGAGCTTTGGTACTTCATTTTGAAACACTGCGGAGAGGCTTCCTCTATTTTTGGGTAACTATGGTAGTAAGAGTCTTGTTTTTATTAAGCCAAACCTGGCATGTAGCTTATGCTGATTAATAGTATTTCTAACATTGAGTAATATATCCAACATTGTATCCATTTGGAGCTTTATTCTGTATAATGACCTTAAAAATACCTAAGGTGAGGAAATTTTATTACCTTCCATCTCTTTTCCAGGGTGAAGATTCATGGGTTTCTGATTTCTGCTTTATTTACAATTGTTATCATTTTAACCTGAATGTGCTTTCACTTAGTTATATTTCTCTTAATAAGTAATTCACAGATATAGCCTCTGCCTACCGGCTGAAATCTGTTTGGTTGTCATAAAGAAGAATGGGGTCCCATGTCCAGCACTATGGGAATTATGTTATTTTCATGAATTCAATATTTGCTCTACCTTTTATTCTTTTCTGTAACAACAGTAAGATCTCTCTCTCCAAGAGTTCCACAATAATCTCCCTCAACCAGATGCACATACCAGTTTTTTTTTTTTTGATTAAAGTTTTTCATTTATTTATTTATTTATTTTTAAATTTTTTGCTTTATAACAAATTTAATCAGTTATACATATACATATGTTTCCATATCCCCTCCCTTTTGCGTCTCCCTCCCACCCTCCCTATCCCACCCCTCCAGGCGGTCACAAAGCACCGAGCTGATCTCCCTGTGCTATGCGGCTGCTTCCCACTAGCTATCTACCTTATGTTTGGTAGTGTATATATGTCCATGCCGCTCTTTCACTTTGTCACAGCTTACCCTTCCCCCTCCCCATATCCTCAAGTCCATTCTCTAGTAGGTCTGTGTCTTTATTCCTGTCTTACCCCTATGTTCTTCATGACATTTTTTTTTCTTAAATTCCATATATATGTGTTAGCATACAGTATTTGTCTTTCTCTTTCTGACTTACTTCACTCTGTATGACAGACTCTAGGTCTATCCACCTCATTACAAATAGCTCAATTTCATTTCTTTTTATGGCTGAGTAATATTCCATTGTATATATGTGCCACATCTTCTTTATCCATTCATCCGATGATGGACACTTAGGTTGTTTCCATTTCCGGGCTATTGTAAATAGGGCTGCTATGAACATTTTGGTACATGTCTCTTTTTGAATTATGGTTTTCTCAGGGTATATGCCCAGTAGTGGGATTGCTGGGTCATATGGTAGTTCTATTTGTAGTTTTTTAAGGAACCTCCATACCGTTCTCCATAGCGGCTGTACCAATTCACATTCCCACCAGCAGTGCAAGAGGGTTCCCTTTTTTCCACACCCTCTCCAGCATTTATTGTTTCTAGATTTTTTGATGATGGCCATTCTGACTCCAATTTTTTAATGTACAATTCTTAATATATAATTTTAAATATAATGCAGGAATTAACATTTATCCCATTTGCCCTCTATCTCATCATCTCCTTTATTATATATTACTCTGGTCGTGCAACAAATGAACAGTGGATATTTATGTCTTTATTTCTTGGTGTATGTAGCTCATCGTCACATACGTGTTCTTGAATTCTTATGTTTGTTTCCATTAGTTAATTTTGTATACTGTCTAAATCTGACTGTGCCTAAAAATGAAAATTATTTCTAAGGGATCAAAATTATAGCATTACCTTATGTACTTTACTTAAATGGCAGTTTAGTACCTTTAAGTTATAAGACGTGGATGTCAGATACTTTACATCTACAAGTCTCAGAACGTAAAAGTGGCACCAGGAAATATTATACCATTAGACAGCATCAGAATCATATTGAACTCCAAATGGATAATCTTCATATTTAATGTCCAATCATGGGCCTAGAGTAAAATGAGAAGGGATTTAATTTCATTATTGACTAGTAACACTGAGTTATAAAGAAGAAAAATAGACAATAGAGAAAATTAATGATAAGCCAACATTATATAGACATATTTATGTCTATATTGATATCTATATCTATTGATATCATTTATAGTCAAAACGAGTAAGAGTTAGAATGAGGGCTAGGGAGACAGAAAGAGAGAGATTAAAATTTTTGTCTTATTAATTTTTTTTCTCTTACAGTTTAGCCTGATGTAGAGTAGAAACACTATAGCCTTGGAGTTAGAGAAAGCCTTACTTAAATATTTTTTTATGAAATTCTATTTGCCCATAATTAAATTGAAAAAGAGTGCATTGGAGACTAATAATGTCAGGAATATATATATATATATATATATATATATATATATATATATATATATATATATATATGTACACATACATGTAATTATATACATAAGTATATATATAGTCCTCCATACAGTGTCTAAAACATTGTAGCTGGTGCTACTCTGTCTTTTCCATATCAGACAGTGAGTCTTTTCTCAGTATTCATCTCCTATGTCCTTTCCTGAACCAAACTGCATATAAATGAAGCAAGTGATAAATAAATCATATAATATATTTAGTTTTAAAGTAAGTTAACTTCCAAATCCAAGAATCAGTCATCCCATTATGAATCACTGGAGATAGTCACACCCATGATCTCAGATGTTTCTTGGATCTCTTGAAATTATCCCTGCTTTCCAGCTGTCCCCTCCTTTCTTCAACATCCAGTAGAACTGGCTCAATAAATGTGGCTTTTACCGCAGTCAATTCCTCCAAAGACTGATTAGTATAAAAATTCGAGCCACTAATGCATCTCGAATCTAGGTCTATAAATCCTGCCCACCGTGGGCAGACTTCTGTGTCATCATTTATCATTGTTTCTACTGTTTCATCATAACTATCCATTGTGATTATATTATAGTCTATCTCAGATATAATCATAAATGAGACTTCTGGGTTTATTAAACTTGACTCAATCTCTGGGTTCACTTAGTACTCAATGTAGATATTGGAGGCTTTTATAGGGGAGCAAAATTTGCCACCCTAAAATGTGTCTCTTTGGAATATTATTTTAAGGTGGTTATTTTCTAAGAAACAGCAGCCATGGGAAAAATTCTAAACACAGGTAGGAATTACCTTTTTCTAAGAAACATTTACATTTTTAAGGGAAATCTCCATTTGTAAGGATGTCTCCCTATCTGTACCTAGAAGAGGAGGATAACCAAATCTCTAGAAACCATTATCAGTAGAGAGGGCAATGACTTTTATCTGCATCACAATCACACTTGTTTACTGTGATTTTCCTGGTAACCTCCCATAACTGATTCTTCCCATCCTCAGCATCTTCTTTTGTCTTTGGCTGAGGATGGTGCTTAAGGTGAGGGCTTTAGCCCTTTTTGGTGAGTTATTCAGTTTTTCTGGGTCTCTCCCATGTGTACCTGTTATTAAAATTTGATTTTCTCTTGTTAATCTGTCTCATGTCAATTTAATTCTTAGGCTATGCAAAAGAATCTAGAAGGGTAGGCGACAATTTCTTCCTTCCCAACCTTTTCAATGAGTGATAGCTATTAGGATTAGTATTGGTATTCATTTTCTCTAAATTCCCATTACATCACAAGTTAGATTTCATGATGCTGTGGGAAAGGAAAAATAGTTTTCCCTCTACCCTTCTAGTTTCTTGGCTGAGACCTCCCTATAATAAAAATATAATAAAATAATAATAGAAGAAAAACAAACAGAATCATAATAACACATATACCTCCTGGATGCATGGGAGATACCCAGGAAAACTGAGTAGCTTTCTGAAATGGCCCAAGCCATTACCTTAAATACCATCTCCAGTTAAAGATAAAAGAGGTTGGGCGTGGGAAACCACTTATGGGAGATTTTCAAGCAAAATACAGTAAAGGAGGGTATGGCTGTTATGCAGATTTAAGTCTCTGCTTTTTCCATTCATAAGAGTTTCTTGAGATTTAGTCATCCTTCTCTTCCTGGTACAGAGAGGGAGACACCTACAAATGGAGGTTTCCCTAATAATGTAAATGTCTCTTACAAAAGGGTAACTTCTACTTGGTTTTCAGAGTTTGCTTATCCAGTGTCTTCTCTTCCTTAAAAATAATCAACCTAAAATAATCTTTATGCCAAAGAGGCATATTGGGGGTGACAAATTATACTTCCCTTTAATGCTTACATTTATATCCTTTTCAAAGTTATTTTAGTCTATATTACAGGTGCTGGGTAGAAGGTGAGAACATAATGAAAAACACATCCCTGCATTCTTGGCAGTTTACATTCTAAGTGATAAGTATATAAGTCAGTGTATAATCACTAAGATAAGTATGATGAAGTAAAAGTATGTTGTTCTATGAGAATATATAAAAGAATTGGACATAAAATGAGGATTTGGAGAAGGCTCCCTTAAGAAAGCAATATTTTATCTGGAGTCCGAAAGATGGGGAGGAGTTAAATAGGCAAAGGTGGATTGTAAAGTACAAAGAAGTGTATTGGAGAAAAGGTGTTGGATAAAGCTTGTGAGGCAGCTGAGAGATCTTATTCATGTTATCAGAACTAAAAGACATGGATGAGTGTGAAAATGCTAGGTGTCGTTTTGTGCGGGGGTGGGGGGTGGGGGGGTGGGGGGGGGTGGGCGGTTCCAAGGAGCTTCGGTCTGGTCCTTTATGTCTCAGCACAGAAAGAATTCAGCCAGAGGCAAAGCGATAGATAAGAAGTGATTAGAATAGGATGCTTGTGAGACTTACGAGCCAGTGGGTGAGAGGGTGCTGTGCCCTGAGAACTTAGTGGGCTACAGTTTTATAATCAAAGGAAAAGTGGGGAGGGGGAAGAGACCACCTTCTTCCTCATTCTTGAGTAGACGTCAAGATTCCATCATGAGCTCCTTCTCCAGGTTGGGTTTCTTGTCCCCACATGGTCAGTCCAGGACTATCATGACACTGTGGAAATTATTGTTTTTTATGTGTGCAAAGAGCGTGTCTTAGGGGTCATAAACTTACTGAGCTCACTGAGCAGGATGTGGGTCTCATGCCACCATTGTTCTATTGTTTTGGGGCATGTCTCATGCTTCTGTTACATGGTTTTCTTGCTAAGCAAGCCTGCTTGGTTTTTTGGTTAAGCAAACCTGCTTTCTAGAGTGATCATTAACTTACAGGGGTCTCCCATACTTTTTCTTTACTTACAATCCTCTAGTAGAATTATCCCTATCAAGTGGGTTGACAAAACTGAAGTAACGAGGAGTACTGAGGGATAATGAAAGGATTAATAGACCATGTTAAGAAGTTGAAGCTTTATCTAAAGAGCAGTGGAAAATCAGTGAATGGTTTTGTGCATGGGACTGGAATACTGGGATTTGAATTTTAAATAGGTAGTTGAGGGCTTCCCTGGTGGCGCAGTGGTTGAGAGTCCGCCTGCCAATGCAGGGGACGCGGGTTCGCGCCCTGGTCCGGGAGGATCCCACATGCCGTGGAGCGGCTGGGCCCGTGAGCCATGGCTGCTGAGCCTGCGCGTCCGGAGCCTGTGCTCCGCAAGAGGAGAGGCAACAACAGTGAGAGGCCTGCGTACCACAAAAAAAAAAAAAAAAGTAGTTGATAGGGCAGGTGGAGTGTGGTGGGGGAGTAGAAGTGCAGGGAGGTAAGGGAGATGGATAATGCAGATATCCAGGAAAGAATTATTCTTATATTGGACTAAGATGGTGACAAGAGAAATAGGAAAAATGGCAAAAAGTAAATACAAATTTAGATCATTAAGTGTATTTTAGCAAACTGGGAAAGACCCCTTTGGGGTAATAATTATACCTGTGAATCCAAAATAGCTGATACCATGCACAAATTTACCAATCTGGTGGTTACTACAAACCACACATATATATTACTACAAATCATATATATATGTTTGTTTGTTTGTTTCTGAATTGGTCCTAGACCTTGAAAATCCCTGGAAACCTTGAAAGTCATTCAGAGTCTGCAGGACCTTAAACATAAAATTTTTCAGTGTGAACCATACAAATAAGTTAGTGCTGTTTGTAGTTGATGAATCAGGCATGCCACACGTCAAGTTCTGTCAACAGCAAGAAAGACTGTCACTTCCTTCCTCACTGCTCAAACAAACTTAATTTAAATGGAATTTTCAACGCACAAAGATAAGTTACCTTGACTGGAAACTATAATTTAATCGTTCCTATAATTGATTAAGACAATGGAAAACAAAAAAGAAATGACTACAGAATTTTATAAGCATTTTTGGATGAAATGGAGGAAGCTTATTTTTCACCCCCTTCTCAATTGATAACATATTACAACCTCTTCCCAAAATAATAATAATTGCTGACATATAACAATCGTTTGCTCTATGCCAGGCACTGGAGTAATGCCTTTACATACATTATCTTAATTTAATGCTCACAACAATTCAGTGAGGTAATTTTTCAAACCTGCTTTTTTCAGATGGAGAAGAAAGAACTTAAATGATTTGCCTACGGTCAAAAAGTTTGTAAGTGATAAAGCCAGTATTTAAATAAGTGCTAACCCTAAGGTCCATATTTTCACATTTATGCAATACTGTTTTCTACTGTGTGGTTCAAGAGTTTTTGGTAACTGTCCATGTGGAAGTGAGCAGTTTCCATGAGGGGGCATGAACTATGTATTTGTGGCATTCATTCATTCAATAGGAACTACTGTTACCATGTTATTTTCTGGGAATTTAGTAGCAAGTGTGACAAGCGTAACGTCTGCCATCCTACAACTTTCAGACAAGAAGGAAAGATAGAAAATTGAACAAGGATTAATAATAAAATATAATAAAGCTTATCAAAATGAAAGGACAGAGTGCCCTAGAAATTTATAGCGGGACCAAATATCCTAGTCCTTAGGGGAGAAATAAAAAAGTAAAATTTTTAGACACTAGAAGGACAGCCAAGAGTCAACCAAAGATGAGGGAGGAGAAAAGGAGAAAGTTTGCAAAGGCTTTCAGTTGAGAGAGAACAGGTCATGTTTTAGAAAACAAATTAGTACAGTGTGGCTAGAAAATCAGTGGGAGAGAAAACCATAAGGTTACTTGATTTGTAAACTAATTCAGTACCATGGAAGACAATGTAAGCTGTGTTAAGAAGAGTAGACTTTGTCCTCTGCATCATAGGAAGCTATTGAAAAGGGAATCATATGATCAGAAATTTAAGGCTCAGATTGGGTATACTATGCCCAGTGGATGAGGTTAGGGCTACATAGAGACTGGAGCCAGGTAATCAGATACATGATTGTAAAAGGATGTAGTTGACAGAGTACAGTGATCTGGGCCAAGAGACTAAATTCAGCTAGAAAGAAAGAGCATTTGAAAGATGTTTAACTCGAGAGATTAGTAGTTTTATGGTGGAGTATATATGGGCTGAGGGAAAAAAACCCAGATCTCTGCATTGGATAGATCATTGCATGGTGGAACTGTGCCCTGGGACAAAAAAATGACAAGTATGGAGGAAATAATTACTAATTTATTTTTGGATGAGTTAAATTTAAAGTAATAATGGTATGCCCAATGGGCATGTATCTCTGATGAGCATTGGACAATCTGGAGGGGAACAATGTGCCTGTTTTCTACCAGAAATGGGAGACACTAATAAAACAGGTCATAAGTTAAGATTAAGACCAGCACTGTGGGAGTTTAACCAGATATCTTAGAACCAGGCAGGATTATGGTTCTGGTTTCCTGTAGAGAAAATTGATGACAAGGATGTTAGCCTTTTGGAGAAAGTATAGGGCTGGCTTTAGTTACAAAGAGGAATGTTACAAAATAGGAAGGGAAATAATAGCAAATCTGGCAGAAATCTAATCCTATTGGTTGATCCAGCATATGGAGAGAAAAAGAAGAAACATACTATGGGGATTACAGGGTTAACTTTGTGCAACCCAAGATGGTTTGACCAAGAAGGATGCTTGACAAACAGTTTGGTAGTGATCTGAACAATTGCTTATTTGTTCACTACATTTCAAATTTGAGGAAGAAATATACTAATCTTTGTGTGTGGAGTATATTAATCCTTTGAATATGAGTATTAGTAGATATAATAATCCTATCAGTATGATTTACAATTCTAAAAATTACTAAACGACTCAGCTATCAGATTGAGAGTTTAGTGAATTTAGATTGGAGAAGGCTGATTATGGCAGAGGGCAGGTCTTTATCCAGGAACTTGCCTTTGTGTGGTTATTATGTGTTAGTAACTTTGGTTGTTTTGTGGAATATTAACAAATGAGAAAACAGATGCCCTAAGATGTCAAGAAACTTGGCCTAAATTATACTGCTCATGAGTGACAGAACCAGTAGTGGACTTAGGTGGAGAATCAAGACTGGCAAAAGTTATAGACTAACCTTCAGGACAGATTTACTTGGAAAGTCACCACCCCACCCCCCCGCCCCGCCCAACTAGGTAGGCTCCTTGGAAAACTTAGGCTATATTCCTTACAAATAGCCTTTCATATGAAAGAAAGATTGCCAAAAACCTGATGCATATGTTTATAAGTTATTTCTTTCCAAATCATGTTTTGAGTTTCATTCTGTGTATTTTGTCAATGGTTGCCCTCTGACATCTTTATCCAGGTTGGAGTATTAACAATAATAAATAAGAGAAAAATAAACATGGCCCTATATAAAAAGGGTAGGAATTCTAACTAAAATAATGAAGACTAATTTTTATGGAAAGTTTTTTATCTGTCAGTCAAAGTACTGGCTGATTGACCAGGCTTATATTTTACTATTTGACAGATGAGGATGTTGAAGTTCAGAGATATAATTGATTATATTTATTTAAAAATATGAAGTGTTTATTTTTTTATTTGTTTAAAATATGAAGTGTTTATCATAGAAAGAAAAAAATAAGAAAAATCTACCTATTTGGAGGTGGTACTGGGGGTGCCTCATAAGTATGTGACTGAGTGGCAGATCCTAACTTTACCTGGGCAGTGGGGCTGGAGGAAATTGTGTAGCTGCTGGATAGAGATTTTTATACTTGCTTATAGCTCACCTGTTATCCATGTGCATTTTCTAACTTCCCATGCAGTTGAGTTGGGGCTGTGTAACCAGTTCTTGTTTACGCACTGTAAGCAGAAATAGTGCAAGTCAGTTTGGAACACAGATGCTTTGGAGGAATCTTGCCTCTGCATCTCTTTGCTTCCTCTGTCTCAGCAACTTTGGAAGCTCTGCAGTACAGATTACATAATTAAAAGATGGAGGCAGCCTAGATACCTGAATGAACAGTTGTAGGAGAGTGATAAGAGAACATTCTGAAAAAAAATGTGTAATTGTGCAATTAAATTTTACACTCTTAATCCACAGAGATTTGGGGATTCTTTGTTATGCAGAGTAGCCTATCCTATCTTGCCATAAACTGTAAGCCACAAAGCAGCTCAACTTGAGATACTTGATGAAGCCATAGTGAGTGCCAGTTACAGAGAGATATGCAAGACAGGATGGGCAGAGAAAAGTTACAGCTGTTTAAAATAAGAGCCTCATGTTCAAAGTCACAGAGTTAGGCAATAGAAATGGTAGATATCAAACACTGGGTTCTCTAAGAAGCCCACTCTTAGGTGGATACTGTAATGCAATAAATTCCTTGGGGAATGTTCTCAGGATTAACACTGTTGAAGAAATAAATAATGAAGAGTTGAACAGAGGGAGATGTTGCACTGCAATGTAGTCACAGCATTTTTCTGCCATTTTTAACAGGGCACTCTGGAGCTGCAATAGATTATCAGAGATATCTTAAATCAGGGCAAAGGGGCCAGGACTTTATACCCCAAATGGACCAGTAGATTGATGGAGGGTGCCCTCAGGAAGGGAGCATGACCTTGGTCAAAGCAGCTCATTTCAACTGATGTCACATCCACAAAAAAGATTTAGCTGAGATTTGTCAGTCCATCAGTACTATTCTTTTTGTAGCTTCAAGAATCTTTCCACTTCTGGTCCCCTGGGGCTGGACGATGGGATCTAACACAGTAGGCATTAAGGCAAAGTTAGTAGGCTTCTCATGTGACAACTCTATATACTTGGGCAAGTTGAGATGCACAGATGCCCAATAAATCTGTATTTTTTTGTGTGTTTGTATGTTTGCTTAATATATATATAATATATTTATACATATTATATATATATGTATACATATTATATATATGTATATATATAATATATATTTTTTATATATATTATATATATATATTTATATATATATAAATGGAACATTTAGATGTTATAATGCCTCCATGACTGTAGAGTGGCTTGGTATTACGGGTGGGACTCTCTGGCCCAGTATAGTCAATCATTTGGAAACCATATTGTCTTTTTTTTTTTTTTTTTTTTTTTTTTTGCGTTACGCGGGCCTCTCACTGTTGTGGCCTCTCCCGTTGCAGAGCACAGGCTCCGGACGCGCAGGCTCAGCAGCCATGGCTCACGGGCCCAGCTGCTCCACGGCCTGTGGGACCTTCCCAGACTGGGGCACAAACCCGTGTCCCCTGCATCGGCAGGCGGACTCTCAACCACTGCGCCACCAGGGAAGCCCCATATTGTCTTTTTATTTAATTCTGCCATATAGGTAAACATGAACTTCTACATGTGACTTCTTGGTGTATTAGAGAAAGTAGGTTCAGCATGTTTTCCTTAATGAACCTTTCTCTTCAGTTCCTCATTCTAACTGCTGACAGAGATCACTATCCCTCCCTTCTACAATCTCCTTAGGATAATAAATCTCTCTTTCTCTTTGAGAAGAGTATTAATATTTAATTGGAAAAACTCTTAAAATGTTAGGAAAATATTAAACCAAGCACTGAATAATGCCCAGGAGAGTAGGCAGCTTGATTTGTGCAATGAAGTTTAGTTGTTCATTTGCATTTTTTTCTAATAACAGTGACCTACTAAGTGGATCTTTTTCATGTTCCTTTTTAAAAGTAAAGTTCTATTGAGTAAGAAAATAAATCACAAAAGGGGATGTCAGTTTACATTTCTTTTCCAAAGTACTCTTTGAAACAATGCTTATTTGAACACATTAAATTTGCTCCAAAAGTATTCAGGTCATACATTATTAAATATGTAGCTTTTAGCAATTTTAGTTCTTCCAAGATATGTTATATAGTACATAATTTGTACTTTTGACTGAATATTACTGTTTTATCCTTCCAGATGTCTCTGTAATTTTCTATTCAAAGGTTAATGTTATGCACATATTGAAGGTCAAGATTTAGTGGAAATTTAAATGATAAAATGTGATTCAACACATACAATTGTGAAAAAATTGGGCAAAAATGGATTCAGAGGATGGTTAAAGATTAAAGAGGATTAAGGGCTATTTTAACATGTAAAATTTAATGTATTTTATTGATTCTGAATTATTTATATCATCTAGGTTATAAGGGAGAGGAAAGAGCAAAAGTTTGGAGGTCAGTCAATGTCCATGAACAGTAGATTTTTTCACATCTACACAAAGATTACTCCTATGTTTCATGAGGGATTTTTGGTGTATGTGCTGATTTTTTTAACTTATAAAAACTCCATAATAGGATATAGAATACAAAAAAATCTTACATTAGTAATAATAACAATGACAACAATAGCTAACACTTTGTGCCTCTTATGGTTCGGGCAGTATTTATAGTGGTGTTAACATATTTGTATTCCTTTCATCCTCACAAAAAAAAACCCAAAACAAAACTGACCTTCATTTTATCTTCGTGTCACCAACAAAGAATCTCAGGTGCAGACAGGATCCATAAATTGCCTAAGGTCACATGCCTAGTAAGAGGCATTGTAGGTTTTTTAAGCCAGACACATTGGCTTCAAACCTGGCATACAACAAACACATGAAAAGATGCTCAACATCACTAATCATTAGAGAAATGCAAATCAAAACTACAATGAGATATCACCTCACACCATCAAAAAATCTACAAATGATAAATGCTGGAGAGGGTGTGGAGAAAAGGGAACCCCTCTTGCACTGTTGGTGAGAATGTAAATTGATACAGCCACTATGGAGAACATTATGGAGGCTCCTTAAAAAACTAAAAATAGAACTACGATATGACCCAGCAATCCCACTACTGGGCATATACCCTGAGAAAACCATAATTCAAAAAGAGTTATGTACCACAATGTTCATTGCAGCACTATTTACAATAGCCAGGACATGGAAGCAACCTAAGTGTCCATGAATGAATAAAGAAGATGTGGCACATATATACAATGGAATATTACTCAGCCATAAAAAGAAACAAAATTGAGTTATTTGTAGTGAGGTGGATGGACCTAGAGTCTGTCCTACAGACTGAAGTAAGTCAGAAAGAGAAAAACTAATACCGTATGCTAAGAGATATATATGGAATCTAAAAAAAAGAAAATGGTTCTGATGAACCTAGGGACAGGACAGGAAGACACAGATGTAGAGAATGGACTTGAGGGCATAGGGAGGGGTAAGGATAAGGTGGGATGAAGTGAGAGAGTAACACTGACATACATATACTACCAAATGTAAAATAGATAGCTAGTGGGAAGCAGCTGCTAGCACAGGGAGATCAGCTTGGTGCTTTGCGAACACCTAGAGGGGTGGGATAGGGAGGGTGGGAGGGAGGGAGACGCAAGAGGGAGGGGTTATGGGGATATTCGTAAGCATATAGCTGGTTCACTTTTTTATAGAGGAGAAACTAATACAACATTATAAAGCAGTTATACTCTAATAAATATGTTATATATATATATATATATATATATATAAGGCAAATAGGAAAAAAATACCTGGTGTAATAAAAAATGTGATATACTGCCACTTAAAATATGGATTTACGTATTTTATTTGCATACATTTTATTTCTCACAAAGAATGATCTTCAGTTTAGGATACCTTACTAGTTTATGGTCCCCTGCCCCCCCAAAACAACATAGCAACCTCATTCTTTTATGACCATTCTTCTCTTATACAATCTTGATAGTCACTAGAGGCCCATAAGGATCATGAGAAGCAGAGTGAATATTAGAGATGAGTGGACACAATGTGAGATATTTCTGGCAGATAATTTCACATGGTACTAGTAATTTGTGATTTCAATTATTATGTTTCCACAATAAAGAAACAATTTTTAAATGTGTCTCCAAAAATGAATAGAGTTATTTTTTATGGCATCACTATAAATGTAACTTTCTTGAAGTACCATCACTCTCAAGAGCTTTTTAATTCTTAATTTGGAATTGCACTGAGACTTAGCAAGGGAGGAAGAAGATAATGTAAGGATGGGCCAAGTTTTGATAATATAGATTACATGCAGCCCTGTGACACTGCCTAATACAAAGACCTACACCAATGGGAACTCCTGTGAAATCAGGTGGCACAAGGCAATGAAACTAACTATATTTTAAAGTAGACAGACAAGGAAGGACATGGGTTTGTTTACATACATGCACACACACCCTCAGTGAGCTTTTTTAATAAAGTAGTAAAAGATATCATTGCATGAATTCATGATCAGATAGAAAAGATTCACATGCTCTCAAAAACTTTGGAAGCAATATTGTTTGACTTCTGAAACCTAAAATACATCACAATCAGATGTAATCAAAAGATATTTTCATCCTGGAACAATAAGGGTTTATTATAAAAGAGTTCAGAGGAAATTCACAGTTTCCAATAAAGGCAGCCTTAACCTCATTAGTTCTTGACTTTCAACCATTGTTTGAGAATCAAATCAATTGAAAATCAGAGTGGCCTGTGGTTTGGAACTTGTGACCACCAGCATGAAATCACTTGTTGAAGAAATGTGTACTCAGTACCAAATCCATAAGGGTTTATTGGGTCTAAGATATTCAATGCAATCTGTTCTCTCTGAAGGTGATGCTTAGCTAATGTTTGTTTCATATGGCCGATATGCATGTTTCCTTACTTCGGAGAGGAGTTTACCTTTCACAATTAGATCTATAACACTATTTATTTGGATTCTTTTAATTTCTCTCTTACAGCTATTTTCCTTTTAAAAAGAACTTACATGCTTTATTTAATCTAACACTAACTGAAACAACATCCTAAGTCATAATTCAGAAAGTGTTAAAAGAAAGAAGTTTAAAGCTTGTTTGAATTGGGAGAAAATATCCAAATTATCAAAGCTTCTGCCTACACTTACCTCACTTCACTGCCTTTCCTCTCCCAGCCAGGTGGCTCTAAGAACTCTTATTTATATCTGTGGAAGGGATCAAAAATGGAAATGGGTACAACATCCCGTAACAGACTTCCAAAAGCAATTTGATATGTATTTACAGGAAGAGTATAGAAAGAAGTATATCTAGGAAAGGTGAAAAAGAGTAGTGGGATGAACACACATTCAGAATGCATTAGGTTTTTAGGAGGATGTACAGGAAGTTTGCAAAAGCAGATAGAGATGGGGTGTGACTGGGTGCTGCTAAAAAGATTAAGGACAACTGTCTTGGTTCATGAATTGGACTTGCAGAGCTAGATGAATGGAAAGGATTTTTGAGGACATTTATTTTGCCTTATAAAAGAGTTTCCCCATTTGTATTATCTGAGGGGAACATTGAATATTCAAATTCTTTTTTAGCTTCTCCGGAATTGTCAAGAAATATGTTTATTTAGATACAGACTTTGAGTCTGTGGAATAATAAGCCAATCATTACTGGATCTTTACTTGGCTTATATCATCTTTGGGCAGTAGAGTCATGGATGCATTAGTCAGCTAGACTTATGTCTATTTCAGTATTTTTGTATCTATGCTCCTAAAAAGTGTCTCAGAGTTTGTTTCTGTGTTAATAAATGTTATATGGGCAGGAAGAGGGGGTATAAAAGAAACAATGAGAGGGAGGGAAGAAGGAAGGTAGGAAGGAAGGAAAAAAGGGAGGGAGGGGGAGGGAGGAAGGGAAAGAAAGGAAAACTTTAACAACTTTCTTTAATGCCAGAGTTCTCAGAGCTTTCCCTATGTTCTTCAACATTTCAAAACTCTAAGATGAAAATAAAATACACAACACATATCAAAGATAATTATCAATTATCACAGCAAGGTGTGTGTGCGTTTCTGTGTATGAAGTATCACACATGGAAATAGCATTATGTGAAACATACTTGGGATACTGAGCTTTACTGGTGTTTAACCTCAGGATGTCCTAAATCAGCAAGCACTTTTTTTTTTTTGAGAAAGACCAAATTCACATCTCAAATACAAACTATATTTGGTTAACTAATTAGTAAACTTGAAAAGCTTATATGTCCATGCATGCACATACACAGAAGAACGATTGCAAATAATGTATCATATAAGGTTCTGATACCAGCTTTCAACAATTGATTAAAGAAGTTTGTGAAATTCATAGCAAGCATGGCTCACTGAATTGTTCTCTCATGGTCTGGATCACTTTCTTCAGTCACTGAAGTCAGTAGTATGCACAGATTCCTTATGTGTTCCAAAGCCAATCTCTAGAGGCAATGAACTTTACAAGCATGTTTTCCTTCCTTTTCCCCCTGAATCTGTTATTTCTAAGTATAGAAGACTCTCAGTCTTCCCCTCATTTCTAAATTTCAGACTTTAAAAGCAGAGGCTTGGGCCTCCCTAGTGGCGCAGTGGTTGAGAGTCCGCCTGCCGATGCAGGGGATACGGGTTCGTGCCCCGGTCTGGGAGGATCCCATATGCCGCGGAGCGGCTGGGCCCGTGAGCCATGGCCGCTGGGCCTGCGCATCCGGAGCCTGTGCTCCGCAACAGGAGAGGCCACAACAGTGAGAGGCCCGCATACCGCAAAAAGAAAAAAAAAAAAAAAGCAGAGGCTTCATCTACTATTTCTTTAGCTTTGTTTGTTTTTGTTTGAATTTACAAAGATCTTTGCAATGGTGTCACACCCAATGAAAAGGAAAGCCTTTCTTCTACTTTTTTTATCTAGGAACACCTACCCTTCTTCTGTTCTGCAAAATGTAGGCTGCTGCTCTCATTTCAGTGCTGTAGGAAACAGTTTTTCCCTAAGTCTGGCCATTTGAAAGAATGGAATTCTCTTCTCTGTTTTGTCAAGGGATAAGATCAGTTTCCTAGCAAGAGTGCAATCTGATAGAAGTTCTTTCATTGCACAGTTATGGACTGCATATCATTACGCAGTGTCTCCTTCCAGCTAATTCAGGCATTTCTTAAAGAATATACAGCTATTCCTGTGTTGACTCATTAAATTAAATACCTGCAATTAAGTTAGACAATCATCAAATTTGGACACTATATTTAAATGGTTTCTAAATTGGTGGTATGTGGAGAGGCAGGGTTGTCGATGCGAAAGCCACAGAAAATGAAATATAAATTCTTTAGGTACTTAAAACAAAATATAAATGTGATGCAAAATAAAAGTTATAATAATTCAGACAGCAAAGATAGATCAACGTTTGAAATACAAAGAAACTTCTTTCTCTCTCTCAAATAATAAAAATTCTTATTATAGAAATTATTGTCTTATTCTTTTTTACTTTTAATTTACTATTGTGGCAGAGAGAATTTGGTTCTCAGAAATTTGAAGTCAGGAAGAAAGCCACAGCTATACTTTTGAGTTGCATTAAATAAGACTCAAAAGGTGTATTCTGAAAGAAGATATTATCTTTAATATAAACTTCTTTAATGAAAGTATGAATGTGTCAATGGATGGATCACTTGGAGGAAAGCTTATATAAGAACATGTTTTAGAGAAATTTAAATAAGCCTAAATACAAACTGAACTCAAGACCGAAGACTAGAGAGATTTAAGGCCCATAAAACCCAACAAGAAAAGGCAGAACTGGTTTGAGGAGTTTAAAAATAACCAACTTCATTAAGAACTGAACTTTGTGTTTGAAAATTCTGCCCTTGATATGGCCAAGGAAGCTCCTACTAAACCAACACTCTGCAGTTAATAACTATAAACTGAACAAAAATACCAAAACAAATGACAGTACGTGGGAGCAAATACCATATAGGCACATTTCAGAGGGCACTCGACACTTAGGATAGCAAGTAATTGAGAGAGTTTCGTTTTTCAGTGAGATTTAGCCTGGGGAAAGACTGAACTTAAGTCCTTCATGGAGAGGCTGAAAGAGAAAACCACCTGTCTTTTTGGCCTGAAAACCTAGAGAACAGAGTTCTGAGTAACCATAACAGCTGAAATTGGAGGAAGGGAATCCATGAAAGGAGCAAGTTACAGGTGGGGGAACAAATTTTGTGTCTACTCCAATCAAATATCTGGCTGATCTTGGAAGCCTGCATATGAGAGGTAGATGCCAAGCAGAACAGCTAAAGATGAAGGAGGTGACGTAATATTTAAAATGACCCCCAAGACTGTTTGCAGTTCTAATATAACCAAATTAATTACCTTTCTTTTTTTTAAATAAAATTTATTTATTTATGGCTGAGTTGGGTCTTTGTTGCTGCACACAGGCGTTCTCTAGTTGTGGCGAGTGGGGGCTACTCTTTGTTGCGGTGTGGGCTTCTTATTGAGGTGCGTGGGCTTCTCATTGCAGTGACTTCTCTTGTGGCGGAGCACGGGCTCTAGGGCACGCAGGCTTCAGCATTTGTGGCACGTGGGCTCCGTAGTTGTGGCTTGTGTTGCAGGCTCTAGAGCGCAGGCTCAGTAGTTGTGGCTCATGGACTTAGTTGCTCTGCGGTATGTGGGATCTTTCTGGACCATGGATTCAACCTGTGTCCCCTTCATTGGCAGGCAGATTCTTAACCACTGCACCACCAGGGAAGTCCCTAATTACCTGTTAAACAAGCAAAACAAATCACACAATCCTCTTTGGAGGAATACAATAGGATCTGTAGTCTCCACAACATAACATTCACAGATACAAAGCCTACACTGACAAATTTTGGACCAACTGATTATTGATGCAAAAATTACACCCAGCTTAATCAAAGACCTAAATGTAAGAGCTAAGATTTTAAGTCTCTTATAAGAAAATATAGGAGGCATAACTCTTAATGACATAGGAGTACATGATTTCTTCAATATGACACCAAAAGTACAAGCAACAAAAGAAAAAAAAAAAAAAGCTTGAATTTCATAAAAATTGAAAACTTTTGTGCATCAAAGAACACTATTAAAAAGGTAAAAAGACCACCCACATTTACAAACCTAAATAATCTTAGCATATGGGCCCACTCCTAAGTATTTACCCAAATAAGTTGAAAACTTATGTACATTCAAAAACTTGCATTCGGGCTTCCCTGGTGGCGCAGTGGTTGAGAGTCTGCCTGCCGATGCAGGGGACACGGGTTTGTACCCCGGTCCGGGAAGATCCCACATGCCGCGGAGCAGCTGGGCCCGTGAGCCATGGCCGCTGAGCCTGCGCGTCCGGAGCCTGTGCCCCACAACGGGAGAGGCCACAACAGTGAGAGGCCCGCGTACCGCAAAAAAATCCAAAATTTGGAAGTAATCAAGTTATTCAGAGAAAAAAAGAAAGAACCATCAAGACATGAAAAGACATGGAGGAGCCTTAACAGATATACAGATATTTCTTAGAGAAAGAAGACAGTCTGAAAAGGATACATGCTGTATGATTCGAACTATATGACATTCTGAAAAAAGCAAAGCTATAGAGACAGTAAAAATAGATAGTGGTTGTCAGTGGTTCAGAGGTGGAGGAAAGGGAGAGGGATAAATATGTGGAGCAGAGAGGATATCTAGGGCAGTTAAACTACTTTGGCTGATACTGTGATACTGTAATGATAGATACCATGATATTATGGATTTGTTAAAATTCATAGAATTGCACAATTACAAGTGAACCCTAATGTGAACTATGTACTTTAAGTAAAAATAATGTTTCAATATTGGTTCATCAAATGTAACAAATATAATCTGTTAATAATATGGGAAACTGTGTTCAGTGGGGGAAGGGGGGGTATATGAGAACTCTCTATATAATTCCTGCTCATTTTTACTGTCAACTTAAACCTGCTCTAAAAATTAAAATCTATTATCTTTTTAAGTAAAGTAATAGAGAAATATGTATCATCTAACACTAAAAGTAACAATAAAAATACAGTACAACCCACAGAAAAAGAGAGAATATTTTCAAATCATATAGAAGATAAGGAAATTTTATCCAGAATTTATAAAGAATGCTTACCACTTAACACTAAAAGGATAACTAACTCAATTAAAAACAGGTGAAAGGATTTGAGTAGATATTTCTCCAAAGCAGATATACAAATAACCAATAAACACATGAAAAGATGTTCAACACCATTAGACATTAGGGAAATGTAAATCAAAACCATGAGATAACACTTTGCATTCACTGATTCATTCAGATGGCAATAATAATAAAGACGGATAATAATAAAGTTTTGCTGAGGATGTGAAAAAATTGAAACCTTCAGACATTTCTGGTGGGGATGAAAAATGATAGAGCCACTTTGGAAAATAGTATGGAAATTTTCAAAAGTTAAACATAGAGTTATGATCTGACCCAGCATTTTCAGATATAGATATAGATACATGTATCTCCAAGAAAATTGAAAGAAAAAAAATAGGTCCATGCAAAACTTGGATGTAGATGTTCATAGCAGCATTATTCATAATACTTTAAAAATTAGAAGCAAATCAAATTGTTGAATGGTTAAACAAAATGTACTTTATGCAATAATGGAATATTATTCAGCTATAGAAAGTAATAAAATACAAATACATGCTACAATATGTGTAAACCTTGAAAACAGTATGCTAAGTGAAAGAAGCTTGACACAAAAGCCTACATATTTTATAGCCATTTCTATTCAGCATTGTATAAGATGGCCTTAGTGATTGAAATAAAGTAGGAGAATAAATCTAATGATATAAAAATGTGTAAAGAAAAAGTAAAATTGTCTCTCTTTGCTTTTGACATGATGGCTTATGTAGACTATGTTAAGAAATTCAAAAAATTAGAATTCATAATTAAATTTAGCAAGGTCCTAAATTACAAGTTAATGTATAAAATTAATGTATTTTATATTGTAGCAGCAATAGGAAAATATGATTAAGAATAAATATCTCTACTTAAAGTATTATAAAAATTAGGGATAAATTTAATGAGCATATGAAGCTTTATAGACTGAAAAAAAGAAGTGCTGAGTGAAAATAAAGAAAAGCAAAGTAAATGGGGAGATATACCGTGGTCATGGATTGAAAAACATAATATTGTTAATATGCCAATCTTTTCCAAATGATCTATAGATTCAGTGACATTCTGATCATAATCCCAACAGACTTTAAAAAAATTTTTTTGTAAAAATTTACAAGCTTATTTTAAAATTTATTTGCAAGTATAGGGGCATGGCATATTCTAAGCAAACTTGAAGAGGAGGAACAGAGCTAGAGAAATTACATTAATTGACTTCAAGATTTATGATAAAGCAAATGTAATCTTTGAACTATAATGTTAGCATAAGGATCAATACATAGTTGAAACATAAAAACAAAATCCCAGAGACAGTCCCGAACTTATACCATTATTTAAATTTTCACCAAGTGAAATTGGATTACTTTATAGTAATCCAATGGGTAAGGATAGATCCTTTCAACAAATGGTGCTGGATCAAGTGAATACTCATATGGGAAAAAAAGGAAACTTGACCTCTAACCTCATATTATACACAAGCTTAAATTGAACTGGATCATAGACCTCAACATATAAACTAAACCCATAAAGCTTTTGAAAAAATACAGGAGAATATGTCCATGGATTTTGTAGTCAAACTTCTTTTAAAGGACAGAAAGTAATTACCATAAAGGGAAAAAATGATAAGTCTAATTTCATCATAAAAGAAACCCATTAAAATGTAATGTTAAGAAAAATAGGGCTTCCCTGGTGGCGCAGTGGTTGAGTCCGCCTGCCGATGCAGGGGACATGGGTTCGAGCCCCGGTCCGGGAAGATCCCACATGCCACGGAGCGGCTAGTCCCGTGAGCCATGGCCGCTGAGCCTGCGCGTCCGGAGCCTGTGCTCCGCAACGGGAGAGGCCACAACAGTGAGAGGCTGGTGTACCGCAATTAAAAAAAAAAAAAAAAAAAAAGACAGTAGCATATTTATCAGGAAAGTGAAAATTAACATCATAATGAGTTAGCACTATGCATCCACTCAAATGGCTAAAATTAAAAAGACTGATTGCTACTAAAAGTTGGCAGAAGTGTGGTATTCCTAGAACTCTCATACATCATCGATGGAAATCTACGGTGGTGCAGCCACTTTTGAAGATTATCTGGCAATTACTTATCAATATTAAGCATATACCTCATTATGTAAAGACAATTCAAGGTATCACCCAAGAGAAATAAAAGTACTGGTTACAAAAAGGGCTATAAAAAATGTATGGAACAACTTTATCCATATTAGCCCTAAATGAAATACTACCTAAGTATCCATCAGTAAAGAATAGATTTTTTTTTTAATGTTATATTGATATAGTGAAATACCGTCAGGGATCAAAGGGAATGCATTACTGATGCACACAACGACATGGTTGAATCTCAAAATATTATGCTGACTGAAAGCAGGCTTATGCAGAGCAAGTAAAGTATGATTCAATTTATATGAAGTTCTAGGGCAAGGAGAAATAAATCTATGGTGGAAAAAAATCAGAATGCTGGCTGTTCCTGGAGGTTTATAGAAGAGATTGAGAGAATTTTCTTGAGTGATGGTAATGTTCTATAATTTGATATAGGTGTATGCATTTGTCAAATGTCAGCAAATGTTCATTTAAGTTCTCAGTTTTGTAAAGTTTGCCTCAAAAGGAAAAAATACAGTAGATAAATGTCACACACTAGTCAATAACATGAATGCTGAAGTATTTTGTGTCCTATTGTAAAAATTTACACCAAAATGCATTTATTTGATGGATAAATAAAGCAATCTATAAACAGATAGAAATATTAACAGTGTTAGAAGGAATATAGTAAAATGACAATTATAGAATCTAGGTGATGAGTGCATGTATATTCACCATAAAATTATCTTGTGTGTTTTGATGCTGCACTTACTCTTAAAAACATCTCAGGAGGGATACGTTGTGACACATCATTCATTTATACTGAAATTTTTTCTTTAATGTATCTTTCTTAGGGGAAATTTATCTGTCTTGTGCTAATTTCCACTGTCTCTTCTTATGGGAAACCAAATTGATTAGAGTCTACACATAAACCCAGAACACTATTATTTGCCTTCAATTTGGGGAAAAAAAACCCAAAAAACAAACAAAAAAAAACCCACCAACAACAAAAAACAACCTACTCTGGTTTCCAAGCCATGAACAAAATCTATCAAGTATAAAGTATGATCAGGCTTTGCATAATGCCATTTGGAAGAAACATCCCTAACAACCGAAACAGTATCAAGAGAGTAAAGAACTTTAGAAATTAAAATGACAGGAGAAATAGAAATGGCTATTGGTAACCATTAAATTCATATTAACTTGTTAACTTGAGTTAAGGTTTGGGTAGAGACCCACCTCAGTCCAGTCCCATCTTCTTTCCCCACTGTGGGCTTCTAAATTATTCACCATAATTATTGAGGGCATCCCTCAATGTAGAAATTCATCACTTATAGAAATTAAATATCTAGTTTTATCTCCTTGTATTTTAGACAGAATGCCAAGGCTCAGAGAACTAATGTGATTCACCAAGTTCACAAAATATAGTTCTCTAATGGCCAATTGTACTTACAATTAAAATAATAATTCAGGCTAATATGGTAACATAAAATAGTTGCTTATGTGATTAAATTTTCCACTTCTTTCTTGCAATTATTGATAAACTAGAAAATGTACGTTGGCTTTTCTGTTTATTTCCCAAATAACTCATCAATTTGGAATAAATTAATGTAGAAGATATTAAACCAAATGAAAATGAAAATACCTCCTTTCCAGTGTTGGACCTGTGGAACAGTTTCTGATGAATTTGCTTAGATAATGTGCCAATTTACCAGTGTAATTTTTAATAATAATATTTTCAAAAACATTTATTTTATTTTATTTTTTATTTTATTTTTAACATCTTTATTGGAGTATAATTGCTTTACAATGGTGTGTTAGGTTCTGCTTTATAACAAAATGAATCAGTTATACATATACATATGTTCCCATATCTCTTCCCTCCTGCGTCTCACTCCCTCCCACCCTCCCTATCCCACCCCTCTAGGTGGTCACAAACCACCTAGCTGATCTCCCTGTGCTATGTGGCTGCTTCCCACTAGCTATCTATTTTATGTTTGGTAGTGTATATATGTCCATGCCACTCTCTCACTTTGTCACAGCTTACCCTTCCCCCACATTATTTCTTAATGCTTAAGTTTTCAGTCTTCATATGTAATATTCACTCAAGGGTTATTACTGTTAAAAGGGAATGATCTCAAATACACCTATCAAAGACACACTCAACTCTTTTTTAAATAAAAATTGTGTATATTTAAGGTGTACACCATGATGATTTGATACTCATATACATAGTGAAATGATTATAGTCAAGCTAATTAATGTAGCATCTCCTCACACCGTTTCCATTTTTTTTGTGTGTAATGAATGAAAGCACATGATGTCTACTCTTAGCAAATTTCTAGTATTCAATACAGTATTATTAACTATAATCATCATGCTGTGCATTAGATATCTAGACTTATTCATCCTACATAACTGCAACATTGTTCCCTTTGACCAACATCTTCCCATTTCTCCTACTTCCTTGCCCCTGGTAACTACCCTTCTACTCTCTGCTTCTATGTATTTGACTTTTTTACATTCCACATGTAAGTGAGATGATGCAGGTTTTTTTCTTTCTGTGTCTCACTTATTTCACATAGCATAATGTCCTATAGGTTCATCCATCCTGTTCTCAAAAATGGCAGGATCTCACTCTTTTTTTTAAGGCTGAGTAATATTCCACAATTTCTTTATCTATTCATTTGTTGATAGACACTTAGGTTGTTTCTATATCTTGACTATTGTGACTAATGCTACAATGAACGTGGGAATGTAAATACCTCTTCAAGGTGCTGGTTTCATTCCCTTTGAGTGTATAACCAGAAGATTGACTCCTGGATCATGTTAGTTCTATTTTTAGTTTTTTGAGGAATCTCCACCAATTTACTATATAATGGCTGTACCAATTTACACTATAATGGCTGTACCAATTTACACTCATAAGTGTTCTTTTTTTCTCCACATCTTTGCTAAAACATCTTTTTTCTTTTTCTTTTCTTTTCTTTTTTTTTTTCTCATAATAGCCTTCCTAACAGCTGTGAGGTGATATCTCACTGTGGTTCTGATTTTCATTCCCATGAGGATTAGTGATGTGAGTAATTTTTCAGACACCTGTTGGCCATTTGTATGTCTTCTTTGGAAAAGTGTCTATTCAGATCCTTTGCCTATTTTTTTAAATTATTTTATTTTATTTTAATTAATGTATTTTGTTACACCAGGTCTTAGTTGCGGCTCATGGGCTGCTTAGTTGAGGCAGGCGGGATGCTTAGTTGTGGTTTGAGGGCTCCTTCATTGCAGCTTGCCAGCTCCCTAGTTTCAGCATGCATGTGGGATCTACTTCACTGACCAGGGATCGAACCTGGGTCCCCTGTATCGGGAGCACAGAGTCTTAACCACTGTGCCACGAGGGAAGTCCCTGCCTATATTTAAATGAGGTAGTTTGGGGGGTTTTTTGCTACTGAGTTTTATGAGTTCCTTATATAGTTTGGGTATTAACTCTAATCAGATATGTGGTTTGCAAATATTTTCTTCCAGTTCATAGGTTACTTTTTCATTTTGTTGATGGTTTCCTTTGCTGTGCAGAAGCTTCTTACTTCAGTGTAGTCCCACTTGTTTATTTTTGCTTTCTTTCCTGAGCTTTTGGTGTTATATCCAAAAAAAATCGCTGACAAAGCCAACGTCAAGGAGCTTTTTTGTATGTTTTCTTTCTTTTTTTTAAGAATCAGTTAAGCTGATATTCTCAATTTTTCTACTACAAAAGGTAGATGGATACCTTTCTTTCTTTTTTTTTAACATCTTTATTGGAGTATAATTGCTTTACATTGTTGTGTTAGTTGCTGATGTGTAACAAAGTGAATCAGCTATACATATACATATATCCCCATACCCCCTCCCTCTTGCATCTCCCTCCCACCCCTCTAGGTGGTCACAACGTATGTACTATCTTCTAGTACTTTTATGGTTTCAAGTCTTATGTTTAAGTCTTTAATCCATTTTAAGTTAATTTTTTTCCGTAGTGTAAGGTAAGGGGCACACTTGTTTCTTGTTTTCTCAAACTATCAGTGACTGCTAGCATGTAAAAGTGCTGGCTTTTTTTCAACTATTTGCATTTTAACCATTACTGGCATTTAGTAGGCACAAACACTTGCAATTTCAGCTGTCAAATGGAGACATAGGAATATAAGAGTGAAAACACACTATATAAATAAAAGCCCATTTCTACCTGTGTGACCAGGTTGTCTGACTTTTGTCCTTCTGGAGTAGGGAAACCTGTTGGCAAGTGTATATGATGAAGCAAAACTTTGGTCCTTCTGCTCTTTTACTATAATTATTTGAGTTTCACCTTTGACACTTGAAAGAAATTAACAATGCATGGAAGCAAATAATTGGGATCAGTCTCGAATTGATTTTCTTTCTCTTTTTTTGTGCTTAGAAAAACACAAATCCTTGCCATGTCATATACCCATCACATATTTTAAGAAACTATCTAAGAGAGTAATTTTATAAAGTAGAATGTTCTATATGGTTGTAAACAAGTGTCCTCAAGTTCCAGTATGCATCCAAAACACCTGGAGGTTTGTTAAAAGACAGATTCCTATGCTGCACTCCCAGAACTCTGATTCATATGTCTAGGGTCTAGGGTGGAAGCCTAAGATGGCATTTCTAACAGATTCCCAGGGAAAGCTAATGTGGTCTAGGGACTACACTTTGAGAATGATTACTCTACCCTAATTGCTCTGTAAGTCACATCAAATCATTATTTTCTCTTAAAGAGAATTCCAAAACTTAGTGAAGTTGGAGATAATAGAACACTCTTCTCTATGCTATTACACTAGCATAACCATTAGAGCATAATGTATACAGTACATGAATGAAACATGTAGTACATTTATAAAGATTTTATTTGATATTTGAATCCAAACATATTTTGGAGTAATGTGGTCTAATAATTTCCACTGGTAATGTGTTTCTAATTTTTAAAACACATGATTTTTAACAATCTGTAAGGTATTTTTTCTTTCCTTTTCTTCCTTCCTTCTTTCTTCCCTCCCTTCATCCCTCCCTTTTTCTACCTTCTTCCCTTTTTTCTTCCTTCCTTTCCACATAAAAATTTTAATATATGTTTTCATGTCCAGACAAAGCTGAATCCCATTTTCAGGAGCATAGTGCAGGAGTATAACTCTGGGAGACTACAAGGTGGGTATTGTTACGATGCACATTCATGCCCTCACCTGTGGAATTTAACATCTTAATACATGCCAATAGGAAAAGAATTAAGCAACTAAATCATTTCCATGCCTATAGAAACATGCCACATTTCTGTTTGCCCAGCAATGGTGCAAACATCATAAATTCTGTTTTGAAGTAGATTTTTTTAAAGTGTAATCTTATATAATGTGTTTCTTGCCATTTCACTCTGCTTATGATTTGATGGTAAGACAGCGCATACATATGAGGAGGCGAGAAATGTAGAGATATATCCCTCCCGACCCGCTGACTCTACACTGTGAGTCTATAATTTAAGTGAACTTCCTTTGGAGCTGTGAGAGGACAGGCTGGTGAAGTTAGGTAATAAGCAGTTTAATTTTTGATTGTCACCTTCTTGTGAAAGTTTACAAGAAATAATTTGTAGTTTACGTCTTTCTTTTTTTTTTTTTTGGAAAAGTCATGGAGTGAAAAGAAAAGCATAAGCAATAACAAAAAACAAGTGTTGATGTTATTTTTGCAAAAACAAACACTTTTCTGTGAGTTTATCAATTTTTTCACCTGTAAAATGGATGGGGAATGGATTAAGTAACCTACCAGTTTCTTGCATAAAAGATGTTTTAATACTTTCATCCTTTAGGCATGATGGGAGCCCATTTAGTAAACATGTTGAGGATCCCACTGAACATATCTGCACATATTTCTTCACATGTGTGCTTGTTTGGCAGCACCTTGCCTTCATGATGGCTGTCTAACAAATAAAATTGTGTAATTTTTCTTTTTCAAAAGTGACTTACATATATATATTTTCCCCTAAACATTTGGGTAAACAGTATTATTACTCCTGCACAATAACGGAAAAGTGTTTGAAATAATGGAGAATGCAATTTAGAATTCTGACGTATTATGTTCTCAACCTTTGGCAAGGAACCTGTATTCTTGGTTCTCCTCAGTTCAGTTCATCCATGGCTATACTGCTTTTAATTTGATTATGCTTTCTATGTTTTTTATGGAAGATCTACAATTTAAAAAAATACACACATACTGGAACTAAAATACTTAACATGTATGAAAACAATTTTTTTTTTTTTTTGCGTTATGTGGGCCTCTCACTGTTGTGGCCTCTCCCGTTGCGGAGCACAGGCTCCAGATGCACAGGCCCAGCGGCCATGGCTCACGGGCCCAGCCGCTCCGCGGCATGTGGGATCTTCTCAGACCGGGGCACGAACCCGTGTCCCCTGCATCGGCAGGCGGACTCTCAACCACTGCGCCACCAGGGAAGCCCATATGAAAACAATTTATGAGTGTGACCACTGGTATTTAGTCAGAATTCTTTTATATGTGTTCCTGATATTTATTAGAATATATTTATGGTAGCATCTGATTCTTGCATATTGGGGCCCTGATTTATTTTCCTTATTATTTTCTGCTCTTTAAAAATAAGAGTCACTTTCTTCAGCTTCCAACTTCACAAATCTCTGATGAGGTCAGTGCTTTCTAAAGTAGAAGAAAATTTTATCCACTCCAAATGAACAATTAGCATAAATTCATCTTTCTTGCATAGGATGAATTCTCCATTTAGAGCACCATGGTTTATTTTGACATCTTCTGTATACTTCAGTAGCTTGAAGAATTCTGCATGCTATTATCCCAAAATGATTTTTTGCTTTCAAATTGCTGATCTTAATAAGATGGGCTTCCTTCATTTCCTATATTACCATATCATACCTAATGAAATCAGGTTCAACCAAATTCCTGGATGATTGACCTTTATTAACTGGTAATTCAGAAACCTGATTTCATAAGGTTCTATCTTATAATGCACACACACAAAAAAAGGAAATAAGTAAGACTGCTTTTCATTGGCCACAGAAGAAAAAGATTCTCTGGAATCCAGTAAAAATTAAGCTTCAAAATATGATAGAATGATAGAGAAACAATGTGTACTCTTCCAGAAGATGACATTAATTCTGTTACTTTAATTATGTGGCTTTATGTGTATCGTATCTACTTTATTATCCTTGGACAATGCTTGAAAATGTGATATAATATTTTTTTATTGAATCTATTAAGGCTTTTGCAAGGAAATACATTTTTTTCCTCTAAAGATATTTCTTTCAAGAAACAATATACCATGCCAGCTTCCTTCATCAAGCATTTTTGAAATTTCTTGTGTACAAGTCGTTATGTGGGTGTGTAGGGAATACAACCTAAACCTTTTACCAGTCACCTTCTCTTTGTGCGGGACTAGTCTAGGCAATGTAAAAACAGAGACCAGGTTTGTACACTCAAAAATACAAAATTCAAGATGAGAAATAAATTGTCATAGTGTGCTTTGAATGGTGAGACAATGGTAATCATTGTTTGCAATGGGGGATAATTCTCAAGCTCAATTTGTTTCCATCTCCTCTTGTTCCCAGTCATCATAACATTGCTGTGCACCCTTGTTCTTTCCCACTCATATTCTGAGGTGGATAGTTTTTAAGGCTAGAACTTTCCTAGCTGGATCCAGTTAAAGGCACAGGTAATTTTGCTTAGCTTGTTTTAAAGATTTTATTATAAATTGCTATAAAGACCAGAAATAAATGATAGCACATATGGGGAAATTGTTAATGTTTTGTCACTTTTAAATTATTTATTGTCTTAGGTTTTTATCAGAAATAGCAATATTAATCTGACACTTTTTTTTTTGCACTGAAAGTCATTCTTTAGAAAAGAGAAAATATCAGTATAAATGAATAAGGTATATTGGTTAGGGTTCTAGCAGAAAACAGATGGTTCACACAGACCAGATAATTGAAGAAGGGTTTATAAAAGATCATTTATTTATTTTTTTAAATGTTTATTTATTTATTTGGCTGCGCCAGGTCTCAGTTGAGGCACACAGGATCTTCGTTGCAGTATGCAGGATCTTTTTAGTTGTGGTGTGCAGGATCTTTAGTTGCGGCATGCAAACCCTTAGTTGCGGTGTGTGAGATCTAGTTCCCTGACCAGGAATCGAACCCGGGCCCCCTGCATTGGGGGCGTGGCGTCTTAGCCACCAGAACACCAGGGAAATCCCTAAAAGTTCATTTAAATTGATGTGGCAGGGACATCTGCTTCCAGGAAGATGGAGTAGATATATATTTCCCTTTTCCTCTTGCTAAGTGTAACTAATAATTCTGGACATTTTATATAAAATAAGCATAAGGAGCCTCCAAAAGATGAAAGAAGGCACACTAGCTACAGACCTTGGGACTCAAGGAACAGTACAGTGATGAGTTTCCTTGGTTTTCATTTTGTCTCATATATCCTAAGCATGGAGTAGAAGAAGCCAGCAAGCCAGAAATCCCAATGGGCACAGATTTTTAAAAAGCCACCATAACAGCCTCTTCTTCTAGCCAAAGGACCAGGAAAAGGGTAGCTTAGCAAAACAGAAAATGTTTAGGCAATAATGTTCTGCTTCAGCCAAACACCAAGGAAAAACTGTGGCCCACCCCAGTCCACACCAGAAGGTTTCCAATGGGGAACTTAGACTTCCACCCTTACCAGACTGTAACAAGACACCAAAACCCCACTGCCAGAGTAGTGTTGGAAAAGCCATGTGGGCAGTTGAGACTTTTATCTCCACCTGGATTTAAGGAAGCACACACCCATTCACCACTAGGCTTCCTCTGACATTCCCCCATGGTGAGTGGGTGCACTCCTTAAACCAGGTGGGGATGAGGTCCTTGCTGCCTACATGGCTTCTAAGAAACCACTCCCAGCAGTAAGGTTAGGGTGCCTCATCAGAGCCTGGCAAGGGTGGAAGCCTAGGTTCTCTAGAACATTCACTGCCGCCAGCACTAACAAGGCAACCCACCATCCCTTCCGCTGACACCACTGGCAGTACAGGGAACAGTAAATAAGGCAAGTGAGCCCCTGGGAGAGGGTTAAAGAGTGGGTCTGGAGGGACAAACAGGGGCTGTGCGACACATATAGACTTTGGGAAATCTTGACACTTTCTTCATGGGGACAGATCTGCTCAGAGTTATTCTTCTGAAATCATTATCCAGAAGTCTTGGATATGCTCCTAACAACATATAGCTTTCAGTTGCAGGTAGTGAGGCTCAATTTTTTGGTCTGAAAATAGAAAATAGTAATAATTATCTCTAGCATTATAACAGAAATAAGAAAACAAAATTAAAACACTTAAAGTATCACTTGGAACAATGCAAATAGTCAATTATTTTTCTTCTCCTCTAGCCTGTTTCCTTGGACCTTTTCCTTTTGCTTGTCTCTTGCTTGCTCATAATTAGGGCAATGAATATTAAACCATTTATCTAATGCAACCTCTGTATTTGTTTCTGCATAGTAACTTTTAGGCCCTGCCTTAAAGCATTCATGGCTGTACATACTGACAGGCATCCTGTTCAGAGAACTGATGCCAATACAAGTAACAGGGGAAATTTGGAAGAGAAGATAGATTGACTGTTCAGAGACTCAGAGAGTGGTAACTCAGTCATCATGGAGTTCAAGGCCTGGACTTAACTCCACAAAGAAAAAAAAAAATCCTGTTGGATTCCCATTCAGGTGGAATCTCATATAAATATAACAAGGACAGAGCATGAAAAATGGTCAAGGAATTGAGAGACAGAGGCCTCAAGACACTCGAGTGTCAAAGAACAAAAAGAGTAATAGTTATGATAAGAAGTAAGGTTAACTATCTAAGGTTCCAGAGGTGGGGACCAAGAAAATGACCACTGGATGCACTGAAGAAAAGATTATAGACGACCTATAGGAGGCCCTTTAGTTACAGGCTATGTGAGATTACATAGGAATCAATGAGGCTTATTTTCTCTAAAGAAATAAACTTAATGCCTGAATTTTGCTATGTAATTAGTGAGGATAATGATGATGATGATGAGGAGGATGATAATGACAATGATGATGATGATTTATATGAGAAGGCAAGTGTAGTACTGTTGGTTCATCCTTAGAGCCCATACTGATTTGATCTTTTTGTTCATATTGTAACTTGTCGCTTTGGTAATTGAAGGAAATATGGTACCCTGTTTTAAACAGCACAAGCTGTAAATTGGGATTCATCACAAATGAATATGATTTTTCCCACTTTATGTATTTTCCTTTAGAAGTTTCTGTCTGGGTATGTTTTACTCATGTGAGACTTCTGTCATACCATATAAGCCCATGAGAATTAGAGCTGTGTTCTAGACCTTACCAGTCTGTTTCACTTCAGAAAATGGTGTTCATACTGGGTCGGGGGGGTTGACTAGTTCAAGAACTTTCAGATGTTAGAGAATGTACATGGAAATTTTGAGTAAAAGGAGCCTTCAACCAATTAAGCCAGAGAAAGTGATCCAGTGGAATGAAGTCACAGTTATGTGGAAGTCTGGTTGGTTTGAAAAAAATGATCCACGTTGCTACTTCATACACTTATATAAACTGTCAATTTGTTCATTAACTATTCAACCATTCACTAAATTGGCATGCACTATGGACAGACAAGCACTCCTCTGGGTCTTATGGGGAAAGATACTTTATTGAGCTTATACTGAGGGAGAATAATGCTGAACACATCTAATGTAGTGGTAAGTGCTATGAAGATAAAGTGAGAAAAGGGTCTAGACAGTATAATAAAGGTAATTTAAGGGAGCTATTTTTTATTTGCTGCCAAGGGATAGCTGCTTGGAGAAGGTAGCATTTCACTGGATATCTGATTGAAAGAAGGGAGTTTAACTTGCAAAGATATCTGGCAAGGAAGTGTTCCAGACAGGATATAGCAAGTGTAAAGGCCCTGATGTAGACATGAGCTTTGTATTTCCAGAACTGCAAATACAATGAGTATGGCTAGAGCTGAATAGAAGAACAGGAGAGTTTTGGGGGATATGGTCGGAATGGTAATTAGGAATGATATTATACTTGACTTGGTAGGCTATGGAGGGAATTTTAATTTTATTTTGACTGTGATAAGAACCCACTGGAGGTTTCTGAACAGGTAAGGGACATTATTTTATTCACATTCACCCCATATACTGAATGGAAGATATATTGTAGAGTGGCAAGGGTGGAACCAGGAAAACCAATTTAGTATTCCAGGCAAAAGACTATGGTGGCTTAGATCGTGATGTAGCTGTGAAAGTTATGGGAAGATATCCTCTTCTGTATATGGTTTGAAGCATGAATCCACAAGAGTTTCTAACTGATTAGATGTTGGTATGAGGAAAAGAGAGGAATCAACTTAGGTTTTCGGCCTGAACAATAGAAAGAAAGGCAATGCCATTATTTAGCTACTCCCCTGAAAGCCACATTTTTGTTTCTGCACCACATTGGGTGATAATCTTTCCTGAAGATCAAAATCATGCTATGACTATGAACAGGCAATTTGTATTCCTGAGTTCCTTCATCACACAAAAGGGCAATAATCTATACATTATAAAAAGTGACTTAAATTTGTCAATATGGGGTTTCATTTTTGATACACTTTTGAAGTTTAGGTTGATGCTGAAAGTCAGACACTTAAGAAACCCTATTTTATATTCCATAGTGCAAGAGTTCATGGTAGTATTTTAAGACTTAAAAAATAAAAAAGAAGTTCCGAAATCTATTATCTTTTTATAGTGCCTAATAATAATTGTCTATGACTCATACAAATCAACCTTTCAAGTATCTTGTCATAAAATAAAGGACAAGTCACAGAGTGTCTAACAAGAAGTCAGTAAAGAGAATAAATGCATAATAGTGCAGATTTCATTTGGCTTAAGTTTAAAACCCTCCAAACTTATCATTAAAGTTAATTTCTGATAACATGTCCTAAAACTGCTCTTTCAAATTAATCTTCACCTTATAGTTCATATTAAGCTCTGAAAATCCTTTTATGAAGAGTATAAAATGGTTATGGTTCTACAGTAATTCCATCCCTGGTTTTCATTCAAAAATCAGAGAGGTGGGATGGGGTGATTTACATATAGCCATATAATTATCCTGGCACAGAGATTCAGAAAATACAGATCCAAACTCAGTGTAAAATAATACAGAAACTGAAAAGAATGACACACCATGTAGCTTTAATAATCACTTCATCATCAACTAGTGTCATGAATAAATTACCTTCTTAAGTGAGAAATTATAGACAGCCATACATAGCTGACCAAATCTGGCAATAGATATCTTCAGCAAATAAAGTAGAAATACTGTATTTAATTAGCTTTGTTTTTTGGGACTTGTACAAAAATAGGATTAAAAAATAAAAGACAGTATAAAAACATCCATCTGACATGCATAATGCCACGCCTACCAAGACACCTGGTGTTAGCCCCAGGGAAATACCGCAAACTCTCATTTGTTACATTCTGAAGTCTTTCTAGAAAGATTATTTTCATACTAAATGTGTTTGCTTGAGATGACTGGACAGAAGGATGAAAATTCAGAAGATACAGAGAACTTTTATTTGTCTTAGGTTGTGTTTTTGGTGGCCTATCCTGATTACCTATCTTTTTTTTTTTTTAACCTTTGCAAAATGGGAACAATCACAGGAATAGCTACAGCTTTATTTTAAGGCTTCAATGAGATAATGAAGATTTAGACATTTAGAATACCCCAATTTTAATGCCTTTGTGCCAGATTCATAAGCATGCACAATTTTGAATACCACAGCAATGTATACAGCTCAGCACACATTGTAGCTGAGGACTTTCTATAGTTTTATTGGTTCAGTTTAGTCATCTGTTCCAAGGAACATTATGAGGCCACTCTATGATATAGTGATCTCTCCTTTCTTGGGACTAGGCCTTATGATGCAAAGCCATATAATCTTTCTGTTGGAAAGGCTCTTAATGGTTGCACTGCATGTCTTCCCTTTGATACTTCGAATCTCCTTTGTGATGTCCCTGAAAATTGTCACTGTGACCTACTTGAGTACTTTCAAAGAAGAAAGACCAGTCCTTTCCAGTCTGGTGGTGGAAAAAGAGCACTGATCCAAGAGACAGAAGTGGTTTTTCTACTTACCAGGGTCCTAAAGTAGCTCTCCCTACTACTGAGAATCTCTTCTTTATGAAACATGATTTCTGTAGAAATGACCTCAAACTATTTCTTGAGCCTTGAGATTCTGTTATTTTGAGGTGCTCCATTTCATTCTTTTACCTTTTGTTGTCTAGAGCTCTTCATACATACATAGTTACTAGCAGGAAAATGGCTTATTTTAGTATATATCACTTGGTAGACTATTGTGCAGCCATCAAAATGATAAATACAAATCCACATAAAAATCTCAGAATGTAATGTTAAATGACATGCAAGAGCATGTACCATGATACAACTATTTTTACATAGGCCTGCTTATGGACAAAATCAGAAGAGATTATGCCATTATGAACATGTATATTAGAGGAAAGAATTATGTATACCATTTTCCCACATTTTAAATAATATTTCTATACTTTAAGTATAGCATTTTATTTATTTATTTATTTATTTTTGGCTGTGTTGGGTCTTCATTTCTGTGCGAGGGCTTTCTCTAGTTGTGGCAAGCGGGGGCCACTCTTCATCGCGGTGCGCGGGCCTCTCACTATCGCGACCTCTCTTGTTGAGGAGCACAGGCTTCAGATGCGCAGGCTCAGTAGTTGTGGTTCACGGGCCTAGTTGCTCCGTGGCATTTGGGATCCTCCCAGATCAGGGCTTGAACCCGTGTCCCCTGCATTAGCAGGCAGATTCCCAACCACTGCGCCACCAGGGAAGCCCTTGCTTCTGCTTTTTATGTTTTGGTCTTTTGGCCCGGAGGCATGTGGGATCTTAGTTTCCCAACCAGGGATCGAACCTGCACCCCCTGCATTGGAAGGCGGAGTCTCAACCGCTGGACCACCAGGGAAGTCCCTATTGGAGCATAATTGCTTTACAATGTTGTGTTAGTTTCTGCTGTATAAGGAAGTGAATCAGCTATATGTATACATATATCCCCTCCCTTGGACCTCCTGCTCACCGCCCTCCCGCATGCCACCCATCTGGGTCGTCTCAGAGCACCGAGCTGAGCTCCTTGTGCTATACAGCAGGTTCCTACTAGCTATCTGTTTTACACATGGTGGTGTATTTATGTCAAACCTAATCTCCCAATTCATCCCACCCTCCCCTTCCCCCTCTGTGTCCACATGTTCTTTAGTTTTCATTAAAGACCCTGCCAAATCGATATTGTGGAAGAACCTTCTAGGTCCTACACAATAGGATGAATCTGGTTCACTCAATTTCTACCACATACCTAAGCACAGAAAGGTTTGAGAGGATGACTATGTCATGCACTAAGGCTTTGCTAACTGTCTACGTGGGTGTACCCTACCTGTTCATTTGTGTCTGTTTATTCATCTGACAAACACTTATTTATTAAAGCTTATTATGTATCAGGTACTCTGCTAGGATAGAATACAGGATAACCTTGTCTCATTAATAAGCAAACAAACAGAAAACAAAAACAACGAAGCAAACTAAATCATAGCTACTCGCCGGTCATTCTTAGATTCTCCTATCAAGGGTATAGCAGTGTTCCCTCTCAGTGTTCTTTTGACATGACTACAAATTCTCAGCTTACTCCTGCTCTTGCAACCCAGTCCTATATATTATTTCCTTGCTGGCTCTTTCCTTTCCTGCATTCTCCTTTATCCAAGTCTGCCTTCTCAGGGCCTAGCCTATTATTGTTCAAGGTCCTTCATATATTCACACAATGATCTGTTCAGCCAGATTCACCTGTGTTATCCCCATTTTACAGTTGAGAAAACTTGGGTGAAGAGAAGTTAGATAGTTTGACCAAAATCACAGAGACAGTGGAAGAAAGGGGTTAGAAAGTAGGTCTCTAACTTCTGTCTCAGTCTATTTCAGTTTCTCCATACTGCTTTTGAAACTGCATGGTGCCTGGCACATTTTCACTTGACAGATGCTCATGTGAAAAAGGATGCATATAGATATGCCCCTGACAATACTAGGCAATTTTATGCTAGGACTTATTCCAAGTGAATATTGATGGCTCAGATCAATATAAAATACATTGCTTTTGAGATCCACAGAATAAAAGTTAGGTGATAAGAATCCAGAGAATTCAGAGTGGATTACACAGAAGTAAATAAGTGTGTTGTATCCCTACTGGATCTAACCTATGAGTTACTCTCAAACTTAACCCTTCATGCTCAGTAAATTTCAACCACAATAGCTTCCCTTCTGTTCTGAGAACATGAACCATGCTCTTTTTCAACTCAATATTTTTGATGGTCCATTGCTCTCTTTCTGAAAAACTCTGGACCCAATTCATCAGATGCCTCCTTCGAGTCATTCAGGCCCCCACACAAATGTCACTGTGTCACTGGAATCTTCTCTACTTTATCAAATGACACCTCTTTCCCAGTTACCTGGTATTAACTCACTCTGTGTTACCTGTTTCATAGTACTTTTGAATACCTGAAATAATCTTCCTTATTTATTTGTTTATTGTTTGTCTCCTCACTAAAATATTGATTGAGCCAGAGTAGTTTATTTTATTTATTTGCAAGTAAAATCCTAGAATAAAAACAGAATCTGCTATACAGTAAGCACACAGTAAATATGCAGATGAATGAAATAATGAATGTTAAGGTGTTATATGGAAAAAAACCCCTCAGTGTGTTCAGAAAAAGAATAAGTAAGAAGAATGATCACTGTATCTATTCTGGGAAGCTGTATGTATGCTTCATTGAGGAAGTTCTAAGGGTTTTCATAAGATAAGTAAGCATTGCATAGTAATTTTCAAATCCCCCATTGTCCAGTTTCTTAATTTTTGAATAGGAAAACAAGATAAAAAATACCCAGGATGACTGTATTTCAAGAATGTTCCTCCAAATAAGTGCCTACTAGATATTTCAGATATATTAAAATTTGTCCATTGTTCAACATGATTTACACTTTCGCAGTTCTACTAAATGTGAGTCTGGAAGTCATTATCAGTTGTTATCATCCCTTCTGACAGCTATTTGTCATCACTCCCTCCATTGGTTCCAACCATCTATACTAGCTAGAAATGATAAATGATAAAAGGAAATCTAGCCATATTTTTCTCTTTCATTTCCTGAGAATCAAGCATTAAAATCAGACTCCTGAACACAAGACTTTGTTTTTCCAGTTTATTTCCTTTTCCTTTCCTTCCTTCCTTTGTTTTCTTTTTTTTTTTTTCTTCTTTCATTGTTCTTTGGGGTTTTTTCTACATTGTTCCTGAAATTGTTTTTATTTGGTGCAACAGCATCAAGATTTCTGTAACTCTTCATTTGCTAAAGCTTGGCTTGAGCTTTGGGATACTTTAAGCTTTGGAATGTAATGCAGTGCAGAACACAGTACATAAAACTAGTTAATGGTATTATGGCTTGCTCATTCACTTTATTTCTGGGAAATAACTGTCGTGGAAACTTTCAGCTTTCAATAATGAGATATACCTCTCCATTTTTTTCTTCATATTGTCTGATAACTTTTTCCACGTTTAGAAGATCAATACATTACCCTTTGGAAAATTCTGCATAGATCTCTGGGGTGTTTTTTTTAATTGATTGGATTAAGTGTCAAGGAAAGAGAATATGAATGTCTACACGTATGGCTCTTTGCTGCTTAAAGGACACAGAGGTGACTGGAAACAGTACAGACTCCCCATTTCTATAATCCTGCTTTCAAATTTGAATTTAGTCACCCATTTGACATGTGACCTTGGGTCACTTTTTAGTATCTCTGAACCATAGTTTCTTCATTTCATGCTTATGAAAATACTTCACAGGATTATTGGGAGGATGAAATGAGATAATCATTACATGGGCTAAAAACATTTATTTTTCCTTTACAGAAAGGGTAATGTGGATGGTTTGGCTGTCATTAAAAGAAACACATACACATAAAAACACACCCACACCCACACATTTACATAAGTGTACACACACAACAAATGTAATTTGATTAACAATAAGAATTTTAATTATCCAATTGGTGCTTAATTTTATTAATCGTGCTTTTATCAGTCTTCCTCTTTTTCATGATTACCTGGCCTTATCATGTAACATTCAGGGGTCAGGTGCTTCTATTTTTAAAACAGAAGTGGTCAGCATTCTTCTGCAGAGAACTGAGACAGGGATAACTTAATGTGGTTTTCAAGTGGGAGGTTCCAAAGTTAAGAAGAAGTTATTTCCTTTAGGGAAAGACTGCTATTATAAATACAGAATTATTTAAGGTGTATTATAATTTTACAATGTTGGAATTTAAACATTTTTATTTTTAACATTTTTTAATTAAAAATCTTCTGGTCTGACCCCTGAGATGGCAGAGTCATGTAAAGCAAAATTCTTAAGCAGATAGAATTCTTTTGGATAGATGTTTGATAGCAACTGACATTTTTCTCTGGATGTAAAATCCTGAAAGTGAAGGTCAACCGATAAAATCCTATGACACTGTTCTGCTAGACATAAGGCTGCTGTCTTACGAATGCTGTGAATGAAAGGTTGAGTGGAGAAGAATATACTGAGACTCCTATTTTATAGTCAGTGGAGGACAGAGATCCACTGAAATGAGAAAAACAAAAATAGTTGCATTAGAAGGACAAGCCAGGTTTGACTTAGAGGTTTTCATTGTTCTCATTGAACCAAAGGAAGGGAGATAAAGACATAGAAGAAGGACAACGTTTAGTCTGATTGACTGTCGGGCTCACTTGAGATCACATTCCAAAGATACAAATCACTTTAAAGTTTGGGCCTTCCTCATCTATGAAATTTTCTGTTACACTGGCCATTTTTGTAGATCTCTGTATTTATTTTAATTGTATTTCATGTACCATTACAAATCTAATGCAGTATTGTAAGTTGAGGGTCTTTTGATATTTTAATGATGTATAATAAGTAATAAATTTCATTTAACCACCACTAAATATTTTTGTGTAAATGTTTATTTTCATATTAAAAAATTTCCCTTGTAGTATTTCTAGGCTCAGATATATTATAAAGGTGTTTGAACTTTTCAACATTAATGAAACATAGGTAGAAAAGTTGTGATAAGTAGCTGTAAAAAAAAGTCTTCATTGTAAAAGATAATACTGAGTTAAAAAAAAAGAGTTAACTATTTGGGGAAGTCATATGCAGATAGAATTTAAGCATTCCATGAGGAATTGAAGTTGCCTTTCAAATCTTTGTCACTCCTAGTAGTCTCAATTTAACATTCATTCATTCAAAATATGTTGTTATAATCTATTTCCTAATGGAGTTTATAGTCAAGAAGGCAATATAGACTTTACACATAAATTTTAAAAATATAATCATCTAATTTGGATTTTGATGAATGCAAAAAAGTAGTATAGGTGATATTAGAAACTAACCTAGGCAGGAAATCCTGCTCAACCTAGGAAGGACATTTCAGGTGAACTTGGAACTATAAAAGATGTTGCTCAGGAACTGTGTAAGGAAGGATGGAGGGAAATAAGTTCAGTCAGAATGTGCTGTATGTTTAAAAACCTTAGTCCTAGAAAAATAATAATTGATATAGCAAGGTATCCAAAGGAGGACTTAATAACTGTTGCACAGAAAAAGAGGCAGAAAAGAATCTCAAAGGGCCTCCTAAGTAATGGTGAGGAATTTGGACTTTACTTGAAATTCAATGGGAAGTCATTGAATAATATTAAAAAGGAGACCTGTATAATCAGAACTGAGTTTAATAAATTCTATTAATGATCCACTGGCAGTCGTTTCCCCTTCTCTGTTTCCATTTCCTCATCTATAAAATGAGAACATATGGTCATTTTTAATAGTTGCCTTTTATAGTTTATCATGCTATAGATTCTTTTCTGGCCACATACAATAACTCAACCTATCATGGCACTGGGCATCTTATGAGTCATGGAGGAGATGTGACATTTAAATTTCATTCCAGTCTGGCCATTAGCACAATGCAGTGGAAAGAACACTGGGCAGGAATCACACTTCCCACTCGTACTGGCTTATGGGAGCTTGGAAGATACTCAGCTTGCGAAGCCCTACTTATTCCATTTGTTAAGTGGAAGGATGACAGTACCTCACTGGTAAATTTTTCCATATGTGAAGTGATTTTTGTTAATGGCTTAACTCATTCCCTTCTCTGAGATATCTGAAAATGTGATTTAGTCTCAACTGCAACATTTTTCCATCTTCCTGCCCATGACTACCATTTGTTTTTGTTTGTTTCTTTTCAAACCAGACAACCTTGGGATTTCAAAGATTAAAGGTAGTGTCACATACATGTGACAATATTCCCAAGCTTTCCCTATAAGTATGAAGGCATTTGGCATTGTTCATAAGCTAGTGAAGTATAGTACAGGGGAGTATGACATATTAATTTAGATTTTAAAAATGAAAAACAACAATAATAGTCCATAAAGGAGAACTTAGTAATTACCTGACTTAATTAAGGTGAGCTTACCTGGGCTTACCTCTTGAGCTGTGCCCAGGTACTATTCTTCACTTTACCAGTCTTATGTGTAGAGCCTGAGAACATCTGTGAAATTCTGTGGGGCTTCCCACTGCTTCTCTCTGATTTGAGCTACAGTGAAACCCATAGGGCCACATATGTGTCCTATTGACATGTTAGGATGAAAGGCTAGGCCTCAGGTATAACCACCACGTCCTTCTACTCCTGTTCAAATAGGTGTATGATAGCAGTCCCTTATCAATCACCACTGCCATTTGCTTCCATGAAAAATAAGAGGCTAAAAGAGATTTCTTCCACAGCTGATGTGATAGAGTTCTTTTGCTTTCCCCACTAGTTTTTCATAGTGATGGTTTGTCTTCTATTTATGATTTGGAGCTACAGTGATGTGGCTGGTTTGACTTAAAGAGGTACCTTACTCTTCAAGATAAAGAATAAATACCAGACACAGAGAAATAGTAATAACTTGCCCCAAGGAACAATGTAAGAGAAATATCAAGACCATAACATAAAGAAATATGTTTTATATATATATGTAAAACATATAAAATATACATATAAATAAATAATATATATTTGGGGGGTGTGGAGAGGGTGAGAGTGATAGTACTAATTTTCTCATCATACATAATCAAAGAGAAAAACAATCAAAAGCCAGCCTCTCTTGTGACCACCTAGAGGGGTGGGATAGGGAGGGTGGGAGGGAGGGAGATACCAGAGGGAAGAGATATCGGATATATGTATATGTATAGCTGATTCACTTTGTTATAGACCAGAAACTAACACACCATTGTAAAGCAATTATACTCCAATAATGATGTTAAAATAATTAATTAATTAATTTAAAAAAATGCCAACCTCTCCATGGATGTATGTTCTAGGTTCAGGGAGGTGTACCATGGCACTTTTTAAAAATCTACTAATAATTAATAAATGCCACAGTGTTTTTGTAGTCAAGAGGTCAGCCCACTATGTCTAAATGCCCTTGTTCCTATATGCATCCTTTGGGAAGGCCTAAAAAAATTATTTGCAAGAATTTCTACTACCTCCAATATATTGTTTTAAAGAGATAGTGAGATGAAATGGAAGGATTATAGGTTGAGACTGGAAAGACAAATTTGAGAGCTAGGGGTACTGTGTACCCTTGGGAACATCTCTTGCCCTCTCTGAGCCTCATTGGTATTGTCAGTAAATGGAGACGATTCAGTAAATGCTCTCAAAAATCCCCATATTTGGAAATCTACTTTCCTGTCATTTATAAAAACCTCCATAAAGATACAGTCAGAGGGAAATAGAAGAAACTTAATTCAGATAAATGCTCTCACGGATTGCATTTGCAATTTCAAATGAGCTAAATTAAAACAACCAGCAGATTTTAGATTTCAAAATAGTTGGTAGTGCTAAAGTGTATTGAATATTGGTAATCGATGGAAATCTTTATGTTTAAAAATATGGAAAATCGAAGTTTTATGTTTTCTGTATAATTACAGGGAATTAAATTGTATAAAACTGGTGGGAAATCAAAAGAGATCAACCCGGGGCTTCCCTGGTGGCGCAGTGGTTGGGAGTCCGCCCCCTGATGCAGGGGAGGCGGGTTCATGCCCCGGTCCGGGAGGATCCCACATGCCGCGGAGCGGCTGGGCCCTTGAGCCATGGCCGCTGAGCCTGCGCGTCCGGAGCCTGTGCTCCGCAACAGGAGAGGCCACAACACTGAGAGGCCCGTGTACCGCAAAAAAAAAAAAAAAAAAGAGATCAACCCACCAACAAAAAAAGAGCTTTAACCTTGATGAACTCTCACTAATACAAAAGTTCTTGGCCTTCTGTTGACAAAACATGGGATTTTAATCAGGACTTTACTGAAATATAGGTGAAGCTGCCATTGAGGAGAAGGGAAAATAATGCAAACAGTTTTACACTGTCTATACGTGAATCATTCCATCTTTGTAAATCAATCCCCTTCCAATAATTCTAGGATAGACAAAAAAAAATTTATACTACTTTTTTAGGGTTAAGGAGTGTAATCACCAAAACTGATAAATGTTGTTGAAATCAGAATTAATAGCATAGTTATCTAACATTGGATTTTTCTGATTACAGCTTTGACATTGGTAATAGTTGCCATAATACAATAATGACCTTTTCTCCTTTTACTGTATTTCACATCATTTATTTATTTATTTAGCCTCACTTTCTCTGTTTTCAATATACAGTTGTCCTTTGGTATCTAGGACCCCTGCGGATACCAAAATACACAGATGCTCAAGTCTCTTATATAAAATGTAGTATTTGCATATAACCTATGTTCATTCTTCCATATACTTTAAATCATCTCTAGATTACTTATAATACCTAGTACAATGTAAATGCTATGTAAATATTTGCCAGTGGATGGCAAATTCAAGTTCTGCTTTTTGGAACTTTCTGGGATTTTTAAAAAAATATTTTCCATCTGTGATTGCTTGCATCTGCAGATGTGGAACCCAGGGATGTAGAAGGCAGAAATGCCCTCCCTCCCACTTTTCTGGGTGCTCTTTGGTGATCTGTCTTTATAGTATACTGTGTTTGGAGGCTGTATACTATGAAATTACATATCTAAGAGAGCACATATCTTTCTGGAATAATCCACCTTCACAGTAATGTTAAGGAATGTACTATTTCCTGCCTCTAAATCCTGCTGAAGCAATTCTAACCAAGAGTGGTTTGTGTTTTGAAAGCCCACTAAAGAGATTTATGGGACTTCCTTCACCAGAGAGCTGTGTCCAGGCTAATTATATGCACTGGACCCTGAGTCCTGGGAATAATGTCATTCAGGAGTCACAATGCCCACTCTCACTCCTGGCCTTATTTGTGACCTTAGCTATGAGCAGGTCCAGCCATCTGCACTCATTAGGGCTAATTTAATAAATTTCTAGGGCTCCAGATTCTTCAAATGTGCCTTAGGGTCACTACGTAGGGTGCCTCAGATGCTTAAACATAGAGTTACAGATCTATATCCCTGGCTAGACTGGACCAGCTTTATTTTTCTGACCTTATACTGTTGCAATTCAGGTAGAATTTTATTTGAACAAAGAATTGGTCAATTTTGATATTCTCAGACTTAAAATAAGACAGAAAATCTCAGATCTTTAGACTATAAGAGCAGGAAGGGTAAGCTGTGACAAAGCGAGAGAGAGGCATGGACATATATACACTACCAAATGTAAAATAGATAGCTAGTGGGAAGCAGCCACATAGCACAGGGAGATCAGCTCGGTGCTTTGTGACCACCTGGAGGGGTGGGATAGGGAGGCTGGGAGGGAGGGAGACGCAAGAGGGAAGAGATATGGGAACATATGTATATGTATAACTGATTCACTTTGTTATAAAGCAGAAACTAACACACCATTGTAAAGCAATTATACTCCAATAAAGATGTAAAAAAAAAAAAGATCCCACGATAATCTTGGTTGTAATTTAAATATTGAATGGAAATAATGGTCACTATAGGTTCAGAGCTTTCATCTTGCTACCAACTTGGAGTGCTATGTTGAAGATACTAAATTTTTAGTGTGATGTCAGCCATCAAACCTAGAAAGAAGGGGGACTTATAGTTGTTGACACTAATATTAGCTTAACAGTCTCATTTTTGTTTGCTTGTTTGTTTGTTTTAGATGAGAAATGTGTATCTCTAAGCCAGGAATCAATTTGTCCAATATCACAGTGATTAGATAATATTAGGAATAATTTGGAGAATTGTGATACTATAACAATTTCACTTCCCTAGATAATCTTAAACAAGCAATCCTATTGACAGTAACACAAACAGACTCATTGTTTATGTACCACTTAGGAAAATCTTGAAATGATGTCTTTGATATCATCATTCAGAGGATTTTAGGAATTTACTAGGCCAGGATGAGCAAAATAAAGAAGAAAAAGGAGGAATGTCCCTGATTCCATCCTACAAAAAATGTACAGAGTCAACACCTTGTATTTTGAGTGAAGAAAGAAGATATCTGCAGAGCACAGACTTTGTGCCAGGTAGCATTCACATGCACAACTTAACATATCCTCTCAACAGCTCGTCACCAATGACCAAGGGGAAAGGTGTATAACAGTTCAATTTCCTTCCTCTTTGGGTGGGATAACTCCAAGGCACCTTCTCTACTATTTCCCAGGTTTTTCCAATGGGATTGAGCCCCAGTTGCCTATAATAGTAACCTGTTTCTTTAGGCTCCCTTAATCAATTTCCTTCCTTCTTCTATGTCATTTCCTCACCCTATGATGTTCCCTGTGATCAGTTCCCAAATTACCAACTTGTACTTTAATACTTATCCCACAGTCCTGTTTCTGAAGCACTCTAAATTTAAGACACCCAGTTGCTAATTCATGTACTTGGGTTTCCTGTCTAGCTTCCTCTAACTCTAAAGCCCATGATTTGTTAGCTGTGCAATGCTGTTGTCTATAAATGGAGAATATAATCTTTTATAGTGTTTATGTATTTTTTAGGCAGGTGGGATTTTTCCCAAAATTGTGGATTCAATTTTAAATTTGATTTCACAAAGTAACACGTTTTTACACAGTGTTAAGATGAAAGCACACATGGGCTTATTAGAAACAATTGAATGTGGGACTTCCCTGGTGGTCCAGTGGTAAAGAATCCACCTTCCAATGCAGGGGACGTGGGTTCGATCCCTGGTCGGGGAACTAAGATCCCACGTGCCACGGGGCAGCTAAGCCTGCACTCCACACCTACTGAGCTTGAGCGCTCTGGAGCCCACGTGCCACAACTAGAGAGAGAAAACCCGCATGCCACAACTATAGAGAAGCCCTGTGCCACAACAAAGAGCCCGCATGCCGCAACTAAGACCTGATGCAGCCAAAAAATTAAAAAAAAAATTTTTTTTAATAAAGAAAATTAAATAAATAAAAGGGCTTGTTTCATTAGGTAGAGCCACCTGGATAATTAAAAATAAAAATAAAAACAATTGAATGTGACAACATTCACATACAGGTTCCATATTGCTGCCTCTTGAAATAAGAGAAGGGGAAGGTCTATGTGATAGTCTGGAGTATCCACAGCAGCCCTGACTTCCATCTTTAGGGCCTTGTGGTACAGGCTTCTTGATGAGCTGGGCCTTGTGGACAGACTGAGTTACCTTGTGGGGCAAGTTATCATAGGAAACCCAGGGAGTTTGTAACTGCCCAACTATAATACACAGTGAACTCTTTTCTCCGGAAGTCTGATTTGAACCAAGAGCAGCTACAGACCTAAAATTTAAGGAATAAATTCAGTTACAGTAATTACAAACCATAGTAATACACATAAATATTTTTAAGTTACTTTAAAGTAATTACTCTTGCATGTTAAAAGTAATATAACTATGCTGAAAAATTGTAGAGAAAGTATAATACATGATCCCATTACTCCTTCATACAGAATAAAATAACATTTATTTATTTACTTTAAAGTAAAGTGAAATAAAAGACTAGCACCAGCCTTTAGTTATATTTGTGGGTCAATTTAAAATTTAAATCAAAACAGTTTATATTAGATCAACCAGAAAAAAAACAGTTTATATTATATGAGTTTTTTATTCCTTTGATTTTTAAAAAATATTTATTTATTTATTTGGCTGTGCCGGGTCTTAGTTGAAGCATGCAGGATCTTTGTTCTTCATTGCCACGTGCAGGATCTTTAGTTGTGGCATGTGGGACCTTTAGTTGAGGCATGTGGGACCTTTAGTTGAGGCATGTGGGCTCTTAGTTGCAGGATGCGGGACCTTGTTCCCTGACCAGGGATTGAACCTGGGTCCCCTGCATTGGGAGCACAGAGTCTTAACCACTGGACTGCCAGGGAAGTCCCTATTCCTTTGATTTTTAATTAACAGTAATTTTATGTGTCTTTTAAATTATTGTTGTATGACTTATTGGAACATCCTGAAAATTTTACACTGACCTTAGCCCCTATAATTGGACACATAGTTTGTAAACATACCTTAGTTAACTGAGGAAAGGCTAAACAAAAATTATTCTTCTTTTCTTCCTGTTTCTACTTGCTGTTTGCTATTTATAAATCATCGTGCTCCTGGTAACTTAGGATTCAAATGTGGGTTCAATCCATATCTCATGGATTAACGATGGATAGTGTGTAAAACAGTCTATAGTCCACAAGAGGCATTAAATAAATGTGAACAACTCTTAAGCCCCTGTCTCACCCATCTCAGGTTTTGTGTTTCAGTCGCTGCTCCCTTAGTTCAGGCCCTCACGGCCTTCATTCTAACTTCACTGTTAATTCTGCAGGTTTCGCTTTTTTATCCTTGGCATAGCACCCAATATAGGTAGAAAATGTAAAAGAACATAAGTTTTTCAGTCAAGTAAGCTCAGCCAGGATTGATCCCTAGCTCTGCTTTGCCCCTGCTGTATGAAACTGAGAAGTAGCTTACCCACTCATATCCTCAGTTTTCCCCTCTGTGAAGTGGGGACAGTAATACCTAATTAGCAAGGTTTTGTCAGGATTCATGATGACCATACATTAAGTGCTCAGCACAGTGCCTTATAAAGCATATGCTTCTGAAAGAATAAATATTCTTATGAATGGAGTCTTCTGTCCTTTTGAGAGTTGCCACTTGACTGAGGATGAATATTGTTATCATAATAATCCCAGTACTAATCCAAAGGTCTGTCTTGTCCAACTTGGGGAAAAGAGAATTTCAGGCTATACTGCAGCTTCTAGACCAGTCATATGATCCTTGCTTTTTTTTTTTTTTTTTTTTTTTTTTGCAGTGCACGGACCTCGCACTGTTGTGGCCTCTCCCATTGTGGAGCACAGGCTCCGGAAGCGCAGGCTCAGTGGCCATGGCTCACGGGCCTAGCCGCTCCGCGGCACGTGGGATCTTCCCGGACCGGGGCACGAACCCGTGTCCCCTGCGTCGGCAGGCGGACTCTCAACCACTGCGCCACCAGGGAAGCCCGATCCTTGCTTTTAAGGATGTAAAAGTGAGGAGTAGCTTTGTCATTGTCATATTTGAGAAGAAAAAGGAGGGGGGAGCATGTGAGAACGAGCAAAAACAACAAATTTTGGAGAATTCCTATAGCAAGAGAAGGCAAAGACATTTATTTAACTCTCTTAATCAATTATTGTGAAAATAATCTGACTACAACCCATTTGATCAATGTGAGTGGGGCCCAAAACTCTGGGAAGTGGTGTTTTTCTTCTCTGATTTCAATTTCATTTTCTTTAGTCCTTATATGAAATTGGATGAATTACAGCAGCTGAAAAGATGAAGTGGCTGTTAGTTTCTGTAAGAAAGACTGATGACAAAAATTGGCCTGGACAAAAATACCAGTTATAATCACCAGCCAACTGGTAAGGGGGAGGAAGTGCTATTCATCCCTAATTCCAACTGTTAATTACCTAAAAATATGTACATTTCTTACTTATATTTTTGTCATATCATGATTTAATCAAAACATGGTCTGTCATAAGTTTAAGAGAAGCATATTCAATTTATAGGGCATCTTTTAACAGTGTAATATTCCTGATGATTCAGTGCAATAAAATATAAAAGAGTAACAGGCTAATAGACAATATTTAGTGTTGTTAATATACTAATATCCTAAATTAGGTGCCAGATGACAGAATGTTATACTTATTCCTAACCTATTTTACAGTTTGCATGATGAAATCTGAGCTTTTTGGCAGAGAAGTTCTGTAGGGTTAGGCAGAGATGGTAATTGCAGGTGCTTGGAAGTTATATCCAGGATTCTCACGTGGAAAATAAACTCAGTGCTAGATCCATGGTGAGGAATGTGCATACGTAAAGAACATTTACACATATATTAAAGTATCTGTTACAGAACCTACCTTTTATTATTTATAAGACATAGGTCAAGACAGCCTTTTTCTTTGAGTCTCAGTTTCTTGTCTGTGAAGTGGAGTAATAATAAGTTGAAATAATATTAACATTATTAATGTTTCAAATGATTAGAATTAATCAAGTGCTTAACTTAAATGTTTCAAGAACTACTCAGATGGCAAATGGTTATACCTCACATTATTTACTTATACTTGAATATAAGTGTATTTAAACATTAGTATACTAAGTATAAACTTATTATACATAGATCACCCAGTATTCAAGGTAGATTCTATTACTATCTTTCTCTGTAGAAGAGAGGACACCAAACCACAGTGAGATTAAGAAAATTGCTCAATTTTATGCAGCCATCAATGATGAACTCTGTATGTGAACACAGGAAGTAAGACACCCAATCCTGCCATCTTAACCAATTCCATCAACACCCTTTCCTACGGGGAGTATATTCAGAAGAAGGAATTGCAATTGTAACTATAGTTGTTATTACCTAGGAAAATGATGAGCATTGTTACTGAAGTTGGCAAGAGTCCAGCCTATCATACAAATACAGATGTTGCTAAAACATAGAATCATTACACATGTTTAGGAAAGATTTCACTAAGAAGAGACCTTTCAGCTGGCCCTTGGAAAGTGCACAAATTTTGAAGGTGAAGGGGATAGTGTCTTAGTCAATTTGGGTTGCTATAACAGAATTTCATTGATTGGGTGGCTTGAAAATAACAGAAATTTACTTTGCATCATTGTGGAGGCTGGGAAGTCCAAGGTCAAGGTGCCAGCAGATTCAGTCTCTGGAGAGACCTGCTTCCTGGTTCATAGACAGCCTTCTTGCTGTGTCCTTACATGGTGGAAGGGGTAAGAAAGCTCTCTGGTGTGTCTTTTGTAAGGGCACTAATTCTGTTCATGAGGGCTTCACCCTCGTGACCTGATCATTTCCCAAAGATCCCACCTCATAATACTATCCCACTGGGGGTTAGAATTTCAACATATATATTTTGGGGGGAAACACAAACATACAGTCTGTAACAGACAGGTATGGTTGCTGGAGGAGGAAAGGAAGTAGAAAACTTTTTTTTTTTCAATTAAAGGGAGGAATTGTTTCATTGGTACAGAGTTAGGAAAAGACTGATATGACTAGAAATTTGAGGAACTCACTCTAGCAGATTCTAGATCATGTTGTGGTGTGCAGAAGAGGAGGTTGTATGAGAATTTGACACTTGGCAATGAAGTATAGCAATCAGAACCACTGGAGCTTTACCATCAATAATCTAATGGCCAACAAACTTTTTAAATGGCAAGTGGGAAAAGAGAAGTGAGGAGCTGATAGGACCCACTTACATTTTTTAGAATTCTGTGGTTTTCATAATGTTGAAGTTCAGACTAAAGGAAAGAGAATCTGTTGGCAAGGGGAACGAGCCAGCGATAAGATTTCTACTTCCATTTGGCTCTCCTGTAGAATAATGCAACCCTATTTCCTGTCAATGAGAATCTCTGTTGTTTTTAAGATCTCTCATTTATAGCATTTCTTCTAGATTTCCCCAGCTTTGTACAATTTAGAGAAATATTCCAGAACGCTGAGTTCTATGCTCATTATAAAACTGTCAGAAGTGATTTTGTTGTGACCTAATGTGTGGGCAGCTACAGAAAAACACATTATCAGCTGGTACAAAAAAAAATGTCCTAATAGAAAAAGCTGTACAAGGGTGGGTTTGGTAGTTCTAGAGGTAGTGAGCTCCCTGAGAGCACAGGACTGCACAAGAGAGTGCAGATGGGATACAAGGAGCAGTTAGATTTAAAACATTAATGTATGTAAGAATCATCTGAGGACCTTGTTAAAAATTTAGATTCGAGTATTCAATCCTAGAGATTTAGTAAGTCTGGGTGGGTCCCAGAGATATTCATATTTAATAGGGCGCTCAGATGTTTTTGGTTGAGATAAGCTGTCGGTTCACTTTTAAGAAACAACAACCTTGATATTCTCTTTATGCTTTTAATATTAAATCTTAGTTACTCACTGGAATGAGCCTTTTAGATCCTGGGCAACATATTTGGAACCCAAAGACAGTGAGTTGGAGGCACCATATAGGGTGGCGGCGGCAACGGTGGCGGTGGCGGCAGTGGTGGCAATGGTTTCTGAATAGAACTTACACTATGTTTTCTTCTTTGTTTGGAACTATTTTAAGCTTCAGTCTAAAAAGTGTGGCCTGTGGTCAGATTATGAGATTTTAAAGGGGTTATTTCCCCCAAAAAAAGGACATTTAAAACAGGGTTGTTTATGCTAACATGACTCTGGCAGCAGGAAACATTGATTAGACCTTCAAGAAGTTGATCTTTGGTTCACACTTGGAATGTATGAAAGATGGCAGGGACCTTGGGTGTGCAGTCTTTGTGCTGGGCTCCCATTCTACAATCAGGAGCTTTGCGGAATTCTTATTGCCCTGAAGTATTGTTCCTTCCCAATCAACAGAAAAGACTCAAGAGCAAAGATTATAGGCACTCTGACTTGGGTATGGACACAACATTTGGGGAGAATAACAGGAAAATTATGAGGTTATTGAAGTTGGTTAAAAGTCAGTTCAAATTGAGTGAAATTGATCAACCTTGGAATCACTAAACAGTAGTTACGGACCTTTGTCTCTGGGCACTTTTCTTTTGCCTTTGAATGTGCTATCACTTATAGTGGCGTGTACTCTTAGTTTTCAAACCCAAGCTCATTAGCAACCTCACCTGGGAAACCTCTGCTACACGCGGTCAGAGTAGAAATTGCATATTATTTTCTGGCCAGTAGAACTGTGTTTGGATTTCAACTGGATTGTGGTCACTTATAAGCAACATCACCCTGTGAGAACTGCTTAAATTCTCTCAGATTCAGTTGATTTGTCTGTGAAATGGGAATTAAAAAACTGTTCTTGTGGGAGTTCCCTGGTAGCCTAGTGGTTAGGATTCCAGGCTTTCACTGCCGTGGCCCAGTACAATTCCTAGTTGGGGACCTGAGATCCCGTAAGCCACTCAGCATGGCCAAAAAATAAAAAAATAAAAACTGTTCTTGTAATGTGAACTTAATTAAAATATCATCCAATATTGGAAATCTCTCTATGGTTTTCAGGTATCATTCATAACTAAAATCATATAAGAAGTTCTGCAAACAGACTATACTTTGTTTTTCCCCTAATGTTCAAGTGATGACTAATTTTCATTCTTTGGTCAATTTGACATATTTATTGAGTACTTATATTGAATCCACGCTTCTAAGTGGATTCACCTAGAGGATTCCTAGAGGAGTCCAAAAAGAGGGCTCACTTTTAAAGAGACAAACAAGGTCCTTACTCCCTTGAAGCTTATACTTCAGTGATTGAGAGATACAACAAATAAGAATACACATAAAGAAGATGTCAGAGGAATCTATTATTATCATCTGTTGATTAGTTGGTTTCTAAACTTTGTTTTCTTAATTTTACATGAGGATTGTATTGAGGTAAAGCTACAGTCCCAGTTGCATGCTTCTGACCCTCCCATCCATGCCTGGTTCCTTCACAAATGCAATCCTAACTTCAACTCTGGTACTGATATCTAACAGCTTCAAGGGCTGTTCTTGGCCTTTGGTAGGCAACAGACCATTGTTTCACTACTGGGAATAGCTGTTGGCAGAGAGAAGGCACCACACTGAATCATAAGTGGAGAGAAAGCAATATTCTTGTTATGACAGATGGCTGTTCTGAAGTTCCAAAAAACAAAATAAAAAAATATACATATACATACTTAATACACACACACATACAATTATATTGTCTGTTATTTAACTACCATATTATTTAATCAGTAATTATCTTCAGGGACTTCCTTGGCGGTCCAGTGGTTAAGACTTTGCCTTCTAATACAGGGAGTGTGGGTTCAATCCCTGGTCAGCAAGCTAAGATCCTACATGCCTTGCAGCCAAAAAACTAAAACATAAAAGAGAAGCAATATTGTAACAAATTCAATAAAGACTTTAAAAATGGCCCATATCAAAAAATCTAAAAAAAAAAAAATTATCTTCAAAAATGAGTTTTGAGACTGAAGATCAGAGATGCTTTAAAAAAAAACTACTTTTGAAACAGGCAGCCTCTCTTCTAGTCACACTTAGCTCAGTGTAAACAACACTCTCATGTCTGTTATCTTCACATCTGATTTTTCCATTCTCTACTCCGCTGCCTATTGCAAAGACCTCTATGAAGTACATCAATGAACTCCCCTGCCTCTGGTTCTGGAGCTGGATTAGGACATTAGGGGGCCTGGCAGGAGATGAGAGAGAGAAAGGAAACTGGGGTGAGTGTATTTAGGTCCCCAGATTTCTTTTTGCAGGGTCATCTTGGGCTTGCTCTGTCCTCTGCTCAAAGCCATCGGTTTTCTCAAGGTGGCCTTTTTCACACAATTCTATATTTCAGTAACTACTTACTGCCCTTGCCCCTTCAGGTCCAGGGATAGGAACAGCTCTTCTCTTACTAGCCCAGGGTTTTTGCAACAGTCATAATGGTTATCCTACCACCCGCACTTCAATATATTGTCCCTTTTTAGATAAACTTTCCTCAGATTGTCCTCATTTGAGCATAGCATCTGTTTCCTGTTGAGTCGCTGACAGTTCCAACTATCACCAGTAAAAGCATTCATTCAAATCTATTAAGTGACTCAGGATGGGGGTAGTAGAAAGTACATCAGAATTGGAAGTTTGGGATTCAAATCATGGCTACACTTTTCATGAATGTGTGCCTGAGGCAAGTTATTTGGACTCTGTGAGTTTTAAATCTCTCATGTGCCAAACGGGGATAATAATGCCTCAATTGCAGAATGAAAGCATGAGCCAGAGGTATTGTTTGTAAAAAACAATCTATATGAGGCATGAAAAACGGTATCCCCAATAGTGTTAGTCTTACTAGTTATATTAGTAGTCATTACATGAAACACACCCTTGATTTCACCAACTTTATAACATTAATAAAGTAACTGTTCTTAATTTGCATCTCACCCCTGTGATTCCAATTTGGAGTATGGGTTAATATGTCTAAGGATAAGGGGTTATGCAAATGCCTAATACCAATATAACAGCTGAATATGCACATCTTCTACTACTTCTCAGAAGCCCTTTCACATTTTTTCCTGAAAGTGCAAGTTAATTCACACTCATAACATGCTTTAAATGCGTGATACTGAAAGCTGAAAGAAAAATGCTAGTGTTAAAAGTCTTCAATTGGTTGCTGACTAATTGCCCCAGAAGACAACTGTCACCGGTAAGGAAGCATCTGTCAATCTTGTGAAATATTACAAATCCAAGACCTCCTGTTAAAATCTAATTAGTTTAAATGTTGCAGATCTCTAAACTTTGTTCATACAAAAGGTTGAGGTTTTTTTTAAAAAACAGATAGTGTATTTATTAATCAGAGGAACAAATGGTTTGGTGAAGGCAATTCTGTGATCAAGATCAACACCACCAGATATTTCCAAGCAACTCCCATATTAGGGGGGAAGAAGCCCAGCTGAGGGATTTGTTTATCCCCAGATAAATTCAGACCAATCTCCAACTAATAGGCCCAAATATAATAAGGTTATACTTTTCCTAACTTTGGATGGTTTTATTTCTATTGTATAGTGAGAAATTGTATGTGGTTGGCAAATTTAACAAAATCACTCAGAGTGGTATTACTGATAAAGGTAATACTTAATGAGTTCCTCCTATGTGCCTAGAACTAGGATGAACTATTTTACATGATCTCATTGAATGCTTGCAGAATCCCTTTGAGGTAGGTACTAACTCTAAATCTGGACTCTAATTCAGGCAATCTCACACTACATTCTGTGGTCTTTACTATAAAGCTATAAAAGTATACCTACTTTTGTTAATTATTTCCCCATCTTATACCAAAATAAGATACTTAACTTTCCATATACAAATGAATTGTATGACCTTGTTTCATTGTGTTATTGACACTTGAGTTCCATAAATATCAGACATGTTTACTTTTCAACATCAAATTTAACTGAATCAGACCCCACTTGTCAGTTTTTTCCTGATTCTAATTGTGCCCACTATCAGGGCTCCCTCTCTCTTTGGCTATATTATGCAGTGTTCCTAAGGTGCACCTGTTCAGGGGTACATGGAGTTGATTCTGGCATTCAGTCTTGGTGGCTTCAATGATTACTTTCCATCCTTTTGAATGGAATATATCTGCCTAGTCCTAGTTTTTATACAACTCTGTCCACAACTCCTTCTACAGGTGGGTTATGTATATATACCTCACAGAGATCTTCTCTGCTAACAACCTCAGAGAATATTACCCACTGCTTCCATGGTCACCATCTTTAATGTCTGACTCCTCAGAGCCTTCCATGAAATTATCCACTCTTCTCTTCTTTGACAGTGCTTATTATTTGTTCCAAGACCCCTGTCATTCATGGGAATGTCACAGCCCATCCCCTTCCATTTCTCCAGAGCATGACTTCTTTATTCAAGTTGAGCCACTCTCACTTCAATTAAAACTTTAGGCTTTTATCCATTTTTTTTTCAGTAGGAAAACATCAGATTAAATTATTTTGCATCATAGCCTTGCATCATAAAGCTGTTTTGGTGTTTTTAAGCTGACTCGTGAAATGCAAAGAAGCTGTTAATTCTCTAAGGGTAGGGCTATATGTATAATGAGGAGAGCCAGAATCAGGATCTCAGACCACAGCAGTGGTGGAGGGGAACGGGTAATGTAGAGTAGGGTAGGGTGGGGTTGAATTTAAGCACTCTTTCTTTAAATAATTTATGTCTTTGAAAAGATGATTTAGTCCTTCCCCCAACAACTGGTTTAATTTTCCTGCTAATAAGGCATGAGTTTGCAGCTGACTTTAATAAAAAGCTTGACATATGTGAGCCATTTTACATTAGAGAAATGCAAACTACTAAAACCCCATTCATAATTTCCCATTCATAAAGCTCCATTGTCTTCTCCACCATACTGCTTGTCTTCTTCTCTCTCTCTCTGTCTCTCTCTCAGTGATTCCTACTTCCCATTTTCCACCACACCTCAAGTCCTCCTTTTATTATGTAGTATAAATTACCTCCCCACTTCCTGTTCATCCCTAGGCTTACCTTGGATAGCTGAACATTTATTATTGTGTGCTTTAAAGGACAGAAAATCTATTCTAGATCCAGCAAGGTAGGACAAAAATCTAGGTACAGAAAATCTAGAAACAGCTTTAAAATGTCATTCCTCTTTTTCTCCCTCCTCTACTGTCTCTGGAAGAATAAGGTAAAACAGATTATCCCCACTAATAATGAATTATATTATTTCTTTATTATAATGTAGAATTTTTTAAAAATTGAATTGAACTTCCTTTCCTAACCCCCCTCAACACTATTTTAGTATAACCACAGGGTAGTATTGTTATTCCAATATCACAAACATGGGAACAGACTCAGGTTAATTGATTAATATCATTGATTTAATTGACTAATATAAGTCTCATATCTAATAAAAAACTGGAGTTGGGATTTGAATCTAGGAGTTCCACTTCTGTCCATTTTCATTACGTACCATGTTTCAGATCCATAAAGATAATCAAGTATTCAATATAAGCTAGGCAAAAAAATATAATTTTCAGAATTATCTTAGAAATGGTAAAGACATGTCCTAGTTTCTGACGTGTCATGCAGAATAAATTTGGGAAATGAGAGTATTACATGGTTAGAGGTAATTCCCACACCAAAATGACTTTTTCCCTAACTGCATTAGATAGTTTCTGAAACATGATAGGAAAAGGTTCTAGAACTTCTCGAGGTTTTTTTTTTCGGTACGCGGGCCTCTCACTGTTGTGGCCTCTCCCGTTGCGGAGCACAGGCTCCGGACGCGCAGGCTCAGCAGCCATGGCTTCACGGGCCTAGCCACTCCGCGGCATGTGGGATCTTCCCAGACTGGGGCAAGAACCCGTGTCCCCTGCATCGGCAGGCGGACTCTGAACCACTGCGCCACCAGGGAAGCGCCTTTTCGAGCTTTAATAGTGATATTTAAATTCTGTCTCAAATTGTGTAAGTTTTATGATTTTGATCAAGTAATTTCTTAAGAGTTTCAGTTTCTACCTCTATTAGGAACAGATAAAACTTGTCTTGCAGTCTATTTTTTTTCTTTTTTTTACCTGAAACCTTTTTATTCTCCCCTCAGAAACCCACGGCGTTTCTTCATCGGTCTTCCCTATATCTTCTACTTCTCCTCCAAACATTCCCCTTTCCTTTTAAGATCTTCCCTGATGACCTCTTTCACATCTCTTATACTATTGGACAGAGAGATGAGGTAGTTCTCAGTGAACTCTATGGTTGCTTCCTAGCAATTATCCCACGCCCTCCCTCAAAGCCCCCAAACTTAAACATCATGTCATCATATCAAGCTATACTCTAATCCTTTGCATTAGTCATCTTCAGGTTACTCATCATTCCTCTTCATTGCTTGAAGATGTTAACCCCTGGTTCACTGTCTCTATCCCTAACACAACTGCACTCAAAATTCTTAATGATTTTAATATCCATGTAGATAATACTTTCAAGACCCTGGCCTCTCAGTTTTTCCACTTATCCTATAATCTAGTCTTCAACCTTACATAGGTTGAAGACTTACATGCTCATAACTCTGACTTTGATATGACCAAAGTACACATTCCTTCCTTAACAGAAATTTCAAGCACCTCAACTTCTGACCATTCTAATTCAGTCCCTCAAATATACCAACTCCAATAATTCTTTGCCCCACCTAGGTTTTTAATACTTTAACACTATTACTCTTTAATTGTTTCTCATCTCCTCACATTCTCACTTCACTTCTTCCCAACTTTAGATTCTATGATCAGTCATTATCATTATACCATCAACTCCATTAGTTCTCTCCCTCTTTTGAATACTATTCTGCCAAGTCCCAACATTAGTTCAGTTCTTCTGCATTCTTGCAGCTTCATGTAAATGTTGGGGGGGAGACGAGGCTCACAAAACCATGCTGAATGGTCTCACTTTAAATCCACCATGCTTAACTCAAGCCAGGCTTCAGTGCTGCCAGGCAGTCCTACTCTATTTCCCTAGTCTATGTGCTCTTCCATCTCCTATATCATACTCCTCTTTCCTCAAATCTTAAACATCCTCTACTTCATCCTACTGTTGGGTGATGATCTCATCTCATCCAGCATGATGACTTTGAATACTATCTGTATATGGATATCTGTATGTTTACCTGTTGGGATCTCTTCACTTACCTCAAAACAATTGTATCCGATTTCTTACCCCTGTTGAAAACTGAATGCCTGTTTTCTCATCTTTCCGTATCAACTCTTCCCCCAATCTCCCTTCTCAGTTAATAATAACTTAATTTTCTGTTTCTCAGCCATAACCCTTGAAGTCATACCTGACTGCTCTCTTTCTATTCCCCTCACATTTAATCCATCACCAAATCATATCAGCCAAGTTTATTTGGTATCTGACCACTTCTCATAATATTCTCTGTCCTCCGAATGGAGTTCAATTGTCTTTTTTTTCCCTCAACACCCAGTGGCCTGTTTTCAATCCCAAAGCAAGAATGAGCTTTTAAAAACACATCAGTTATTTCCATTGCACAACCTTCCAGTAACTTCCTGTCTGATTTGGGTAAAGTAAAAACCCTTATACTTTCCTTTAAGGGTCTGGTCTCCCTCTACACTTTGACCCTATCTTCTACAACTCTCTCCTTTACTCATTTACTCTAGCCACTGTGGCTACCTTGCATTTCCCCAAAACATTAGCACCTAATCCCAGGGAACACTCTCTATATTTATTTGTTAATTTATGTATTATCTGTCTTCCCATCCATCTCCATCCCATACATGTTACTAGATTATAATCTCCATGAGAGTAAGATAAAAACTGTGGGTCTTCACTGATGTATCTCAGGAACCAAGGAGAGTGCATACTACACAACAGATGCTTAACAAATATGGGCAAAAGTGTGATGAATTAATTAACTCCATAATTATATGTGATACTCATGTAATTTTGGTGGTAGACTCCTTTTATTTTTACCTCCTATGAAAAGTATCAGGGAGACCTTCAATATGGCAGAGGATTAAGACATGGAGATCACCTTCCTCCCCACAAATACATCAAAAATACATCTACATGTGGAACAACTCCTACAGAACACATACTGAATGCTGGCAGAAGACCTCAGACTTCCCAAAAGGCAAGAAAATCCCCACATACCTGGATAGGGCAAAAGAAAAAAGAAAAAACAGAGACAAAAGAATAGGAATGGGAATCTCCAAAATATACAAGCAGCTCATGCAGCTCAATATCAAAAAAACAAACAGCCCAATCCAAAAATGGGCAGAAGACCTAAATAGACATTTCTCCAAAGAAGATATACAGATCGCCAACAAACACGTGAAAGGATGCTCAACATCACTAATCATTAGAGAAATGCGAATCAAAAGTACAGTGAGGTATCACCTCACACCAGTCAGAATGGCCATCATCAAAAAATCTACAAACAGTTAATGCTGGAGAGGGTGTGGAGAAAAGGGAACCCTCTTGCTCTGTTGGTGGGAATGTAAATTGATACAGCCACTATGGAGAACAGTATGGAGGTTCCTTAAAAAACTAAAAATAGAACTACCATACGACCCAGCAATCCCACTACTGGGCATATACCCTGAGGAAACCATTATTCAAAGAGTCATGTACCACAATGTTCATTGCAGCTCTATTTACAATATCCAGGACATGGAAGCAACCTAAGTGTCCATCGACAGATGAATGGATAAAGAAGATGTGGCACATCTATACAATGGAATATTACTCAGCTATAAAAAGAAATGAAATTGAGTTATTTTTACTGAGGTGGATGGACCTAGAGTCTGTCATGCATAGTGCAGTAAGTCAGGAAGAGAAAAAGAAATACCGTATGCTAGCACATATATATGGAATCTAAAAAAAAAAAAAATGGTCCTGAAGAACCTAGGGGCAGGATAGGAATAAAGATGCAGATGTAGGGAATGGAGTTGAGGACACGTGGAGGGCAAAGGGTAAGCTGGGACGAAATGAGAGAGTGGCATGGACATATATACACTACCAAATGTAAAATTGGTAGCTAGTGGGAAGCAGCCACATAGCACAGGGAGATCAGTTCGGTGCTTTGTGACCACCTAGAGGGGTGGGATAGGGAGGGTGGGAGGGAGACGCAAGAGGGAGGAGATATGAGGATATATGTATATGTAGAGCTGATTCACTTTGTTGTTAGCTGTTCACCTGGATAATAAAGGAAACTAACACAACACTGTAAAGGAATTATACTCCAATAAAGATGTTAAAATTTTTTAAAAAAAGGTAGCTAACTACCTTTTGTAGTAGAAAAATTGAGAATATCAGCTTAACTCATTCTTAAGGAAGGATGTTCTCTCTTTTCCTGGTTCATGTTAATAGTATCATTATCTAACATATGTACATATTCTGCGCCCAGTAAAATTTAGGCAGGTATGTGCAATGTGTTTAACTGGTTTCCTTTATGATTTTGTTTAGAGGGAACCTATGTTATACCCCTGATTCAGTCCTGAACCTTTTTATGATATCTGACAAGGATATCCCCTTATTTCTTAATTTCACCCATTCTTTATTTCCCACACAACTCTTCTTCTAAATTCTTTTTCCATCCACTTTCTAGAATATTTCATCCAACCTACAGAAGTGATCAGGATTGAGTCTTGTCGTATATCTTTACAGTTGCAAAGCCTGGAGTATTAAGGGCTTATGGAGTCGTTTGGAGCTGTCAAGTTATTGCTACTCTGCGAATAAAAGTGTGGAGTTGGGCCTTGCTACTGGAAGATTAAATGGTAAATTGCTTTCCTATAGATAGTGGTAGTGGCTATGCCAGGTGTCAAGGGAAGGATGTTGTGCAGGGGAGCTTCCATTCAAGGCTGTAGTAGTTTATTCTCTAGAGTATCTAAAATCATATCTTGCCAAAATGTGAAATAATATTCTTCCCAAACCTCTACTGAGTCTGTATGGTAATTCAATGTAGCTTCTAATAGCGCTAAATTTCATAGAAACTACTCATCTTTAACCTTGCCCTTATTATGCTAAGAAGCATCCTTACCCCCTACCTATTCTACCACCCTTAATTAGTGCACAAAACATCCTATATTAACTGGTGATAAGTAGTGTGGTCTCCAAATTGTTTCCTTTGGAACTCAGAGGAGAAAATATTAGTCCTCCCTGCTATATTCATTACACTTCCACACACACAAATATTATGAAAATGCTTGTTCTTCCCTTTCTTTTCTACTAGTGTGTATTAAGTCAGTTATTTCACATTCATTATCACTGAACAAACTCACAGTAGATAAACAATAGGAAATATTGCCCATGAAATTGCCACCTGCCTAACTGCCCAAATGTCTCTAATACCCACTTTGCTTTTACTGACATTATGTCTGATTCTGATTAATACTTTTACTTTAATATTGCCAGCAACTTTGTACATAGTTAAGGAATGAATAAAAATCCATGGACCCTTCAAGTAGCACTATTAAAGGAAGCATTCCATAGAACTGTAAACAGTTTTGAAATACAAGGAATGAATGTGCATTTGTCAAAGAAAAATTACACCAGATACAGTTAAGTAAGGAAGACTTCATTCAAGATTTTTTCAGTAGGGAAGGGAAACTGAACACTACTCTGCTGAAATGAAAGGTGAAGGGTTTTCAAGGGCTGGGGTGATCTAGTGGAAAAGTACTGGAGGATGTTGGAGGGGAGGTTGGCCAATGTGCTCAGGTCAACCGTGTTTACTAATTGTCACTTGTGAAATTTAGGCCCCTTCCTCCCATAGAGAGATGGGGGATAGGGACACTAGTTTTCTTGATGATTGCATTTCAAGAAATGACTCCCAGGTCCTTCAGAATGACATTCCTGGGTTTTAAAACAGGCAAGAGGCAGGAAGAAGATTTACATCTCACAGGGAAAGAGAAAGACTTTACAACTGCAAGTTTTCTAAAGTACAGCTCTAAGAAAATGGAGGTAGGGGCCTATAGTCAGGGAAGAATAGTGTCTAAAGTTTACTCAGTTTTAGGGGAACATTAAGAATATCTAGGTCACATAAAAGTTCTTGTACAGTAGGCACTTTTTTTTTAATAACCTTATAACATTCCTGAACAGTAGGGACTATAATATACATTATATATAACGGAAAACACACTCAAAGTGTTAAGTTGCCAGCCTAATAGAGAAAAAGGGGAGGGGTGGATTCTCTCAAGATGCTCTAAGAATGTCTGGTCTCCTTACCTGTCACTGTTATCTCTTCTTTTCTCAGTATTTCATAAAATGATTGGGGAAGCCACAAAGAGCTCCTCATACCACCTGTCCTGTCAGCTAGACCACACTATCCACAATACTTCCTGCAGAATAGAAATGCTTCCAAATCTCTCCAGGATCACCTCAAATAATCCCAGACCTCTCCCCTCTAAGGCTTGAGCCTCCCATTGCTTCTTCCCCACCTGGGAAAGATTATCCCCATCCAACTCCAGGTGGCTTGCATCAAGCAGTTTTTTCTAAAACAGCAACTCACTTCAGATCCAGCAGAGTTCTTTTTAAGTGATCATCAAGGAAATCACTTTGAAGAGTCCTAAGGTTAAAAAACAAAAACAAGAACAAAAATAAACAAACAAAAAAACAAGCTACAAGTGACAAGGCCTTTGGGTTGGTGACAATAAGATCAGGGAAGAAAAAATTCAGTTCTTCTTTGAGCTGATATCTCCCTTCCGTAGTCACGCCTAATGCTATCAGAGTCTTGGTCTTTAGCTTAGGTGAGATCTTACACACGAGGAAAATTCTTGAGTATTGGAAAAATTGTCCCCATTTTCAAAAGAATTTCATAACTCTATTGCCAAATGAATGCTTGAAGAAATGACTTAATTAGACAACATTTACTCTAGCTGTGATAAGCTCCTGTTGTTTACTAGGTCAAAGATGTGGTGGATAATCATTTTTTACTCAGCCTGAGATTGTAGAGGGAGAAATAAGCAAATCTGTGGTGCATTTGATTAGCACAGACTGTGATCCCAGATGACTTAGGTCAAAACCCTATGTTTATTTCTCAAGAGGAAGTATTTGAACCTGGATAAGCCATACAAATGTGATTGAATATGATTGTGTAAACTTGGATTTGGTGAGAGAGCAATTCAACAAATATTTATTGGGTACTTATTTACTTTTTCCTGTAACTCAACCTCCATATTCTCAGCTAGAGTGATCTTTTTAAATCACAAAGTTGATCACACCACTCTTATAGTTTAAAGCCCCCCAATGGCAGGCTGTTTGTTAGCTGTCGCTTTAACTTGAGGGCCCAAACACTAGGGGTACAAAGTGGTCTGCCAAGGATATCCATAGTATAGGATAAGGAATTGATTCAGGATTTATTTTTTCAAATATTTGGACACTTTACTTTTATAATAAAAACAACTAATCATGTTTGGAATATAATATTCACACACTTTTTAAGCTGAAGTAGGACATTGTGTAAAACAAATGACCTTATTGGTGGCATTTTGGGCTGTATCTCTAGACCCCAGAGGATATGCATTCTAGCTTATCTTCTATTAGCAATATTTGAATGGAAGAATTTGAGAAACATTCGCCAGGGTAAGATCCAAATTCTTCAGCAAATAACACTAAACCCTGCCTTATCCAACACTGGTTGTTCTTGCACTGTTACCTTTTGGCACCTCTTGTTCACAATTTATTCTCCACCAATTCCAAACTGTACTTTGCTTTCATGAAAACTGTTTTACTCACTTAGAATGTCTCCCTCTCATCCTGTTCTTACAAATACATTCCTATGTGTCCATCCTTCTCCATTAGCTGAGAATCATCTTCCCTCTTAAATCTTGCCTGAAAATTCCAAGTATAATTAATTCACTGCCATCTCTATGAAAACATTATGACCATCTTATACTCTGCATACTTTTTTATTGATATTTTATGTTCATATAAATGCTTTGCTTCCCAAGAACTAGTTGGGTAGTAAAGACAGATGCCAGTTTTCCCCATATTGCTAATGCTTTCAAGGTAAGCATCAAGTTCTTCTCCAGCTCCCAGTACGCTAGCCATGTCTTTGCTCTCACCTAGAACTTCTCTCTTCTCATTCTCTGTGTTCACATCCCACAGTCCTTCATTTAGTTCCCCAACTGGACGATCATCTCCTTTGCTTCGTGTTTTTTATACATGCTGTTATCTCCCCCTGGATGCCTAGGAAAATGACCAACCTTCTCCCATGCCCAAACTTTTTTCTAGTTAACTTATATTCAGCTATTGGACCCCAGTGCCACTACTGGTTTCTTGAGAAAGTTTTTCCTGCTTCCCTCAATTAAATATCTCTTGAATACATATTTTTCAACATATATTTCATGACCCCTATTAGATGACAGGAAATATTCTAGATCCTATGAATTTAGCAGGAATAAGATAAACTCAGTTTCTACTCCCAGGTTACAATCTAGAAAGGGTAGACTGGCAATAAATGAGTATGTGTCATTTTCTTCTTTGTTCACTAGTGTAAAAATATGCTATGCAGTAAGTAAAGCAACAAGGATTACCAAGTTGCTATTCTAATTTGAATAACCAAGAGAATCTCTCTAAAAAGTAACATCTAAGCATGGATCTTTAAAGGGAGCTCAATCATGCCAAGTTTAAATAGAGAATTCCAGCAAAGGGAAGGACTGTTGCAAAGGCCCTAGGTTAAAACTAAGCTTGACATGTTTAATAAAGAGAATAATGTGAGTATAGCTTAAGAGTAATGGCAAAAGCAGGGGGTATGATATTAAGGGGAAAAAGTAGACAGAGGCCATATATACAAACCAAGAAAAGGAATTTGGATTTTATTCTAGTTTGCTGGAAAAACACTGAAAATTTAAGCAAAAGAGAATTATGATTTCTTAAAAAAACAGCTTATTTTTGCTACATGAAGAATGGAATATAGTAGTAATGAGAATGGATGCAAGAGGGTATTTAGGAGGCTTTCAAGGTCCAAAAGAGAGGGTATAGTATCTTGGAATCAGGAGATAGTAATAGAAGTGTGGGAAGGACTTGTGGATATCTAGGATGTGAGGTATGAAGGAAAGAAAAGATGCAAAGGAAAATCCTTTATTATCCAGGTGAACAGCTAACAAGTAGCTTTTGTTTGATGGGAAAGATTGAAAAAAGAGAGGTTCAGAATGGGTTAGAGGGATTAAGGGTCAGGAGGAGTATTTGTCCATGTTAAGTCTTCTTTTTGTCTACACACTCAGAGATGCCAAGTAAGAAATGTGACATATAAATCTGTGTTGAACAAATGAATAATTTATTGAAAGCTTGGCCAAAAACTAAATAGATAAAATCATACTGAAGGTCAATTCACAGGAATAGAATTCTGCCAATGCTGTTAATTTTTTTTTTGGTACCTCATTGCAGTTTTTATTTTATTTTATTTTTAACATCTTTATTGGAGTATAATTGCTTTACAATGGTGTGTTAGTTTCTGCTTTATAACAAAGTGTATCAGCTAAATTTTGTCTCAGTATTGGAACATCCCAATCCTTTCCCCATCACCATTAAAGCACACTTCTCTTAACCTGCGATTACAACATATGAATTGATCTTATTATTGCGTTGCTTTTGGTTTTCTCCTCTTCTACCTTCACTTTATTTAAATCTGCTTCAGGTCAAAATTTTAAAAAGGCACAGTTTTCAGGAGAATCACAAGAAGATATCCTGGCATGTGCTCTAATGCAGCACCATTGTACTAACTGGAAGGGGCTCAACCTCAGCTGTGGTTTAACCTTTCTCCTGTGAATATTGTGTTTTGGTGTGCACACTGGTATTGAGTTTGAAACCTCTTACTAGTATGAGAATGTTTGGGGAATTCTGGCACCACTGTCCTTCCCAATGCACAACCTGAGTCATCAATGATAAGGTTGCCAAGATTACACAGAACCTAGATAACAATTGGCTGTAAAACCAAGCTGCAAATTTAACTGTATCCTAATTACAAGAAAGATTATACAGTATCCATGTGATAACAGAAGCGTCTGCAAGATGGCATAAAGCACAAAGTAGTTCTAAGTATGAATTCAAGACATGCTTAGCCAAAAAAAAAAAAAAATTAAGGCATAAAGAAGCACCATATAAGGGAGAGGACTGTAGAGGGAAAACCACAACATAATTTTACCACAGTTACCTCAACAACACAACAAAAAAAAACCAACAGTAACAAAAGCAACAATAGCAAAAGTATCACCAGTGGAGAGGCAGACCCAAAATAACCACTGAAAAACCTACTTTCAAGCAGTGTCTGGGAAGTAAGGTTTCCCCCAGTTTCTTTATTATCTCATTTTTCAATTTTATTTTTAATACCCTGGAGCATATTTTAATTCTTTCCACTCATCTCTCATTTTTCTCCCCATGAAGTTGTTTCTTTCTTTGTTGAACCATATGCCTTCTACATTTGAATCCACAAACATTCTGTCATGATAGTCCTTCTAGCTCACTCTGAACTTCAGGGAGGAATGAATGGTGCACAAGATAATAATATTCAAAAATAGAGAGTAGAAATGAAGTCACTGCCTTACAGGAGTGATCCTTAAATCATTAGTTTTTCCCAGAAACACATAACACTTATTTATCTAGTGCCTATACTAGCACCAAGTAATCTACTAGGTCCTTATTCATGTAATGGTATAGCAATAAATATTAAAATGACACAAATAATCAATAGCATGATGGATTTTACAAAAGAGGATGTAGAGGGTGCTATGGAAGCTTGACTTTTGGCACAAACATCTTGGGCCTGGGCTCTTGAATGTAAAGGTCCAAATGATTTCCCACTGTCCACACCAAAACAAAAATGTGAAAACACAGGCAAGCTGAAGTGGGATAGAGAATCATTTTCTCCTATCTTTTATTATTAATTATTAATAACTATATATTATTTATATCTAATCAGAGGAATTCCTTCCCACATCCTCTCCAGTACACCCCGATACACACACCCATCCGCATACACATGTGTCCAGTTGAAAAACTGAACCTGCAAACTTGAAATATAAAAAGAAAAAATGACAAAAAGAATATGGCTTCTTGGTATGTGGCAGATTCTCCCACTCCCCTCACTTTCCCTCCTCTCCCCATCCCTAACCCTCCTCTGCACTCTGCCCTCCTCTGCCTCCCTTCCTCCCTCCCTTCCTTCTTTCCTTCCTTCCTTTCCTCCTTCATCTGTAATGTGCTAGGTAGTGTGCTAGGAATTGTAATACAATATTAAACAAAGGAAATAACTATTGGGATTGCCTTATCTCCTAAACATTTCACTAACATGGATATCTATCGTATGTTACAAATTCATAGCCTCCAATCCTCTGAATCTGTATTTTAACCAACAGCTCAGGTAATTCTGACATTGACAATAAGCAAGTCCCTCTTTGAGAGAAGAAAAAAATGTCCATTTTGTAGGCAACATAGCTAATTCTAAAGTTACCTCACATTGGTAAATGAGCTATCTCAGCACTATTATTTTTTTGTTTTAACTATTCTTATTCCACCTATATTTGGTGATTGCTTTAAAATCTTGTCCCTTGTCATCTTCCACCATCACCACTCCAAATGTGTCCAGCAAAACCTCACTTGGATCAGGGCTCTGCAGGCTCTGTGGAGCTGCTGCTCCAAACTAAATGAGAGTATATCCCATTCCCCACAGTTCCAACAATGCCAGCAAAACCCAAGATCACTGGCTAACAGAACAATCATGGAGGAATAACACAAAATAAAATAATTCATTGTAAAATATTTTTTCAACATATGAAACAAATACAGAACTCTATCATCTAGCTTAACCCATAAAGAAACCAAATCCAGAAGGACAGTCCACCTACAAGATAGAAGTAAAATTTTTGAGAGATATAGGCCCTAGTATAATTTAGGATATTAGTATGGACCTGTGCCATTTTTTATGACTTTAGTGTAATTCTTTGCACTTTTCCAGGTATCCTCATTCCGATAGTTTGATTGCTTCATGAGCATTCTTGGGTAAATTCTTCAGAAACTTTGTCAAGATTTTATTTGTCTTAGTTTTCTCAGATTCTATTGAGAATTCAGCAAATATTTATTAAGAAACTAGCAGAAAATTATCAGGGCTTGAAGAACTAACAACATAGAATAGGATACTTAAATCCTTAATTGTATACCTATGCCTAACATTGTAGCCATATATCTATATTTATATCTAAATGGTATTTATATCTAGTGGTATTACTTATGCATACAGGATTCTAAAACAGTGAGTTGGTCCGTGTAATCTACTCTCTACTTCTCTGTTTATTCTTCAGTAAAACAGGGAAATATGAAAAACATTCCAAATAGGTTATGACATGCATTTGCATAATAAGCAGCAGCTACTATTATTATTTTATGATTATGTTTTTACTCTTTATTTTGGGCCTCTTGACATCAAGAACACTGCTTTATTCAAGTCTCTATTTCCTATGCCTATCACAATTCCTGATGACCTTTAAAAATCTTGCTATGTCTCATATGTGCCATTTATAACAAATGTAAGATGAAATCCCCAGGTATTTTTCTTAGAAAGGTTTTAAAAATATAATATTGACAGAAATAGCTTGGAAAGTGATGGGCATATGGTAAGTGCTCAATAAATATGATTTGTAAGTATTATCCTTAATCCTTTCCCTCTAGTGTACCATTTTCTTATGTTATTAAAATGGATAATTGGTACCAGGTACTTATTTGATTGTCCATTCTTCCGCCCTAAAGTGGCTTGAGGATAAGTCTCTAGTTTGAGTGAGGAAAGTATTGCAGGAAAGCTGTCATATATTCTTAAAACACCCTGTGGAAAGTTATCTTGCAAACAGAAAGATAAAAGGTAATAGCTACACCTGAGAACATGTATGCATTTGAAATGCAATTATCCTTGCCTAGGCTTTTAGCCAGATAACTTGGGACTAATGATAAAATGAGTTTATATAACCCTTTCCTTCATATCTTTCCTCCTTTCCATCTCGCCTAATCTTCTGGTTAGCCTGTCCCAGAGGTGGTCTTAGAGGGATCCAGTGGGGAAGTTAAGTAACATTTTAATCACATCTTTATGTGTGCAAGGCACTTCCCATACATAATCTCACTTAAATGTCAAGGTGCATTATGTATTATTCAATTAATGACTATACTTAATACTTAGTAGTTTAGGTTCAAAGAAACTAAATCGTTGGCTCAAATGAGAATGGCCAAGTCAAGATTTGAACCTTGGTCTCTCTTTCTTTGAAGTGCTTGCTCTCTCCAGTATGCCACACTTCCCCTGAGTTTGCCATCTGTTCCCATAACATCTGCCCAGGTATTACTAAGTGTCAATTGTCCACATGGTAAAAGGAATATGAGGGCATGAGGTCTTGGATTTCTTTGTTAATTATATTTTCCATATCTCTTAGGTATCCTGCCAAGGCTCTCACTCATCCAGGTGGTGACCTTCAGAGAAACACAGACTTTAGTCCTTCAGCTCCTAAGGAGCCATCCGAGTGGATGACTCATGTGCAGCCAGTGGCTTCACAGGGACTGGAATGAGAATGGGCAAAACATATCAGTTAATAGAATGCTTCTAATAAAATGAGCTAATTGCAGCATGTCATGTAGTTATCAGGGACATTCTATTTTTATTTTTGGTTTGAGTTCTCTATTAAAAAAAGGAAGAAGAAAAAAGAAAACCATGTCATTTTTTGTTTTATTCACCAAAAAGCACATTCTGAGGAAGATAATACCGATGTGCTTATTAGGACTTTGTAAAATAGATAATAAAATTAGGGACTTTACATGAAAAAGGGAGTTTCATGGAGAGGATACTGAATAATCTCATAAAACCACCAACCCATATCGGGGGGTGGGGGGCGTTTGGCCACTGGGGCAACTGTTGTGGAGATCTTGGCATTTTGGGAGCTCTCAGTTTTATGCCTTGGCTTCTGTCTGCAGGGCAGTTTTATGCATCTTTCTGTACATGGCAGGTTTTGGTGTTTTTTTTTCTTTTTTAATATGATGGAAAGCACAGCCCCTGACAATTCGTTATTCGTATAACTTTAGTCTCTTTTTCCTGTGTCCAGTCAGGCCAAGGAAGGGAGATATCCACCCAGCCCATGTCCAGTTCTAGAGCAAAGTGGTCAGTGGGAGTCTGGATATTATGACTGACCTAATTTGTATCAGGTGATCATTTATGATCTAAACAAGTAGGGGATGGGGGGTCATGCAAGTTCTTATCTAGTCCTATCTGAAAATTATATGGGCAAGGTGGTGAGAAGTCACAAGAGTGGTATCTGACAATAGGAGCACGAGGGCAATGACAGTGCACGGATCACTGGGGTAAAAACACAAAATGCCTTATCTTTCCCACACCTGCTCTGTGCCCAGACAGAGCTCTGGCTCATTCAGCAAGACTGCTAACTTTCAGGACTTTGGACATTTCTCTCTGCTACAAAGCGGTTTCACGAATTGCAGATGGGGAAACTAAGATTCAGTAATGAGCTCGGACACTTGGGGCATCACAACTAGTGAGTATTCTGGGACCTTTTATCCACATCAGTGGTTACACACAGGTATAATTTGAAGGACTTCAGGAAATTGTGCTTAGCAATGTACTTCTCAGAATCCTGGAATTTTATCAGAGAATTATAAAACTGTTTGATATCAGGGTGTGAAGGAAATATGACTTTTGATGCTCTATTTTAGCTGCTTTTCACATTTCATATAACCTAATAAGGGTCACTAACCTCCTGCTGGTGGGACAGTACACCAGACTAAAGTCTTCTAAAACCTTAAAATTGTTCTTCTTTCTGCATAAACACTTTATAAATGTAGAATGAATACAGTATAAAAATGAATGCTTTGGGCTTCCCTGGTGGCGCAGTGGTTGAGAGTCCGCCTGCCGATGCAGGGGACACGGGTTCGTGCCCCGGTCTGGGAAGATCCCACATGCCGCAGAGTGGCTAGGCCCGTGAGCCATGGCTGCTGAGCCTGCGCATCCGGAGCCTGTGCTCTGCAAGGGGAGAGGCCACAACAGTGAGAGGCCCGCCTACCGCAAAAAAAAAAAAAAAAAAATGAATGCTTTATATAATGTGTGTTTTCCCCAATTGGTTCATCTTTCTTAATTCTTTTCACCTATCTGAGTTCATATATGTGCACTGTCTGGCCCCTGTCTGTTTGAATCTATACACTCAGAACCCATTTTGAAGAATTCTTCTTCCAGCTTGAGTGTGAATGCTTCCAGTAACAAGTCCTCTACATCCAGACTCAGACTTCTTCATTACCAGGTGGTTTTAATTATTAGAAGATTATTCCTTATATTGATGTGGATCTGCCACCTTTCTAATAATGATCTTTAGATAATCTGATGATCTAATAATAACTTTCTAATGATGATCATTGTTCTTTCTATGGCCATTGGGGAAGATCTTTTTCTCCTGGATATGGAAGACATTAGAATGTTTGAATCTATTCCTGCCCTTCTGCATGACAGCATATCTACCCTATGCTTAATTTTGCAGATGCTTCAAGCTTTTCTATTTTTCCTGATAAAAACTTTCACTGAATATGTGTTTTCCCTCTATCTTACCTTATCCTTTAGTACCTGAAATCCTATCTCACCATTGTCTCAATGTAGTCAATGTCTGGCTTCTGTACTAGACAGTATCCAACAGGTAAGGACAGGGACTCCTCTCCTTTTCACTACTGTTACTAAATGCCTATTGCAGTGCCTGATATATTGGAGTTGTTCATTGAATGCTTTGATAAGCAAATGAAGAGTAGGTCTTCAGAAGTATTGTAAACGACTCACTTATCACCCAAGTGAGAAAATATTAAATTAAATATTAAATTGGAAAAATGCTAACTTTGTTGAGAGCTTTCTAGTCTATGTTTAAAACTAAACTAAATCTAGTAAAATACATTAGTTATTCAAGGGTGTACTTTTGTATTTCTCTGCTCTGAGGGAGAAAGCTGAGTTGAATTCTACTTTAAACATTCCACTGTCCTCTCTTGGGCTTTTTGCAAGGAAGGCATGGATGCATTTTGCTTCTGTCAGTGTTGGTATAAGCTCAGTAAATCCCTTCTTCTCACTTGTCCCTTGTGTACCATCAATTGCATTTCCTTCTGAGAGTTCTACTAAAATTGTTTGGGTCTCTTCATCCCTCTGATTTTGAAGATTAGCTAAGGTGAAGGGGGCTTGAACCAAGTCCAATTCTGATGACTCCACTTTATCATCTGTGGTGTTAAAAAACATAGTCTGGAAGAACATTTGACCATTATTCTCCCATGCTTTGATGACTCCATAAGACCTGAAGACTAAAAGTCTTACATGTCTCTCTAAAATTGTCTTCATGCACCTTATAAAATGGCATTAATTACATATTTATTAGTGTGTTTATTTGAATTGCATGCCTCCTTCACTAGACAGTTCCATATCCTCTGAGGAGGCGTGGGCCATATCTATTTTAATCTCACTCTGCTTCCAGCCACTAGGGGAGGAGTTTAAGAAAAATGCATCAAATGACTGGGTGAATTACAATTCCTAATGCATAAGCTTGTAAAAAATCTCCTTTTGCAGCCTCCTCTTTAGTACTCCTAATGTCCCATCTATGAGGACCTTTTGCTCAGCCATTTAACATAACCGAGGAAAAAACAATTTCTTTGCTAGTTGATTCACTCTCTGGAAATTTCTTTTTTCAGCTCAAAATTTCTAGGTCTCTAATTCCAACTGATTCTTAAAGGTTCAGACTTTCTCCATTTACATGAATTTGTCCTAAATATCCAGCAGGGCTGTAGTCTTAGTAACCAACGATAACTCTACCATAATCTGACATATTTTAAGGCAATTACCCATTTATTTGTTTCTCTCCCCACCCTGTCCTCCATGATGAAAACCTTGAGAATAGGGAGCCCTTTATTATTCAATATTCTAAACACTTAGCACTATCCTGGTTCCAAAAGAAGAGTTACATGAATGTTAGAAGATGAAATTGTTATCAAATGCCTTAAAAGGTATTTTCATCCTTTCATATAACCTGTCTTCAGATGATGATTGGATGATACAATGACATAAACTACTGTAAGAGCACTCAAGAAATTTGGAATTCTTCCTCCTCTGAGTTCTAATATTACTGAGAGTAGTAATAAAAGTGGCTGCTTAAATTTGCAAAAACTTTTTAGTTTACAAATAATTTTATTTCCTTATTTCCTCATAAATGTTTCAATGACTTCTGTCCTTTGGAAGAAAAAAAAAAGCAACATAAGTTCTCTTTGTCAATATGCCCCAACTTCTTTCAGTTTGACAAATGCACCAGAACAGGTGTAGCTGTATGGAAAGATTGAAGGGAGGCAGGGGGCAGCTTTCACAGGAAACAGCCCATCAGGCAGCATTAGCCATTTCTGGTAAAAAGATGTCTGTGCTACAAAGACTAGAACTGCACATTTCCATAGTAATTGCTACTCAACTACAATGTGATACATACCTTGAGATGCTACAGAGGAGCAAGTTTGTAGCAAAAATGATGTATTTATGTTTTAGTGATCTTTAGAATAGTGTGTGTGTGTGTGTGTGTGTGAGAGAGAGAGAGAGAGAGAGAGAGAGAAAGATTTTAACTGGTAGTTTTGATTGTCTATGACCCCTTGATTGTTGAGAAACAATTCAAATTCAAGTTTGGGGAAATGTTGTATAATAAATATATTCAATTTGCATAATAATCCTATTTAATAATATGGTCATTCTGAACCATCTAACCGACAGCAAGCTTCTGAAAAAAGGCTCAAGATGCCTCATCTTCTTTTTCTCATTGTTTAGTAAAGTGTCTGGCATGAAGTCCACTCTGATTTCAGGCCAAAAAGTAACTTATTCAACCTGGAATAGAGACTAATACAGTATAAAGTCTAATATATTTGAGAATAAATAACCCAGAGAATAAACACACCAATAATCTTGGGAATTAATATAGTTATCATCACCACTATTGTTTGAAATCTTCCTTTTTTTCCATAGTAATACTCAGGCTGACTTCAAAAACCAAGGGCAATTGAAAAGCACCATTACATTTACAGTTAGTAGTACTAACTTTAAATCAGACAACTACCTGCCCGTATGAGTTAGGAAAATCAATTAACCTCTCCGGAAAGGTTTCCTGATTAAAAATGAGGCCAAAGATTCCTTTGTCACCTGCATCTCCAGGTAGTGTTGAGAAGCAAATGAGATAATTTTAAATGAGAAGTTTTCTGCAACATGAAATATCATGCAAATATAGGCTACCATAACATCTCCCTAAAAAACAATCATCTAGGGCATGACCAGAGATCAGCCTCACTGGACTGTCCCCTCTGCCTGCTTTTTCAGGCAGACCTAAACTCCACCCTATTTGTTTCTCTGCATCCATTGTAGCTGCATTTGAAAACTCTCTGCTCCTTGAATATTTTACACACTTCCATGTGCCCATGTCTTTTTACTTGCTTTTCCTCTGCCTACATATTCTTTGTTTAATCTTTACTGCTGATCCACTCTGTCAACTTCGTCTTATCTTCCAAATCCCAGTCCATCTTTGCTGCTCTTTCAGTACTTCATCTGATCCCACCCTACCCAGCCAGAATTACAACTGCTTGGAAAGCACATTGTTTATGCCTTCACTATAACATTAATCAATTATTTGCTGTTATTTATTTATACATTAGATTCCCCAGCTATTACATCAGGATTATAATGGAATGGGACAAGTTCTAACAGCCATAATGAATTAAAAGCCTAATCTGTGTTAGGCACCATATCCACATAATTATGTCATATTTTTAGAAGCAACTCAGCTCCATAAATCTTACAGGAAGTAAATTTAAAATGACTCCAGTGATGTTGAAATTGGACTTAGACACTATTTCTTGAAAGCTCAGTAAGAAGAGTTTTCCTGTGTACTTTTTGAGCAACAGCGAACTCAAAGTTCCTTGTGGGCAGGCACCGTACTTGACACTTCATTGTCTCCTTCACAGCTGTTCACATACATCATGGACATGCACTCAAACAGTGATCATTGATTGTTGATGATGTGTGTCACTCCTTCCTCTTTTTTTAGGATTCAGGACTTGAGGTCAAGTCATTATGCTGACACATCTTGCTGTTTTACCACATTATGTGCTTTCTACAGTATAGATTTCTAGTGCCTTGTCTGTTTGTACATTGCCAACATAGCAGATGTCACAGCAGCTTACAGCTCTTTCTTATCCCCCGGCCACTCTGCTTATGTGTGGTTTATCATGATTAGCTTGATAAATGGCTTTAGTTCTTTGGAAACCAATTGTTCCTTTTTCTCTAAAACACAGTATAATTATAATTTTATACAAGGAAACAAGAAACTTTCTCTGTATCTTAAAGTGATGATCTGCATGTTCTTAGGAATGAGCTTTTAGTCTGGGATCCAGGGAACCATAGATGACTTCTGGGGTTCTAGGAGCCTGTGAAACTTGATACTGAATCCAGGTATTTCTGGCAAGGTACACATTTATGTTTCTCTGAAAACAGGAGCTAAATTTGTTATATTTCAAAAGATTTATTCACAGAAAAAAGGTAGAGGAAAAAACGTTTGTAGCAACATTATTTATATAACTTCAAATTGGAAATAATCCAAATATCCATCAATACTTAAATGGATAAACAAAATGAGGTATATCCATCAAGGTAATATATTTGGGAATTCAAAGGGAAGAAAAACTATAGATATACACAACAACATGGACAAACCTCAAAAGCATGATAAATGAAAGAAATCAAGGTACAAAAACTACTTACTATATGGTTCTATTTATATACAATTTCAGAAGAGGCAAAACTATCGAGATAGAAAGCATATCAGTTGCTTGAGGTTGGGGTGAGAGTGGGGACTGACCTTCAAGTAGACGTGAAGTAACTTTTTGGAGTGACGGAACTATCATAAAACTGGATATTGGCTATGTATAAATTTATTGAATATGGATTTACTATGTATATGTACACATACAATGGGTGACTTTTAGGTACATAAATTTTATCTTAATCAAGCAGTTAATTTACAAAGCTAGATAAGAACTAGAATTTTAGAATATATTGCCTCACTTATATATAATAATCAGATTACAAAGCTGCAGGTTCACCAGTATTAACATTTTTTGGAAAATAAAGTTTAGAAGTTGTTCATCTGTGAAGAAGACTGAGAAACAAAAATCATCATTTAAAGACTACAGGTGGGCTTCCCTGGTGGCGCAGTGGTTAAGAGTCCTCCTGCCGATGCAGGGGACACGGGTTCGTGCTCCGGTCCGGGAAGATCCCACATGCCGCGGAGCGGCTGGGCCCGTGAGCCAAGGCTGCTGAGCCTGCGCGTCTGGAGCCTGTGCTCCGCAATGGGGGAGGCCACAACGGTGAGAGGCCCGCGTACCACTAAAAAAAAAAAAAAAAAAAAAAGACTACAGGCGCTGTGAATACTTGTGGAAAATGGAAATACCTGGAGTCAGAGCAGTTTACCATTTTAAATAAATCACACACACACACATTGTATACAGTGTAGTAAAATCTATTCACATTTTAACAAAAAGATTCAGATGTACCAAAAATAGGATTCAGAACTTAAAGAACAATAGTCTTGACACTAGGCATTCAGAGCATGGCACAAGTTTAATTATAATATTATAATATTATAATAATGTGCATTCTATGTGGCAGGCACTATTTTAAGTACTTTACATACATTATCCCAATCAGTCTTTACAATAACACTATGCATTAGTGCTTCTATTCTCTGAATGTTACATTTTCAGAAATTGAGTTTCAAAAGGGTAAAAGTAATTGTCTACGATTATATGAACCTACAGCTGTTTGACTCCAAAGTCCCTGTATATAACCTTAATGCAACTCATTGCCTTATCACCTTCTGTAATAAATCATAGCATATATAATATACACCACTAAATATGGCATACACACACACACACCACTAGGTGGTATCAGAGGAAGTTGGACCTCCTGGAAAAGAGAGGCAACAAAATAGTCATACAGTCTCAAATTTTAGTCCTGTATTCACATTTCTCAAGCATTCATTGCTAATATCAGCTACCGCCACGGAAACTTTGCCTGAGGTGTTACCATTACTTCTTTAACACACTGGTGTCAAAATAGACCAATCTCCCACCCACCTTCTGTTTAAAAAAGCTGAGATCTTTCAAAAAGACTAGCTAACTCAGGTTCCCCTACAAGAAACTAGAGCTAAGGGGAGGAGTGAGACATGGTGATTTGTGAGAAGTAAAATTTCATTTCAGGCCCCAAAGCTGTCTCATATCCACCAGGGGGATGAGGATAACTTCAAATGTATCCTTTTTCCTGTTCAGGGTTATCTCTGTGACTGGGACAAGCAGGACCTATGACCTCAGCTAAGCAGGGCATAGGACTAAAGCATATACGTAGCTTATAAACAGCCTAACCACCAGAATAAACCATCTACTAACTCTTTTTCTTAAAATTAAAAGAGAGAGAGAGTCAGATAAATTAGGCTAAGAGGGCTTCCCTGGTGGCGCAGTGGTTGAGAGTCTGCCTGCCCATGCAGGGGACACGGGTTCGTGCCCCGGTCTGGGAGGATCCCACGTGCCGCGGAGCGGCTGGGCCTGTGAGCCATGGCCGCTGAGCCTGCGCATCCGGAGCCTGTGCTCCGCAGCGGGAGAGGCCACAACAGTGAGAGGCCCGCGTAAAGCAAAAAAAAAAAAAAAAAAAAAAAAAAATTAGGCTAAGAAAATACTTGGCAGTTTATGTTCCTCCATTTGGTTAACTAAATCATTCTCCCTCGGGCTAAAAATTGTCTCATTAAGAAGGCATTGAGGGCTTCCCTGGTGGCGCAGTGGTTGAGAGTCTGCCTGCCGATGCAGGGGACACGAGTTCATGCCCCGGTCCGGGAAGATCCCACATACTGCAGAGCGGCTAGGCCCGTGAGCCATGGCTGCTGAGCCTGCGCGTCTAGAGCCTGTGCTCCGCAACTGGAGAGGCCACAACAGTGAGAGGCCCGCGTACCACCAAAAAAAATAAAAAAACAAATAAATAAATTAAAAAAAAGAAGGCATTGGTGTATTGACAGTTATAAACAATATTAGTTGTGCTTGTCAGTGATCCATGTTGTCCCAATTACCATTACTCTAAAAAGATTTCAGTCACCAGTCGGGCTTTATACAAAGAAAAGATCAAAACAAGCTTGCAATTAGATGTGTAATTTTAGAGCATCATTTTACATTAACACATTACTTGAGTCTTCTGATAAAACCCTTTTGGACAACAGCAAATAGCATGAGCTTTCCTCATTAATAACTGATTCTCTTTAAAATTCTTTAATGTCCAGAATGAGATGATCATGTTTCAAAGCAATTAAATACCTCTATTCTCCATTGCAGTTAAGCTGAATATAGCATGGTGGAGGAACGCTGTTATTTGAGTTACAGTTAGGGTACCTTTTAAAGTTGTGACAGCTAAAGGTAAATGTAATCACAAAACAATTAGCAAGTAATTATACTGTTACTACTTAAACTCATGTCTGGAGTGAGCAAAGATCCTGAATTTCAGTCTGTGACAACTTAGGTGAATTATTTATTTTCATTGAATAACTATTGAGGAAAGCAAATAAGGCAAGAACAAATACCATCTGTTTACCTGACAAAGCTAAGTATAATAGTCAGACTATCTACACAATAGGTGGAAGTCCATTTGAAAAATATTATTTACATAACTGTTCTCTTGGAAAACAATTATGTGATAAGAGACTTTTAAAAATAATGTTTTAAATTATAGCTTGGCAGTTATATTATTAAAAAAAAAACTAAGTTGATGTAGCCAATATGTCATTTATCTCCCACCTTTTTAGTCCTTACAACATTGTTTTTGAACCTTGAAATAGTCTTTCTCTTCGTGAGTTGTAGATAACTTTTGATTTCTCCAGGGTCTAAAAGATTGCCTTGCACATAGTGCTTGGTGAATATCTGTTGAACAACTGGACTGTGTAACTGCTGCCTCAGTTAGATTTCAAGTATTGACTTCTCTGCCAGTCCATTTGGAATGTTGTTGGAAATTCTAAGTATTCCTGTCATTAAGGGGTTTTCAACCTGGTAAGGTCAAAAAATACATAATAGTTAACACTTCAATGATATGCCCCTCAGTTGAGAATTTGTTCCTCAAAAGATGTTTATTGAATCCCTACTATGTTCCAGACCCTGGAATAGCTACATTCTTGCATCAAATGTAATCCTTACAAACACCTTGTTGGCAGGCTTTCTCACCTCTTTTTACACTGGGAAGAGAGGTTCAGAGAGGCAGCAGTGATCCGTGAAAAACAGAGGGCTTTTGACTCTGTCCAACCTGGTTCAAATCCTGACTCATATGTGGACCAGGCTGTTATTTACATCTATGATGGTGTGTTTTAACCAATTGTAATATGGAGGCAATAAGGAGGCTGCTATTGGGCTTATAAATCCTGTATTCATAGTGCTCAGTACAGAGCTCAACTCATGCCAGGCATTCAATAAGTGGAGGATTTTTATATTACTGTTGTTTTCTTGTAGTAATAATAAAAGTGTTAATCATAACGATGGCTGATGAGTTTGCTGCCCAAGCACATGATGAGAGATGTGAATTAAAATAATGGCCCTTACTCTTACTGTTGGACTCCAAGGCCAGTGATATTTCTACTTTAAATCATCATTTGTTTGTGAGATTACTGAAAAACACATACAATGATGCACTTACAAACAACACAAACCCACACGTGTGTGCATCAGAGATAATAGAAAATATCTGAACTTGGCTAAGTAACCAAAAGAAGAACACAGAATAGATTTCCTGTATCAAATAGATTCAGAAAATACATACATTAGGCCCCTCTAGGAGATCCATAATATATATATACATTACCAGGTGAAAGTTTTTAATAGAATTTAAAGAGCTCCTACTTTTGTCCTGACACATTGCAGATATATGGCAAGTAACACATAATGTAGTAGAGAGGAGCAGATATTAATCAAATAATAAAATAAATGCATGTAAAATCTCAGTGACAACAAGCACCACACACACACACACACACACGGGTGTGTGTGTGTGTATACATATGTATATATATATATTTTGTTTGTTTGTTTTAAACTGGTAAGTGCATGGTATTAGAAGAGTGTGAGGTACAAAACAGGTGAATGCAACCTAGACAGGGCAGTAAGGGAATACTCCTCTGATGATCTGATATTCAATCTGAGATCTGAGGTAAACAGAAGCTAGCTCATTGAAGAGAGGTAAGCAAGACCTATGAAAAGAAAATGCATTTGGAAATACCGTTGTTCAGTAGTTGTGTGGAATTTATTAGATATGGTGTTTCTTGAATGGAAAAAAAGAAAGAGGGAGCTGGTGTATTTGAATTTGGAAATAAGCAGGAGGGCTTAGTACTTCTTGTTCTTAGTCTTTTTTCTATGTATTTTCTCCATTTTGAGCTCTATTTACACTGTTTTTAGCAGTTTCTAATGTCATTTTAATGTCTACTTTTTGGAATTTTTCTCTTCTCTATTCTAGTTCTTTTACCTTACTAGTTTCCTGTTGCTATATGGTTGCCTATTTTTGCATCTCATTTTATGTTCTATTATAAAAAACTTCATATTCTCAACAGTTTTCAAAAGTGTCAAAAAGTATTTTCTGAAATTTTAATTTCTGTCCAGGTTAATTTTTGAAATTAAAATTTCATTGGTCATTTAAAAATCTTTAATATTAAAAATGTATTCATCATTTTCCTCTGCCTCTCATTGGTTTTTCTCTCCTTTTCCTATCCCCCAACTTCTTGTTTTTTTAGTATTCTTGCATATATCGTATCTTAAAATTTTGACTTCTTATTCTTCTTTGAATAGCCCTGAGGGCCATTTTAACATTTTTCTTGTTTGTGTCTAAGGTGTGGTGCTACTGTTTTTCTCATGCATCCTCATTGTCCTTCACTCTAGAATTATCAGTACACTAAGACATTAGGTCAGAGATTTTTCCAAGAGAAGCTTCCTAAATCTCGTTTCTGGTTTGTTTTTAAATTTAAAAATTTACTGAGGATTTCTCTATGACATTTTTAAGTCAGCTCAACAGATGTGAAATGTATCTTCTCCTTCCCATTAATTGATAGGGATATTCTCAAGATTAGTGGTATAGTTTTGAGGAAGAAATATCAGTTGGATAGAGTAGTGAGTAGTAAACTAAATATCCAAATGAGAATATCTCACACATACACACACACACACACACACACACACACACCTTTCATCGACTTAAAATTTATTGCTATGTGTATATGTGCATGTGGAGGTGCATAGATATTAATTACCTCATTACCTATTTTTTTAAAGCTCAGCTTTTTTTCATTTCTTTACCTTGATAAATAGTATTTTTGACAAATGAAAGTGTTATATAGTGATGAAATCAAATTATATACCATTGTTGTTTTCTGTCATTATTAAAAAGTCTTTCTTCAAAGTAAGACTTTGATATAAATATATCACATTTTCTTAGACATTTAAGGTTTAATATTTTCCTTCAATCTTATGTTTACTGAAATGTATTCTACTGCCGCCTTTTCCCTAAAATCCTAACCAGTTATTCCAGTTGCACTTATTAAAAAACACATCCTCTCTTGCTGACTTAAAAATGTTGGCATTATCATATTCTGAATTCAGTATGTCACATTAACAGCTAATTCTGTTTCTGTACCAAGACCAAATTATATATGTGTGTAAATATGTGTGTTCTCAAGTGTATGTTTTATAGTTTTATTACATATATATGGTGAAGCTCTTCCTTCTACATTATCCTTCTTTTTGTCCTGCCTCCCAATAGCCTATTTGTCTATTTTGTTTTTACCAAATAGACTTTTAAAATTTGTTAGAGAAATATCTTTATGGTATTTTTATTAGGATTTCTTTGAATTCATGTGTTAAACTGAAAATGTCTTATATCTTTGCAATAGGGTGCCTTTCTATCCATTGATTTGAGCCCCCTTTCATGACTCTGGCAACGAAAAATAAGTGAGTGAACCATGGTAGATACTTTCTCAGGGCCAAATGCCCAAGCGTGAAAGGAAGAAGACCTGAACTTGGGCAAAGACAACTTGTAGAGGAAATGGATTAGATTAATATGTCGTTTCTGTAGTAAATATAATGACCTTTTTTTGTTAGAGATTGAATTTGGATTTTTAAGGAGAACCAATAAAATATAAAGTTCTTTTTACTTATAGAGTAATTGTTTTACTCTTCAGATTACTGAGAATTGAAACCAAAGTAAAAATAGGGATCTAGAGCTGGTTATTTAACAGCAATTTTTTGTTACTCCCTCTCACTGAGCCTAAATAACAGGTGGAGATCTATAAGAATGACTGGGGAGAAAGCAAATGAAAATTAAGAAAATTAAGTGGGCAATTGCCTGTTAGGTTAACTAAAGAAAATTTTGTGTGGCTGTGGATCAAGGAGGCTTTGAGCACAATTGTCATATATGCACATAGTAAGAAGGCTTCTAATGTAAATTTATTTTTTTGGAAATTGTACACAAATGGCTTCATTTTGGAGATCACTTAGTCATGTATTTATTCATTATATAATATTTTATATAAAATAATATTAGTAATGTATTTATATAAGCATAGTAATAAAATGAAAACACCACCAAATAAGAACCTATACATCTGCAGTATCTTTGCAGATATCATTGTGTGTTGGACTCTATTTAGCCACATGGGAGGAAGATGTGCAAAATTATATATTATTTTTCCCTGCTCCAAATCTGTTTCTTCACCTTCTGTATTTCTTTTAATATGTACCATCCAGCTAATTATGTAAAAGATCATATTTAACTTCTTCTTTTCTTTCATCACCTACCTCCTCTCTGGAATAAGGGATGAAGCAGGGAGTTTACCATTTATTCCTCTCATCTCTAAATCTTTGTAACTGTCCTCTGAGATATTTTTTAAGCGAGATACATATCACAAAAATCAACAGCATGGGATAGCATTTCAAAGGCAATCGTGACATTTATTTCTGAAGTAGAAAAACAAAGCTATAAAGAGAATTTTTAGGAAAGTTAAAACTGTGAATGGAGTCAATGGAATGAAAACAAAGCAGTAGAATGAGGCTTGAGGATTATGTCCAGGAACTGAAATAGAAACATAAGGAGGAAAGACATAAGGAGAAAGATGGAAAGAATCAAGGAGTTCAGAAAGACATATCCATGACAACGAGTGTATTTTGGATACACATGTTAAATGCCATCGATAATGGACAGGATGCTGTCTCAATGAGTGTCGTATGTTAAATGTGAAGTACTTATTGGAAACCCAGGTGAAGATGGCTGGAAGACAGTTTGAAATCAAATCTGAGGTTTTAAAACCTGACCAAGACTAGCCAGTGTAAGTTCCAGACTCTTCTGCATGCAGATAATAATGTAAACATCACAAAGCAATGAATTTATGAGAAATTTAGTATTTAAACTGAGATTAAAAGAAAGTAAGAGACAGTAAGGAAACATCTACATGTAAATAATGAAAGAAAGAATAACAGCTATAGAATAAATGCATGTTGGAGTACAACTTAAAATGTACAAATTTGGGATGGTAAAAAAATAACACTACAAAAAATAAAGACAATTTAGTGTAAAATTTATGAGCACGAGAATTGAGAGGATATGATTGAAAAAAATACTTGGGTCCTCTTTAACATTTGATTCTACTGTGATATGAGATTAGTTGACTGAGGAATGTGAAGGTGGCAGGTATAAATTAAATTTATGCAACAAACCTGTTTCGATTTTAAAGGGTAACATCCCAGAACCCCAGGATTATCTCCTAACTTCATGGCTGAATTTTCTAGATTATAGAAGATTTCATTTTTAAAGGAAATAACCGTGGTTAAGGTGGATTGTCTCATATCATCACAATTTATAGTATGTATTGTTAACTGCGTACCATGCCTCATAAAGATTTTAGTATTAATCCACTAAACTCTTAAAATAAACTTTTAATTTTATGAAGTTTTAGATTTATTGAAAATTTGCCAAAGAGTTCTCACAAACTTCGCACCCCATATCCCTTATTATTAACATCTTATATTACTATGGCAAGCTTGTCACAATTAATGAGACTATATTGATATAACTAAAGTCCATATTTTATTCATATTTCCTTAGTTATTTCTTAGTATCCTTTTTTTTTTACTCCCTGCGATCTCATCTAGAGTATCACATTGTACTTAACTCATAATGCACCGTAAGCTCCTTTTGTTAAGTTTCTCAGACTTTCCTTGTTCTTGATGACCTTAAGTTTTGGTCAGGTATTTTATAGAATGCCCTTCAATCAGGATTTGTCTGATGTTTTCCTCATGATTAGACTGGGACTATGAGTTTGGAGGAGGAATATCACAGGGGAAAATGATGTTTTAATCACATAACAAGGGCACATATCAACATGATTTATTACCATTGATGTTAACCTTGATCACCTGGCTAAAGTAGTATGTTAGGCACTTCCACTGTAGTTTTTCTTTTCCTCTGCTTTTTCATGCTCTTCTCTCTGGAAGGAAATCATTGTGTACAGCTAACATTGAAAGTGTGGGGAGGTGTGTTCCACCTCCTGAGGGCAGAGTATCTATAAATGATTTGAAATTCTTCTCTACGGGATATTCGTCTCTTCTCTCCCATTTATTTATTCATTAAATTATTTATTTATATCAGTATGGACTCATTGTTTTTTATTTTATACTTTGGTTTATAATCCAATTCAACTTTGTCAAATTATTCCAGCTTTTGCTATTGGGAACCCTTCATTTGGCTCCTGTTTCCCTTTGAAATACTACCACCATTGAGGGATTTTCTTTTTAAGCACTATCTTACATTTTCTTACTACAAGCAGCTGTAAGCTCACCTTGTATAATTCCTTTCCTGTGCTATAATCAGCAACTTCTCCAAGGAGCCTTTGTTTCTTTTATTGAAGAATGGTATTTGAAACCAAGTTCTGGGTGCTATATGTGATTATTGCTACTCTAGTAGAGATGCTTCTAGACCCTCTCAGAATGAGAGAACATGGACTTATATGTGTGTATAGTAAACTGTATATATACATATATCTATAAATATTTCTATTTGTACACATGTACATCTATATTAAGTTAAACACGGCTTCATACCGGTACCTTCAATTTAAATTCATTACCACATGGATCATTCTAGCCTCCTCTTGTTTATTAGTAACCTCCCACTCCAAAAGTGAGGAATCTAGCTCCCACCATTGGGCATTTATTTACATAAATGTTCATTTCCATTATACATGTAAGACAGTATCACAACTGCTAACCTATCCCCTCATGGTAAACCATTTTATCAGCTTCAGTGTACTGCTTATGTAGTTTCTTTTGCTTTTAGTCTTAAGACTCCACTCATTTCCAAAGTTACTTAGGTCAGCATCCTTTCTCCCCACATCCTGTAGTGAGGTTACTTCATATATTTGTAATATAGTTAGGTTGTTTTATCACATTCTGTATTCCATCCAAGGATCCCATGACATTCTAAATGATTTTTTTAATTTGCATACATTAAGGTTCACTCTGTCCTACATTCTATGGATTTTGGCAAATGCACAGTGTTATGAATCAACCCTTAAGGTATCATATAGAAAAGTTTCACCTAAAAGAATCATTTGTACTTCATCTATACAATAGCAACCCCTCCTCCCAAACTCATGGGAACAACTGATTATTATTTTTTTACCATTCTTAGAGTTTTCCTTTCTTCAGAATGGCTTGCAATTGAGAGCATAAAGTATGTAGTCTTTTTAGACTGAATTCATTCACACTTTTTTGCAGGTTTTTGTGTGGACATAAGTTTTCACATAAGTTGGATGGATACCCAGGAGCATGACTGCTAAATCGTAAGTTAAGACTGTATTTTACTTTATAAAAATTCCCAAACAGTTTTGCAAAGCAGCTTTACCATCTTGTAGTCTCACCAGCAAAGAATATGAGTTACTATTGTTCCTCATTCTCTTCAACAGTAGATATTGTCAGGGTTTTCTTGTTTTGCTTTATGTTTTTTGTTTGTTTGTTTGTTTTTTGCGGGGGGAAGTGTGTGGATCTTAGTCATTCTAATGTCAAGTGATGTCTTCTTGTTATTTGAACTAGCAGTTCCCTAATGTAAAATTATGCTTATTTTCCATCTGCATATCTTCTTTGGTGAGATGTCTGTTCAGACTTTTTGCCCATTTTTTTAAAATTGTTGATTATTGAGAGTTCTTTCTATATTTTGGATACATGTCCTTTATCAGATATGATTTTGCAAATAATGTTTTCCAGTCTGTTGCTCCTTTTCATTCTGTTAACAATGACTTTCACAGAGCAGAATGTGAAATTTTAATAAAGTCCATCTTATCAAATTTTTTTCTTATACATTGTGCTTTTGCTATTACATGTAAACACTCATCAACAACCCTAAGGTCCTTGAGACTCTCTTCTTTGTTTTCTTCTAAATGTTTTATAGTTTTCTATTTAACATTTAGATCTATAATCCATTTTTATTTCATTTTTGTGAAAGACGTACAGTGTGTGCCTGGGTTCCAGTTTTTGCACATGGATATCCAGTTGTTCCATTACTATTTGTTAAAGTGGTTGTAATTTTTTTATTAATTGGACTTTGCTCTGTCAAACATCACTTTGACTACTTATGTATGCGTCTATTTCCGGGGTCTCTATTCTGTTTCATTGATATTGTTTCACCAACACTATGTCTAGTTTACCATAGTTCTATAGTAAATCTTGAAAAGGGATAGTGTGAGTTCTCCAACTTTCTTCTCTTCTTCCTCCTCCCATTTCTTTTTCTTCAGTATTTTGTAGGTTATTCTGTCTTTTGTCTTTCCTTATGAATTTTAAAATTATTTTATAAAGATTTATAACAGCCTTATGATTAAATATCAGCCTTTAGTAGACTTGTGTCCCTAGGCTGTGACCTTCACAAGTAGTTCTCATATTTGTCCACAATCGTTGAGACAGATAGGCTACTGTAGGTTGTAATGGTAGAAATACCCTTTTCCCAGTTGGGATAGGCTGTGATAAAGTCTTTTCTCTGGAGAGCATCCCTTTGTTATAGAGAATGCTCAGGGAATATTTCACAATGTTTATTCTTCCTTTCTCCTTCTCAGAATCACAAGAGATCTTTCTTAACTCCTCACTATGAGAACCTGGTAGGGTTCCTGGAGGTAAATCCCTGAAAAATGTGGGATTCCCTAAGACTGCCTCCCCCAGCAGTTTCTTACTCTCCCCCACATCCACTCTCCACCTCTAACAATTAGTCAAAATCATCTTTTAAGTTGTCCTATTAGTTTATGGTTCTAGTGGTATTTGCTCCAAGTAGGTTGATCTCTACTGTGACTCCATGAGTTCACCTGTCTCTCCTGAAGTCAGAATATTAGTTTGCCCTATATTCTTATTTCTTTGGTTAGTCTTTAAAAAGTCACTGATTTACAGTTTGTTTAGCTTTTTCTTGTTTTAAGGCAGGAGTGATGACTGCCAGCTCTTCATTTGTTGGAGCTGAAACCAGAAGTATCAAGACTGCTGACTTTTACAATAATGGTATTATTGGTCCACCTCAGGGTTACTGAACATGAACAGAACTTGGATTTGACAGTAAAGGGAATCAATTGTTTGCTGTATCTTATGGCTCAGGAATTTCTTAACCATTTTCACACAGTATTTAGAAGTTTAATTGATACCTTGCTCAGAAGAATGAACAAGGAGTCTGACCCCAGGGCTTTATAGTGGTAAATAAACTACTCAAAATGGGATTAATTGAGTAGAATTAAACTACCTCATAGACCAACATTTATAGAAATATTTTTTTTTTTTTTTTTTTTTTCTTTTTGCGGTATGCGGGCCTCTCACTGTTGTGGCCTCTCCCGCTGCGGAGCACAGGCTCCGGACGCGCAGGCCCAGCGGCCATGGCTCACGGGCCCAGCCGCTCCGCGGCATATGGGATCCTCCCAGACCGGGGCACGAACCCGTATCCCCTGCATCGGCAGGCGGACTCTCAACCACTGCGCCACCAGGGAGGCCCTAGAAATATTTTTAATAGAAATATTTTGTCAACAAGAATGCCATGTAGTGGGCATGTTTTTGTTTGTGTGTTTATTGTTGTTGTTGTTTATATTACCAGCTCAGCATCTCTTTCACTTCCTTGGTTATGGGATTATTCTTACATGTAGGCAAAGTAAGAGTTCCCTTTTTTTCCTAATCAGAGCCCAGAGATAATCCTGGCGTAGCTCAAGGATGGAAATATTACCTAAGTCTGGCCAAAGATAGACTACCTCAGAACTATCAGTTGTGCTGTTCAGAAAGGGGTGTCTTCTTCTACTTAGCAATTGTAGGTAGGAGGAACAGAAGCCTGCACCTAGGAGGTGGGAAACATTCTTGCTTCTTTGTAGGAAAGTCTTCCCTGTGAGTTAAGCAATGACAGAGAAAAGCAGAGATGAGAGGTGGAGCAAGACAAATCCTAATGACAGAATGAGCAAGATCTGGCCTTGTCTGAAGCTCTGAGAAATTTTGGATATATGAATCCATGAAGTCTCTCTAGTGTATAAGTAAATTTGAGTTAGGTTTTTGTGACTAATACATAGCCTCAATTTATACCAGTCTCTGGATCTTGGAAACAGTCTTCTAAAATTAATTTTGTCTCACAAAATTGCCTTTGAAATAGTTAAAAAACAAACAAACCTGGACACTGTCTGTACTGAAAGGGATTCTTTATATAGGTGAGCACTGTAAGACCTTTGCCATCCAAAACTTTTTTAAAATGACATAATGAAAACACTAACTCACAAAGATATTTGTACCCCCTCCCATGTTCATTGCAGCATTATTTTCAATAGCCAAGATATGGAAATAGTCTAAATGACTATCAGTAGATGAATGGATAAATAACTGAGATATATATATATATTTTTTTTCTCCTTCCCTTGATCATTGGTTTTCCCGTTTCTCAGCAAAGCCCCTACAAGAGTCTCTAATATCACTTACTGAACATTGTTCTTGTTCCTCCATCAACAGGGTCCTCTCTATTTTCTTTTTTTTAATTGCAATTTTTGCAGCTTTATTGAAATGTAGTTGACATACAATAAATTACACATATTTAAAATGTACAGTCTGATAAGTTTTGGCATGTGTGTCCACTTATGAAACTGTCACCACAATCAAGATTATGAATATATCTATCACCTCCAAGGGTTTCTTCAAGCTCCTTGGAAATCCCTCCCTTCCCACTTCCCCAGGGAACTATTTATCTGTTTTCTGTTACTATGGATTAGTCTGAATTTCTAAGATACCAAATGAGAATGCACCGTGTGCTAAGTATCATAATTTATCTTATTATCACATTAAATCAATTCTACAAGGCATGCATTAATATGCCCCCTTTGAGGATGATACGCTGGGGCTCAGAAAGGTTAAGAAACTTACCCAAGGTGCTAACAAGTGAGCAGAGCCAATATTCAAAGCCTTGTTTGCTGACACCTTTCACAGTGTCATGTTAGAGTAACATTGTGGGGAATCAGTGGCCCAGAGCTATCTGCATTGAGAATGAAATTTTTTTGTGCAAATTAAATAACGTTTTTTGCATACTAACTAAGGACCAACTAAAGACTTTGGCCAATTACTATGGGTCCTGGGTAACTGACAACCTACTCTCCTGCATCACTTAGGGTGGCCACAGGAAACAAATGAACCACTCAAATTAATGTAAGTAGAGGAAAGTTTAATAAAGGACTATTCATAAATGTATGTATGGGTGGAGAGCAGGAGAACACAAAAAAAATAGGGCAGAAACCCAAGATTAGTGAAAACAGAGATGTGACTACTGCGAGGCCTGAAGAATTGGGGGAGGGAATAGGTACCAAGAACCCAGAGCCAGAGATGTGAAGAGAAAGTTGCCTGGAGAGGATCAGTGACTTCTGGGTGAGTGACACAGCCTAGACAATGTATACATTCACTGTCTTCTTTCCCTCCACGCCCACAGTGCTTCCATTCATCCAGACACAAACCAAAGCAACATGTCAGGGAGTCTGCAGATACAGTTCTTTTATTAAGCCTCCCAGGACAGTGAGTAGTAGAAAGAATGGAGGAGAGTAGGCATGGGAAGAGCAGTGGGCAATATCCAGCATAGCAACCACTTCTTTGTTAAAAACCATGACTAAAACAATGATGTGTTGCTCAATTTGTCTATCATTTTGAAATGTATTACACACACACACACACACACACACGCCACACCTTGGTGCACCCCAAAATGATGTTAACATTCCATTTTAAAGGCTGAGGATTGGGTTTCCCTCGTGGCGCAGTGGTTGCGAGTCCGCCTGCCAGTGCAGGGGACACAGGTTCGTGTCCTGGTCCGGGAAGATCCCACATGCTGCGGAGCAGCTGGGCCCGTGAGCCATGGCCGCTGGGCCTGCGCGTCCGGAGCCTGTGCTCCGCAACGGGAGAGGCCACAACAGTGAGAGGCCCGCGTACCGCAAAAAAAAAAAAAAAAAGCTGAGGATTGATATGAGGGATAAACATACTCCCTAGAGAGAATTCAATTTTCACTTTTACAGAAAGCACATTCAGTGTTAATTCATGTTTTTAAGAACTCATGTAAAAACAAAACAAAACATTGCCAAAAATTTAGAGAGGAATATTTATATACACATATATACACACCTATACATATATGTACATATATAGAGATATACATATAGATATAAATGTAGGTATAGTTTTGTGCAAAATTTTACTATCTTCCTTTTATGATTGTTTTAGGTGTCCATTGTCTTAAATGAATTATAAACATCAAACAACAGTTAACAAGCTGACCATTAAATTTTATCTGACACTTGCTAGGTACAATTTAACATTTTTATTCACTTGCACAAACATATATTAAAAGTCTAATATGTACCAGACATTATGCTATGCATTGATTTATTTCTTCCAAAAAAAAAGTAAAGTGAATATGCTAGAGTTATTTTACAGTTTTAGTGGCTTGGGGTGGAAAGTCACAGTATTGGCCTTTATCTCATAAAGTGGGATTTGATCGACAAACCTAGTGATAATGTGAATGTGTGATGTCAGGAAAAAAAAGTAAACCTTTTCCAAATTGAAATAACTAACCCTAATTTAGTCATAATTTGTCTGTGGGCTTTTTTTTTTTTTTTTTTTTTTTTTTTTGCGGTACGCGGGCCTCTCACTGTTGTGGCCTCTCCCGTTGCGGAGCACAGGCTCCGGACGCGCAGGCTCAGCGGCCATGGCTCATGGGCCTAGCCGCTCCGCGGCATGTGGGATCTTCCCAGACCGGGGCACGAACCCGTGTCCCCTGCATCGGCAGGCGGACTCTCAACCACTGCGCCACCAGGGAAGCCATGTCTGTGGGCTTTTTCTATGGCAATTCAACAGTTCTAGTCCTCATGTAATTCACACCTCCTTTAGGGAAACATTTTTGGCTGTAAATGTAAAAAGATATTGAAGTTGATGAGCTAGCATTATATAAAATCACAATTTATTTCCACAGGAGTGAGTCAAGAAAGCATGGAGTAGAAAATCTATGTGAAAGAACTTCTGTTTATGGTGGTGGGAGTGTCAGGCTAGGTTAAGTCAAACAACAGCTATCAAATGCTAAGTTAAAACCAAAAAAAAAACCCAAAACCTGAGCATCTGAAAAAACATAGCAGAATTTCTAGTCCAATTCTGGAAAGAAAGCCTATAATCAGAAAGGTATACAGAGTATAAGAGCACCAAAGCTCCACATAACCTAATGTATTCATCATAAACAACTGTTTCTTGGCTCTGTGGCCCCTATGAGCCAGAGTCAGAGATTAGGACTCAGGGCTTGAACAGGGGAGAGGCTTACGGGAGAACCATCCCATATGGATCTGGGGTCTTAAAGGCTATGTTCTCAGAGTGAGAGGAAGTCAGATCTATAACTGACTCCTCACATCCTTTGGGCATAGTGCTTTTATCTATCCTGAGAATTCATATCCTTGATGGTCCCGGGACCCTCAATCTTTAAACAAGGTTGAAAGCAGTACCAAGTGGAAGGGATCTTAGGTACCTTTAGGTACTCAGCAGAAGCAAACACAAAACCTCTCTAGAGAAAGACATATCAATCTAAGTTTCTAGGAAGACCCCAAAATTAATGTTATTGGGCAACTGCGAGCAGGCAGTAATTAGGAGGCTTACGACCAAAAAGAAAAGGGAAAAAATATATGTCAAAACTAACCAAGTTAAAGCTCATACATCTATATTATTAACAGAAAAATGGAAGTCAAGGCAAAATCTGTTACAGAGATAAAGGTAACCATTACTTGAAAATGATAAATTGTGAATTAAAAAATCACAATTTTAATTACTCTTTTCCATTTAGTAATACGGCCTCAAAATATATAAACAAAGATGGATAAATGACAAAAAAATGGGATGATTTCTAATGGGCATATTTTAACAGAACATTTGAAAAAGCAATAGAAAAACTTGACAAGATATTATAAATAATATAAAACATTCTTTTGAAGTATTCACAAAAAATTGACCAGGTATTTCGTCATAAAGCAAATCCCAAACAGTTCTGTTTGTCAATAGTAAGATTTAGTCAAAATTCAAATATGAAAATAAAACTAACATTGCTTTGTGTTAGTAATTTAGAAATGTATTGCTTAATAATCTATGAGTGAAAACAGCAAATAAATAAAAATAGGTTATATGTTGACTTGAGTTATAAAGAGAAAAACATATCAAAAAATTGTTTCATTGAAAGCAGTACTTGCAGCACAATTTAAAGCCTTCCCTTTATGTTACAAAAGGGAGAGAGAAAATAAAACTAATGAACTAAGCATCAGAACAAAATTTGTGAAAGATTATCAAAATGGTTTCAAGTTATGTATAAGGAAAAAAAATTAAAGGTGAGGGCAAAATTGAATGGAACACAAAGCAAAATATATGGAGGATTTACAAGATCCAAAGTGAATTAGTTGTTGATTAGCTTTGGAAAGACTAGTAATATTGACAGATCTATAATAAAACTTATCAAGCATTTAAAAATGGAAGAAGACCATGAACATAAGTCATTTGCTACAGATATGTAGTTAATGAATACTTAATAACATAATAACATTAACAATTTTAGGCTGTTAAATTTGAAAATGTAGATGAAATGGACATACTCCATATATGGAATTGATATGTCATTGATTAAGTTTTTGACTATTTTCAATAAATGGTGTTGGATAAAGTATGTATATACAATTCCATGTGTACCTACCATCTATCTAACAATTCATGTATATATATATATATATATGCACTCAATATGTACACCCACTTCTGTATAACATGTTTATATACATAGATACATATGCATATACATACATAGATAAAAGAAAAATTGAATCATGACTTTTACAATATACCAAACACAAAAACACAATTCCAGATAAATTGTTAATCTAAGTTGGAAAGGTTAAAAAACAAACAAATAAGTAAGTAAATAAATAAAACTTTTAAACAAAACATAGGAAAATATCTTTATGATTTGGGGGTAAGAAAGGTGTACTTAAATAGGACCCAAAAGTTTCAGTCATAGAGTAAAATATTAATGCATTCAAATAAATTAAGAGATTTTAAAATTATCTCTCAATATGATTTTCTTTGATATTTTCAAATAAAAACTTGTACTTTTAAAAAATATGAAGATAATGAAGAACAAAGACAGGCTGAGGAAAGTTTCAGGTTGAGAACATAAATGATATGACGAATGCACCTCATGACCTTCAGTTTGATAACAGTCCAGATTCTTTTTCTTTTGTTATAAAGGTAGTAGCGGGACAAATGGCAAAATTTGAATAAGGCTTGAAGATTGGATGATAATACTCTATCAGTATTAATTTCCTGATTTTGATAATCCTGTGGTTATGTAAGAGAATGTACTTATTATTAGAAAATGCACTCTGAATTTCTTAGAGATAAAGTGACATTGTTTATGTGATGTATTTTCAAGTGATTCAGAAGAGAATACATGTGCATGAGAATGTTCCGGAAGGGGAGAAGTGAGAGGGAGAGAGGAAGAGAGAGCAGGGTTGGAGGAAGGGAAAGAGAAACTGGAGAAAGGGTATATGGAAGTTCTTGGTATCATTTTTGCAACATTTCTGTAAGTGTAAAATTATTTTAAAATATTTCCAAATAAAATGAAAAAATTAAGAAATGCTCATCAAAAGACACAATATTAACTTCTACCAATCGTGAGCAGAGCTAGGATTTATTTGATGTTTCTAATAAATATTCAGTATTACCTCATAAATTTCTCTGAGTGGAGATAATAGAAAACTCTGAATTTGAAAAAAATTTTAGCCTTGCTTCACTTTTACAAGATACATGATATTCAATTTAATTAGTGACAGTAATTAGGTCAAAAATAATTTTTATACTGCAATGTGGCATTCAGTGAAGTTTTTTTTTTTTTTTTTTTTTTTTGCGGTATGTGGGCCTCTCACTGTTGTGGCCTCTCCCGTTGTGGAGCACAGGCTCCGGACGCACAGGCCCAGCGGCCATGGCTCACGGGCCCAGCCGCTCCGCGGCATGTGGGATCTTCCCAAACCGGGGCACGAACCCGTGTCCCCTGCATCGGCAGGCGGACTCTCAACCACTGCGCCACCAGGGAAGCCCCAAGTGAAGTTTTTGGAAATATTGTTTAAGTGTTTTATAAACAGCTTTGCTAAGAATTCCTTGTATGTAGTAATTATACTTGTCAAAAATTATTGCCTGTGTATGTATATACTTAAATGTGTCTATCAGAATTCAGTAGAAATTTTTTTGCCTGTACAGTCTTATAAACATGAATTACTTGTCCACTATAGCACATAAAAACCTATATTTCTGGCTTTCCTTTAAAAAGTTGACATCTGGCAACAGTGAGCTTTCATTTTCCCATGGCAATAGTTCTCTGGCACATGTGTTCTCTAGTTAGCCTAGGTCTCTGCCTCACTGTTTTGTGTATTTCACAAATATGCATTTCACATGCCTTCCTGCCCTTTGTAGGCATCTTAGTTTGTGATTTTGGCCTGAACCTTCCCACTGAGATTTCATTTATGTAGAAATCATTTTTCTTACTTTTCTCCTATAGCTAGTGAAAAATAAAGCTCAAATCCAGCCCATGAAATAGTATTATTGCACCCTCCAAATGAAGAGAATTTTGAGTCAGCCTGATACAAGGGCATGGAGCTTGGCATATCTGAATTTCAGTTCCCAGCCTGAAGGGCTGTCATTCTTTTTCTTTTATCTCAGTTTTCTCATAACCGAAATGGGGATAAACATGCATACTTATTTTGAGGCTAAGGTAATTGCCTGACATACAGTAAGCGCTCAAATATAGTAACTATTTCTTTTCCCTCCCTCCATACTATACCAGTGCTTTCAAATGTCCTCCTTTCCAGACACATTCCTTCTCACTAACATTTCTGTGTATCATGTAAGGAAAAAAGACATTTAATTTATTAAGTTTAATAAGGATCTAATAAATAGAACTCCTGTTACTAAAGTATAAATATCAAATATAAATAGAATTAGATAATTACTGCAGGTTTCCTATGAAATGACAACAATATGCATTTACATGGCTTTAGAAATTAGACCTAAAAATAGTAGAGCGAGTGCAGAATGCCCACTTTGTAATACCTGCAATTCCATGTCATATTTGGGGCCTGGTCTTGTCCTGTCACAATTGCTGTGATGCTCTATTCTCAAAGGAAATTGTGAGTGTAATTATTGGTAGAACCATTTTCTTGTGATAGATGGAAGAGAACACATTCTCCTTGTAACACATCATCATATCGGCTCACGAGCTAATCCTTTCTTAGGTTTAATAGGAGCACCTCTTAGAAACATTAGATTCAATCCTACATCATGCATGAGGGCAGTGACCTTGTATGTCTTATCTTCATTCGAATCCCTAGGCCAAACATGATTCCTGGGGCATAGTTGACACTCAGCAACTATCCATTGATTGGATGAATGAATGAAAGCATTGCTTGTTATAGAATATCCATTTTATAAGCAGTTGAGATGGTTTTGATTGCAAGTGTCAGAAAACACCAATGCAATAGACAGCAACAATACAGAGTTATTAGCTCACATAATAATGACTTTAAAGAATGGGAGCCTAGCTCAAAGGTGAGTTACCTCATATGTTTTCAGGAACCCATGATTTTCTGTCCTCGATACTGGGACTTTCTTCTCTGGTTAGATCTCTATAGTAACCACTTGGTTGCAGTGGTTTCATAAATCACATCCAGCATTTCAATGACCAAAAGTGGAAGAGTAATCTCCTCTGTCTTGTGTCTATTTTTAAGAGAAATGAAATTCTTTACCATAAACCCACATCTGGGCTTCATCTTATTTCTCATTGGTCACCATTGGGCCATCTAATCAGCTCTACTGGCAAAGAGAAGGGGCTTTTCCATGATCAGTTTACAAGAATTAGATAAGCTCTGAATTAAAGATGAGGTTAGTTCACCTTATCTGGGATAAGAGGAAGGCACAGGATGTCTAAATAACACTGGAATTTTGTTAATAAGAAATAAAGGGGAAAGGGGCATCAACCACACTGAAAAATGTATTAATCAGAAAGCGGATTAATATTTCTTAAAACATAATTTCTGAGGAAAGAAGATTATTTTGTTCAACTATTTAAACAGTAGATTCCAAAGGTAGTTTGTTATAAGTTTTTCTCTCCATCCAGTTTCATGTTACAGCCCCTTGTAGTAAGGACCAGAAAAAATACTTTTAAACAAAGTTTACAAGTTTAGCCTTGCTTAATAAGCACAATAGTCACAGATACCAGTTTCACCTGTTTCCTAAGAAGACAAGATACTTGCTTAAGGCCTCCTTGCACTGCCATGTAAAGAGTGTTTACTGAAAGTTTACCATAACAGCTCCCCATTTTCATAGATGAGGAAATTGAATATTAAAAAGCCTATTTACTTTTCAAGGTTATATAGGTGAGAGTGATAGAGTTAGGTTTTAAGACCAGAATAGTCTGACTCTGAAGTCTAAGGTCAGCTGCCTCTAAATGAAGCAGATATGTGCAGGAAAATTCTTTCTGTCCACTGTGAAATGATTTCAAAAGAAATAGTAGTCAAAAGAATTGCAAATAAGGGACATTAATATTTCAACCATTTTCATGTATTCAGTAAATGTTTCTTCAGCATCTACTCCATATCCAAAACACTGCAAAATAAAAACTCAACTGTATCTTCCTTTATCTTGTGAAGATGTGGAATACATTATTTTTAAAGCTAGAGATCATTTCCAGTGTAGTAGATAAATGAGTGGGAAATGTTGAAAGAAATATGCATAGGGTCATGGGCAAAGTTCATTATAATATCACGGAGTAAATTTTATCCAGTAAGCTTCACAGAAGTACAAAACAGAAATCTAAATTATGTCTCAAGACTCAATAGAATATCTATTGGTATATGTATCTATCTAAATTATGCCATATATTCCCTTAACACTCTTTTTTAAAATTTACACTTTTTTCTAGATCTTGTAACTTCTTTTTATCCAAGTTCCTTCATCAAATAATGTCTGAAAAAATAATACAAATTAGCTTAAAAAGAAATATACTAAATGGAGATATTAGCTACAAGCAACTTATTTGCTTCCATAAAATATAAGAACTACTATTTTAAAATTAGTATGGAGAAATATAATCGGAGGAAATTTAGATAAAGGAATAAGTAATTCACAGAAATGAAAAATTCCACTGGGAAATTTAACATATAAATAAGTGCTTAATCAAGAGAATGGTAATGAAAGCAATGATCATATACATATATATGTATATATACACAAATATTATAGTGTATATATATATATGTTATATAGTTACAAATAAATATATGTCTATATACATGTAAATATATGTATATGTACACATATAACTATAATTGCGTATGTGTATGTATATACCATTAGATTGGCAAGCAAAAAACTATCAATGTTGATTGTTTAGACAAGTATAAGGTGAAATGAACTTTCTCACTGCTGGAGGGAGTTTAAATATTGAATATTGGCTCTGACATATTGAATAGAAATTTGGTAGGTAGGACCTAATAATTCTAATATATATGTATCTATTAATGAGAAATTCCATCTTTGAGTGTATGTGTGGATATTCACTGCAGCATTGCATATGATAAAGAACAAAAAAAAGTGAGAACAATATAAGTATCTTTGTATAGAGGAATAATTCAATGACATGTAGTGTATTGAGAAAATAAATTTTGAAAAATAGTCCTGATAGCTGGCAGCTGGTTGCTGACAGCTAGGAGTTGACAGGTCAGCAGTATTCCCAGCTGAACATAAAGAACTTTCACAGAATTTGAACAATACTCAAGCAGGCTACTATGTAACCATGATGGAACAAGAGAGAGATAAGGTCACTCTGAAATCACCACTGAAAAGAGACAGAACAAGGATACCATGCAACCACAAAAAAAACTAAGCATCCTTGTTTTTTGATTAACTGACACTATTTCTTGAAATAAAATACTATAAACTCTAGGAACATAATGAAAATTCTAACTCCACATTACTGCTCCCACCTCCTATTTTATATATTTTTTTAATATTTATTTATTTTCTTTATATTTTTTGGCTGTGTCCAGTCTTTGTTGTGGCCCACGGGCTTCTCTCTAGTTGTGGTGCACGGGCTTCTCTTTAGTTGTGGCATGCGGGCTCCAGGGCACATGGGCTCTATAGTTGTGGCGTGCAGGCTCCAGAGCACGCGGGCTCTGTAGTTCACGGCACGCCGGCTCTCTTGTTGACACTTGAGAGCTCAGTAGTTGTGGCACATGGGCTTAGTTGCCCCGTGGCATATGGGCTTAGTTGCCCTGTGGCATATGGGAACTTAGTTCCCCGACTACGGATAGGCACCCACGTCCCGTGCATTGTAAGGCGGATTCTTTACCACTGGACCACCAGGGAAGTCTCTGCCCCCTTTATATTTTGACCATAACCAATTCAAAACAGGTCATTGCTTTACTAAACCTTTCTCAAAGACATTTAACACAGGACAGGCTAAGAGTCCCTCCACATTACTTTCGTAGTTCTGTGTATTTACTTTAATCATGGCACTTCTCACGCAGTTATTACTGCATTTTTGTGTTTCTATACCTGCTTCTCTTCAAGACTTTGAGTTCCTAGAGGGAACAGACCCTGTGTTGGTTTAGCATTTTGCATCCAGCACGATGAATGGCACATATGCTCAAGAACATCTTATTGACTGAGAGAACAAAAGAGTGGATTGATCAGTGCATTAATAACCAAATAAATACAATCACTGGGAAGCAATCTACATTTCATTTAATTCATACAATGTTACATACAAAGAAGATAATATTAAAATTAAAAACTAAGGAAATGTAATTTTTTTGACATTTCCTACCATCATCTCACATCTCACCCCTCCTTAATTCCACAAAAGGGAGAGAAAAAAATAAAAAATAAAAGGAATGGAAATATCTATTTATCGATTTTCAAACATGAAGCTTCTATTTGCAACGTCCAGAGCCCTGTTTTGAAAGTTGTGTGCACAGTAGTGTATTAATTATGGGGATTATGAAACCCTGAGGCTTGATGTGTTGAAATAGAAAGGGGTTTTAATTCTAGGGGAACCATCTCTAGATTTTGATGTGAAATAAAGTTTCTTGCATCGACCCTGCGCTAATGAAGATCAGAATGTTCTCTTAGTGTGATCAGAGCTACTCCCACGTTAATTACCTCTCAGTGAGTTGAGAGGAAATGGAAAAGCAAAAGCATTGATTTTTGAAGAAATTTCTTGTCTTGCAAACCACATATTACCCAAATAGATTTACTCTTAATCTTTTAATAAACTGAAACAGTTAGTGATTTCTGCAAATGATGCCTCAGTCTAATCTCACAGAAGACTCTCAGTTCTGCAGTGGATTACAAATGTCTCCCATCTTTCAATATTTGTCTTTGCTTCTTTCAGCAGCTGAATTTAATTCTTATTATCCTCAATGACAAGGCAATTTCAGATGATGAAATTTCTCATGTGAAACCTACACCTTTCAAATAATAATTTACAACTCCAAATTGGATTTGTGTGTATGAGTGTGTGTGTACATACACACACAGTTCACCTGAAGATGACAGTCTGATTTGTGAACTTATAATTCATTTCATAGATTAAAATGTTTTTAGCCATAAGAAATGAAGCGTCATTGTTTTCAAAGAAAGATTAAATTCACATGATCCTCGGGTTCATAATAAGAAATGAAGTGGCAAAAGTGAAAACAACAACAAGATAAACAAACAAAAAGAAACCCCTCATATTCTTAATCAATGTGATGAGTCAGTAGTCTTAGTTGAGTTTGAAGATCCCTCTTGCACCTACCCAGGTTCACATGTGCATTATTTCTTGCCTAGTTACTGTATCATCTTCCTAATTGCTTTCCACCTGTGAAATTTCACCTATCCATCCTTATCATTTGCTATCACAATGATCTTTCTAAAAAAGTATTTAAGATAAAGCAAAACAAACATGCAATTTGCCTGCTTAAGTCTAAAATGTTAAAGCTCTTAACTATGTGCCAGACACTGTTAGAGATGTCATGATCCATCTGGTTTTTGATTGTCATGACTCCTATGTAGATATGGCTCTCCCCTCTTAACAAATGAGAAATCTGCAGTTCAGAAAAGTTAAGATGATTTATATAAGGTCTAGAATAAGTTTCCTCAACAGCAGTATTATTGACATTTTAGGTCAGACAATTATTTGTTGTGAGGTACTATCCTGTGCACTGTAGTATGTTTAGCAGCTTCCCCGACCTCTACCACCCTATGCCAGTAACAGGCCCCTGACCCCAGATGAGAAGGCCAAAGATGTATCCAGACATTGAGAAATACCCCCTGGGAAAACTGACAAAATTATGATTGAGAAAGTTAAGAACCATTGGCCTATACATGTATCTCTTTCATAATAATGTAATCTACATAGTTTAATGGCCTCACGGATGCATGCTTTATCATTCCCAAATATTCATTAATGCATTCGTTTCTTGACTCAGTTTTGGGATATGTTTTAAGAACTTGGACTCTGTGCCAGTCTGCCAGAGTTTTTATCCCAGCTCTACCATTAACTGGCTTTACGACATTGGGCAAGTTCTCAACCCCTCTCTGCTTTAGGACCCTCATCTGAATTTGGGAATGACAATCACACATCATTCATAGGTGTGTTAAAAAGACTAAGTAAGGTTTTCTATGTAAAGGTCTTAGAAACAGTGGATGCCTATGGTGATCAGGGAGGAGAGTCTGAAAGTTTTCCATCGAGCCACCTTTTTAACATTCTTACGCCTGACTACCCATGTCAAAGAGCAGAGAACCAGCTCACTAAAGCAACCCCATTGCAGACAGGATATCGAGGATCTCCTTCCCTGCCTACAACCCCTTTGCTACAACTTCTCTCCCAAACATACCATCACTATAATGCCTGCTCACAATGTAATCTGCCACAATCACTCTCTTTCTCCTTATAGTGATCACCACATTCTTATCACTAGTAGGGTTGTCCAAAGTTATCAAATTCCAGGAGATAGAAAACAAGGATCCACTGTCATATATTCTCCTAAGACTCCTCAGTAGTGTCTTACTCTGCAGTGCATTGTGAACCATTTTCCATAAGATTGTGTGAATACATCCGCTAGTTTCACCCTGCTCCTTGTAGGTCTTCTGCTCTTCCTTAAACTAATTATCTTCTCCTTATATCTTTTATTTTTAATTGTATTTTATTGTGATAAGAGCAGTTAATATGAGATCAACCCTCTAAACAAATTTTTAAGTGTGCAATACAGTATTATTGACTACAGGTACAATGCTGTTTGGCAGATCTCTATGCATCTTGCTTCACTGAAACTCTATGCTTATTGATTAGTAACTCCCCATTTCCCCTTACTTTCAGACCCTGGCAAATACCATTCCACTCTTTGATTCTATGAATTTTATTATTTTGGATATCTCATATAAGTGGAATCATGCGGTATTTTTCTTTATGTGACTGGCTTATGTTGCTTACATGTTGTCAAGGTTCATCCCCTTTGTTGCATAATGCAGAATGCTCTTCTTTTTTAAGGGTGAGTAATATTTCATTGCATATTTATACCCATTTTCTTTATCTGTTTATCTGTTGATGGACATTCAGGTTGTTTCCACATCTTGGCAATTGTGAATAGTGCTTGCAATGAATGTGAGAGTACTAATATCTCTTCCTTACTTATTTGGAATGATGATACATATTTATCTACAGTTTAAATAGAGAAATGAGCTCAATATAAGAAAAGAAACTCATATATGCTTATACTCAAGGGTCATGGAAACCTTCCACAGTACATGATATTTGAACGTAAATCTAAAAAGAACAGTAGGTACTAACCAAAAATAAGAGTGAGGCAGTGGGAAAATGTACAAGAGAAAGCCAACTAATGCTTGGTTCTAGAGTTGAGACAACATGCATAATCAAGAAATTGTACAGATATTTGTGAAATACATAAATGTTCTGGCATTTGACATATAAGAATTTCCTGGTTGGAGAAATGTCTGGTTTACATACTGATCTATCTGAAACAGTCCACCTCCACCCTCCCCATCTCCATTCCTTGGTCTTCATATGGCCAGTTCTGTCTCGTCTTTCAGTTGTTAGCTCAGAACTTACCTTCTCAGGAAGTTCTTCTCTAGCTACTTCATCCTAGTATGAAAAACTCTAATAATTGTTATGGAGAAAATTTTTTTAAAAATAGAAAGTCTTCCAACAGGAACTCTTGACCTAACTCTATTGTTTGCTTTCCAGATAATAAATGCAAGTTCCTGAGTGCTGAGGACTTCTGCTTTATTCATCTTTTCATTGCCAGTGCTTAGAATATTGTCTGGCACTCAGTTCAGTTGGTGCTCAAAATATATATACTGAATGAATGAATGAATGAATGAATAAAAGTTGTCCGTTGTAATGTCACTCACCACTTGTATTCCAGCAACCTGAGGGCTTGACAACAGCTGGATCCCTGTAATACTAGGCACATCTCCCTAATTAGAAAGTGGGTGGGGGAGAGGCCTTTCTTTCAGTAAGTCAATTTTTTTACTTACTTACCCAAGAATTTGGCTTTTCTATCCTTGTACAAGGCCAAGAATACATGGATACCAGGCCAAGCAATTGTACAGGGGCTTAATTTGGAATTTTCTCCCATTTCTGGAGGCTAAAAAAGAAGAGCTACCCAATCTCATAGCCAGCAGGGTTAGGAACAAACACACATTTTTAACAGCAAAAATTGTTTATATACTTGATTGGCATTGAAACAAGCACATACTTTTTCTGAAAGTCAGTTGTCATTTTTTTGGTGGAGGTGGGTTGTGTACTTTAATTTTTAAGACAGCTGACATCAAGCAAAATACATCCAGAGGGAAGTGTTAGTTCTGTTCTAAGCATGGGTGGGAAGCAAGATTTAAGTCTTTACTATGAAGGACATTTTGGATGTCCTAATTTGCTCAGTTTCATGGGTCTCATTTTGTTCTAATTAGCATTAGGAGTAAGAAATAAGAGCATGTGAATCACATCTCACTATGGGCTCAGATTTCTAAAAGTCTAATATGGTAAAATATACAATTTACAATGTATTTTCAGTTACTCACAATAATTTGAAAGCTACATGAATAGAGTACAACAATGGATTTTTTCTCAGCTAAAATCCAGCTAATGTCCAGCTCATACATTTGCTATTTTCATTTCTGACCCTTTCTGCAGCTGTGGGTCCATGAAGTCATAGTTTTGTTGAATTCATTTTATATTATGCTTCCTAGTACAATGTTTTGACCATGTCTGATTATATAGCTCAATTGGAGTGGAGAAAATTACCCGTTCATTTAGAAAAAAATTCCCTTTCAAAGCCTGAGGGAATCTGGTCTTCAATTTTGAAAGAAATTTACAGAATCAGGTTGTTTGTATCAGTTGTAAGTATTGTTTAGTGTTTGACCCAGGGTTGCTTGATATATCACTCAAGCAAATATGACTTTATGTTTGTCTCTTTTCCCTTTTCTCTGTGATACGAATTCTGATGAACTCAATATCTTCTCTGCCATTGAGTTTTGCACACCCTTCTCTCTATAGTTTTGCCATAAATTTCCATATATATGGCTATATATTCAAGCCATAACTACAATAAATAAGGCTCCCATTATAACCTTGCTTAAAATAAGAGATGGGTGCATTTTCTTCTACTTTCTTACAAGTACTTTTTAAAGGCACTTCTATTTTTAGAAAAAAGAAATAAAAATTAAGAATGCATATGTTAACAACCTGTGTTGATTGGAAATACCCAAAGGTGTTTGTGAAACCGAGCTTTCATGAGATCATTTTCTCTTCCTTTTATGTCCTAAACTTCATCTTCATTGCAAATTGCCTGACCCTTGTGGAAGATTGCTGTTGGGCACACATATGAAGAGGTTAATTACTACTTTATTATATCTTACATGTTTCTCTATTTTACAGCATCCAGGTTTTTTATCTGTTACTCAGTGGGGATGCGTTAGATTTCTTTCTTCCCTTGTTGAGAATGATTCTGGTTCTCTATATACTTAAGAAAAAAGTCCTTCCATACAACATAATCACATTTTGGGTGTTTGCCATGCTCCCCAAATCAATTATTTAACATAAAATGCTGGTACTGTGTGTTCACAAATATCTAATGCATGCATTCTGTCTAGTGAGAAGATCAGGCAGGTACATGAGCAAAATAAAACATGAAAATCCAATAGTAGGGTACCAGACACAGCAGACAGGGATAAATGAGGGACAGGTGGTTATTGGGCTCGGCAAAAATCTATCTAGAGAAAGATATCATGAGATAGAACTTTGAATGGCAGGCAAAGGAGGAAGGACATTTTGGAAGGAGGGTGTAATATATGTAAAACGATGAAAGCATGGGAGATATAAGATACACTTTAGGAACTACAAGTGTTTAATATTTTAGGGTCTCAGGACTCATGGGGGAATGAGATTATCAAATTTGAGAGCAAGGGCCAAAACATGGGCATGGGTCATAAAATTTCCAGTTATCAATCTATATCCACAGAGTAGACCTAGACAAAACCCTAATAACATCTACTGCTTTGATGTCGTAGAAAGAGCATAGAGCATGGAATCAGAAGTCTTGTGCTCCCACCTGCTGAGTTACTTTGGACAAGTTGTCTTCTAATTTGAGCCTTCACTTCCTCAATTAAAAATTAAAAACAATAAAATATTAATCTCCTAAGGCTTTTGGATAATTTTGCATGTGTCAAAAAAGCTTTGAAATTTAAAAAGTACCAGCCAAAGTAATGTCCCTCTTTCACATAGTCATTCACATATTTTCAAATATTTGAGGGTTTAGAATCTATCAGGCACTGGTCTAGCCAACAGGCAATTTATCAGTAAGCACAGCAAGTAAGACCCCTTCTAGGATGGAGCTCATGATTCCCTTTTCTGTGGCATTTAATCTGAGACCTATAAAGATCATAGGGAGAAAGATTTCAGGAGGAAGAAACAGCAAATATAAAGATCCAAAACCAAGAATGTTATGGGCATGAAATACACACACATTCACAGAAGATGAGAGGATTGGAGTACCCCTTCAAATACTGGGCCCCTTGGGGAAGGATTGGGCAAGTGGGATTTACACCCAGCAGAGCAGTTCTCCTAATTATAGACATACAGCATGTGGGCCAGAGGCAAGTGACATATATGCAAGGCTTTAGCCTTTAACACCCTCTCACCAAAAAAGAAGAAAATTCCTTTTGTGTTGCTAGGATACCTCTGCATTTTAGAATCTGCAGTGCATTGGGCTCTTGACTCTTGCCCTTTCATGTCTTTTTCATCTGTCAAGGTTCTCAGAAGAGAGTGTCAGGAAAACTTGCAGTGGTCTCCTGCTTCAGAAGCTAGAAGTCAACTTCTCTTATTGCTCCCATTACTTAATATTTTCCTTTCCTTTCTTCTAAATGGTCCTGGGATTTTTTTATAAACGTGTCATATTAAGTCAGGAATGCAAATATATGCTAACTTAAGTGCTCACTCTGATCCATTGATGGTAGGTGCCTAGAATACCATGTGGAAAAACATTCTAGCTAAGGTGGGGAACTCAGCAGAGAGTGAGACAACAAAATTGTCTACGTCTTCTTTGGATTGAGTGAGTAGCAAAGAGGCAGAATTGGACTGAATCTTACTTAAAGTAAATCTGCCTTTTTGCTCTAAGATTAAAGTCACAATTGGGTCATTCTTTTCTTTAGCATATTTTATTTTTAATATATTTTCCTAGGTAAAAGAAAACTTATCATAGTTATGCTAAATAAACATTAGTACCAAGAGTGCAGCCTAAAAAGCTATAGATAGTATCATCTATGGCACTTTTTTCCCTTAATAAGTCCACATACACCGCCACTGATATTCTCAGCTTCTTGGACATTATACAAATGACTTAGTATTTCCCAGCCTGTTTTCTTATCTGTACGGTGGAGTAATAAGAGAACTTACCTCCTAAAATTGATGTAAAAATTAAATGAGAAAATCTCTTTAAAGAACTTGCACTAAGTTCAAAACAGAAAAGTTTCTTAATAATTCCTTAATAAAAGTTAAATGGGGACTTCCCTGGTGGTCCAGTAGTAAGGAATCCACCTTACAATGCAGGGGACGTGGGTTTGATCCCTGGTCGGGGAGCTAGGATCCCACACGCTGAGGGGCAACTAAGCCCACGCGCCACAACTATTGAGCTCGTGCATCTCAACTAGAGAGCCTGCGTGCTGCAAACTACAGAGCCCACGCCTTGAAGTCTGCTGAGTCTAAATTTAATATAGCTACTCCTGCTTTCTTTTGATTCGTTTTAGTATGGTATGTCTTAATCCATCCATTTACAGCACATAGTTGGGGCAGGTCTTGTTTTTTGATCTACTCTGGATCTTTGGTGCATTTATTTTATTGAAATTCAAATTGATTATTGATATGTTGGATTAATATCTACCATATTTTTACTCTTTTCTTTTTAATGCTCTTTTTCTTTTTGCTATTTGTGTCATACTTTTTCCTGCTTTTTGTAGTTTTAATTGAGCATTTTATATGATTACATTTTCTCTTTTTTCTTATCATATTAGTTTTATATATATTTTTTTTAAAATTTTAACTGGTTGTCCTAGAGTTTGCATTATACACTTACAATGAATCCAAGTCCACTCTAAAATAACACTGTCCTGCTTCATGGGTAGCATGAGTAACACACATACACACAAAGATATATACATAAATATACATAATCAAATACATTGTTGCTATTATTATTTTGAATAAACTTGTATCTGTTAGATCAATTTAGGATACAAAAAAATAAATGTTTTTATTTTACCTTCATTAATTACTTCTTTGATGCTCTTTCTTTATGTAGATAGAAATTTCTGATCTATATCAGGTTCTTTCTCCCTTAAGAACTTATTTAATATTTCTTGCAATGCAGATGTCCTAGTAACAAATTCCTTCAATTTTTGTTTGAGAAATTATTTCTCTTACACTTCTGAAGGATAATTTTTTCAGAGTAAATAATTCTAGGTTCATTTTTTTTCTTTTTTGTCTCTCAACACTTCAAGTATTTCCTTCCATCCCTCTTCTTGCTTGCATGGTTTGTGAGAAATTGGATGTAATTATTTCCTTTCTCCCTCTGTAGATAAGGTGCTTTTCCCTTCTGACTTTTTTTTAGGATTTTTTTTTTCATCTTTGATTTTCTGTGTTTTGAAAATGGTATGCCTAAGTGTAAGGGTTTTTTGGCATTTATCCTGCTTGGTGTTCTCAGATTCCTGGATCTTTGATTTAATTAATTTAATAATTAATTTTGGGGAAATTCTCAGTCATTTTTGTTTTTAATATTTCTACCAGCCCTTTCTTGTTTTTTTGTTTGTTTGTTTTTTCCTGGTATTCCCATTATATATATATTATACCTTTTGTAGCCGTCCCACACTCCTTGGATATTCTGTAGTATTTTTTTTTTTCAGTCTTTATTCTCTTTGCTCTTCAGTTTTGGATATTTCTTTTGAGGCTTTCTCAAGCTCAGAGATTCATTCCTCTGCCATATCTAGTCTACCAATAAGCCCTTCAAAGGCCTTCTTCATTTATATTAGATTTTTATATCTATTATTTCTGTTGGTTCTTTCTTAGGTTTTCCAACTTTCTGCTTACATTTGTCCATCTGTGCTTGCATTCAGTCTACTTGCGTCAGTTCCCTTAGCATTTAACCATAGCTGTTTTAGATTCCCAGTCTAATAATTCCAACATTCCTGTCATGTCTGGTTCTAATGCTTGCTCTGTCTCTTCAAGTGGTGTTTTTTGCCTTTTGGTATACCTTGTAGTTTTTTTGGGGTTTTTTTGTTTTGTTTTGTTTTTTTGCGGTATGCAGGCCTCTCACTGTTGTGGCCTCTCCCGTTGCGGAGCACAGGCTCCGGATGCGCCGGCTCAGTGGCCATGGCTCACGGGCCCAGCCGCTCCACGGCATGTGGGATCTTCCCAGACCGGGGCACGAACCCGTATCCCCTGCATCGGCAGGCGGACTCTCAACCACTGCGCCACCAGGGAAGCCCTACCTTGTAGTTTTTTTCTTGATAGCTGGATATGATACAGTGGATAAAAGGAGCTACCCTAAATATGCTTTTAGTAGTGTAGTGGTAAGTTGTGGGGGAAGGGGGGAAGCATTCTATACTTGTATGATTAGGTCTCAGTGTTTTTGTGAGCCTCTGCCTCTGGACTGTGAACTTTACAAGTGTTCATTAGTCCCCATCCCACACCCACACCCCCGCCCCACCTTTGGCGGATCAGGATGGGTAGAGTGGGCTGGCGTTGGGTATTTCTCTTCTCCTTTGTAAAAGCTTAGAGCTGACTGGAGTTGGATATATCCCTTCCCCCAAGCAGTAAGGCTCTGGTTAACTAGTTTCTTCTGAGGGCAGTACTTGTAAAGAAGAACAGAGTGCTCTGGTGTGTTTCAAAATGCTTCCTTTTACCCTTCCCCTGTTGGAAGCCTGAGGAGATTTTTTTCTCTAATTCTTACTATGAGAACCTGCCTGATAAAACCAGATAAAACTCACAAAAATTTTGGGGGTCCCATATGACTGGTTCCCCCAGAGTATTTAACTCTCAGACTGTCTGTACTGAGTTTCCAGCAATTCATCAATTACAGTTCAGGTTTTCCTACCCTGGCACTGATTGCCATGGAGTTTTCTGCTCATGAATGTCTCCTTGGATAAGGTGTGACTCCCTGTTTTCATCTGTCTTTACAGTCTTGGGGGAGTGGTTTGCCCTGTGTCCTTACCTCTCTTATGGATTCAAGAAGAATTGTTGATTTTTTAATTTATTCATTGTTAGAAGAGAGGGGCAATTTCCAAGCTCCTTATGCAGTACAGGAAATCTGAAGTCACTGTCAATTCTTTTTTTTTTTTTTTATTGCTGAAACAAATCTTGTAATATTGTTTACTTTATTATTTTAAAATACCGTTTACACAGTAAAAAAAAAAATGGAGTTTTATTTTTGCTCTGCCACAGTGAAGTGCATTTGTTAGTCAATGTGAAATACTTGATATGCCTACATCCAGTTTTCTTTCTTTCTTTTTTTTTCTATCCTTGATGTATTACAGCTCCTCTGCTGCATCTACACGCAATTCTGCATCATTAGAATCCTTTGGTTTTTAATATAAAAATTTGTCCACACATATTTCTTTTATACCAGTGAAAATTTATTTATAGTAAGTATTTCAATTTAATTACCAGTTACAATTGCATTGTTATCATTTTAACTACTGCTGTCTGCATAAAGCATTCAAGTAAACAAATTACAGCACATTAGATTGATACATAGAAAAAGTCATTTGAACTGAATCAATCTGTTGATTCCAACTAGATCAGTGATGTGTTTTGTGTTATACTCAAAATGACATACACATTTAACATGCACACCCAAATGCAACAGTACCATACGTGTTGCATCAGATAAAGTAAAATGCAGTCCTGACAAACCAGTCAAGTTACATTCAGTGTTCCAATGAATGTTTCAATGGAATAAGAAATTACTCTTCTTCACTTTTAAGTGTAAATTTAAATTAATTAAAATTAATATTAAATGAAAAATGCAGTTCCTCAAGCATACTGTAAGCCACATGCCAAGTGCTTTATGGTCACATGTGGTTAGTGGCTACGTTATTGGACATTGCAAGTCAAGATTTTCTTATGGTCAATTTATTAGAACTAATCATAGGTGAGTAGTTCCAAGTATGTATTTTCAAATATTTATAATTGTAAAATAGTTTGCCTTAAATGTGCTTTACTATGGAGAGTGATTGTAACCATTCATACTGGAGGAAAATCTCCAATCTATGGCTGGAAATTCATTTTTGTTATATAAAGAGGTGCTTTCTCCACTGGATAATGTATAGTTCAGCTTTCATGAATACTGTGTAGTGGTCAACTTTTCAGTAATCAATTTAAATAACCAAAGCTCTAAGAGGTTATTACAGATATGACACATAGTTATTCTAATCACATTTCATTTTGTTCTTAAGTGGAAAATATGATGCCATAAAAACAAATCATTGTTTGCAACCCCTCATTGAATTTATTTCGCTCTTGGTAATTTCACTTTCATATTAAGGTTCATCTTTGGACAAAAGTAGACCATCAGGGGGCTTTAGCTTACATCATATAGACAATGAATCCATGCCTACCTTTAGATGAATTTGCCTGACTGAGTGTTTTTAGGACTACAGTGCTAATTAGAGCAACTGAAAGTTAAGGCAAGAAAGAACAACATTCAAGAATGTAAAGGTAACTAGGTATGGAATCTCCACAAGGCAGACTCTGCCACTTTATTCAGATCTGTGCTCAAATGCCATCTCCTCAGAAATGGTCTCTCCAGTCACCTCTGTCAACCATTCCCTTATGTGATTTAGCATTCTTCATATTAACAATCTACAATTTTTTATTGTTCTTTAATATTTATTTATTTATTTGGCTGTGCTGGGTCTTTGCCGTGTGCAGGATCTTCGTTGCAGCATGCGGGCTCTTAGTTGCGGCATGTGGGATCTAGGTCCCTGACCAGGGATCGAACCCAGGCCCACTGCATTGGGAGCTTGGAGTCCCAACCACTGGACCACCAGGGAAGTGCCATTTTAATTTTTATATATGGTTTTTCTTACCTTCACTCCCATAAAAAAAATAAGCTCCATGAATATGGGAAGCTTGTCCCTTTAGTTCATGACTGTATTCCCCTCAAATAGAGGAGTACCATGCATTTTTTGGGTGCTCAATATATATTCAGATATCCACTGAATAAATTAATAAATTTGTTAATAATAAATTCTGCATTCTTAAAGGTTTTGTGTATATATACATACATAAATACATACATACATACATACAAATGTGTATATGTGCATATAAACACATACTTGTGTGTGTGTGTATGTATGCCTTTATTAATTGGGCATCCATTATGGGAAAACACAATGAGATTATAATGTTGAAAAAACACAGATAAGACCCCTTTTGACTTCAGAGATCTTAGAGTCTAATTGGGGAAATATATTTTAATCAAATTATCAAATTACCCCAAACAATAATTTCTAAGTATGGTTACTGCTATGAAGGAAAGTGACAAAGTGTTATAAGGGCGTATAGGACCTTAGCTTCATTTCAGGTGTCAAGGGAGTCTTCCCTCATGAAATGATATTTAATCTGAAATATTAATAATGAAAATAAGTAATAGACAAAATGGAGAAAAGATCTTTCCCACTGAGCGAATAGCATAAGCAAAGGCCCTATGGAGGGAGGTCACATGGAGTTCTTACAAAACAGAGCACAGTAGCTGAAGCACAGAAACCAAGTCAGCTTTATAAGAGATGAAGCTAGGGAGTTAAGTCAATTTCGTAGGGACTTGTATGCTGTGCTAAGTATTTTTGCTAAGTATTTTGATCTTTATTCTAAGAGAAATAGGACACTATTGAATGGTTTAAAGCAGTGGGTATATGGTGTTTATAAAATATGGAATTGATATAGATACCTTGGATTAGAACAGTGATGGCACATGTCTTTTTGCTTTAAGAACAAGTATACATAAAACAGCACAAAGTCTGCCTTCATGTTCCCAGTAGGATGTTCACCATATCAACTTGACTTCATGTTCAGCCTGATCATTAAAACTAGACTCTCTTATCCTCTAAACAATCATTCTGTAAGTGGAAAGGTGAGTTCAAATCTTAACTGCCCCCTTATAGTACTCAGTACTCATCTGAATACAGATACAGACTTTCATTTACCCTGAATGTAACAATTATATTTAATATTTATATAGCACTCATATAAAAGGTACTATTCTCAGTCTTTTACTTATATTAAGTAATTTGATCCTTCAGCCACCCTATGAGGTAGGTGATATTATCCTCATTTTACATATGATGAACTGAGGATGTTAATGGCTGTGTCCATCCACCTGTCCCAAATTAGAAGGTGACTGTCAACCTCCAACACTGTGATCATTTTCAACAGTGAAAATGCGAAATATATAGCCCTTCCTGACTTCCACCTTAAAGGCATAGCATTTGTATCTTCTACCAGAAATATACAGAGGCAATGGCATGATCATAAGTCCATGTTACATCAAATGCATGGAGAGGTCAAGCAGTAGACAAAGTTATAAACTACCTTAGGGATATATTTAACAAGGCCAACACTTCAGATGTAGGCTAGCTGGTAAAGTCAGCCATCAGACTAGAAGAGGAAGCAAAACATTAAAGAATATTCACTTAGCTCTTCAATGACATTTCTTTTTAAATGACCATGATAAAGTCTAGGGCTTGAAGGAAAATTTAGATGGGGATATTCCTTCAACAGCAGCTTAAAGTCCCCCAGATATGCTTAAGGAAGTACCAAAGAGACTAAAATAAAAATAATTACAAGTAATATTGTTTTAAGCTTAGGCATTAACTATAGTTAAGCACAGAATCATTGTTTGAGAATTACTGAGGGATTCTGTGCTGGTTGAAAAATAGACTACAAGGCCGCAAGATTGTAACCTGCTCTCATATTCTTTCTCTTCTCTGACTTCTTTTTTTGTTTTCACCTTTAGCTTTTCAAAGAGGGACTTATGGCAACTCATTAGCAGCTAGAGTAGAAATCTGGAGCCTGACAAAACTGTGTTAAATCCCTGCTATTCTACATAATTCTGTGACCTTGAACAGTGCTTCAACTTCTTAATTCCTCCCACCTTCAAAAGTGGGGGTTGATAGACTACCTTGGAAAGTTGCAAAAGTTAATGGAGATAATGCATTAAGTGTCTAGGACATAATAAGGGCTCATTAATAAATGAATGATTGAATGATTTCATGTTATTTCCCTTACAATTCAATTCCATGTTCTTTAGAGGTAGAGGTTAGGACAAAATTTTGGAGAATGATGACCGAAAGGAAAATATAAATAGTACTTGGGAAAAGCACTATTTTGCTTAAATTTTTTTATTGGGCATTGCTTTCTTAAGTTCCAAGCTGAGGAAATTTAAATAACATTTTTATTATTTTTTTTAGAAAGAGCAATATTGTGTCTGAATGCAGACTGTCATATTCAGATATTTAATTCAGACAGGAAGTACCTGACCAAAATCTTTTGCATGTAATTGGTGGGTTGAATAAAATGTCTTCCTAGGTGTAATTTTTCTTTAACAGCAGGTACCTTCCATCAGGTAAAATTATAGTTCTTATGTGGCATTAGAAAAAATCCAAGTGCTTTCAGCTAAAAATTTGCATCATCACTAATAGCTCTTATATCCTTTAAATATATATATACTGCCTTCCATTTTAGGATTTCTATTTCTAGTACATAAACACAAATATGAGATTCATTTAAAGATCTATAACCACATAAGGACTTGGCTTATATTAATGAAGAGGAATGCATTCTGATTAGTTTTGATTAAATTAGAAATATTATATTGCTTTCCTGAGACATAATAAAAGGAGACTTTTTATAGGTAGTGAGACACTTAACTTTGCCCTTAACCAGCTGCTTGGCATTACCTATTCTGATGGAATTTAGCTGTCTTTGGAAATTAACAGAGATGGCTGAAATTAAAGACATTTTCTTAAGAAAAAGAGATCTTGGATTTTTTTTTTCCCCAAAGAAAACATTTTCACAGTTCTTCCTTTGGTATAAGGTACTTTTCAGCAGTAATTATTATTCTGTTGATCCACAAGCCCAAAGAATTTTAGTTATTATTTTTCCTAATAAGTAAAAGGATTCACACACTGTTATGTAAAAGTATTGACATAAGGTCAAATTTCTGATAAAGCAGTGGAAAATCAGAAGCCACTCTGTCCAATGTCCTAGTTGAATCTTGAATTCCCCCAGTATACCTAAAAAGCCTGTTATTAGAGCCTCTCTTTTCACGAAGTAATAGTGCTCCCTTTTAATACTACCACTGAACAAAAGAAACACCTCCTATGACTTTACCAAGAAGTCTTACTTCTGTCCTATGTGGTTACATGTAACAATCTAACAGTTTTTCAAAGATGCCACTGTTACCTTAACTCTACAGGAATATCAAACATATGGAAGGGTGTCAATGGGCATTCCATTCTCAGGAGTGGAGTACAGTTGATCAGGACCACTCATGGTCCAAGATGGTGCACAGCATGAATCATCTTTGAGTGTGTTCATTCTACTTATGATGAATGTCTGAGTCCCAGTTTTCTCTGATCTCTTTTCTCCTCTCCCTTTGCTCCTCTTCATCTTTTCTGTCATTTCCTTAACACCCCATTCCCCTTTCTGGAGAGATTTCTTAAGGTTCTTGGCTCCATCATGGAAGACAGACCAAAATGGTCAATTATACCAGATTCACTGGGATTGGTTCTCTATAAACAATAAATGTTTCTAGTTCTGATAATGGTAAACTCTACCTCAAATTATAATAAAGATTAATTAGGTTACCATTATTTCAAATCTTGGTCTTTGTACCCACCCCCAGGAGTGTGGGGTGTTTTCTTAGATTCTGTATTTGTCTATTTGGTATCCATTCATCATGGGGTCAATTATACTGAATCTATTATCTTATTTCCTCTATTCTTGTTGCTCTGACATTTATGGCCTCACTGACAAGGGAGAGAATGCCCTTCGAGGGCAGTCTTTTTTAGCGAAAGCAAATGGCTTGAGGAAGCATGCCTTTCATGTACAGACCAACCAATCCCAAGTCTAAACTCCATACAAACCCTCTTTATCTAACTTTCATACACCAAAACATTATTTTCCCTGCTCTAAATCAACCCAGAGCCAGGTACCAGATACTTAGAGACCACTCATATCGCCCAGAGCCCATGTGCATTATTCAAACTATCTAATCCTATGCTATTTATCATGTCCTGTCTTGCCTTTCCTGTAGAAACCCCAGAAAAGGCTTCCCATTGGCTTTCCCATTATTCCTGCTAATAAAAATCTTCTTGAAAAGGCATTAGCCTCTTCACATTATCACTCAGTCACCTATATAAATGGAGACCTGGGCACAGAACATGTGGAAATGGGAAAAGAGGACGATGTCTGAGATAGAGAAAATCTAGTCCTGCTCTGCTCCTACAACTGAAATGACCTCATATTACATAAACTCTACTTCCAAAAAGGCCACAACAGGACACTCCAAGTCTCACAAATATGAGGAAGCACATCATTTTATAACTTTTCTTCATCAGATAAATCCCAACGAAAGGATATCATGCTTCTATATCTGACACCTTGGCCCCGTGGTCAGTATTTCCTCAGTCAGCTGAATCTTTCTGTAAAACCTCATAACTTGTTCTTGATCAACTCTTATTTCAGGCTGTGTGTGTCCCTAACCCCTTCCCTCAATGTAGCCTATTTCAACATAATATGAACAAATCTATAGATGTAAAATATGATACAAGATGCATTATACAAATATATAATAATTCTGAAATGCGAACACTCTTTTCACTAAAGTCTGTATTGACCTAAAATGTGTTATTTTATAATCTCTCTTCAATAATTGTCAAGAGCTTAAAGCTAGTTTTCAAATTTATTTGGTATATATATAAAATTAAAAAAAAATCTTCCTCCTGGAAGATTTGAATCTAGAAGGACCTTGACTCACCTTTTTCTGGGTAAACATATCAAACCCAGAGCTGCAGAGATTCCTGGTGACTAAGCTTCTCCTTTGTGCTACTTGCTGTGCCCAGAAGGCGACTCAGCAGTGAAGGCGGGTTAGGGCTGGCCTGTGGGTGTTTCAATTGCCGTTCTATGTTGTATAGTCTTTCCTGTCATCAAAAAGTAACTGTTGGGCTTCCCTGGTGGTGCAGTAGTTGAGAGTCCGCCTGCCGATGCAGGGGACACGGGTTCGTGCCCCAGTCCGGGAGGATCCCACATGCCACGGAGCGGCTGGGCCCGTGGGCCATGGCCGCTGGGCCTGCGCATCCGGAGCCTGTGCTCCGCAGCGGGAGAGGCCACAACGGTGAGAGGCCTGCATACTGCAAAAAAAAAAAAAAGTAACTGTTGAAGGGAACAGTGTCCAAAAATGTTAGGAGATTATGCCATGAGAAAAGGCTCATTTAAGTATTAGTTATCCTGATAAAACATTACAGAGGCATGGGGAAAGAACAGATTGCTGACTTGAGGCTTGTTAACAAGAATCTTCTGTAGAGACACAGAAGATCATGGCCCCCAAATAATGAATATTGTAACAGAGAAATGGCATGACAGGTTCCTTCTTGTTCCAATTGAGCCAGTTTCTGCAAGAACAAAAGGTCAGTTGTGCTAAAGATATTTAGAGAAGCATAGTTTGGACATGCCTTTCAGTGCACCAGAGTTCGATGGTTGCTGTGGAATTGATTTCTTACACCAAGGCCAGATGGCGACTGGGGAAAAATGTCAGAGTATGCCATTCTATTTACTAAGAAGGATTCAAAATAAAATCACCCTCAAGAGAAGATGTGGCTCTTCAGTGGGCCACAGAGGTAGCGTTTTATTTAAGAATAAATTTAGCTCAGTGAAATGATCAAACTACCATTGATGACCCATTGAACCAAACAGAGCTTTTTAATAATCAATAAATCATTATTTACATCAAGCATATTTGAAAAAAGAAAATGAATCACTTTTAATATCCAACTGCTTTGTGGAGTTCTGAACAGATTTTCTTTTCTCCACTTTGGGTATTGTGTGTGCATCTTTGTATAAATGTACATAGTATATAATATCAGTGCTTCTTAAGAAAAAATTTTAAGAGAACAAAAGAAAAAGGAGGAGATTGGTTCAAGATGGCAGAGTAGAAGGACGTGCACTCACTCCCTCTTGCGAGAGCACTGGAATCACAACTAGCTGCTGAACAATCATTGACAGAAAGACACTGGAACTCACCAAAAAAGAAACCCCACATCCAAAGTCAGAGGAGAAGCCACAATGAGACGGTAGGAGGGGTGCAGTCACAATAAAATCAAATCCCATAACTGCTGGGTGGGTGACTCACAAACTGGAGAACACTTATACCACAGAAGTCCACCCACTCGAGTGAAGGTTCTGAGCCCAACATCAGGCTTCCCAACCTGGGGGTCCGGCAACGGGATGACTAATTCCTAGACAGTCAGACTTTGAAGGCTAGTGGGATTTGATTGCAGTACTTCAACACGACTGGGGGAAACAGAGACTCCACTCTCGGCAGGCACACACAAAGTAGTGTGCACATCAGGACCCAGGGGAAGCAGCAGTGACCCCATAGGAGACTAAACCAGACCTACCTACTAGTGTTGGAGGGTTTTTTGTAGAAGCGGGGTGGCTGTGGCTCACTGCAGGGACAGGAACACTGGCAGCAGAAGTTCTGGGAAGTACTCCTTGGTGTGAGCCCTCCCAGAGTCCGCCATTAGCCTCACCAAAGAGCTGGATAGGCTACAGTGCTGTGTCGCCTCAGGCCAAACAACCAGCAGGGAAGGAACCCAGCTCCACCCATCATCAGACAAGTGGATTAAAGTTTTACTGAGCTCTGCCCACCAGAGCAACACCCAGCTCTACCCACAACCAGTCCCTCCTATCAGTAAGCTTACACAAGCCTCTTAGATAGCCTCATCCACCAGAGGGCAGACAGCAGAAGCAAGAGGAACTACAATCTGCAGCCTGTGGAACGAAAACCACACTCACAGAAAGATAGACAAAATGAGAAGGCAGAGGACTATGTACAAGATGAAGGAACAAGATAAAATCCCAGAAAAACAACTAAATGAAGTGGAGATAGGCAACCTTCCAGAAAAAGAATAATGGTAGTGAAGATGATCCAGGACCTCGGAAAAAGAATGGAGGCAAAGATGGAAAAGATGCAAGAAATGTTTAACCAAGACCTAGAAGAATTAAAGAACAAACAAACAGAGATGAACAATACAATAACTGAAATGAAAAATACACTAGAAGTCATCAATAGCAGAATAACTGAGGCAGAAGAACGGATAAGTGACCTGGAAGACAGAATGGTGGAATTCACTGCTGCGGAACAAAATAAAGAAAAAAGAATGAAAAGAAATGAAGACAGCCTAAGAGACCTCTGGGACAACATTGAATGCAACAACATTCGCATTATACGGGTACCAGAAATAGAAGAGAGAGAGAAAGTACCCGAGAAAATATTTGAACAGATTATAGTCGAAAACTTCCCTAACATGGGAAAGGAAATAGCCACCCAAGTCCAGGAATCACAGAGAGTCACAGGCAGGATAAACCCAAGGAAAAACATGCCAAAGACACATAGTAATCACAGTGACAAAAATTAAAGACAAAGAAAAATTATTGAAAGCAACAAGGGAAAAACTACAAATAACATAAAAGGGAACTCCCATTAGGTTACCAGCTGATTCTCAGCAGAAACTCTACAAGACAGAATGGAGTGGCACAATATATTTAAAGTGATGAAAGGGAAGAATCTACAACCAAGATTCCTCTACCTGGCAAGGATCTTATTCAGATTCAATGGAAAAATCAAAAGCTTTACAGACAAGCAAAAGCTAAGAGAATTCAGCACCACCAAACCAGCTCTACAACAAATGCTAAAGGAACTTCTGTAAGTGGGAAACACAACTGAAGAAAAGGACCTACAGAAACAAACCCATAACAATTAAGAAAATGGTAATAGGAACATACATATCGATAATTACCTTAAACATGAATGGATTAAATGCTCCAACCAAAAGACACAGTCTCCCTGAATGGATACAAAAACAAGACCCATATATATGCTGTGTACAAGAGACCCACTTCAGACATAGGGACACATACAGACTGAAAGCGAGGGCATGGAAAAAGATAGTCCATGCAAATGGAAATCAAAAGAAAGCTGGAGTAGCAATACTCATATCAGATAAAATAGACTTTAAAATAAAGAATATTACGACAGACAAGGAAGGACACTGCATAATGATCAAGGGATCAATCCAAGAAGAAGATATAACAATTATGAATATATATGCACCCAACATAGGAGCACCTCAATACATACGGTAACTGCTAACAGCTCTAAAAGAGGAAATTGAGGGCTTCCCTGGTGGCGCAGTGGTTGAGAGTCCGCCTGCCGATGCAGGGGACACGGGTTCGTGCCCCGGTCCGGGAAGATCCCGCATGCTGCGGAGCGGCTGGGCCCATGAGCCATGGCCGCTGAGCCTGCGCGTCCGGAGCCTGTGCTCCGCAACGGGAGAGGCTACAACAGTGAGAGGCTCACGTACCACAAAAAAAAAAACAAAAAAACAAAAAAAAACACTTTACATTAATATAACATAGCAGCAAAGAACTATCTGGGAGGTGAGTCTTAGTAAATACAGGTCTCCATTAATAAAACTGGGATTTGGGGGCTTCCCTGGTGGCGCAGTGGTTGAGAGTCTGCCTGCCGGTGCAGGGGACACGGGTTCGTGCCCCGGTCCAGGAGGATCCCACATGCTGCGGAGCGGCTGGGCCCGTGAGCCATGGCCGCTGAGCCTGCGCGTCCGCAGCCTGTGCTCCGCGGCAGGAGAGGCCACAACAGTGAGAGGCTCGCGTACTGCAAAAAAAAAAAAAAAAAACTGGGATTTAACATTCATTGAAACAATCTTTTTCTCTCTAAAATTACCCTCTTTTCTACTGAATGTAACCAAATTAAGACTAGTTTGTTTGCAAAATAAGTCTGGTCTCAATACTTGGCCTGATGATTTATATAACTGTAATTGATCATCTAGACATGCTGAAACTTTTATAAGGAGTCTCAGACTGGACTTTTAAATGACCTCTCAGGGCCAGGAACGTCATGCCAAGGGCTTATCACAGATTTTTGCCTAACAGATGTAGGTGAATTCCTCCCTTTCTGAGGTCTCCAAAATACCTTGGGATTTCTGTACCTGCTAGTGAGGTAGCCTTCCTAGTTTATCTGACAAAGCTGCTGGGAACCTAAGAGTTTCCAATCTCTGGAGAGAGCATATAGAGAGAAAAAGATAAATGTTTCAATTCTGCTTACAAAAGTATAATTTACTAAATTTCTGTAAGTCATAATGAGTTTGAGGGGAAGGTTTCCGTATACCTGGAAAACACAGATTTAAACCAGCAATTTTTCGGATAGAAACCATAAAAATTATAACCATATTCGCCAGTTCACTCAGTCCTATGTAACTAATCCTTTTTGTTAACAGCTTTATGAAGCCATCAGGTTTTTAATTAGAATTCTTCAGTTTCTTACCCAGTTCAGCATTATGGTCTGAAAGTCAGAAACTTGTATTTATCCAAAAGTCCTTTCTATAAATCTTCTTGAAGAGGAAGCATTTTTGCAAAGGCATTAGAGTGAAACCTTAACTGTCTATAATGACAAAAGACTTGAGAAGGCCCATTTAAATCTGATTACAATGCAATTAACAAAGAGACTTGGTTACTGCTGTGACATAACAACACTTTAAGATAATAACTAGAATACTGACCCGGACATATCAGAATTTTAGGAACTCCATATAAATGTAGAATATCTATATTAGTAACATTTACCATAGAGTATAACCTGAGAAGATTTATTACTCATTTGACAATACTTCCCATGTAATTTAACGTACCAAATGAACCTAATTAGTTTGATATTTCTCTTTGGGATGTTTCAGGGGCTCTTTGAAGCATCCCAAAGTTAGCTAGAGGTCAAAAGGACTTCATTAGAATTTGATTTAGGAAGTTTTGTCAAAAAAATATCAAAAAGGGTTTAGAACACTCGGTCAGATGGGATGACAGGCCACTGTGAAACAAAAGTTATTCACTTAGCCAAAGTAACAATAAAGATTTCAAAGGCAAATACAGAACAGATCACTTAAAAGGTAAAGAAACTTAAAATCTGTTGTCAAACGCAGTTCAACATTTTAAGAAATCTTATCCTCTTAAGAGAGAGAAAAGCCAAATTCAAGTTTTGTACCCGTTTAAAATTCATTTACTCAATTAAATTTATTTTAACCGTAGTCAATCCTGACCATGCACAAAACTGTTTTCTCGGGGTCCACTTTCCACAAACTTTTTTTATCTCTTTCTGTATTCATCACTTTATTTTTCCATCCAGAAACAGCCACCTGTAAGTCAGACCTACTTCCTTTTCCCTTAATAAAATGCAATTCCATTCCTCATACCTTCTTTACTAAAAACACACATCCTACTTTCCTTAGTCAACCATGACCTGTCCTTTATATCAACACTGTGTAGATTGGTAGACATAAATCCAAATAATAAATCTTGAAAAATGTGCTTTCTTATATAAAACATCTCAGTGTGGCACCAAACATATTTATTAAGAGTTCTAAATCTTTTGTTTCTCTGTAAAAGGAAGCTAATGTTCAGTAATTAATGTTTTAGTATGTTATTTTATTCCTAAAAAGTTCACCCAAAGCTCTTATCTCATTTGCATTTTCTTTCCTTAAAAGTTTCTTCACATTGAGTTACTTTCCTTGCTGACAAATTTGCAACAGATATAATAAGATCTTATTTAACTTCTATTAAACCTAGGTACAATAAAAGTACTATACTTAATCTTAATTACTCTAAAGACGTGTATATTAATTAGATCAACAAGCTTAAACATTAATACCAGATATGAATTTAATACTGAATATTTCTCAGTTCACGTGAACCTGAAATTTATTTAGCTTAATCTCTCTTGTATTTAGAATTGTTTGATTTGCAAGTGCTTACTTTTCTTTTTTTTTTTTTTTTTTTTTTTTTTTTTTTTTTTTTTTTTTTTTTTTTTTTTGCGGTAGGCGGGCCTCTCACTGTTGTGGCCTCTCCCCTTGCAGAGCACAGGCTCCGGACGCGCAGGCTCAGCAGCCATGGCTCACGGGCCTAGCCGCTCTGCGGCATGTGGGATCTTCCCAGACCGGGGCACGAACCCGTGTCCCCTGCATCGGCAGGCGGACTCTCAACCACTGCGCCACCAGGGAAGCCCGCTTACTTTTCTTTAAGCTAATTAAATAGAGCTCATTTACAAATTAACCTCAGCAATATTAGCCAAAGACACATACTGAGACATACATATATCCAGACAGACACAATGAGAGATCTAGCTTCCTTTTCTAAACTTAGTCATGAATCAGATATCACAGTATAAAATTCACTAGTTTATAAATAACAGTTGGAATAAGTAAATTTTTAAAGGCTTCTTCCCGTTTTTCCCTCAATCTCAGGAATTAGAGGTGGTCTAGATAAGTGTTTCCGAGAGCCCTGATTGCAACGTACAGGGAGAGAAAATCAAGTTCTCCTAGTAGGACCTGTTCCCTCAGAGTCAGAATTCTGAAAAGGTGTTTGATCAAGTTTGGTTTTACTAACTCTATTTGCAAAAGAACCAGTTTTGGAATTTTCAAGAGTGTTACCTAGACCGACTTTCTCTGGAGTCTAAACAAAATGGTGGCCACACAGTGTTATCCCATTTCACAAGGCAGAATGGCCATCACAAATCACAACACAGAATACAAAGTATAAAACACATACAGGCCTGGCTGTCCTGATCAGACACTCCCTTAAGTACAAGATTGCAGTCTCTCATAAAACCTCCTACAGAGACACAGAACTTCAGATCTGAGTACTAACAGAGTAAATGGAAATATCTCAGGTTTTCAAAGATTTCAAAGGGGGAAAGGAGGCCAGGTAAGAGGGGAAGGAGGGGGGACAAAAAGGTTGGCCTTACAGATGTCTCTTGCCACCTGCAGACACCCAGGTGTTATGGGACTTTTCCCTGGGCTTCTAGGAAGGGAGGACGGGAACTCAGCCCTATCAGAAACCAGATACCGGACCAGAACCAGAATTCGAGTTCTCTGCCCACAGGAGGTGATCAGGCTCTGACCCTCAGATCAGGCTGAAGGCCTTCAACAAGACTCCTGCATCCAGGACCAGGACAGAAGGGAAAAAGGGTAGGATAGGAGGGGTTGAAAAGAGGAAAGAGAAAGGCAAGGGGAAAGAAGTCAACAAAATCTCTTGTTCCTTACCCAGTCGGGGCACTCTGGCCAGTCGTCCGCGTCAGGAGGAGACCAGGGACAAAAGGGTCCCAGTTGTGGCCACTGGGTCTGGTCCGTCGGTGGGTGAGCTGGTCCCCGAGTACCTCGAGTGGTCAGGCAGTCAGTCATAGCGAAGAAGAGATCCCACCAGAGTTGCCATTTGTTGCAGGAAGGGGGACCCCTTCCAAGGCCTGAGAGTGGGCTCTTGTCTAACACTCAGAAATGAATTGTCCAAGGAGACACACGTGCTGACAAAGCAAGAGACTTTATTGGGAAGGCACGCCGGGCAGAGAGCAGGAGGGTAAGGGAACGCAGGAGAACTGCTCTGCCACGTGGCTTGCCGTCTCAGGTTTTATGGTGATAGGATTAGTTTTCGGGTTGTCTCTGGCCAAGCATTCTGCCTCAGGGTCCTTTCTGGTGGCCCGTGCATCACTCAGCCAAGATGGATTCCAGCGAGAAGGATTCTGGGTGGTTGGTAGGACATGTGGACTGGCATCTCCTCTCTCCTTTTGACCTTTCCCGTATTCTTCCAGTTGGTGGTGGCTTGTTAGTTCCATGTTCCTAATCAGGATCTCTGTCATAAAATAACTCATGCATATTGTTACTGTCTTTGCCTGGCCAGGGGAGGTGGTTTCAGTCAGTGTTTCCCCTAACAAATTTAAGCTCCTTTCTTTAAAGGTCTAGATGGGTAAGAATCCTGGTCCTAAATTGAATATAACCTGCCTGGCCTCTTGTTTTAATAGAACCATTTACTTGGATTGTTTCTTTAACAGTAAGAACAATTCTGTAAAATTTTGCATCCTGCTGTGTCCACTGTAATTGCTTCCTATTTTCCCCCTGAAAGGAAGATTTAGCTAATTGGACTTTAAGCGTAATACCCTTCAGAGAATATCTCCTCTATATTTTTTCCTTGATAACTCTTTCAGAACTACTTAGTATACCACAAACCAACAATCATTAGTATTGTTTTACTGTTACACAGTGCCTGCAAAATAAAAAGGTTGCATGCATTTAGTTTGAAATGTTTTACTAGTTGTTTTAACAGCTTTTGAGTGGTTTTGCAATATAATTATTTTTAAGAGGATAAAAAATAATATTGAATGGAAAATACACTGAAGTATTAACTCTGGAGAAGTTAACGCTTGAAGTAACAAAGTAACCGAGTGAGAATAAGTACTTAGTAATCATTCCCAAAGAGGAGTGGCATCAAACTTTCTTCATTGCTTATCTGTGAGCTTCATAAGAAGCAGCCTCTTGAAGATAAACTTCATATTGGAGTGTCAAAAAATGAGGCTGTCCATTTCCTGTCTGTGTGAGAATAAGCTAGAGCACACAGGCTTCTGTGCCCTCAGAACCATAGTGTTTAATCACAAAGCCATCTGCATGTGCTTTTCTGAATCCCTAACAGTAAATTTTCACCTTACACTACCACTAAGGCACTTTTCTGTTGCCCCTTCATTTCTATTTTGTCTTCCTTTATATTCTCTAGCAGTCATCTAAAAGATATTCAACCTAGTTTTATTGAATGAATGAAAAGAATTTAACACAAGAGTAATCAATCCAACGAATTACAAATGCTTCTTGTATTTTTCCCCTACCCCCTCAGCACTTACTAATCTGGTGCACATGGGATTCAAGCAACATCATCTACCTGCCTGAGGGCCTTTCTGGCTGTAGTCACCAGAGTCATTTGGGCAATAATAATTTTGCTGTTTTAAGCCTCTAAGTTTTGAGGTGGCTTGATTTTCACCAATAGGTTATTGATATTAGCTCCAATGCGCTCACACACACACCATGGTTCAGTTTATATTTCTGCTGCTAGCAACTATATAGTTCTAACTTAAACATCTTTATTTATCCACTTACTAGCTATGTTATCTTTAATTTATTTATTTATTTAATGTCTGCGTTGGGTCTTTGTTGCTGCTCGTGGGCTTTCTCTAGTTGCAGCGAGTGGGGGCTACTCTTCGTTGTGGTGCACAGGCTCTAGGCGCGCGGGCTTCAGTAGTTGTGGCTCGCGGGCTCTAGAGTGCAGGCTCAGTAGTTGTGGTGCACGGGCACAGTTGCTTCACGGCACGTGGGATCTTCCCGGACCAGGGCTCGAACCCGTGTCCCGTGCATTGGCAGGCAGATTCTTAACCACTGCGCCACCAGGGAAGTCCATAGCTATGTTATCTTGAATAAGAGACTATTCCATTTTTTTCAGCTGTTATAAGGGTAGCAATATGTGGTGTGGATATGAAGATTGGAATATTGCATTTGAAATTCTTGCACAAAGAACAAATTTTCAAAAAATATTTTACACTTGTAATTATAAAGTAATTGTTTATCTTTGTAGTTCCCAGAAAGTGACAGAGTGTCTTGTACAGAATAGGTACTTTACTGGATTCATGAATTTACAGAATGAATAGAAGATGTTAGTCGATATACTGATACTGATTCAGATTTATCTTAGGAAGACAGGAATCTGATCTAAAAGGAGAATTCATGCACCTACAGATACACAAAGCTATGCATATACATTCTAACCACATGCCCTTGAAAAATATTCAAAATTAAATAATACCTGTAGTTTGGCATACCTAATGTTTGTCTACATTGTCTGTGATAAAATTAGTTAATGTAAATATTATAGGACAAAGCATTTATTTACATTATGCAATAGAAATTGCTTTCATGTATTTTAGTGACTTTAGCTAAGTAGTTACTTTTTATTCTCCCATATTAATTCAAGCAGTTTAAAATATTATTAATGAGAAAGATATGGGCAAGGAGAAACACAAATTACATAGGTCATCTCTTTAGCTTCTTAAAGGGATGAGTACCTTTAAATTTAAGAACCTAGACAGGATGACTACTTATAGTCTCAGTACAAATAACAGATTTTTTTAATGAAAAAACTACTTTGATGAAGTAAACTTTTACAACCCATTTGATAGATGGATTTGGAAAGCTCAGAATCAGAGAGTTTAATCAAATATCACTATAAATTTTGTCATATGCATGTCTCATTATTTTGGCCCCAGATTTTAAAAATTCTAGAAAGCTAAGGTTAATAATACCTTTTGACCAAGTAATTTCTTATCTAGAAAGACATCCCACGTAAATTATTCAAAATACAGAAAAAGCTTTATATAAAAATATTATTATATAATTATCCATGTTATCGAAACAAAAGGAAAATAAGCAAGATGGTCAAATTATAAATTAGGCTAGGGAAACTAAAGTATATACTTTTTAGTGTATATAAATGATGATGATAGAGATCATGTAATAACATAGATAAATAGCACACTATTTAAGAAATTAAGGGTAAAAGTTAATGTATAATGTAATGATAAGCTTAGAATAAAACTGAACGGACATGCAGCTAAAAAGATACATAGTTACTTGGGAAAAAAAGACTAAAATGTCACATGCTGCAGTAAAAGCATAAGTAAGGTAGTTCTGTTTTGAAACTTGGTTCTGCCCTTAATAGTTCTATGATATATGTGGCTTGTCATGTAATCCCTCTGAATAGTTTTCCTCATCTGTAAAAGGAGGATATTAGTTATATCTACTTTGCAAGGTTAGTACCATGATTAGAAATAATTTACTTGAAAGACCAGGTCCACAGTAGTACTCAGTGAATTCCAGTTAATATTATTATTATTTCTCTTGCTTGTGATTAGGTAGAGAGACTAAGGGTGATTTTTTTTCTCACTTTTATTAAGATATAGTTGAGATACAGTGGTATGTAAAGTATAGGTGTACAACAGAAGGACTTGACTTATATATTGTGAAATGATTACCACAGTGTGTTTGGTTAACATCCATCATTTCATACAGATACAAAAATTAAAAAAAAAAGAAAGAAAAAGAAAAAATGTGTTTTTTTCCCCTTGACATGAGAACTTTTAGGATCTACATTCTTTATATATATATATTTATTTATTTATTTAGGCTTATTTCAGTGGCTTCTCTTGTTGTGGCTCGTGGGCTCTAGAGCACAGGCTCAGTAGTTGTGACACATGGGCTTAGTTGCTTCGCGGCATGTGGGATCTTCCCGGACCAGGGCTTGAACCCGTGTCCCCTGCACTGGCAGGCAGATTCTTAACCACTGTGCCACTAGGGAAGCCCCTAGGAGCTACATTCTTAACAACTTTCAAATATAGCATACCGCAGTATTAACTATGGTGATTTGTTTTCTCTCTTTTCACTGATTCTATGGTCATTAGCTTTACAGTGGAAAACATTTATGTATGAATAAAGAAACTAGAACTCAGATCTTGATAGTCCATCTTGTTTCAACTTCAATTCATATTCGAGAGTCTAAGGATGCCGTTCTTCATGCAACAGGTGATCGATTGTTGCCTCCCCAACTACACACCTGCACTTTTTGTTTTCATATAAAAGGAGAGCAAATTCCTTCCAGGGACCCAAACCTGAGCTACAGAGAGTACTTGAGAGGAAACTCTAAACATCGTCAGTTCCATAAAATTGAATTTTTTAAAGTTTGATGGCAGTCACATCACTTCATCACTTCATCTTTTAAATCCAGCTACATAAGTATAAATATCACAACATAAAATATTAAAACTAGCCCCATAAACAGCACTCCAAGGATGTGAAAGAGACTTGGGGATAGATTCACCGGGTGAAGCACATTAGTTTTCACCTTCCTGCTGATTTTTTTTTCTTCTGTTATACCGAGTAAGTTAATTACAATTCTCATTTGGCATGCATTGGGCGAACGGGAGATTTTCTCCAGTCATCTGCCATTGGAAGGTATGTGTTCCTCACCAGAGGAAAATCCAGCAAACGGCCTTAGTAGACTATGTAGAAGGGGACTTATTTTTAAGCCTTCTTTCCTTCTTTCTCTTTCTAAGTCTCACCATTTGCTGGTCTGAGGTTTCTAAAAATATCTGATGTCATATAAATCCCAGGGCATCTACTTGGAACACTATATAATTAGGTTTATGAACACCCACATTTTTATTGCATTATTCCTGTTACTTTTTTAATTGCACAGTCTGCTTACACACTGTGCATCGAAGCTAGCTTTCAGTTTTGTTCTGATAGATACTTTTTAAAAGTAAAATAGAAGAAAGTTATCATTAAATGTCACTTCTCAATTTAAATGGAAGAAGCTTTTTCTGATCTAAGAGAATGGGCTTTTTCTTCCTGTTATACTGTGTCATGCCAACCTATGTTTCTTCCACCCTCTCCCTGTCATTTAACTCAACGTGTTCCCTCTTATCACAGGCTCTTTTCCCATTCTCTTCCCACTCTCTCAAAGTTGTTTTTCCTCCTTTCTTCAACAAATTAACTCTGCTAATTCTTAAGATCTTAGCTCCATCACTGCTTCCTCAGGCAAACCTTCCCTGATCTCCATGACTAGGAAAAATCCTCTTTTGAGGGGCACACACCAACACTGTACATCACCACAACACTTTTCTAGCTGAATTTTACACTAGTGCATAATTAATTTGATTGATGTCTTTATCACTGTTAGCCTATTACGGATGTAAGGGCAAAAGCCAAGTCTATTTGCTAATAATTATATCCCTCGGGTCTAAAACAGCACTGGAAATATGGAAGGTACTCAATAAATATTCACTGAATAAGCAAAGATTTTAGCATTAAATATATCAATATATGTAGAAAGTCTAGTCTATATTAAGTGATCTTTTATAATTAGAGTAACTTCTTTTTGAGTAGATTTGGAATTTGAAAAGTAACAAATATCTCTCAATGAAAATAAGATGAGTAGTTTAGGGTCAATTATTCTCTAATGTATTAAAAGAGACAAGAGGTGATATCAGTGTGAGAATTGGTTCTGAATGCATAAGAAAGAAGTGTGAACGTTGCATGGATACTGACTGTTTCATTGGCAAAGTACCTGACCTGAGTGGAATTTGTGGAAAAACACTAGTTTTTCCTTTTATATAATTCTGGAAGATTTGTTAAAAAATAACATGTTAATTATGATCTAGCATTTTTTAAAATGTGGCTATGCTTTCCATGGAGAGGGATATTGTATGATAAACAGAAATGCTTTGGAGGCAGACAGATGTGCTTTTGAACCTAAGCTCTGTCTCTTCCTAACTGTGTGAATCCCACTGCTTTGTAAAATGGAGGACATGACTCTTGCCACTAAGGATAACATCAAAAATTAAATGAATATGTATAGCAAATATTCTGTGCTATAGAGCAACTTGAATAGTGATACTCCCATGCACCCCCACCACCACCACACACACATACGAAGGCAGGCCTACCAATGATAGTTACCTGGTTGTCCTACGAAGGAGGAAAAAGAGCAAAGTGATATTTCTCAAGTAACTTTCATATGCAAAGCACATTCATGTGAATTATCTAATATCCTCTGCAGTGGCCTGAGAGGTTGATGCAAGAGAGGAAACTGAGTTCAGGATAATTAAGCATGTTGCTTCAAAATCACAAAGCCACAAGCCTTTCTTTTCAGAAGAAAGATGTAAGGGCATAACCTCTGAGGCATATTCTAATTTTGTTGACATAAAGATTTAACTAGATGGACCTGAACACCCTACAGAGATGAAATCACTTTGAAACTCTGGCAAAGGAACCCATAGCTTTTCTTAATGTTCCTATTTTTCTAGCAAATTAATCTATTAATTTCTTAGCAAACAAAATAAAAGGATATAAAAGAAAGATTCAGTGTCAAAGTCATGCAGGCAAGTCATCATCTTGGTGAGCTTGCCAATGAGAAAACTGCCAATATAAAAATATTTTTACTGTGATTTTTTTAGGGTGTATTTTATCTTGAAGAATATTTCTATTGCCACTCTTTTAGGAAGTGAATAATCCTGAGAAATATCTGCTAAAACTATGGTGAACCTTAATGAATTAGAACAGAAAACACCATTGAGGAATAGGAGGCTTCCTGCTTTCCCAAATTCAGGATAACTCTTCAGACTTAATGTGGTCCAAATACTGACTGCATTTGGTCCTGTTTCTGAGCATTGGCAAATCTAAATAGAAATTGTGTAAATTGCCTTTTGTCCACATGGCATTAGGAGAGAAATGAGGGGAGGTTCAAGTTCTCTCTCTGTATATCCATGCTATTTAATAATCCTCAGGATTCTAGAGACATGCAATCCTCAGCTCATATGTCTTCTGTTACGAGAGGGAAGATAGCCAGGTAAATAACTATCTCCAAAGGTGAAAACTACCATTTGTAAAAGAGAGGACGAAGTACACTGTGGGAGTTCAGAGAAGGGTCACATGGCCTTAAGGTGACCTGAATAGGAGGCTCCTCAAGAGGAGGGGGCATTTAAACTTGGCTTTAAGAATTGAAAGAAGCCTTTTTAGTCGAACTTAACTGGGTGATACCAGTGACATAAAGTCATTTCCACTATTGCAATGAATGTGCTTTATGGGACTTAGAAAATCTATTATTGAGAGACAGGTAAGCACAAAATGTTTCTAGAAGCATAAGATCAGGTTGAAATCCATTTGTCATTAACAATATTTAGAGATATCACTATGAAGCTTATGCTTCATTTTGGAAGATACAATGTTGAACTAACCATCCTCAACTAATTTTGAAAATTCAGCGTAAGCCACTTTTGCATGTATTGCCTAAGAAATTAACACGTTGCTATATACACAGAAACACAATTTAAATAGTGATTGAAAAAGCCAAATGGAAATCTGACAGCCTCAAATCCCATTTGATATTGTATATTAATGCATATATATGGAATCTAGAAAAATGATACAGATGAACCTACTTCCAGGGCAGGAATAGAGACGCAAACATAGAGAACGGACCTGTGGACACTTGGTGGTGGGGGGGAGGGGTGCGGGGGAAGGGAGGTTGGGATGAACTGGGAGATTAGGATTGACATATATACACTACCAAGTGTAAAATTGATAGCTAGTGGGAACCTGCTATATAGCACAGGGAGCTCAGCTTGGTGCTCTGTGATGACCTAAGTGGGTGAGATGGGGTGGGGGAGGGAGGTCCAAGAGGAAGGGGATATATGTATACATACAGCTGATTCACTTCATTGTACAGCACAAACTAACATAACATTGTAAGGCAATTATACTCCAAAAAACAAAAAATGCCATTTGATCTCATTTAATCTAAGAAACTGCTTATAGTTGATCGATTGATAAAAACTAAGAGTTAAAATATTTTCAAAGCACCACTATTTGGCCAGTGGTTCAGGGAGTGATAAAACCTAATGTGTGCCTTCCAATTTAGCAAAAAATTAGCAATATTTAGAACACTTAAAGTGCAAACTGCAGATAAACTTGTGGATCGACCAGTTACATAACTATCTAGAAACATTTTATTTTCAAGGAGCACTACACCTTGTCAAATTCAGCTCTAAGATGAATTTAAGTAGATATTGTCAACAGGCTACAATGGAGTTGGAGTAATTATCTGAACTGTAGAATTCCACTCTTTGCCCTCTTGGATTTAGCAAAATTTTCTCTTTTCCCCCCTCTCCTCAAAAAATAAAAGGGATTTCAGCATTGAGATCACTTTTTCAGATAGTTGGGTTTTTTTTTTAAATAATTTAGGTTCATGACACTACAAGATTTAGTTTCTAGATCCTATATCTATTTATTTGTTCAGAACATTAGGTGGAAGCTGTTATACCACGTGTCTCAATACCCCTGATTTCTCTGCCCCACATCTATCTCTGCAGTAATGAGATTGACTAGGGAGGGCTTACCAGTGAATGAGCATGAACTTTCCACAAATATTTCAAGTCAGATATCAGAGCAACATCTACATTCACAAATACCTCTGGTTAATCAATCAGCTAATTCAACAAAACATTAGTTTCATGGGTTAAGTAGTATCCATGCCTGGCTTTCTCTGGCCAGCCCATCAGGGTCTTTCTCTGTACCATGAGGCAGGTAAGAGGAAGTAGAAGGCTGCCGCTTCTCCAAAGATGTAAAAGTGCAGCTATTAAAAATAAATGAAATGCAGGAGAAAGCCTACTTAGTCGGGAGGACTGGGTACAAATCTATTTCCTTTATTTTTTCAGTAATGATTTTTTGAGTGCATATTATGCACTAGTCACTGTGTTAGGTGTTTGGAGATAAGAAAGTGAAACATCTAATTGAGGACCTGGTCCTTGGAGCTTACAGACTAGTGATGGGACTTACTTTAATATATATTCATCTTAATAACTATAGATTTCTAATTTTGATAAATGCTTGAAGGAAACATGGTGTTCCTTGAAGGAACATGGTGTTCTAAGAGTATTTGGCCTCAGAAGTGGAATCCATGAAACCTTCTAGGAGGAAGTAATTTTTCTGATGAGATGCACAAGTAGAGTAAAAATTGATTAGGTTATGGTTGAGTAGATCCATGAAATGAATATCAGACGGAGGACGCAACATACGCAAAGGCCATGTGACAAAGGGAACAAGGCCCATTCAACAAATTTGAATAAGGTTGAATTGCAGAGAAATTTAATAGTTTCGGTTCACGTGGTGGGAGGCACAGCTGGACAGGAGGTTGGTGTCAAGAAAACATAGGGTCCAGTAGTAAATATTTGCTACCTCCTATGCGTAAACATTGGAGAGTTCCTTTCTAACAATGGCTGCCTTTTTTGTTGAGTCCTTATTCACTAACTGGAAACATAATGTCCATTCTGTATCTCCACCACACATTCTGTCTCACTGTGAAGCCCATGTCCTTTCTTCTCTGTGGCAACATTTCTCCATTTCTGTGGATTTCAGTTCTCTCATCTATCTTTAGAATCCCTGGTCAAACCCAAAGATAGCTAATATACATTTTGAGCCAGATACTTTTATACATTTTATCTCATTTCATCTATCTATCTATCTATCTCTCCATATCACTTTTCTTTAATGCAGGCATCATTGCTCCCATTTACAGAAGAGAGTTTCTCACATGTGTTAGGTGGGCAGAGCTATATGACATCCATGCCCATGAACTTTGCAATGCCTCATCTGCAAACTCAAACCAGTTCTATGAATGTGTGTTTAGTGAGGCGCCATTCTATAAATTATAACAACCTGATAATGTTCATATAATCAATAACACATATAAAATAATGTGTAAAATAGCTAACTTTATAGTACATATTTCGTATCTAATGAGGATTTTAGAATTTTAGATTTATTTAAATATTTATATTTTACACACCCAAAATTTCAAACTTTTTGAAAAGAATTTCAACCAGTAATCTCTTATTTGGTCTTAAGTAACTAAGAGGTTGGTACCTGTATGTATTCTTTTGTGTCAATGTGTTCTGAGTCGAAATAAGTGCTGCCATCTATTTATATAAAATGGTATATAAAATGCACTATAATTGAACACATTATAAAGTAATTTAGTGTAATGTGCACCAAAAATAAAAAAAGAGGGAGGGTGGGAATGAAGATTCAGTGCTTTCATCTTGTTGGGGAGGGCATAGGCAATGGAATCATGTAGATCAATGCTCTATCCCTGGCTCTGCCACTAGTTAAATGACCCTGGGTGAGTCATTTCTCCAATCTAAGGCTTAGTTATTTGTGAAATTTGTAAATTTGTAAATTTTTAAAATAGGACAGTTGTTAGGTGATATATGACATATGGATGATACCCATAGCAGTATCTGCTTCTAACAGAGGCTTTTAAAAAGAGAGAAAACACTATTATTGTAAAACATTGAGTTAGACCTATTATCAAGGTCACTTTATTCTTCTTAGACAGTCCAAGTTGTAATTAAATCATGTTTCCAACTTATCAGAAAACCTCTCATCTCAGAGAACCTTCCTTATTAACTTTTAAATTAAAAAAATAAAAGTCAAGCTTACTTTCCTCTCAGTCAAATTATGGTTGACCATTTTTCCTTCCTACATGATTTATTTAAAGTATATACTTTGCCTTTTGTTTATTTCTTCTTTCCATAACTAGCAAAGACATTGCTATCCAAGATACACTCATGCAGCAGCTGGCTAGGATTTTTCTCTGATGCCCCAAGGGACAAATGTCTGAAGGTCACCACAAGCATTTTTGTTCCAAACATTTGTTTTGGTTTTGTGACATTGTTTTAAATCCTTTTCCTCATAACTGGGAATCAGGAAAGTCTCTATTCTAACTGTGGCTCTGCATCTGTTGTTGTGGTATCTTGCTGTTGGCCTCTAGGCAATTGATTCTCCATGTATTGGAATTTACATCTATAGTGTGTACAGGCTGGATCAGTTTGGTATAGCAGATGGGCATTATTTGTTTGGCTTTCTGAAGAAGAAGTCATATTGCCTAAAGCCCTGGATGGAGATGTAGAACCTAGCTGTGAAGAAGAGCATGTAAAGATGGATTAGATATGTCTGCCATGAAAACAAAAGGTGTACTGTACATTTCCCCAACCTGAGCTTCTAATGGTCTTTCCAGCATAGATATTCTGTGATTAGGTTAATCTGTGAGTGAGTATGATTAGCACTTCTTCACATCTCCAGTGTGAAATAATACTAATGATGCTGAATAATATTTGGAACTTCATGTGTCTCAGATGCATGAGTTACCCTTTCGCAAATTTCCCACTCCAATCTCTCTTTCTCTCTCTGAATCCATTTCACTTATTTTCAGAAAGAGAAACATGATAAAGAACATTTGTAAACCTGCACTAGAAACATTTAAGACATAAACAACAGGTAAGAGAAAATATTAATTAAACATTTTATCCATAATCTTGAAATTAATAAAAATATTACTAATCTATAAACACACAGGCAATGTAGTACTTCTTTTCACTCTCTTACTGGTTCTATACCTTGCTGATAGCAACTCCATTAAGCAGATATTATTGTCCTCATTTCACTGATGGAGAATAATAGCAGTTAGGGGTAAAATGACTTCTAATGGTCCCATAACTAGTAAGAGATAGAATTGACACTAGCCTCCATTTTAATAACTAGCTCAGGATTGTATATCCTCTGGTTCACCTGCTTCCAAACCAATATCTGATATATTAAACATATCTCAGTGTGAACCATTAAATATATCTCCTTGAGTAGCTTTCATTGACATCATCACAGTCCAAAATAAATAAATAAATAAATGACAGTCCACTGTGTGCTATATAAAAAGATGATTATAGGCCCAGGTAGGCATCTTGATAATTGACCAAGATGGTATGTGTTTATTAAACTAAACAACCTCACTTGTGACAGGAAGTTTTCTCTCTGATATTATGTGAATCCTATGGATGTGTGTGGAAATTCACTTTGCATGTATTTGTGACTGTACATATGTATGTGGGGGAGTACACTCATATAAGAATTTGTGAGCTTGGGAAGTTGTTTATTGGAACAAGGACATCATTTGCCTTTAGATTCCCTATCTCCAAAGATAGTCCCTTTGAAAATAGGACCATTCTAATCCCAGTGTCCAGCACAGTGCCTGCACAAACTGAAGACAAGGTCATAAATATTTGATCAATAAGAGGGTAATAGTCTTGGCCATATTTCCTCTTCTTTCCTTTCACATTCTTTCAAAATATATGTTAGGCACTTTATCAGTCATAAGATAAACCTAGTGAAACACCACCCTTTATCCATTCCTAAGATGAAACACTCCTCATCACTGTTGTAGTCTTAGAGGGACTGCCTTTTCTTCACCTCTTATGCAACAGGAATAGTTATGTGATTTGGGATGGTCTCTGAAGTTAGTATAGCCAAAGCCATATCAATTGGATTTTCCTTGGGAAGATTGTGTCGCAGATAACAGGAAAATTGACTCTTTCTACTGGAGTTCCTAAATTGGGAGTAGGCAAATACAAGTTCATTGGGGGATATCTTCATCACCATGTGGAGAGATCCCATCTAAGTAGTAAAATTAACCAAGAGCATCAGAGTTGAGAGGGGAGAGCAAGTACCAAGGATACCACTTGGGGTGCTCAATATGGCAATGACTTTCTTTGTGACAACTCTAGACTTCCCAATCAGAGGAGCCAGAACTTCTCTTTTACAAATTGACTAGTTGTTGCTTGCACCAAAAATATCCTGGACAATGCATGGTACAAAAGATATATAACAATATTTTTCTGCCTTTAAGCACCCATCAGCCTACCAGTGGGGTGGTTGTGTGTATTTAGCAGTATCACAATGAGATTCAGAATCTGAATCTTCTATCACTGGACTCCAAAAGACCAGGAGATATTAAGCAGAGTGAATTAGCAGAGTCAGAGGATTATTAGTCACACTTACTACCCACAACCCCTACATTTCATGGTCATTTTCAAGTGACTCTTTTGGACCTTCCAGGGAGGAGTGGTATGTCAACAGTGTGAACATTACCATTTTCACCTTTTCGATAATCAACACACTTACAGAACATTTCATATATGCCAGGTACTATGTTCCAGTGAGATTTGGATAAGACTTCACTCTGGGGATATATACACCCTACTGATGGAAACAGAGATGTCAGTAGAATATCACAATAGTCAGTGATATACACTCTGGTAGAAATATAAGCAGGGGTTTTGAGAACACAAAGGACAGAAACATTTCTATGTTTATTAGATTTATCTTAGCCAGGTAAAGCCAGAGAGAATACAGAAAGTGTTTATAAGAGAGAATAGCCAGTACAAAGGCATGGAGGCAAGAAGGAACTTTAAACATTTGATATATATGTGTTTATTGGTATATTTGGAATGGAGGGATGGTGGGTAGTGTTAGGAGGGGAGATAAGAAAGGTACAGAGGTACATGATAAGGAAGAGCCACAGTAACTACAAATAAAGGCATTAAAGTATTTAAACTAAACTTTGTACAATATGGAGATTGGATTGGAGGAGAATGAACCTGAAATTGGTTTGATGCTTTAGTAATCATGATGAAATTTAGTAAAGTCTGCCATTACATAGGAGGAATACGTCTTCGAAAGGTCACTCTTTGCAAGAACTTCTGATGACATCACATTTGTTATGTCCCTGTAGGAAAGTTATTTCTCATTTCTGAATCTCAGTTTACCTACATGGACTATGGGATCTGCTGGGCCAGATAGATCCTAAAGCTCCTTCCTTCTCTAAACTTGGTGACTCTATGAACCATACATCCCACATGAGAAGAATTTGAAGGATTTCACAGACTTGAGCCTAAAAACGTAGTTGAAGCAATTAGCCTGGTTCCAATAATGCAAGTGACAGTTGTGGCTATCCACAACAAGGTACTTAAATTTATTGAATCTCATTCTAGTTTCTATAAAGGTGCTAAACCCACCACTTACTTGAATAAAAATTATACTTATTTTAGTGTAGATCTGATCTACTCTCATTCCAAAGCAGCCTTTTCTGCACAAAGATCTCTCTCTATCTACCAATGTTTTCTTTTTTCCTGGATATATCAAATTTATTTAAGTGCCAAGTTGTTGGCAAGCTGAATTAAAATTCTAAATAATATTAAAAAAAACAGAGAAGCAGACATAAGTATGCAGAATAATGATGCAGGAAAATTTTAACAGGGAATATAATCAAATTTTGATAATTTAGCTAAAAACAAGAAAATCTGTGTCATGACAGAAATACAATTCTGGTAAAAGAGAAATCATCATTCTGTTATTTACAACGAATATAAATCCTAAAGATAAGGATTGGAAAGAGATATGGAAATCACTAAAAAGTTTGTGTCTATCAATGCTTAATATAATTAAAGTGCTTATTTTTACTGTAAAAACAGTTTAGAGGGTATGCTTAATCAGTATTTCTGTTTAAAATAGACTGTGGCTAGTAATGTACAGCCTGATCCAAATGTTAAAACTTCTGATGAAAAAAAGGAAAAGAAGTTCAATATGAACTTAGAACCAACTGCGCTCAGCATCAAGTGCTGTCTTAGAATCAGCAGCTCTCTTTTGACATTCACTTTCATTTCAGGCTGTCTGTTTCCCACTGAAGTGAAACAGTAAGAGTTCATCAGAAGATTGGAACATGATTAACTCTTACTCATACCATATGGACATCGTTGCCATTCAGGATCCTAAATAGTATCTGTGGCAACTATAAAGATATCCAGTGGATGTCAAGCATCATATATGGAGAGTAGCACAAGGGACTAGGAGAAAAATGCCAGGTTCTTAATTTAGTCCAGTATGTGGGTCCTGACCTAAGCTGTGTGACTTGGGGAAACTGCCCACTTTGACTCACATTCCCCTTCTGGAAGATGTGGATTGTAATACAATAACTACATAAAAGATTATAGTTTGGTATGCTCCACCCCCCCACCTCTCAGTCACCTGGAACTCATATTATTTTCTGAAAATTAAATACCCCTAATCGTGGAACTTGGTTGGTACCCAACTTAGATTCATGAGATCTATTTTCTCACACCTTTGAAACCATTACTCAGCTTCCGTGTGCTTTGTTGTTAACAGCAAGCACCAGTACCTTCTGGGGCTGGTTCCTGGGCATGAGAAACTCCAAAACCGAGGGAAGATACAGAAGTAACTGAGAGTTTTACTACCCTCTCCTCCCAACACAGGGTATCCCATAACCAAAGTCGGTGGGCGAGTACAAAAGCCCATCTCCTTTGCTTCAAAGTGTCACAAAGTCAGGTGTAATTTCTTCTTCTTCTAAGCCCTACTGGGGATCACACTGCATGTGGGACTTCATCTGAAATCACACCTTTGGCTTCTCCCCTTCCTATTCTGGCCCTCCACATTTCCTTCCTAGTTCCTCCTGGGAGCATTTCCTTAATACATATCAGTACTACTGAATCATTCACCCAGGATCTGCTTCTGATAGAGCCCAGCCTAACATACATCGAGATTTTCAGTGTTAGTCTCATGTATAGCTTTTGTTGAGACTATAGTATTTGAGGGCATGAATGACTAGATATTAAAGACTGTTATCTGGTGTCTTAGAAGATGATGTTGGACTGGAAAGAGATTGGGAGTAAGAAAGAAGAAAAACAGTCAATTCTGTTTAGAAGGCTCTGTTAACCACAAGAAACTTGCCAAGTGAAAGTCAGAGAACAAGAACTCATGGGTGTTCATCCAAGGCCATGCAGAGAACACCAGCCTTGGTGAAAATGAATGCTCCAGTCACTGTTTTATTTAAACAAGCCTCACCCTTCTCTGGATGGAAAATCACTCAAGACAGGTTGCTTTTGTTCACATTCTGTGATCCTCAAACAGATGACTCAGTAATGTGGAGAAAGAGGGTGATAGTCCAGGAAAAAAAGATGGAAGACCAGTTCTACCTGGTTCTAAGACATTGTTTTTGTTCCCCATTTGTAGCCTTCATACTATCCTTAGAAAACTTCTTACTCTTTTATTGCAATTATTTTGTTTCATACTCTGATCAGAGACCTTTTTGTTACTCTCCCCTCCCCGCAAATCTTTCCAGTATAGACTGGCTGAGGTGGGATCTAGGATGTCCTGTCCTAGTGCTAGCTCCTGGGACCCAGACTTCAGCACCAGACCATTTCATTCATCTGTGTCTGGAGAGGCCTATTCTAGGAGGACACTGTCAGCCACCAGGATGTATTACTAAAACTATTTCATAGAGCTTCATTTATATGCTTTCTGTGGGAGCCGGGGAAGCCTTCTCAGCATATATCTCTGTCCTAATATACCCCCATATGTTAAATATATATATATATATAATATATATATAATATATATATATATATTATATACCTATATTATATATATATGTAAATATAAAAAATATATATATACACATATATATATATATGACTTGCAGCCATGCTGCCAAAGCTGTGACTTTACCTTCTTTACAAGCTCAGGTCTATTCCACTGTAAGTTAAAAACCCAGAGCACTGCGGGGCTATTTCAGTAAGTAACTGTAATCATGATTGAACCAAGAAAGTAATGATGCACTGATCACAGGCTGGCAGCCAGGTTAATGGTAAATACATGGTCAGTTTTGGGGTTTTTTTTGGTTATTGTTTTATCTTCTTGCTTAAGAAGATTAAACACATTCAGTGAGTCATTTCACATAAATTAACTCATATCTCCACCAGCATTTGGATCAGTGCACACACACTTTGTCTTTTACACATTTGATTTGAATATACATTTTTGGGAAAAAATGTACATTGACACAGTACATTTGGACTCTACCAGACTATCACAATCCACAGGAACTTATTACATGTATACTATTGTGACTCTGAAAGAAAATTTCTTATGCAAATTCCTTAATATATCCACTTGAAATATCTGAGCATTTTGAGCCAGTACAAGTGTGCTTTTTTTTTTTTTTTTTTAATCAAAGAGCCACTGTTTAGCCTCAGAGGCTGGATATGTTAGAGCTTCCTTAACTATTTAAACATGACTTTTCTAAAATGCCTGTCCTCATATCAGGATATCTTAACACTATAAAGAAATTTTGTTTAAAGCTGGATTAGGACATTAATCTCTATGCAGTGTGAATTATGGCAGGGAAATATGTCTACATAGAATGTAGATAAGACCTATTAAGTAAGAGGCTTTCAAAAGAGGCAGGATACTTATTAGATGTCATGTACACACTTTTCAGTGATATATGAGTTTACACATAATGGTAATATACGTTTCAGAATGCTATGCTTCTCATATAATATGTATGGTTAGAAATAGGGGATATAGAAAGACTGGAAGCCCACGAAAAATCAATTTGTTATCATTTAACGTGCCACACTGCCCCTATCCTAAAATAATAGGCGGTTGAAAAGAGTGCAGGATATTCCATTTCACTCACTGCTCAGTTATGAAAAAAACATATTAGTGGCTTCCATTTTTCAACATTATGTTAATGGAATGCAAACAGAAATAGTGGAAAGGAAAACTGGATGGCAAGATGAGACTTTCTGCTGGATTCAACATTTTAGAAAAAAGTCCACAGCACAAATCTCATTTTCTGTGTGAAGCAAGAAGGTTAAAATTTGTATTTAATCATGGATTGGACTTGCTACAGCTCTGAAAAGCCATCACAAAGCATTGCTAGCATGGGCACATTTGTTGGCCGGATAGTAGCATTTGATTCAATTTTCCACCCTTTGCAGTTCAATACAGATAAAAAAAGAGTGAAATATATAAATTCTCTTCCCCAAAATGATATTTCTAGTCGATGATATTCAGCTGTATCAGAGTCTGCAAAATTTCTTGGCTTTCCAAAGACAATGACTAAAAAGAAACCTGAAAGTTGACAAGCTGACATCCTTAAAATAAATAAATAGAGATAAAAACATTTTTAAAAGATTAAAAAGTAAAAGTAAATAAACAGAGAAGGCGGATGGACAGTATGTAAATTGTCCCACTTTTCAGCTGTCCAGGTCCTTGATTCAGCTAACGAAAATTCAGCTAACGAAGTCCCGGCTAACAAAAGGTAGCTCATACTCATGGCCTGGTGAGAAGTCTTGGCCTAGAAGGAGTTCTTCTCTGAGACAGCACAAAGTACCAACAATGCAAAGTGATTCCAAGTCTTTAGGAAAAGCCAAGTATATTGACCCCAGAGGCCATAGGAAGAATCAAATACATGACCCTGAATGTGTTAACATCAGGGAGAAGTGAAAAGAGTCCAGAGAATTGTCAGTAATAGCAGACTGGCAAAAGGAACAAGTAGTGGGACAGGTAGCTAGTGATATCCTCAAAGGTTAGCCTAACTGGATAATGGCATTAGATGAGTAAGTCAGAACTACCATAACCAGGCTGATGGCAAGAGCCCAGGTTTCAAGCCACACATGATTTTGAAATATAGTGATACTCCTTTATGGGCCGAGAAACCTTAAATTTATAATCTTCCAACATCTTAGTTTTATCACCTGTAAAGCAGGTTCATAATTTATGTGAAGACTAGAGAAACAGTATTTATCATATATCTGGTTTGATCCTTATCACACAGCATACCTTAAGTAAATATATTTTTTCCCTTTCACTACAAAGGGCAGCAAAAGTTTTATTAAAAAAGAATCTCATGGATTTGCATTTCTACCTAGAAAATCAATTTGAAAACTTCAAATTACAAAGTGAAATGTCTGTTTTTTACTGAGACAGTTGGGGGATAGTCAAAGCTTTCTCCTGATTTTATCCACAAGCAAAAACAACATCTGAGAAAAAATCAAGGTTCAGTATTCTAGAGAATAGTCTTCAATTCAAATCTATACATCAAAAGCAGAAATAAGTCAGGGTTCACAGAGATAGGAGATTAGGGATGGAGCAAGAGGGTGATTGGATATTACCAAGATTGCCAAGATCTCAGCAGAGTGCCTGTGTCATGGGCAGTACATGCGCATGATTTGAGACTATATTAAGCTTTATTATGGAGCTATAGTTGAACATCTGTGAAATAGGAAGCAGAGTCTACTTTATCTTGACTATTGAAGGAAACCCAAACCATTACTGAGTCATTTGCATCTAATTCATTATTTCCACCTCCACTGTCTCATTGCCCTTCCAACTGGGATACCAGGCCTGCAACTTCATAAAAAGAAGAAAGTAGGTAAGAACCTGAGGACCTGCTTGGCTTCTTCTGATATAAGCACAAGTACTATGAAACCCTATGTCTGGAGAAGCCATGGTTTCCTTTTACTAAGAATTTTAATTTGAAAGAGGTAGAAATGAAAGTGCAACCACTAAGCTCCTGTGTGTGTGTTTTTTGTAGCTGTTTAGTGTGGCTTTTCCTTATTTAGTCAGTGCTGAATAATGTCCAGCCCTAGGGACCCAAATCCAAGTCAGCTTTCAACATGAGAAAACTCATTTTGATTCCCCCATTTGACAGAGGTGATGAACCTGTATTGACCTTGGTGACAATTACATGCAGGAGCTGGGCACAGAGTGTAAAAACAGCAGGCATCAGTGAACAGGCTCTCAGAGGTAATGAGCCAAAGATGAGACACTCTTCCAGTTCCTTTGGGAAATTGCTAAAAATAGACCCTTTGCTGACTCTAAGTATAAAAGTAGAATAAAGACTGGGGAATATTGAGACCATGAGGTATAGACATTAACTTAAGGCCTACAAAATGATCCAAAGGTGAAAAGATGGATTCTTGAAGAATATTAAACTTGATTGAAAGTGACAACAAAAATCTGTGTGTCCATGGGGTGTAATAGCCGAAAGGGCCCAAAGGGAACCAACTTACCGTCTTGATTTTACAGATAAGGAAACAGGCCCCAGAGAGTTTGTCTAACTTGCCTAAGGATGAGAATAAGTTAGAAGCAGAGGCAAGTTTATAACCCTATACTTTGCAGTACTATTTTGCACTTATGTTCCACTATCACAAATTGTCTCCTGTGTAGAAGCTATAAACATGTAGTTGTTTTCTTAGATACAGTAAAGGTTATATAAAATATTTAAAATGATATCGATTATCTCAAGTACCTGAAAACTATAATCTCCCTGAATAGCATTCAATTCTAACCTTGGCAAATAAAGAATGGTGACATTCAGGTAATTAAGTGGATGTGTATGTCAGGGTGGGGGGTTTCTGAGAACTTTGCTAAATGCAGAATGATTAGGTAAGTAAATTATCAATCAATATTCAGTTTTAAATCTTGTTGGCCAACCTGTACATCTTTACTGAATTAAACATGCTCTAACTCTAGGCATTTAAACAGGAAAATAAATACTTGATTTTTAGACAAAGAATAAAAGACACAAATAACACCAATTTACCAGCTGACCATTCTCATTCTTGGCCCAAGGGATGAATACTGCTTTAGCCTTTGGATGCTTTCCTTTAGGATGAATGTGGGTAACAGAAGGCATGTTATGTAAAGCTTTACATCGATCACAGTTCCACTGTGTGGGTCTTCATCTTTCCCATCCAAGAGAAAGCCGGAAGTACAGGTTTACACCTTCATACATTGTCCCTGTGGAATGAAATGCCCAAGGTGCAAACCTTCTATTATATGCTATGTTATTTGTTGTTAAGACATTTATTTGGCAACCTCAAGTTTGTTTTACCCTTCCTCCTTAATAATAACATTAAAAACCTCAAATTTTAGCTAGCCACAGACTAATCATGAAGAAAGACTACATCTCCCATTTAGTTTTATCTCAATAACTGATTTCTTAATGAGACGAAAATGGAAGTGTCACGGGGTTTCTGAGTCTGGTATAGGGAAATATTTGACCTCTGTTTGTCATAATTTGATTTTTCCTTCTTCCATTATGCTGTTTGAAACACAGATGTTATGGTTGGAGCTCCAGCAGTCACCTTGGGTGATGAGTTTTAAGATACATAGCCAGGTTCTTGAAGGCTTCATGGAGCCACCACATCAGACCTAAACTGTCCATAGCAGGCTAGCCTTGGTTGAAGAAGATAATAATAATTTATTACCTATTTAACACATTTTTACAAATCATATAACACATGAAGTTAAAATTTCTAATATATCTGTCTAAGATTCAGGAAGATAGAGGATCTCATTATTATTGAATCAACAACTTCGTCTTAGAAATTTGGGTTTTTATACTTTTTGATCTGTTTTAAAAGAAAAAAAGTTAGCTTTGTTATGACACGTATTGTAATGTAGGACCTGAACAACACACTAAGTTTTCCAAGGGAAGAGAAACACTAGCAGACAAATACGACTGGTTAAAATATTCTCTGACTTTATTATTTTAACTCAAATGTTAGATAATCACCTATAGGACATAAAACAAATAAACATAAAACTCTACATGAAACTCCTTCAGTACTATACCATCATCCATTTCCTTCTTCCGTTTTTTTTTTTTTTTTTTTTTTTTTTTTTTTTTTTTTTTGTTGGGGTGGGAACGCTGTGCTGTGCGGCTTGCAAAATCTTAGTTTCCCAACCAGGGATTGAACCCAGGCTATGGCAGTGAAAGTGCCAAGTACTAACCACTGGACTGCCAGGGAATTCCCCCATTTGTTTCTTTATTGAACAATTATTGAGTATCCTATGCTGTGCCAGGCACTGCCCTCTGTGCCTTTAGATATTTTTTCTTCTTCAATACTCCTAAAAATCTAGTAGATAAACTTTTCAATCTGTTTTTCAACAGATCCTAATTAAGGTTTTTCTTGAAAACATTACCCTCATTTGTTTGTATAAATTCTGTGTGCTCCAGACTTGCTTTTCCATCTAACCTGGCTTTTCGACATGGCTGAAAGAAACAGAGGAAGAGGAAGAGAGGAAAAAAGAGGTAGAAAGAATGAGCACTGGGCCATATTTGTATGTGTTCGTGGAGAGGCATGTGTTAGTGTGTATGGTAAACCTTGAGCAGTTCTATTTTGGATTCTAGAAAACAACATTTGCAGAGATCCTGAGGGTACTGTAAGTGCTATCATCCACTGCCTTAGATTTGTCAGGCTAGTTACAGGCTTGCCTGGGCCCGTGGAGTGGTACTCTTAATTTTCTGGCACTGTGACTCTACCTCCCAGCTGGGGTCAGCACTGTCAGTGACTTTGTTAACCCCCCAAAGGGCTTGTAAGGTTTAGTTCCGCAAGAGGACCAGAGAATTTTAAGATTTCTTTGTCATCTCAGTGTCAGCTATGCATTCTGTGACAGTCTTTGCATCCACTAAAAATAAACGTATGTTTTAAAGGGCATGCTAAGGACTGGGTGGCCCAGTGTTTCTCTTACCCATACTAGCGATGGTGGGAGTTGGTGGGCTCTTAGCATGGTCACGAATGACTCTACTCACTGGTCACAAGCATTTAAACCAACTTCACTAATTTGGCATAATTATGTCTTAAGAGCTGGCTTTGTTGAAGTAATAAAATATGTCAATTATTAAATATCTTAAAATATTTAAATATGGATTTTGTTTTGGGAAGGTGTATTTAACTCCAGTAAATTGCTAATGTGTGGTGAAAATCAACTTTTAATATTTAGATGAGAACTTCAAGGCTGCTGTAATGAATAGATATGACTAACCATGTATATTTATGTGTGGCAATAATGGGTTTCCACACTTAGTTTGCTTTTATCTAGGATCTACCATGTGGAGGACCTTATGATACGTGCTGTTGTAGTTAGATACACACATCAGTTGCACATAGTTCCAGCCCACAGGCAACAAGATGGCAAAAACAAAATGAATAGCATTGAATTCAGATGTGGATTCAAATCTCAATCCATACATTTTAAAAAATGTGTTTTGGATGATTATGTCGTCTCTCTGAGTCTTTATTTGAGCATCAGATATTTGCGATGGTCAAAAGGAATAGTAAAGTCAGTTCCAGGCTCAGGATATTTGTTTAAACTGTGTTAGTTCCCTTCAAGTTTATAAGAGAGATGGGAAAATAATGATTTAGAAATGTGAAAAATGGATTGATCCCTTTGGACCTGCATAGCAAGGCTTTGGAGGACAAGTTGGGGTGGCTCTTGCAGTAGATATAGTGCTTGGAGAAATAGAGGTATGAGTAGTGCTTGGAAAGGTAAATTTTACTTAGCAAAGTGGAAACATTTGAGCAAAGTGTTGAAAACAGGAGGGCATGATACCTGTGTAGAATGTATGGCTTGTTAAATGTGGTTGAAGCATAGTTTAATTTTCTAAAATAATTTTCTTCTGCAACCTGAGTCTTATTTAGAATCTTTGTTGGATTATTAAACCTGTTTTTTTTCTGACATCATTAAAATGAGGTATTTCAAATTGCCAGGACTTGAATTATCACACTTATTTGATTAATAGAATCTGAATAAACACCCAGTAGACACTGAGCTTCCAACTCCACTGTGAGAATAAATTTATCACCTTCACTTTCATCAGTGGGCACTTGACACAAAGGAACCCATAGAGACATAACACAATGTCTATGTCACTGCTGCTTTTTTTTAAAAAACTTGACCTTTCTTTCTTTCAAATAGATATGCATAGAATTGTTTATGAGATGAAATAACCTGACTCTATTTGAAGTGTTTACAGAAAAGATTTCCCAAGCTGCTAAAGAAGAAAGATTACAGAGACTATCAAAGTCTTGTTAACAGCCATCAATAAAACCATGGCTTAGTTTATCTCATGTTAATCTAAGCAAAATTTTATGATCCAAGGTCAGCCTTTCATCTTGGTTAGACCATCAAACCAGGAATGAAAATTAATTTCAGGAATTATTGAGTTGCACTGGACATTGGCATTAGGAAAATCTTGATTTGAATTTTAGTTCCACCATTAACTAGTTATATGCACGTATTTTTAAAGTTCTGTTTTCTAATTAACAAAATGGGAATTAGAACTTTTTCATAAGGTAGTTGCATTAACAGTTTAAAGATACATTTTTTAAACCTAGCAGTGTGCTTAATAGTAAGGTTTTAATACTTATTTATTATCTTTATTTTATTGTATAAATGACATTTAGTATACACAACTATATGCCAGAACTAATCGCTATTTTAATGGTACTTTATAGTGGAGGGAGGACTGATTTATTAATAATAAATTATGGTAGGGTAAAATTAATCTTTAAGAAATTCATAAACGTAATTCTAAGAGAGTGCAAATGAAAGAATGATTAATTTGGGTTTGAGAGATTAGGGGACGCCTCCAAGCAGCATTGACATTTGAGTTTAGCCATGAAGGATGACTATTCTAATAATCTGAGAATGAAAGTAAAGATGCTATGAACGAGGAACTGCATGGAACCCAGGGTCAGGAATAGCAGTCCTCTTGAAATTTGGAATGGGGTAATATATGATTAGTCTTTCAGTTTTTGAGAGACAGTAGGCTGCCTTATCTCTGTTTCCATCTGAGAGTCCGCTATCATTGCGTTACATCACTGTCCTCCACTTCCTCTTCACTCTCCAGCTTATCCTTCTCCTCTTATCTTTCTACTTTGCATTTCACAGAGTCCTGTTGCAGGTCTTTTTCCATAAGACCTCTCATATACAAAGGAGTCACCAATACACATCGTCACTAGCACCATAAGAGTTTTGGGGATAAAATATACAAGTAGAGGGGTAATAGAGTGCACACGATCCCCCCACACTCTAATTAAACCACAGCTTTGTCCAGCCATAGTTGCTTATTCATTGTAGCCAAAGTTCCAATGGAGGGTGCCCCTGCATCCATGATATTCTGTGTATTACAGAGACAAGAGGCGGGGAACATTGATGCGTCTGTATGATGATGGAAGCTCATTGGTCAAAACACAAACAAAAAAACTGCCATGCTAAAAAGAGGAAATTTCTGGACTTCATGAGCTGCTGTTAGCTTGTTTTTCACTTTAGCTAATCAGAACTGTCAAATCAACGTTCTTCTAAGCAACAGGGTCTCCAGATTTGTTTCTCACCCACCTTATAGACCCAAATATTGATTAATTGAGTCACTGTGACTCAAATCTAGATTTGAAAGAGAAGACCTGACTGTCCCAGCCTGGGTCAGGTGAGCACTCAGTGCACACACAGTGGACAGAGCCCAGCAAATAACTTGACTGACATGAATTCCTTGATATGACAAGAAACGTGAGCTAATATGTGACTCCAGACTCTCCACAACAATAGGGAAATGATGTCTAAAAGGAAGAGGCAGCATGGCAAGTTTTAGAGGAATTACAGACCAGTAGCAGAACTTAAGGGCATAAAGATACAGATCAGGAACTAACAGTGAGGATCACCAGATGTCTGGCACAAATGTGGCAAATATGGTTAATTATGCATGACACTGTGCTCCCGAATACTCTTGAACTTTTAGACCCTTTCTCAAGCTATTGCACCATCACAGATTTTTACCCCAAGTTGATCCATGAGGTAAAACCTATCTTGGCATTCTAGAGTTCTGTACTCTAACCATGGAAACTTACCTCTACAGATATTGCAGACATGGAAAGGACTTTAGATGCTGGATGACTCCCCGAGTTCCTACCTCCTTTGTACTTATATTGGCTAGAGATCTTCTAAGATGAAAAATAAAGTGCACTATGAGAAATGGGGGTCTAGACATGATTTTTATTCCTATCAGCCCATTCTCTTATCTTAATTTGTAACAATAATATAAGATAGAAAATAAAGATGGTGCTTATGTAAAGTTCCAAACTAAAAACTAACTAAATAAATAAATAAAAATTAAAGGGAGGGAAGAATAAAAATAAGACAGGCTGAAGTGCCTGGAAAATGAATTTCCTGCAAAGATAGAGAGATAGAGATTGAGAGACTTTAATCAAAAACTCAGAATATAACTTAGCTTCATTAATATGCTATATTTTTAGGTTTTGGGGCCATACTTATTCGGGTAACATATGAGTTTATACGAGCAACATGGACTCCCCATCTCTGGAATAATTCGCTTCAGCACAGCAGTAGAACACAGGATAGAAAACTTCCATGGTCTCATATAATAGATTCACAGAACACTTCATTAGTCTATCAAACTGTCCATTTTATCAACTTAAAAAAATAAAGAAGTATGGGAAAGATTATGTTGTCCTAGATATTAACTAAGATTCCTTCTAGATTTAAAATCATGCAAAAATGGACACGATTTTTTCCCCAAGGAATGGAGGAGCCTAGGAAAAGTAATCCATGTATAATCAAATTGCATGTGTGGTTATTTTTGTATGTGAACAATGACAGTGTTGAAGTTGGGCTGTAATATTGGTTGTTCCTGAATCCATTTGGAAAACACTAAGTAAGAGCACTTGCAATTTAAATAACATCATTTTGTGGTGTTGATTTAATCCTTCATATAAATAAGGTTTAACAGACTTCCTAGAAAAGGAGTATAAATGGATAATGACATATATGGAGTTTAAAATTACGTGCATCACACCCACAGATGAATTAGATCAAGAGAATGTTGGAGAAATGCTCTCTGAAAATAGAAAACAAAAAAATGTAATTGATGAAGTAGATTTTCCTGGGGCTCCTTCCTGAAAATTCCCAATAAATTATGATAAATACAAAGAAGAGATTGAGAATGGTGATACTGACTTTAATTGTTTGAAATTACTCAGTTTCTCATAGACAAAAATTGACAGTATGGAAGCAAAAGCTGGAATCATATTGTGTTTTCATTTGTTTGTTCCCTTCATTCCAATGTAGCCAAGCATGGCTCACGTTGCTTGGCACAAACAAAAAATAATTCATGAAATCTTAATAGGCTAGGGAGTACTTTTTGAAGAGGGAAGAGGCATGGGAGAAAGAATAATATTTATTCATAGCTTTTTTAAATATGTGTGGTTGATATAATAATTTTTGTATTTGTCAAATATTTAGTACTTCTTAATCCTCACTATAATGACAGTATAGTAGCAGATCACTGCCTTCTCTTTACAGATGTGTGAAATAAAGTCTGGAGGTAGTAGGTAATTTTTCCAATCACCCAGGAGGCTTAGATGAGAAGGCCTTTTGCAATCATCTTAGGAGGCAGACCTAGAACTTCAGAGGCTTAGAGCTCACCTCTGCCTCCTAAGGCGTTAACCATCTATGTGTAACTCTTCTCCCAACAGATGTTAGAAAGAGGTAGATTTTCAGATGCAGGATATGTTCGGCCAGGCTCTTTGAACAATGTAGTAGCCCAATATTTGGTCAAAATAAGTCAAAACATAGCATTCATTATATAAAGCTCAACTACTCATTTATAAACTGTGCAACTTAAGTGGGAAATTGTTCAAAAAGTAACAAAAGCCTTATACTATGTGAACAAATTACTAAATGAACTGAAGAAGTAATAGTCAATAAAGCAAAGTATATAAAATTATAATAAATATATCCCTGACAATTGTATCGCTCTTTGGAAACAAACTGGTTGTATAAATTTTAAACACATTAACACAGGCACAGGTACACTAATGAATGTCCCACATTCACACTGAGTGGAATTTACTACTACTCCCACCTAAGCCCTGCTAAGCCAGTTATGCCAATGACACTTTTTTTCTTTTTTGCCTGACAGCAGCATCTTATCTCTGGTCTGATGTATGCTACAGTACCCCTTATAATATAAGCTCCATGAACACCATTTGTGGTGTGCTTGTTGTTTTGCAAACTGTCATATCTCTAATGACTAGAACAGTGTTGGATACACAGTACATACTCAATAAAATACTTATAATGAGTGGAAAATGCCAATTTCACTTCAAACCATTTACATTTCCATAAATATGAATGAGCTTTGCAGCTATTCTTTCTCTTAGAAGTAGCCTCTGACCCAAGAATGCCTGAGCTTTTGTATATAGTCTCTTAATACATTCTCCTATAATATTATCTCCTACAGTGACTTTTCCTCTGGCCATTATTTAGCAAATAATAATGCTGAAAAAGTCTTATTTAGCATCTCCTCTGTGTCATGAAAGATGCTGGCATCCTCTAAAAGAGTCAGGTGCCTCTTTTTATATTATATCTCAGCTATTGCTGAAAGAAGCAGTTTATGGAAATATAATAGAATGTTGGGAAAATAATTATTCTGTCACATCTGAACCAGCAGTGGTAAGTAACATGAAATTAAAGTCAGGTTTCTAAAAGTACCTTATATGTACCATATAAGTATGGAAGTTACTTTTCCAAATGAAATATTTTGTTATATTTGGTTACATTTGTTTACATCCTGTTGTTTGTTCCTAAAGACTACCTTTTAGAAAAAAATATATATATATATATTTCTTTTATTGGCACTGAAGAAAACAAAATGTTCAGTGATGTTATTATACAAATTATATAAGTAGAACATAATCTCCAAATAAATACTGAGATTCCAAAATAACTTTGATCACATGGTTTTATACTTGGAGGGAAAACTGAATAACCAATTGTAAAGAGCAGGAACTTTTTAGTGAGTAGGTTTGGGCTCCTATTCCTGACAGTTATTAGCTTTGGGGCTTTGAGCAAGTTACTTACATTACCTTTTTTTTTTTTTTTTTTCTCTGTACGCGGGCCTCTCACTGCTGTGGCCTCTCCCATTGCAGAGCACAGGCTCCGGACGCGCAGGCTCAGCGGCCATGGCTCACGGGCCCAGCCGCTCCGCGGCATGTGGGATCTTCCAGGACCGGGGCACGAACCCGTGTCCCCTGCATTGGCAAGCGGACTCTCAACCACTGCGCCACCAGGGAAGCCCACCTACATTACCTTTTGAGTCATAGTTTTATCCTTTGCTAAATGGGGATTAAAAATACCAACAATGAGAGGGCATGTAGTTCTGTAGAAAATGTGGGTAAACATTGTGATTCATAGCAAATGATCAGTGCGTGATTTCTGCTATTGTGATAGTATTTATGGAACTCCCTTTTCCAAAAAAAAAAATTTAAACACTTGTTTTTATCTCCATCTATATGCTGACCACTTTAAATAATAGAAGTTGCATTCTATCAAAAATCTGATTCATACTCAATAGACTTCTACGTAACTACTTTTGCAATCACCTAAAAATAGTGAGTAAGCTCCATAGGCAATCAATAATTTACACTTCATAGCGTGGCTGGTTGTTGAGCTAAGCAGACTGGCACATGACTTTTTTGTAAAATAAATGAATTTCATATGAGGAGTTTAGGGCAAGGCTTTTCTCTCATGGACTTTCAACTGCTGTAGTACCCATTACAGAGGAATTATGAGCCGTATTTGACCCACTTTAGTTGTTTTCTGTCAAGTGAAATGCTAAGCAAAGTGAATACTACAAAATTCTTCCTATGAGAAGCTTATTAATATAAAAAGCTGGATATCAAAGAGGTCAAAACTTAATTTTAAAGGGCTCCAAGCAATTTTGACAAACTCCCTAGATAAGGGCAGATGGTACGTAACAATTTTCTACATGGCTAATTTTAATAAGACTGTTTTCCCAGTTCTTCTGTGAAATTAGTAAGAGGACTCCAAAGAAAGGAATATCTATTGATGGCATATTATATTCCCAAAATTATTAGATATTTTTCATGTATTAGTTTGTTTTGTGTCCATAACACTATTCTGTCGTAGATATTTGTACATCTGTATTAATCAAAACTGAAAGTGTCAGAATTAACTTAGATGACTTTGGGGAAGAAAAGAAAAATAAACTACATGGTTTACATAACTGCAGGAAAGGCAGTGAAAAGCTATGCTTTCAGGGCTTCACGAAGGAACCTGAGACTTGAATGCCACTAGTGTTCTATTTGCAAGCGATGAAAACCAACTCTGGCTATAATAATGAGAAAAGGGAAATTTATATGAAAGATATCAGGTACTCCTGTAATTCAGTGTAGCTTAGAGGCTCAAGTTTGGAATGTGACAGAAACAGAGGAAATTCCAGAAGGCCAAAGAGCAGTAAATTTAGCTGTTTTTTTCGTGAGAATGTTTCTCTAGGAAGCCACGTATACTCTACCAGGATGAAGCCACCATTGGCAATTAAAGATCATCACCAACACCGCATAAGCAAATAACATTTGCACTGTTGCTCTGTTTTCCACATCCAGTACAGACACTGGGAGAGAAGCATCCAATTAGCCTAGCCTAGAAATTGGCCTCTTCTCCTTGAGGTTTTCTCCATGGGAGGATTCTGACCATTTGCAAGACTCCATACAAAGAGGGAATTCCTTAAATGAGTAAACATAATTGGAGGCCTGACAGTCCCTCCAAACAAGAGATAGTCCTCATAGCTCTCTCCCTTTGCCCAGTAAATTTGCCTCTCTGGATTGGCAGCATCATCTCCTTTATGTCAACTTCTTCCATTTGTTAGGAAGGAAGACTGCCAACAAATTCCAAACTTACATATTCATCACCAAAGTGGAAATAATTAATTCTCCTTTTTGCATCTTTATAAACTGTGAGAATCCCTTGCATTATCAGTATTTGGATTGCATGCCTGTCTCTGCATCCAGGAAAGTCCCCAGTTGACATCTCTCCTTAAAACATGGTTGAATTGAGCATAGAATCATTTACTCTAAAGATACTAGCTTTATATAGCTACCCAAATTTTCACTTGACTGAAGAGAATAATGAACTTAGAAGATATCAGGCAATTTCTATACAGTTACAAGAATGCTGGATGCTGGAATATGTATTGAAATTCAGTGTGTGGTTATCTTTAAAATGCACCATTCTGCCTTCCAACTTTTCCATAAATGGAGAGTATGGTCACACAAGCTGTTTAACTCTCCATTGCTCCAATAATTTGATGAAATAATGGACAATTTGAACAGTTTCAAAAGTGAAATGGCAGTAAAGATTTTAATTAAATCTTCAGAAATCAGCTACTTTGAGCACTACCAAAAATATCTGATTGACATTTTCTAGTCAACTTTAAAAAAATAAAATTAGCTTGATTTAGCAGAATATCTCTGTGGGGGGTGGAGGGGAAGCACCCCCCCTTGATTTTTCAAATAATGATTTATGAAATAGTCTTGCTATGACCTTTAGTTATTTGGGGGTTAATTACCAAAGATAAAATGTCATCCCAATGATTAGAGGATACTGTCTCACTAATGATAATTTAGGCAGAAATTTTATATCAAATTATACAATGGTGTATTTATATTAAATCATTGTTTCCAAACCTGGATAATCATCAGGCTATCCTTAGAGAATATTCAATATTTTATTAATACAAATACATAGGTCTCACCTAAGAGCTTTGAATTGTAACCTCTTGGGTTATTTATAATAGAGAAATACATATTTTTTAAATGCTCCCAGAATAATACTAATGATTAGATGGGATTGGATACTACAGAGCTATATGATATATGTAACAGGAAAGTTAAAATTAAATGTTTGCTTAGTTTTTAAACCATTGCACTGCAGGATTTTAAAGTTATATGTGAAAGGACTTTCCTATGGCTCCATTACTGTGCAAATTATAGAGCTGTTAATTTATTTGTACTATTATTCAGTGTCTTCAGACATTTGTTGATGATGAAATATTCACCTATAGGTGAACTTGTACATGGAAATTCAGAGATAACTGCATGTTTGGGAAATAGGATAAGACCTCTGTCTTGGCAACCATTAGCCTCAGTTAATTCAATTTATTTTTTTATGCATTTATTGAGCAACTTCTATCATGTAGACAGTGTTAGGGTCTGTAAAAGTAGCAGAGAAATATAAAGTAAAATTCTTAAATTTGGTCAGTTAAATCACCATGTGAGATATAGTTTAAAAGACAGGGAGGGAAGAAGTGGTGATGAATATCATAAAGCAGATTTTTCTGTTTAAATGATAAGTAAGGTCTGAATTTTAGGCAGAATTAAATGCACCAGCAAAAACAAACAAACAAAAAACAAGCTAGAAAATAAAAAACATAAAGATGGAATGGTTAAAAAGAACAAATAAGAATTGCCATTATGGTATAACTCTGGAAGCCAGGGGTAAGATTTTTTTTTTTTTTTTTGCGGTACGCGGGCCTCTCACTGCCGTGGCCTCTCCCGTTGCGGAGCACAGGTTCCGGTCGCGCAGGCCCAGCGGCCATGGCTCATGGGCCCAGCCGCTCCGCGGCATGTGGGATCTTCCCTGACCGGGGCACGAACCCGTGTCCCTTGCATCAGCAGGCGGATTCTTAACCACTGCGCCACCAGGGAAGCCCCAAGGGTAAGATTTATCTGAGTAAGAGAGAACGTTGGAGTTTTGAGAGCTGCAAGAATTACGAATCAGAGTTTGACAAGATGAAGGATGCGAAAGTACAATAGGATCTCCAATTCTGCCAACTGCCAAACATCCCTGTTGGGTTATCTCTAGACTTAAAGGAAACAAGTGCAAATGCTTTGTCTTTATGCAATGTTATAGATGACGTTTAGCCTAGATTCCCTAAAAAGTTCAGATCCCTGATTGTTATTTAATGGGACTATGCTGCTATTTAGACATAGTGCTTCCCAAGACAGAGTGAATGGTCCACATTCCTCAGGACTTGGCTCAAGATAACACTATTTTTCCCAACTAGAAGAACGGCAGACTGTCAGAAATTGTATACAGCTAAAAGATCATTCTCTTTCCCACTCTACTCCAAGAAGTGTTGCTAAAAGTCAAAGACTATTGCTTCACAATGCAGCCAATATGATTTGCTCCCTAAGGTTTAATTACCTCTTAAGGTAATTAAACTTACCTTTAAATAAAACACTTCAGGTTTTATCTGAAGTGTTTCTTATTTTGGCTAATCAGCATTTCTTATGCACTGTCCATTTCCTGCTCTTATACTGTTCCCATTCCCCTCCCCTTTTCCACATACACTCTCATTTCCCTTGCCTTGTCTATTGATGGAATACGACTTCCTAATGGAAGTCTTTCCTTTTTCACTTTTGTCTACTTGTAGGTGATATCATGACTATAAAGCCTAACCTGTACTCCTGTGCTTGTATTGCTGGAATGACTTCCTTTGTGACAGGATACTCTTCTCAGAAACAAATGTTCACATAAGCTTTTTTTCTCACCCCTAAAAGGACCCTGTGGTGAGGCTGAGAATGTTTGTTTATTTATTATACCTTACCCTTTTTGCTCCCTTCTCTTCCTGAACCTGTAGCAAGCCTATATCTCTAGGCCCCCTATACAGTGAATTGTGACCTTGTAACTGAATTCTGGCTATAGGAGAATGTAGGCAATGCTGGTTATTAAACAACGGCATCGGCAACAACAACACAATTCCTAATCCTCTGTGTTCTCTCTCTTTCCTACTCTTGCTACCTAATGCAGAGGACCTATCTGAGGACCCCAAATCCCTTGGGGATGTCAGACCTACCAGATAGGATAGACACTGGTGCCTGCCAACTTAAATTATATTGTGAAAGTGCAAGAGAACCTAATTCCCACAGTAGTAAGCTGCTGAGACTAGGTTTATTGAAACAGCTATCTTTCTGAATAATATATCTGAGCACAATTTAGCCAGCAGCCTTGCTGATAGACCTTGCACAACTCATTGAATTTACCTGAACCTCAGTTTCCTTATCTGTAAAAATAAGAAGAAACAAAACAAGACAACATTTCATCTTTAAGCCAGTGGTGATGTTATAGACTGAATATTTGTATCCCCTCAAAATTCATGTATTGAAGCCGTAAGCCCCAATATGATGGAATTTGGAGGTAATTTGCAATTACTTTGGAAAGTAATTAGCAATGAAGTCATAAGGGTGGCCTCTCCCCTTCGGATTAAGGGCCTTATAAGAACAGGAGGGGACACCAGGGCTCATTCTCTCTGCCATGTGAGGACACAGAGAGAAGGCATCCATCTGCAAGCCAGGAAGAGGCTATACTATACTATACTATATAGTATAGTATACTATACTATATAGTATATAGTATAGTATAAACCTGAAATTGCTGATAGACCTTGCACAGCTCATTGAATTTGAGTTGTGCAAGGTCTATCAGCACAACTATTCTATTGAATACAACCCAATCCTAATTTTATTGTTCAAATTATATCAGCTTGGTCCATTGAGTGCTCTTTCAGTTGGATCCTGAGTTGTTTTGATAAACCTTTCATCATTGTGTTTTTGTTTTTAGTATATCCTTTCTGGCACTTCAAGATGCTACATGCTCACCTTATATATTTTCTGCTCCAATCCTAGAATCAGTAATTACTCCAAGTAGTTCTTGTCCCTTTTATTGGACAGTGGTTTTAGACACTATACGATCAGGGTGCTAGGTGTGTTCATTGTTACTGGGGTGTTGCTTCTAGGCATCCCAAATGAAAGAACAAAACAATATATGTGTGCATACACAAGTCTATAAATATTTATATATGTAAACTTCTTTATCTGTTTTAACCTAAATATAAGTTCATACTGATGTTTTTACCTGTAATCCATATCACACGTATAACTGTTGACTCCTTCCTTTATTTATCTTTAAATTCCATCTTCAGTGGTGAAAAGCCCAGCTTCCACTATCCACATTCTATTTACTTAATATTTTAATTCCAGAATTCACTTATAGAACTATCAGAATTATTAGCCCATACCCCTGTGGAAAACAACTATATCAACTAGAATACAGTACTTCTATAACTTTTAGTTTTACAGACTCCACTCATTTTCAGTGTTTCCTAGGTCAGTAACATTTCCCCCACCCTTTTTATTGAGGTTGTTCCATCCATTAGTAGTACAGTTAGAACATTTTCCCACAGTCTGCTTTCTACTTGAAATTTCCCAGAACTTTTAGATTATTTATTTTTAAATTGCCTGCAGTGAGGTTCCTCTTTCTGCTGTAATATTCTGTGCATTTTGATAAATACGTAGTGTCATGTATCCACAATTACAGTATTAAATGGAATAATTTTACCATCCTAATAAATCTCCTGTGCTTCAACTATTCAGTCTTCCTTCCCCTGTAACAAACGTTCACAACTTTTTTTCTGTTTTATCCCTTTTCCAGAACATCATATCATTAAAATCACACAATATATAGTCTTTTCAGACTGACTTCTTTCAACCAGCTGTGGTCATTTATGCTTCATCCATGTCTGTTTGTGGCTAGATAGATCATTTCATTTTTTTGGTGAACACTATTCCATTGTATGATAGCATAGATCTATGTTTATCCATTTACCCATTGAAGATCACATTGATTGCTTATTTCTTGACAATTTTGAATAAAAATAACATAGACATTCATGTGTAGGTTTTTGTGTGCACATAGTTTTTTTGTTGTTGTTGTTGTTTTTTATTAGTTTCTGCTTTATAACAAAGTGAATCAGTCATACATATACATCTGTTCCCACATCCCTTCCCTCATGCATCTCCCTCCCTCCCACCCTCCCCATCCCACCCCTCCATGTGGTCACAAAGCACCGAGCTGCACATAGTTTTTGAATCATTTGAGTAAATAGCTAGGAGTGTGATTGCTGAATTATCTGATAAGACTATATTTAGCTTTGTAACAGACTGCCAAGTGGTTTTCCAAAGTGGCTGTATGATTTTGCATTCCCACTAGCAATGGATAAGAGATTTTTTTGCTCAGCATCCTCACCAGAAATTGGTAGTGAGTTTTTATTATTTTTTATCATTCTAATAGGTATATAGTTGTATCTATTTTTTGCTTTAATTTTCAAACTCCTAACAATATATGATGTTGAACATCTTTTCATATGATTATTTTTCATGTTCATATCTACTCTTGTGAGATGCCTGTTCAGCTCTTCTGGCCATTTTTTATTTGGGTCCTTTGTTTTCTTTCTCTTGGGTTTTCTGGCCCTAAAAATCCTCTATGTTCCACCTATTTATAACTCCCTATACCCCCCAATGTCTGACAACCACTGATCTTTTTATTGTCTCCATAGTTTTGCATTTTCCAGAATGTCATATAGTTGGAATCATAGAAAACTTAGCCTTTTCATCCTTTTAGGCTTTTTTCACTTAGTAAGATGCATATGTTTCCTCCATGTCTTTTCATGGCTTAATAGCTCATTTCTTTTTTTTTTTTTTTTTTTTTTTTTCTTTTTGCGGTATGCGGGCCTCTCACTGTTGTGGCCTCTCCCGTTGCGGAGCACAGGCTCCGGATGCGCAGGCCCAGCGGCCATGGCTCACGGGCCCAGCCGCTCCGCGGCATATGGGATCCTCCCAGACCGGGGCACGAACCCGTATCCCCTGCATCGGCAGGCGGACTCTCAACCACTGCGCCACCAGGGAGGCCCAGCTCATTTCTTTTTGGTGCTGGATAATATTCCATTGTCTGACTGTACCACAGTTTATCCATATATCCACTGTAGGATGTCTTGGCTACTTTCCCATTTGGGCAATTAAGAATAAAGCTGCTATAAACATCTGTGTGCAAGTTTTTATGTGGACATGAGTTTTCAACTCCTTTGAAAGTAAATAACAAAGAGCTGCTGGATTGGATGGTAAAACTATTTTTAGTTTTGTTAAGAAACTGCCAAACTATCTTCCGAAGTGGCTGTACTATTTAGCATTCCCAGCATCAATGAATGAGAATTCCTGTTACTCTACATCCTCACCAGCATTCCATGCTGTCAGTATTCCCAGTTTTGGCCACTCTAATACATGTGTAGTGGTATCTTATTGTTGTTATACATTGTTGAGTTTTAAGAGGGTTTTTTTGTTTTGTTTTGGTTTTGTTTTTGTGTTGTTTTGTTCTGGTTTTGTATTTTGGATACCAGTCACTTATCAAATACTTATTTTGCAAACATTTTCTCCTGGTCTGTAGCTGGTCTTTTTATTCTCTTAACACTGCCTTTCCCACAGCAGAAATTTTAATTTTAATAAAGTCCAAGTTATTATCAAGTTTTTCTCTTATAGATTGTGTTTTTGATATTGTATCTAAAAAGTCATCATCAAACCCAAAGTTACTGCTATGGACTGAATATTTATTTTCCTCCAAAATTCACGTGTTGAATGTTAATGCCCATGATGATGGTATTTGGAGTTGGGGTCTTTGGGAGAAAATTAAGTCATGAGAGCAGAGTCCTCATTAATGAGATTAATGCCCCTGTAAAAAGACACAGGGGAGAGATGATCTTTCTCTCTGCCATGTGAGGAGATAGCGAGAAGGAAGCTGTCTGCAAACCAAGAAAATGCTTCTTATGGGTACAGAATCTAGCAGCAGCACCTTGATCCTGGACTTCCTAGCCTCCAGAGCTATGAGAAATAAATGTGTTTTTCATTTATTTGTTTGTTTAAGTCACCCAGGTTTTTCATTACAGCAGCCTGAACTGACTAAGATAGTCATCAAGAGTTTCTCCTATGTTTTCTTCTAGAAATTTTATAATTTTGCATTTTACAGCCAACATCTATTATTCAAAATAGGTTACTTTGTGTGAAAGGTGTAAGATCTGTGTCTAGATTAATTTTAGGAATATGGATATTCAATATTTCCAGCATTATTCTCTAAAAGATTATTCTTTCTCCATTGAATTACCTTTGCTCCTTTGCCAAAGATGAGTTAACTATATTGTGTGGTTCTATTTCTGTACTCCCTATTTTATTTTATTGATCTATGTCTCTATTCATTTGCCAGTACTATCCTCTTTTCATTACTTTAAGCTCTGTATTAAATCTTAATGCCATTAGTCCTCTTTTCTTTTCTTCAGTATTGTGTTACTTATTCTATGTCTTTTGACTTTCCATATGAACTTTAGAATCATCTTGTCAGTATCTACAAAATAACTTACTGGGATTTTGATTGGAATTTTGTTGAATCTATGCATCAAAGTTGATTGAACTGGCATTTTAACAATATTTAGTCTTCCAATCCATGAAAGCAGAATACTTCTACATTTATTTATAACTTTAATTTCTTTCTTCAGTTATATATTTTTCTGCATATAAATTATATACATAATTTGTTAGATTTATATTTGTTATTTTTTATTTTTAGTATTATTATAAATGGCACTTTGTGATTATGATGATGATGATGTCAAACTCCTATTTTTTGTGCTGGTATATAGGAAAACAGTTGACTTTTTTATATTAACCTTATTTTCAGTGACCTTGCTATCTAAATATTTCTCAACTTACGATGGGGTTATGTCCCAATAAACCCATCATAAGTTGAAAATATCACAATTGGAAAATGTATTTTGTATACCTAACCTATGAAATGTCATAGCTTAGCCTAACCTACCTTTAAAGTGCTCAGAACACTTATATTTAGCCTACAGTTGGGAAAAATCATCTAACACAGAGCCTGTTTTATAATGAAGTGTTGAATATCTTGTGTTATTTATTGAATGCTGAGTTGAAAGTGAAAAACAATGGTTGTGTGGGTACAGAATGGTTATGAAGGTATCAGCTGTTTACTCTTGTGATCAAGTGGCTGACTGAGAGCTGGGGCTTGCTGCCGCTGCCCAGCATAATGAAAGATTATCTCACTGAGTATCACTAGGGCAGAAATCAAAATTCAAAATTCAAAGTATGGTTTCTACTGAATGCATATCACTTTCACACCATCATAAAGTCAACCGTGTAAAGTCAAGTTTCCACCCATTGTAAGTCAAGGACCACCTGTGCTTGCTTACTATTTTCAGAAGTTATTTTTTCAGTTCATCTGTGAACAGTTTTCCAATGTATTTTCCTTTCCAATGATTTACCTTTTATGTTCCTTTCTTGTCTTATTTGAACTAGCTAAGATATCCAGTACAATATTGAATAGGATTGATGAGAGAGGGCTTTCTTGCCCCTTCCGTGTTTACACCTAATCTCTCATCGTCCACTATGATATTAGCTTTAGGTTTTTGTTTTTGTTTTATTTTGATTATTTGAATGTTCTTCATTAAGTTGAAGAATTCCCCCCACCCCGTTACTAACTTGCCAAGAGTTTCTCTCATGACATTGTTGGATTTTGTCAAATGCTTTGTCTGCATCAGCTGATATGATCGTATGATTTTTTCCCCCTTATCCTGTTAACATGGTTCATACACTGATTGACTTACGAGTGTTGAATCAGCCTTGAATATCTGGAGTGAATCCCACTTGGTCATGATATATATATATATATATATATATATATATATATATAGAGAGAGAGAGAGAGAGAGAGAGAGAGAGAGAGAGAGAGAGAGAGAGAGAGGGGAGTTTGATTTGCTTATATTTCACTGACAATTTTTGCATCTGTGTTTGTAAGAAATATTGATGTGCATATACCTCTTCATTTTGTTTTTTTATTGGAATAATGCCGGTCTCATGAATGATTTAGAAAGTTTCCCCTCTGTTTCTATTTTCTGGAAGAGATTGTATTGACCTGGGATTTTTCTTCATTACATGTTTGGTAGAATTCACCAGTGAAACAATCTGGGTGTTATGCTTTTTTTTTTTTTTTTTTTTTTTGGCTGTGTTGGGTCTTCATTGCTGCGCATGGACTTTCTCTAGGTGTGGCGAGCAGGGGCTACTCTTCATTGTGCGGGCTTCTCATTGCAGTGGCTTCTCTTGTTATGGAGCTCGGGCTCTAGGGCACGTGGGCTTCAGTAGTTGTCACGTGTGGGCTCAGTAGTTATGGCTTGCAGGCTCTAGAGTGCAGGCTCAGTAGTTGTGGTGCATGGGCTTAGTTGCTCCGCGGCATGTGGGATCTTCCTGGACCAGGGCTCAAACCCGTGTCTCCTGTGTTAGCAGGCAGATCCTTAACCACTGTGCCACCAGGAAAGTCCCTATGCTTTATTTTTTGAAAGGTTATAAATTATTTGAATACCTCTAATAGGTATAGGCATATGCATATTATGTATTTATCCTATCGGTGTTTGTGTTTTGGTAGTTTGTGTCCTTCTAGAAATTGCTTCATTTTATCTAAATTATCAAATTTGAAGTCATAGAGTTGTTTGTAGCATTCCATTGTTATCCTTTGAGTGTCAAAGGGCCAGTGATGACCCCTTTTTCGTTTCTGATGTTGCTAATGTGTATCATCTCTCTTTTAGTCATGGTTATCCAGGGTTGAGGCTTATCAATTTCATTGACCTTTTCAAAGAAGCTTTTAGTTTCATTGCTTTTCTTTACTGTTTTCCTGTTTGTCATTTATTTCTACTCTTAGTTTACATTGTTTCTTTTCTTTCGAATATTTTAGGTTTAAATGGCTCTTTTTCTCTAATTTCTTAAAGTGGAAACCTGCATTATTGATTTTAGATCTTTCTTCCTTTCTGATATATTCATTTAATGCTACAAATTTTTCCCTCTCTCTGCTTTTGCTGTATCTCACAAATTTTGATAAGTTGTATTTTCATTTTCACTTAGTCCAGTGTGTATTAATTTATATGTAATATCCCTAGTATGTAGTATATAATATGTAATAGTATATATAATACAATATGTAATATAATATTGTATTACATAATATATAATATTACATAATATATTAACTTGAGTCTTATTTTTTGAGGTATGTGTTATTTAGAAATGTTTTTTAATCTCCAAATATGTAGGAATTTTCTAACTATCTTTCTGGTTTTTATTTTTAGTTTAATTCAGTTGTGGTCTGAGAACATACTTTACATGGTTTCTTTCTTTTAAGTTTGTTAAGGTGTGTTTTATGGCCCATAACGTGTTATAAGTTGCTGAATGATCCATGAGAGCTTGGAAGGAATGTGTATTTTGCTATTGCTAGATGGAATGTTCTAATAAAAGTTAATTAGATCAAATTGATTGATAGTGCTGGTAAAGTCAACTATATCCTTACTGATTTTCTGCCTTCCTGATTTATCAATTTCTAAAAGAGGTGTGTTGAAGTCTCCGACTATAATAGTGGATTTGTCTGTTTTTCTTCACAGTCCTATTAGTTTGTTTTTTTGTTTTTTGTTTTTTTTTCGTTCTACGCGGGCCTCTCACTGCTGTGGCCTCTCCCGTTTGGGAGCACAGGCTCCGGACGTGCAGGCTCAGTGGCCATGGCTCACGGGCCCAGCTGCTCTGCGGCATGTGGGATCTTCCCGGAATGGGGCACGAACCCGTGTCCCCTGCATCGGCAGGCGGACTCTCAACCACTGCGCCACCAGGGAAGCCCTCCTTGTTATTTTTTATAGAGAATCTTTGCCTTTATACTGATATGTTTAGAACATTCCCATTTAAAGTGATGATTGATGTGCTTAGATTAATAGCTATCAAGTTTAAAACTTTTTTTCTACTTTCATTTTTTTACCACCTCTATCTTTTTATGCCTTTTTTTTGGCTTTTAACTTATCAGTTTATATGATTCTATTTTATCTACTTTCTTAGCATATCAATATATTTCTTCTAAAAAATTTTAGTGGTTACCATAGAATTTGCAATACATATTTTTAACTAGATATACCTCCTAATAACATCATACCATTTTATCTATACTGCAGATGCCTTATAAAAGAGTATTTTTAACTCCTCTCTCTTACCCATATGACACTGCTGTCATTTATATCACTTATACATTGCTACTATTATTAAATTAAAGAAACAATTATATTTTAAATAAGAATAAGAAAAATAAATGACTTTATTTTTCTTTCAGTTATTCTTTTCTGATGCTTCATCTTTTTTTGATGTAGATCCAAGTTGCAGATCTTTTTTATTTAAATTCTCCCTGAAGAATTTTTAAAAATAATTTTAGCAGCACAGTCTGCTGGAGATTAATTTCTTCAGTTTTTTTGTTTGTTTTGTTTTTGTTTTTGGCTGTACCACGTGGCATACGGGATCTTAGTTCTCTGACCAGGGATCAAACCCGTGCCCCCTGCAGTGGAAGCGTGGAGTCCTAACCCCTGGATCACTAGGGGATTCCCAGTTTTCATCTATCTCAGAAAGACTTTTTATTTTTCTCTCACTTTTGAAGGATAATTTCACTGGTATTGAATCCTAGGTTGGTTGGGGCGCGGTTTCTAACACTTCAAATATTTTATTCCACTTTCTTCTTTCTTTCATGGTTTCTGACAACATATCCAATATAATTATTATCCTTGTGACTCTATAGGTTTATTTTTTTCCAAGATATTATCTTTGTCTTTGGTTTCTTATCATTTAAATATGATAATATGATATATCCAAGTGAATTTTCTTTACCCTTTTTTTTTTTCCTGAGTCTGTAGTTTGGTGCTTGTCATTCATTTTGGAAAGTTATCAGTCATTACTACTTCAAATATTTCTTCTGCTACATTCTTGTTTTTCTCTTTTTAGTATTTAAATTGCATGTATGCTACACATTTTGAAATTCGTCCATTGTCTTAGATGTTCTGTTCTTTTTTTTTCCTTCATCCTTCATTTTTTTTTTTTTTTTTTTTTTCTTTTTGCGGTATGCGGGCCTCTCACTGTTGTGGCCTCTCCCGTTGCGGAGCACAGGCTCCGGATGCGCAGGCCCAGCGGCCATGGCTCACGGGCCCAGCCGCTCCGCGGCATATGGGATCCTCCCAGACCGGGGCACGAACCCGTATCCCCTGCATCGGCAGGCGGACTCTCAACCACTGCGCCACCAGGGAGGCCCCCATCCTTCATTTTTTTAGCATTTCATTTTGGGAGATTTCTATTGACCTATCTTACGATCTCTGATTCAACCCTCAGTTATACCCATTTTACTTATGAACTCAAAGTTATTCTTCATTTTTATTATACTGTTTTCATTTCTAATTTTTTGTTTTTTTAATTTTGTACGGTTCCATCTCTGTGGTACATAATTTTATATTTCCCATCTAGTCTTGTCATCTGAAAAACTGGGTTCCTCTCTTAGTGGGTAGAGTCAAAAGACACATCAAGCCAAAGATCGGGAGAAGGAAGGGTTTATTACTTGCAGCAAGTAAAAGGAACACTACAGATTTTTCCCAAAGCAGTGTCTTCCCAAAACAGCAAAATTGAGGCAGTTTGAAGCTAAGGTTATATGCATATTCATGAAGGGGCTTGAGCAGAGGAGAATACAGCATAAAATTGGGTCAAAGTTTGACAGAGTCCAAGCTTTAGTTGAATGAAGTCATGAGGGTCAGAAGAGGTCAACATCATCATCCCTTAGGTTCCAGTTAATCTGGTGGTTGAGAACATTAGGCTAATCTTTACCATTGAAACAGAACTGAGAGTCTTTACACCTGATATACTATCTTTTCTATTGTAACTTCTCTTGCCTAATAACAGTTGTTTGTTCCTGCATTCTTTTATTCCCTTAAGATCATTAATTTCTGAGACCTGTTCAAGGACAAGCACTATGGCCAGGCTTAGATCACAGAATGGCTTAGACCCAAAATGGCTTCTCTTATGTCAAGAAAGCTAGGTCTGGTTCTCTTTGTTTGGGGACACATACCCCATCTGCTAACTTTCTTACATGCTGTCTACGTTTTCATTAGACCCTTATAGCATATTAATCATAGTTATTTTAAATTTCATGTTTGATGTTGACAATTACAACATCTGTGTTTTATTTGAGTCTGGTTCTTATACTTGGTTTGTCTCTTCAGGTTATGTTTTTTCTTGCATTTTAACAAGATTTGTAATAATTTTGGTGAAAGATAGATATGCCATATCAGGTAATAAGAACTGAGTTAAATAAACCTTTAGTGTGATGTTTTATATAATTTGTCAGGATTGGACTGTAATTTGGTCAGCCAGAGTCTTTTTCCTCTAGTGTACTTTGTTTGTTTGTTTGATTGTTTATGTCTCCCCTGTTGTCATTAGGATTAGGAAACGGATGCCGAGACTGGAACAGCACAAGCTTTATTCAATGCCCAAAGAATGGAGAAGGGGGATCCTAGTTTGCAAATCAACTTCTCAACCCAATTCAGAGGGAAGACACCAAATATATAGGAAGGTTAAAGTAAAAGGAAGGGATTTGGAAAGAGTTGAAGGAATATTCATGTGTTATTAGAGAATAGGGGTGTGGTTTGGACCTGGAACCAATGCAAATCTTTTCAGTCCTTGTTTGGGCTTTTCCGGTTGTTGTCACAGCAATCATCAACTGTCTTGGTGTGTTATTTAGCATGTTAATGTATTATAATGAGTGTATAATGAGGCTCAGGGTCTACAGGAAGTTAAATCTTCCACCATCTTGGGCCTAGCTGGTTCTAAGTAGTACTTGTTTTTTTGTTTTTTGGGGGTTTTTTTGTCTGTTTGTTTTTTCTCTTTGCAGCTTCTTTCTGAAACTTAGAGAAGAGTAATTGGCTTCTGTTCTAGGGAGGGGCACAGTTATGATTATGAGGTGACAGTCTTGGTAACAATCATAGTGATAATGAAAGAGCAATGGGTTTTGAGCCCTATATGCCTGGTTCAAATTCTTTAACTATACCTTACTATGTGAGTCACATCAAGAGATCTATTGTTTTAGAGCTCCTTGGACAAAATGAAAAGTGAAGGCTTTTTTTTAGTGTGGTCATTGTTAGCAATAGTAGATACTCATATTATTTTTATTTATTTTTTAAAATGTATTTATTTTTAAAAAATTTTTTGGCCATGCTATGCAACATGCAGGATCTTAATTCCCCAACGAAGGATCAAATCTGTGCCCCCTGCAGTGGAAGCACAGAGTGCTAACCATTGTACCGCCAGGGAATTCCACACATATTATTTTTTTTCCCACGCATATTATTTTTAAATTGTAATATTCACATGCAAAGTGTTATATCATCATCATAATTAACAGCATTATCAATGGTTTTTTGGATTATTGATTTCTTACTAGAGAGCTAGCTGGGTGAAAAGACCTTTTGAAATAGTGAAGTGTGACAATGATGTAATAAAAAGAGCATTGAAAGGAACGTGATATCAGTTATAGGGTATAATGAAAGAACTGAAAACATACATTGCCACCTTTGTGATTTGCCAAAACAACCCCTTGTGTGGTCCTTTTATGGCTATAAAGTGCCTGCCATCTTTTCATGTTATCTTCACACCTATTGTGTGATATAGACAAAAACTAAAACATTTGTTTCCCTTGATAATCCTGAGATAGGAATGAGAATAATAATATTTTTCTTGCTTTAATATGTGGGAACTGAAGTTTTATCATCAAAGGAATAAGTCTAAAGCCATACATTTTGTTTGGAAGAGTAGCTGGAATTCAACTCAAGAATCTAGAAAATTTATTCTCAGACTTAGGCCAAAGCTCTTTCCTCTACATAGTATGGTCTCTTGCCAAATGTAGGTAATTTGATGCTCCATTGAATCCCAAATGTTTTTGAGTCTCAAACTCCAGAACAGATAGGAATTCATGAGTGAAGCTGTCTGTGTGCTACTGACACTTTAAGACTCCCCCCAGATTTCAGTAACCTTTGTCACCCTAGGGGGAAAATAATGCAGGCATCACAGTTGAGCAGAGAATTCAAGTTATCAGCCCTAACCTGAGCAAGACAATGAATTCTGTTGTGAATGTTTACTGCATAATCTAAAGCTTTGGAAACATTCTAATTAGTTGTGGAATGCCACTGTTTTAATAGGTTGTCATTCCACTCAAATTTTAGAACTATAATAAGAAAAGTGAAAAAACGGGCTGCCTAGAGCCCAGAGGTACTTGTTTTCTATAGCCGATATTATGGTAATGGTGATAATCTCTTAGACTCACTTAGGAGAGAGACATACACTCACCCCATAGCATCTTCAAGATTGCTAAAGGGCCTCCAAACAAGAGAGATTTCTTCTATAGCTGTCTGGCAGGGCATCTTTGTATTGTACAATTAATCTACTGTAGGATATGGTTTTCTCTTAAACAGTAGGAAGAGGAATTGGGTCTGATTCTCTACTAACTAGCAACCAATTCATAAACTAGAGGTCACTGGAGGAGCCACAGAAATTCTAGGAGAGGAAAAAGCCACAATGACTTTTACTGGTTCCTTAAAGGCCATCCAGTAATCTGAAAGTGAAAATGCAGTAATACTTATCTTCTCCCCAGACACTTGTTGTCCCAGAGTGTGCCTATGCTTTCACCATTAGAATGGTAAAGTCATGACTTGGCTTTGGGGGAAGCAGTGTGGCAGAGTGCCAAGGGACCATCTGTCCTCTGCCTCAAAGAGACATGAGCTTTGTGGCCAAGCTCTGTCTCAAGGCACCAACCAATCATAATAAAACATATTGCATCTTTTGACCAATGGGAGTAAGATTGGATGGGTAAATATTCCCTCTTTTATCCTCAGGCAGTAAATTGTGATATGTATTTCATAAAACTCTTTAAGAGTTCCCAGTAGGATTTATCATTAGTTACTGTAGGAATTTGCCATCCCAAAATATGTCTCTTTGGCATATTAATTGCTTTAAGCTGATTATTTTCTAAGAAACAGCAGATATCAGAAAAACTCTGAAGACTAAGTAGGAGTTACCTACTAAGTAGGAAACATTTACATTTATAAGAGAAATCTCCCTTGCTGTACCAGGAAGAAGAAGTTGACTAAATCTAGATACTCTTATCAAGGGAGAAGGCATTGACTTAAACCTGAATAACGACTTTGCCCTAGTTTACTGTGCTTTTCTTTGTAGCCTCCCTTAACTGACTCTCTCTACCCTCAACATCTTTAGCCTCTTTTGCCTTTAGCTGAGAATGGTATTTAAGGTGAGGGCTTTGGCCATTTTGGTGAGTTACTCAATTTACTGGGTCTCTCCCATGTGTACATATCATTAAATTTTTGTTTGATTTTCTCCTGTTTATCTCTCTCATGCTAATTTAATTCTTAGACCAGCCAGAAGAACCTAGAAGGGTAGAGGCAAATTTCTTCCTCCCTGATATTACCCATCCTGGCGGCCAACTTGATAATATATGATTGTATTGGCTTTCATGCCTTCTCTGTTTTGCTTACCTGCCTTGTACTCTTATTCCTTGGTATCCCATTACCAAACAAACTAGTTTCACATAAGCCCTTTTCTCCAGTCCCAGAGGAAGACATTTACTTTAAGCTCTCATTACTTAAAGTATGGCCTGGGTACCATCAGTACTGGCATTACCTGGAAATTGATTAGAATTGCCAAGTCTACTGAATCTCAATCTGCACCTCAGCAAGGTCCTAGGTGCCTCTTAAAGCTTAAGAAACACTACCTTAAAATTCAAATGTCATAACGATTTAAATTAGATGGCAAACTTAAATGCCTCAGAGCCCAGACAAATTATTTAAATTATATAGTTATATAAATGAGTTAAGTGACCTTATTATAAGATAATAGAGAATACTGTAGACTTTGAGTTGGAAAGCATGCATTCTATGCCGTTTCAAAGATGAAGATGTTACCCGAAAACTGGGTTCGCCTCTTGGTGGGTGTAGAGCCAAAAGACACAATCAAGCCAAAGAGCGGGAGGAGGAAGGATTTATTACTTGCAGCAAGTAAGGCGAACACCAGTGATCTTTCCCAAAGCAGTGTCTCCATGAACAGCAAAATTGGGGCAGTTTTAAGCTAAAGATACATACATATTCATGAAGTGGCTTGAGCAGAGGAGAATTAAGCATAGAATCTGGGCAAAGGTTGACAGAGTCCAAGCTTTAGTTGATTGAAGTCATGAGGGTCAGAAAAGGTGAACATCATCATTCCTTAGATTTGGACCATTCTGGGGTGTCAGCATGTAGTTACCATCCTCCACCTGGGGGCCCTAGTTCCTGCAGAACTCTCAGATTGCTATGTACATCCTTTGAGGAGGAAATAGGACTGTTTTATCACTGAACTTTTGTTTCTTAACTGCTTTTTCTCTGTTCCTGCATTCCCTCCCTTCCCTTAAGATCCTTAATTACTGAGACCTATTCAAGGACAAGCACTGTGGCCAGGCTTAGACCACAAAATGGCTTAGGCCAAAAATGGCTTCTTTTATGTCAAGAAAACTGTGCCTAGTTCTCTTTTTCCAGGGATCCCCTACCCTATCTGCTTACAAAGCCACCATATGAGTATTGAAAATTGATACCATTATAGTAAAATGGTCCTGCTTCTTGCAAATTTTTCTGAAGGTACAGGAAATCAAGGCTAAAAGATACATTTTTTTGTAATTTTTAAAACATTTGGAAGCCCAAGAAAAACATATAAAGATTGGAAATGTTTTATAGGCTTCTATTTGTCTTTCTCCCCAGACATTAAAGCTGTTTTACTTAAGAAGCACCAAGTAGTCAAGGTACACCAGCAATGAGCAATCCATTGATTTTACACGGGTATCTTGCTAAATCACAACCTTCTTCTGTTCTAAGCTTATACACACCTCTGACCTCCAAATGCTCTTAATTCTCAGTTCCATTTTAATGTATTTCTGAGATTTCTTTCTATGGCCTTGAAGTTCGATTTGGTCTCAGCCTGATTTTATTCTATTCTCTTTATTCTACAAAGGGCTCAACTGTCTTTTATTCTTTCAGCTTCCTTTGAAGGGATACACTACCATAGAACCCACTAAAACCAACGATGGAAATCACTCCCTTAGACTTTCTAGGTTCCTTGAAGGTCAAGAATAATTTGGACCTCAGAGAATTGTTTTGGTTGTTGTTGTTACTAATGATCACAAACTCTGCACATTTCCCCATTTCTAAATTGATCAACTTCAGTATAACCATTATTTGTCAGTAATGTTATTACATTGAAAAATCTTCCAAAATATGATACCCATGTGGAAAAACTGCAATCAAAGTACTCCTTCTCAGAAAACCAGTCTTTCCCTACCTTGGGAGTGGAAAATAATAATAAAAATAATAATTGGACCAAGTTATCACTAAGAATCCTTTGATATTTTACTTTTTATGATTTTCTCATTCACTACAATTTATTTTTATCAGCAATTTACAAGGTTCCCTTGGACAGAAACATTACATGCACCATGCTGGGATTATTTTCCTCTTCCCTTTTGATTATGAATTTTGTTACCAGAATGTAAGCAAATTCTACACTGAACCTTGTGATTTAAAGACGAATAATAAGAATCAAGAAATCAATACTTAGTAAAATAATTTAGGGAAAAAAACAATAAATTTTTGCATTTGAAGATTAACTTGGTTGGTTGTCTCTCCTTATAAAATTAGTTTTGTTCAAGGTCTACTGTGCAGGGAAGACCTTAGGAAAATAAAGTGGTGCATTCTTCATTGTCTTCAAATCTATTTTCTGCTTGAACAGAGTTAGCATTAAATTAAAAAGCAAGGAAATCACTTGCTGATGGAAGTCTCAGTATAAGAAGCATGGTAGAAAGGTTCACTCTCTTCTGGGTGTTGATTTTTAAGTCACTCAACTGCACATATTTCTGACCACATAAATGCCAGGAATTTGATTTAACACAGCTTGATCACCTGGCCTATATTACAAAAAGAGGAAATTCTTTTAAAAACACAAATATTGCTATTTACAGGTAATCTGGTAGAACAAAGAGGCTCACCGTTTAGATCTCAGAGACCTGGCTTCAAATCCTTACTCTTAAACTTACCAGCTGTGTGACCTCAGGTATCATACTTCACTTCACTGAGTATTAGTTTCCCCATCTGACCAAATTTGTCTGACTCCTGTGACCCATGCTATTTCTACTACATCAGGATTTTCTTAATGTGTCTGTATCCATATAACCATTGTTACTAAACAATTTCTAATACAATATTTTCTTCAGGCCCCACTATTATATGCTGTGTCCTCAGAGTCCATAGCATGTCTATTCTCATCCTCTAATACCTTGTCTGTTTATCACATAGAAATGTCCATCAACTTTTTAGCACTACCTAGTCTATTTAATCCAATCAGACTGTGACCTCCATAAATCTGTTTCACATGTCTCTATCTCCCGAAATCAAAGGATCCATCATGGTCGTTAGAAATTGTTAAGTGCTTAGTAATTATTGCTTCCTCTCCCTCCATTTAAGTATAGCGTAATTTCAATAAATGTAAGAAGTTTGAGAAGAGGGTTATCTCCAAATTAACGCTAAATTTGGAGTTCTCTGATTCAAAGGAAAGCAAGGGAACTAAATCAAAAAGTCTAGCAGCATTTCATGCTGGAGAAAGGGATGTAAACAAGCTGGTTGCCACTAAACAGTGTCCCACGTTGATGGCTCAATTTTTTTCTCCTTTTAACTGTGTTTGTTTTTCAGAGTAATATGTGTTGCTGGAGGGAGAAAAAGATCACAGTAGGAGGTGACATATGTCACTTCCTGTGTCATTACTAAGAGAGTCTACCTTGCCATGTTTACCTCTCAGTAGTCTGCTGCTTACTTTCCACTTCCCACTAAAGCAAACCCGTTTCAAGTACACAATTCAGGGAGCAGTGCCGCAGGAAGGAAGGCAGCAGCAAGGGTGGTACTCACACAGTATACACCTAGAAAGCTTTCCAGGGACAAGTATTCAGTTTTGTACCCTGCTTCTGAATGCAGATCTGCCAGCTGGCTGACTCTGTTGCAAAGAAGAGGCCCAGGCAAATGCTATTTGCCTCTTTGTTTAACCCAGTGTTCTGCTCAGAAAAATTCCTCAGTGTACAGTGCACGCATAGAATGTTAAATTTTAAATAATAAAATAGGCAAATACAGGTCAAAGAGAGAAAAACATGATTGAGATGTACTCATTTATTCAACCAATATTTAAGGAGCATTTATTATGTGCCATGCACATAATTTCTGGGATTCTAGAAGTCCATGCTGTGATGAATGAAATTGTGTAGTCAAGAGAGGAAAAAGAGAACAAGTATTTTATTATTTTAACAAATAACGTTAAAATGATTACAAATTGGGAGAGTCGATATTATAGAAGGAAGGATATTATAGAAGGAATTATAGAAGGGATGGAATAGATGGTGACGAGGCAAACAAAAAAGGAAAGTTCATAGCAAGACTTATCGGAAGTGGTGACATTTGAACCTGAAACTGACGGATGATACTTCTGCTTCTAATAAAGATGATGTAACAAGGACTACTGGTGGCGCAGTGGTTAAGAATCCGCCTGTCAAGGCAGGGGACACAGGTTCAAGCCCTGGTCTGGGAAGATCCCACATGCCACAGAGCAACTAAGCCCATGTGCCACAACTACTGAAGCCAGCACGCTCTAGGGCCTGTGTGCCACAACAAGAAAGAAGCCACTGCAATGAGAAGCCCACACACCACAACAAAGAGTAGCCCCCGCTCACCACATCTAAAGAAAGCCTGCACACAGCAACGAAGACCCAACTCAACCAACAACAAAAAAAGAAAAATTAAAAATAATCTTTAAAAGATGATATAACAGGTACTGAATTTACTTTTGACCTGGGACAATCATAAAACAAATAAAATAGTTGAAATAAAAGTTTTTCAAGACATAGGACATCAAACAATAAATGCATCAGGCCTGAGTGTTGGCAAGTAAACAAGAAAGCCCTGCTGTTGGCCGAGCTTATTGCCTTGAGAAACTTTCCAGACAACAGTGCAGGCAATAAAACCCAGACAGCATGCAGCTGTCTCCTTGAATTGAAGAGGCAGGATGGAGAATATAGGATTTGGTGATGGATAAAGTTCACAGGACAGGGCAACTGATGAGAGAGCTACATACAGATAAAAGTACACATATCTGCAAGGGTCCCCAATATGTATCAGCACACGCATAAGAGGAGACCACCTGAAACTGGGAAATGACCACCCAGAAAGATAAAAGTTAACAGAGCCTGGCATTTATAGAGGTTTAGAGTAGTGCTTGTTCCCAGCAGCCAGATTGGGAATCTTTATAATTCATGGAGCATTGGCTACAATACACAGGGAAATAGCCTTACACTGAGCATTGACTAGTTCCACATAAGAAATAATAAAAGTAAGACCCAGAAGGACCAGACTGATTCCAAGTTTCTGAACTATTATTAAGCCTAATTCTTTGTTAAGAATTAGGCTTAATAAAATATATGGGAATAGAGAAACATCCAGCACTCAACAAAGTAAAATCCACCATGTTTAGTATACAATAAGATTATCAGGCATGCAAAAAAAAGAGGAAATCTATAATTAGAAGATAAATAAATTAATTGAAAGAGATCCAGAATTAACATAAGTATTAGATTTAGCTGGGAAGAACATGAAGATGGTTATTATAACTGTACTTTATATGAACCCAAAGATAGGTGTAGATATTAAAGATATAAAAAAGATAAATCAAATTTCTACAGATGAAAATTATAATGTCTGAGGAGAAACATACAGTGGCTGGAAGTTATGGAAGATTAGCTATTTCAGACAAGATTGGGTGCATTCTGGGTGGTATGGCCGTAGATGAAGATTAGATATTTCAGAAAAAATGAACAGTGAATTTGAAGACATAGCAATAACAATTATTCTTAAAAAAGAAAACAGAGAAACAGAATTTTAAAAAAAATTACCAGTGAGTTGTGAGCTAAGTTAAATTAACCTAATATACATGCAGTTATTATTCTGGAAATCGGACAGTATACAGAAAAAATGTATTTTAAAAAATAATGGCTGACTAATTTCAAAATTTGATTTAAATTAATAATGCACAGATCCAAGAAGCTCAATAAACTCCAAGTGTAACACCAAGGCAGATCATAGTCAAATTTCTCAAAACCAGTTATAAGAGAAAATCTTAAAAGCACACACTGTGCGTGCGCATGCACACACACACACACACACACACAAAGATAACCTAGAATTCTATTCCAGCAAAAAATCCATAAAAATAGAAATACTTTTTCTGACATAAAAAAGCTGAAAGAATGAATCACCAACAGGCTCACATTCTCAGAAACGTTATAAAGATGTCCTTCAGACAGAAGAAAATTGTACCATTTGGAAATCTACCTCTAGCCAAAGGAACAAAGAACACTGGAAATGATAGCTACGTGGGGAAAAATACAAGCTAGTTCCCTTTTATTTAAATCTCTTTAAAACACAATTGACTGTTTAGACAAAAATAATAACATATAGAAGCAAATTACGTGACAACAAGAACACAAATTTCAGGAGGGGAGAAATTTAAGTATACTACTATAAGTTTCTTATGTTAGACATGAAGTGGTATATCACTAGAAGATAGATGTTTGAAAGGTTAGGATGGATGCTATAAACCCAAAAGAAACCACTAAAATAACAAAACAAAGAGTTGTAGCTAATAAGCTCCCCAAATGGAGATAGAATGGAATCAGAAAAAAAAATTGCATTAATCCAAAAGAAGGCAAAAAAAGAGGGGAAAAGGAACCCTAAACAGAGGGGGCATATACAAAAAGAAGTAATAAAAATTGATAGATATAAAATTAATCATATAAATATTTAAATTAAATGCAAACAATAAATAGCCCATAGGTTAAAAACAAGACCCAACTATATGCTGGCTGCAAGAAATACTCTTTATAAGGACACAAATAGGTTAAAATAAAAGAATAGAAAAAGACATACCATTCTAACACTAACCAAAGGAAAGGTGGATATTAATGTTAATTATTATTATATAATATTAAAATCAGTAGATTTCAGAGCAAACGTTATCACAAAGAAGTTCATTTCATATTTATAAAGGAGCCAATTCTTTGCTAAACATTTATACACCTAATAACAGAGCTTTGAAATACATGAATCAAAAATTATAAAGCTATACAGAGAAATAGACAAATCTACAATATAATCAGAGATCCCCATACTGCTCTCTCAGTATTTGATAGAACAAATAGAAAACCAGTAAGGATATAGAAGATAGGAACAGTATCAGTGACCACCTTCAACTAAGTGACATTTAAAAAAGAGTCTTCCCTAAAATGTGAAGTAGTTGTACCCATTAAACTTCAAGGTACAATACTGAATAATGATTGAAAATTCAGGCGAAAAAAGTAAAATTTTGGATTATTTCAGTCTGTCCCTCCATTGATCACTACATGCTTGTACTCCTGCAGTAAATCTCCTAGTTAACCTTCTTGGACTTTTCCCATTTAAATACTTCTGCATATTTCTCCAAGAAAACTCTTTGGTTTCTGAATTTTCCCTTGATTTATACTGCCAAATGGATTCGTTCTAGAGCCAAACCATGGAAGTTCCTCTCATGTATCCCACCCAAGGGTCTGGCTATATCCCCCATAGACTTCAATGTTAACCTTCCAATCTTACTAGATTATACTTAGTCGATTATTTTCATCCTTCACCCCAAAACTTTTCTCCCACTTCTTCTCCATACTCCTCTATCATCTCCATGAAATGTTCAATTCTAGATTAGAATTTGTGTATATTTGTGGTCATTTAATATGATTTATATTGAAGCAAAGATAATCATATTCCCTCCCTCCCCTATGATCAAGAAATGAGAAATCTAAGTTTAAGAGAAAAATGTATGAGCAAATACAGTTCTGATGCTTACTAGGTAAAGAAGAACAAAAAATTCCTTTACCCTTTCCTGGAATCCTGGGATGCTATGAAATGAGCTCAAAATTAATATGTAGAGACCTGTCCAGTTGTCATCATATTCAGACAGATATCCACACATATGTATATATGTGCATATGTATATATTAGATGAATCCAGTTTCTGTCACATACAAACTATAAGTTCTTAGGTAAGTCATTTAACGTTCCTGACCCTCAGTTTCTACAGCTATAAAATGAGCATAAGAACCCCTGCTATGCTGTTACAGGGTTGTTTTGAAGTTTATAAGGAAAGCATAACCTGAAAGAGCTTGAAAAATATATTCAATACTTTATGTGCATGAGAGACTTTTACTGTGTGTAGAGTTGACTTGGAATGTAAAAGGATAAGTTGTAAAAAAGTTGTAAAACTTAGATATCACATTTGATTATATTTAATCAAAATGTTCACAGTTTGTTGGAGTTTCATATGAGAGTATTGAGTTTTATCTTGACTCTTCCTATTATAGTTTATATTTAACCAAGTTACTTAATTTCTCTGAACCTTAGTTTCAGCATGAATTGAATGTAGGAGGATGCATTCTGCTTAAAGAATATTTGGGAGGATTGAATGAGATAATGTAAGAATTGCATCTGCGAGATACACATACACAGTCTCCATGCTTCATACATAGATACAAAGATAAAGGCATAGAGAATATGGGAAAATGAATTATTTAGTACATTTCTTTGTTCACATCAGACCCCTAATTTGTTTTGTAATGTAGTGGTTCTTCCTGTTGACCCCAGGGAACATTTGGCAATGTATGAAGACCTTTTTGATTGTCACAACTAGGGGGCAGAAGGATGCTAGTGGCATCTATTGGGTGGTGGTTAGAGATGCTGCTAAAAATGATACTATGCACAGGGCAGCCCCCAACAACAAATTATTTGGCCCCAAATGTCAATAGTTCCAAGGCTGCAAAACCCCATTGTAATGAATAAATAAAGACATGCAGGATTCTACTCCTCACATGTACAGCTTCTAACAAATGAAAAATCTGTCTGTGCTCAGACAAAAGGAAAGACAAATCAAAAGGATATATTCTGTGATTTTTCTTTCTTTTTGCCTCTTCTTTTTTTGCTTGTATTTTTCCATGGACATTTCCCTAGTTTTGTCAGTTAGTGGTCAGCAGGGTCTAATAAAACAACCACATCTTGTGGAGAAGTCCTGACTATTGCCATAATAAAACTAGAACATTGTGCCCAGTATGTGACATTATTCTTGATTCATTTTCATCTTTTTTTTCTTGCAATATATTTAAATTATTTCTTAGAGGCTTTGTGTATGTCTGGTTATATAAACTGTATGCAAGATGTAGGCTGATGTGCGCTAGAGATAGACAGTCTTCCAAACCTTGAGTCCTGTTACTAAGACACTAGCAGGATCATAACTTTTAATTATGATTGGCAGGCATCATGCATTTCCTGTTTATGCCAGTTTTATCAAAAAATTTTAAAAATGAAGGAGAAAACCTTGCAGATGTATCACAAAGCCTTGTATCCAGACCTAGACTAGTAATAATTTCTCGTTGGGCAAGACAGATATCCGATGGTCATTGATAACCTCAGATCATAAATCCTGTACACATGACCCTTCAAAAGATTCCTGATCTCTTGTTGTAAGCCAGGGTATTGTTCCTCCCATCAAGAATTCATTCATGTGTGGCAGCACAAATGCACAGAGGTTCAAAGGTACAAAGACAAGTGATATCATTCATATTTGGGGACAATAAAAGCCACGAGTGACATGAACACATGAACTCTCTCCATAGATGAGAGCAGATGGACAGTCATCCTGGGAAAGCAAACAGCAATCCAGCAGGGAAGGCCATTTATGCCATGTTCTAGTCAAGGAGATCACTTTGACTCGTTATTTTTAAATATCTTATGGTTGTAGAAGAGGGTAAAGACATTAAGACAGATTTGCCATAAAGTGGGCCCTCACTAAGCTGAATTAGTTAATACTTGGGTAGTTACTTGAGATGAAACAAATGACTTACCATTGTTCTTAGGGTAAAAGCCAAAATCCTTTACATGGTATGCAAAGCTAGCTCTCTTTCAGTGCCTTGAATCTTGTCCTCCACATCTAGCCTTTATTTAAGTTCTTCTTTCAGCCCCAATTTTCATGTAATAAGCCCCTGTTCATCCTTTAGGTTGTAGCCTAGACTCCATCTCTTCAGAGATATTGTCCCTGATTGTCTGACTATGACATATATCTCCTTTACGTTACCTACTGTGATTTTAATTTTATATTAATCAGTGTAGTTATTTGGTGAGTCTCCTATAAAATTGTAAATTCAATAATTAAGGCAGGGACTGTGATAACCTTCACTCATCAGTTTATTTCTGGTGTCTTTACATGGTACCTGCTATCTGTTGGGCTCTCAATAAACAATTATGGAATAAAGAAATACATAAATGAATGAATAGATTAGTCTACACACCCTATGTGTTTTCTCAGGCCATTCTAGGTGCAGAAGAATAATATAAAATGTATAAACTATACTCTTGTGAACTATAACTATACTTTTATCTCCCAATCTAATAGGGGACTTAGATATTTAAGCATTCAAAGCAAAATAAATGAGAAAAATAGTTTAATAATATTATATAAAATAGTTATAAGAACACTGAAGGAGGAACGTGTACCGATACATATTTTTTTACCTCCTGGAGAGCAAGATATCAGTTTCCATTGGCTTACCACATTCTAATCAAAATATTCTTCTTTCTGTCATTGTTCATTAGCTTAACAAACTTGGTCACACTTAGATCCTTTGTATTTTTTTCTATATATTTGAACCTCTGCCTGTACAATTCATCTCCATTTGCTCATTCAAGGATCATTTCCTAAGAGACATCTCCTTAACAATCAAGTTTATGGTACTCCTCACTCTTCCCTGGTATTTTTGACTCTTACCCTGCTCTTACTTTTTCATTGCACTTGTCACTATTTTAAAATATATTGCTTATTTATTTGTTCATTTTCTATTTTTTCTATGCTCTAGAATGTGTCATGAGAGGAGACAATTTTTCTGTGTTTCTCAGCATGTTCTCTCTGACCTCTCAAAGAGGGTCTGGGGCCTAGAAAACACACAATGTTTTTTGAGTGAATGTATGACTAGGGAAAGGAAGAATACATAACTGGAAAAGACTTTTTAGAATTTTTAAAATCTGAATTTGATCTCACAGAGTGAAAAAAAATTCTTAGTCAAAAAATGAGATAAATTTGAGGCAGAAGAAATAGTGTGTGCAGAGTCACTGAGGGAGTCATGGTGTATATTGGGATTTTTTTTTTTCCTGAAGCATCATCTATGTATTTGTCAGGGGCCAGAGACAGGCAGCAAGAGTAGAAAGGTAAGAGCAAGGCAGAGTATAGAAGAACCTCAAAGTTAGTAAATTCATCTTTTCTCCTCTGAGCAATAAGAAGTCACAGAAGGCATTTAGACTAGTAAATGAAATGATGCATTTTGCATTTTAGGAAGATCAATTCAGCAGTTGGATGGAAATGAAATGGAAGAGATAGTGGCTACTGGCCAAGAAACCAGCTAGAAGACTGTTGCCAAAATCCAGGGAGTATTTCTAAAGCATCTCCTATATGACTCTCAGTTTTACTGTCTTTAAAATGTGGACTTGACCATTGTAGTGTTACAACAGGGCTTAAAAACATCTATTCTTTGGCTACTATTTCATTAAAAAAATTTTTTGCACTTAATAGCTTTTATTCTAAGTTTATAGATATAGGGAAATGTAAAGGGAAATAAGAAAGAACAGAGACATTTTCTTAAGCCTGCTGTATTTAACAGGCATGTTGTCAAAGGTTAAACTATATAAATGCATTTATAAATAAAGGGTAAAAAGAGGCCAACATAATACACACAGAAAAACTAAGGCCAGATGATACAGAGGCCCAAAGAAGGTCAGTATTACCATATGAGACTCAATAGATTAAAGGATTGCATATTTAGAAGAAAAACAGTGATACTAAAATAAGAAATACTGGCAGTTATCAGAGTGACAAAGACCATTATGAGGGCGAAAAGGCTGATACGAATGCAAAGTACCAGGGACTCAGCCTGACCCAGCCTCCAGTTCTGACTCTGATCCTTACTAAGAGCCTGACATCGAGTGAGACTATTCCTTCGCTCCCTGAAATTCACTTCTTTTATCTCTCAAAAGAAGACATTGGTCTCAACAGGTTATTAAAATCAGGGGTCCCCTGCTTCCTAAAATACTTCAAAGTAGTGATGGAGCTATGAAAACTACATTCAGTGTTTTAGAACTCCAAAAGGAATTCTGCATTTTCTGATGATAGAGATACAGCAGTTATCCACAACATCAGAGCTTTTTTTTTTTTATGTCTGAAAATATGATTCATTGTAGTCATTTTGTGTTGTTGACGGCTCTCATTAGTGATTATATACTCTGGGCTCACAAAAATGGAACATTATTGCTGCACTGAAATTATTTAATTCCCAGACAAACATTTACCAAACTTGGATCAAACGGGAAATGTATATAACCAAAGTGATGGCTGAGAGACTAGCTCAAATTTTGGGAGCCAAGTGGTGAATGGAGATTGATCATTCCAGCTCCTTCACTTGTTTCCTCCTTAGAACTTTTTAGGGACAGAAAACAGTAGTTTTCATTTGCCAGCCTTAAAGAAGCACCTGTCAGAAGATTTCCTCAGCAGAACCATGGTAGAGTTAATATGATGAAATGTTAATTTGTGAAAGGGAAAGACACAACTGGGAATCTTGGGTCTGTTTTGTCATCCCTTATGCTGAAGTTTTCTGTGGATGGTGAGGATCTGTCTCTGAGATTATAGGAGCTCTGCACGGATTTTTCATATGCCTTTGGAACTAATTTGTTGGCTTTATGCATGAAATAAATTATTCTATTTCTGAAAGTTCTCATTTTCCCCCAGTGATAGAGGGTTCATGCTTTTCATCCTAGTTATTTGGCAAGAAAGCCTACTTCCTTTTTGATAGAAAATAATTTAGAGCATGTAGAAATGTTGGCCTTTGGGGAAACAAGCTTTCCAAGTTTGTCTAGGGCATTACAGGACACAATTCTAGGAGCAAATATGACCTGAGAAACTGGCAAAATGTGGAGGGATATTAATTGGCATCAGAACAAGCTCTGAAGCCCTCCAAGGCGTGGCCTAGTGTTACACATGTATGATCAACACATATTGAACTTTGCTGGAACAGGCCTGGTTTATGAGTTTTTACCCCCAAGTCTAATTATTAATAGGGCCCTTTTTCACTGTCAGAAATGGCCCACTTTGGATGTGGGTAAATAATATGAGTAAATAATGTAAATAATATGAGTAAATAATACTCATATTATTTAAACAGAACTGGGTGCAGAACCCAGGAGATTTCAGAAGTTTCTTACAGCTTCTGCTCCATGACTTGGGGGTATACCCAGCTGGGGCATGTGTCCTTAATTTGTGACTTTTGGCATGGTGCTTAACTCTACTTCTCTCTTTCACCCTATTCTGAATAACTTGGGAATTGGATTTTAGTTACCCTGTCTGGACTTGTAAATGGCTTTCTTTGTTTCAGGGGAGTAGGAAGTAGGATGATTTCTTTCCCTAGCAAATATCCAAGCTCTACTCTCCATTCTCCACACTGTTATCTTTGGATCAGATCTGAGCAATTAGTGTGGAACTCAGCTGGGTTCTGGGCTCCAATTTCTGCCTATTTTAGGCCTGTCAATTTCTTGTTAGCACATTTCTACTGGAGAGAGTTAGACTTGGTATCTTGACTCCATCATATATTTATCCACTGACCACCATATGATGCTAGAACATCATCAATTTTAGGTAATTTTCCATTTCCCCAACTCTAACAAGGTGTGGCTTCGTTCAGAAAAAAACAATAAACATGTAGGACAATTACTGACCAGAGTATATGGCATCTAGTAGTTGTTGATTAAATGTTAGTTCTCACTTTTCCTAATCTGCAAATGCCAAATAAAGAAAAAGATATCAGGAATTTGACATGTAACTACTCAGAAGTTTTGACATTCTTTTTTTTTTTTTTTTTTGCTGTACGCGGGCCTCTCACTGCTGTGGCCTCTCCCGCTGCGGAGCACAGGCTCCGGACATGCAGGCTCAGCGGCCATGGCTCACGGGCCCAGCCGCTCCACGGCATGTGGGATCCTCCCAGACCGGGGCACGAACCCGTGTCCCCTGCATCGGCAGGCGGACTCTCAACCACTGCGCCACCAGGGAAGACCAGTTTTGACATTTTTGACCTAAAATATCAGTTTCCATGATTGTGAAAACTCTAGATATCTCATATAAGTGGAATCATATGGTATTTATTTGTCTCTTTATGAACTGGTATATTTCACTCAGCATAATGCCCTCAAGGTTCATCAGTGTTATAGCATGTGACACCATAGGATGTCTTTTTTTTTTTTCTTTTAAGAGTGAATAATATTTCATTGTTTGTGTATAACACCTCTTGTTTATCCAGCCATCCCACTATGGACATTTGAGTTGCTTCCACTTCTTGGCTGTTGTTTACAATGTTGCAATGAACATGGGTGTGCAAATATCTTTTCAACATCCTGTTTTCCTTTCTTTTGGATATGTAGAAGAATGAAATATCAGAAAGGTATCAAGCAGATCTGGCTGGAATCAGATTTTTTGTTTCTTATGGTGGTTTGACCAAAATGTGTATTTGAGAGCCTTGCATTATGTATGAAAGAACATACTTGAATGATTGTTTAAGAGAAACTTACAGGTATAAGAGGCACATAACATTTGCATCATAAGACATCGTTTTGCATACTGGTTTCCTCATTACAGGAGACACATATGATTGGGAGTAGTAAACATGACACCTTGTAAAGCAGAAACCCAAGACGTTGAATGGTCCCTGCATTTGGTGTACCCTGATTAAATAAGGTGTCATCAGGTCCTCAAGAACTTCTTCCTTATCTTAAGAAAAGTACATTGCCAGTTTTAGTAGGGCACTGCCTGCATGGAGCATCTGTGATTTACAATAACTGCAAAGCCTTTTAATGAAAAGCAGGAGAAATCAATGATGATGACTGAGGGAGAATACAAAGTCATATCAATGAACTTCAGTATTTATAAACATCAAGGCCTAAATAGGGAATTCCCTGGCGGTTCAGTGGTTAGGGCTCCATGCTTCCACTGCAGGGGGCAAGGGTTGGATACCTGGTCAGGGAACTAAGATCCCACATGCCACATGGTGTGGCCAAATAATAATAATAATAATAAACATTAAAAATATTTTTTAAATCCAGGCCTAAATAAATAAATGTAATAAAAATAAATAAGTAAAATGGAAGACACAAAGAAAAAAATAACCTATCCTTTATCTGGAAACGAATCTCAATGTTCACCATCAAAAATGTTACATGTGCTATGTTTCCTTACTTACCTCAAATAGAAATCAGGTGTACCCACTCTTTCTTTTCCCACATTTTAATTTGTGCTATATACTGATATCTAAAAAATTCAAAACCTCAGGGACCATTTATAATTCTGCTTAAAGTCCCAGAAACAAGTGATATAAATTTATTGGAGACATGGATTAACAGGGTGGCAGAAAATGTACAAACTTACAGACTCAGGCAAGGAGATTTTATTGGAAGTGAGCAATAGAAACACAGCTTGTTTCAAAAGCAATATATTTGGGGGTGGTTCTCATTCTTCTCTTAGTATCACATATGCAATTTGTGAAAATCAGTTGGCTGGCATGTACCCTATGCTTATTGACCCAACTGGTAGAGACAGGCCTGAGGTGTTTCACGCAATCCCTAGGTTTCAATGGCCACTTACAGACTCTGCAGTATATGTTCATTCTCTTTTCATCCTCCTTCTGATGCCCTCCCCACAGATAAGTAGCAAGGGAAAACCTGATGGAGTTACTTCTCAGGGAAGAATTTTGTTGTTTTATTCCCAGAGCCCTGAGTCAAACACACACACACACACACACACACACACACATGCATTTTTGTTTGTTCTTCACTGAAGTTTTAACCCTTAAAGTGTCTCAGTGTTAATACTTGACCTTGTCTGGTCCATTGTTTTGTCCATTTCTCCCTTGAGACTTATTGGATCAGAATTGACTAATGCCCGCAGGATAGCTAAAGTATCAAAGGCAGCATGCCACTGTGTTTTTCAGCTTCTGCTGAAAGTTTGGCCCTTGGGGATTTCCCTTAATTTCTAGTAAATTCAACTAAGCAATTCAGTGCATTTTTGTTATGTTTTTCTAATATTTTAAGAATGCTGGAGTGTTTAGTTTTTCAGGAATCTAGTCTATCATATGACTGAAAATGAAGTCAAATTATTCTACTAACAAACACCATAATATAATATATGTGTTTTAATCCTAAAAAGGCATTACCACATACAGAACTTCTTACAAAGTGAATTTCCTGGAAAAATTAATTACTCTTTTGAATCAGTGGAAGTCTTTCCTGGTGAGTACTGCCGTCCCCGAGCGTGCAGTTTTCAGTTCTTCATCATGAACTGCAAGGTCTTAACAGAATACAGAAAGCTTTCCCAATGCAGCTCTGGTTCTCACGGCTGCTTCACTCTCACCAGGACTTGCCTCATCCCCTGGTAATAAAGTAAGACTAATATTTCCCACTTCTGACATTTATGCCATATTGTGCCCATTATCTTGAAAACCCTTCTGTACTTCATTACCTTGTTACTCTTCTTCATGTATGACAACTGAATTCAGGTGACACATATTCTACAAAGACTTCTTGAATCCCTAAAACTAACTTAAATGTCCATCTTTCATCTTAGGCAAATGATGCTTTTTAGCAATTGGCATAAAATTATACATAATGAAAAGCAAATCTCTTATCCCAAAGTCCTTAATCCATATTCCAGAGGCAATCTTTCAATAGCTTCCTGTAAACCCAAGAGAAATAATCTAAGCAAATACATTTAAGTGATTATCCTTTAATTTGTTAATCAAACTAAACTGTGTAAATTATTCTTTATTCCTATTTTGTACTTCCTAGTTGTACATATTGGATATTGTTCTCTATCACATGGTGCTTTATAAACCAATTATCATAATTCTCACAATGCATTTAAGTTATTGGCTTAAACATTTGTTTTGTAATTGGCTTAAACATTTGTTTTGTAATTGTTTCCTGCCTTTAAAGACAGGGTGTAGCTTGCTCATCTGTGTAGCTGGATATCAACAAGGTTGGCAGGCATGAAGACATTCAGGATATATTTGTTGAACAAATGAAAATGAATTTAGTTTCTACTCCTTAATGTATTTTTATTTCACCGGGTAATGTTCATACTGTATCAACATTGCTCAGGAAATTCCAATAACTATTATGTTAATGTTTCAACTTTATAGGGACAATACTATTCACCTTAAATTGTAAAAAAAATTTTATTGTACTCAATGTGGCTTTAAAAAAGGAGACAGATTAGGAATTTGAAGTACCTTGAACACTGGCTCATTTAAGGAGAGAAACAATTCAGAAAGCCATCACTGGTATCCTCCTGCACAAGCATTGCGTGCATGGAATCAGCTTTGCCCTTTCTAGCTGACCTTTAGAGAAAGCTGAGCTTCTGAGCTCAGCAGTAATCACACAGTGTCACTAGTACTATTACCAATTTTGAACAATGGGAAACTCATGAAACATTTAAAAAGATGTCCTTGGTTACTTAATTTTTATGTTTTAAGCTCATGAATAGAAATGAGCTTTTAAAAACAGTAAATATTTAAATGCAGATCTCATCTCTGTGTGTGTGTGTGTGTGTGTGTGCATTTTTGGAAGTCTTAATCTGCTACTTACTAGTTGTACAGTTTGATCAATTTATGTTATTCTTTTCCCCATTTCTTCACCTGTAAAATTGTTATAGTCACAGCAAGGCACGTAGCACAGTATCTTTGCAAGGACTGAACACTGAAAAAAGCACAAAAGTTATGGAGCACACACCCTGACAGTGTGTGTGTGAAAAACTTGGCTGTTAATTGGGGGTTGGCAGTTCTAGTTCTGGTTTTGCTACTAACTTCCTTTTGATCATTCTCCCCTTGTGATCTAATGAGAAGTGTGGACTGGATGCTCAGAGAGTCCCTTTCTATTCTTCAAGTAGAACACCATCATTTACACTTCATCTGTATCCTCTCAGGGGCATAGCTTCTCACTCAACTTAATTTTAAGTTTACAACACATTCCTTTTCCATGTCATGCACAGTTTTCAAGAACTTATTGAAGGATTAACTCTTCCAAAATTAGGGAATATACTGAGGAAAAATAAATACAAGGGGATTGTCTGATGAGAAAAACCAATGTTGAAGAGAAAGGAGGGGGAATTCCAAGATGGCAGCTGCACAGTAGGTCTGGGAAGCAACCAGTGTAGGCTGAGGCAGGGGACCATGGGCATCTAGATGGAGATCTTCAGGGAAAACAAAAAAGAAAAAAAATAAACATGAATAAATTGTCTGCCTTCTTGACTGTTTAATGAATTGTATTGAAAGGCATTTTTAAAGAGCCCTGGGAAAATGTAAAAACACTTGGATTTTTACAGAAAAATAGTTTTAAAAATGAGACAGTTATTAATAATCAAAACAAAAACAGTTGTTCAAAACAGACAATTAAGTCAATATATTTCTTGGCTCAGTAATGAATACTATTTATATAGATATAGCAATACAATGAAATATGTATCTGAAAATTGAGACATAATTTATATGGTAGAAGGGAGAAAGGGCAGAAGTGTGAAAGAACTCAATCCACATGTAAAATAAGAGGAAAACAAATTTGACTAGTTGGAAAATAACAGGGTGCACGTATTATTTAGATGTGTGGAGGTAAATACCAATATAAAAAGCTAAATGAACTAAAAAATAAAAATTGTTGGGCGGGAGAGTTGCTTCTGGTAGCAGGATAAGGATAAAAGAAGGAAACTATTGGACTACATTTCCCTATTGCTTTTAAACCAGATACATGATCTCTTTTTTTTTCTTTTAAGCATCATCAGTAAGGCTATAGAATAACAGATACAAGGGAACTTGTTAACTATGGCATATGTAGAATGAGATATCAATCTCACTAAACATTGACAGTACTAAATATATTCTTTCACCTGTTTCCTACAGACACGTTGTATGGTAAAATTTATTATCAACTAATATTATAAAGGAAGAGAGTAAGGTTTAAGGAAATCATGATCTCAACAAATAGTAGTAAAAAGAATCATATTTGAGTCTTTTGACTTTAAATGACATTTAATTGCCCTTGCAGAGCACTACCACTTTGACATTGACTGAAAACTTCTACTCCCAGTTAACTGAGTGAGATACAAGAACTTTGGAGTTGCTTGTGACTCCTTCTACTCCTATTTCCAGATAAATAGAACCGCTTCAGATACAGTGTCCTGCGCCTGTCCAAGGGGAAGCATGACGTCAGGGATGCAAGTCCTAGGAGCCTCTTGCTATCGTACATTATGGCAATAGCTTTGCAGTTCAAAAGGTTAAAAAAAAAGCCACAAGGAAAACACAAGAGTGTTATCATATTACAGTGATTTCCATTGCAGCAGAATCTTATTTGTTGTCCCTGGGAAAAAAATACAAATAATTAAAAATAATGTGCACAAAACTGACCTGACCAGTAATGAGATAATAATTTTTCTGTGTGTTTAGACATTGAGTTTGCAATTTTATCCTCCAGTGCTTCTGAGTGTTATACATTTATCGATTGCTGATAACAGTTGCCATTAACAAAATGATATTCCATAGGCCAAACCTTAGCAGTTCTGGCAAAAGAGGGAATTTCACCGTTATAAAGAACTACATATGCTTCCATATTCTTAGTACTCTGTTTCTGTACAAACATTTCAAATAGGATGGAATCATAGGGGCACTTTCTGTCTTTACTATAAACTATCTGGTACCTGGTATCTATAAGTTCTAAGGATAAATAGTAGTAGAAGTAGTGGTATTACTAGTGATAATAATGCAAGTGGAAAATGGTAGAAAATTATAATTGTTGCAATATTGTTTCTTCCCTGGAACACCTATTTATATGCAAGGACAACATAGTTTGTGCATGACTAATACTTACTAATGCATACTTTGTTATCTTCTAAATTCCACCATTGATTTATCCATCCAGGCATGGATGGATGCATGCATCTGTTCACATGTTCAACAAATATTTACCAGGTACCCACCACATGCCTGACCTGGTTCAATGCCCAGTGGACACAGAGTTGACAAGCACAGTTCATGACCTTTATAGTAGGAGATGGAACATAAGAACGTAGTTTCAATATGAAATGGCAGATGGGGTAATTGAAATAACAAGGCACCAGCTTGAGTCCAGGGTAAACTCATCTCAGTCTGGTACATTAGGATCCCCTGTATAGTTGCTGGGTATTTCTCTCCACAGGAAGGGAGAGAGCTAAGGCTAAGACTCAAGGAAATACATCTGGGTCCAAGGGAAGGACTGATTCTAAACATGTCTGCATGTTGCCTCTCTGTCCTCCAGCCCAAATCCCTCCAATTCTTCCTGACCTGGGGAGAGGCTATAGAAGAATGATTAAGAATTATAGTCTCTTTCTCCTCTCTCATATATCATCTCCATGTATCTGATGTTGAGTAACTGGGAGAGTCAAGAAGCAGAAATCAGACAATGATCAAAGCCCAGTTTCACTCAATGTTCTCCATATGGAAGAACATCCTAGAATTTGCATTAAAAAAACACTATCCTTATGATATGCCCTAATATGATACTCTGAAATGACCTTAAATAAATCTTACCTGCCCTCTGAGCTGTAGGTAGAGGGAATGTGAAACAACATCAATGGAGAGTCTTTTTTTTTTTTTTTTTTTTTGCCTCAGGGCCTTATTCTTTAAATAAGAATAGGTGACGACCTAAAACAGATATTTTGGCTCACCTCGTCCCAAAAATTTAGAGCATTTTTTTCTTACATTTAGCATATTGTATTACTGAACTCATTTTGAGATTGGGAGGGGAATTAGGAATATATAATATATTTAAGTCAAAGCAAATCCTTTGTTCTTTGTTTCAACAGCTGTTAGGAGACAAGGATTTTAAATAAGAATTAAAAGGATAAATTAGAGAAGAAAATACCATTTCAGATGTTGTCTATATTTCTAACTTAAACACATTTCAAAGCATCTTCAAATATTGATGACATGAAGCTACTACTTTTATTCTCCCTGGACAGAGAGAAAAGATGTTTATCTTATACAGATCTTTGCCTTACTGAACATGGTTGTTTTTTTGTTTCTTTGTTTGTTTTTTTCTTGACAAAATGTCATTTCATTGGTTTAATAGCTGAACAAATGGCACTTTCAATCTTGCATAATTTGGTCTAAGTATCTGTCATTTCCTAGGATTAATGCCAGATGGACACTGGGAACATTCTAAGAATTCGCTGCTAAAATAAAGAGAGGGTCCAAATACACACCTGGTCACAAGTGATGAGAGTGTGATGGATAACAGAGGCATTTATTGAACAAGAGGATATACAGATGGCTTTGCAAGATTCAGGTTGACCTCTTTTTTTAAAATTATTTTTTTAATGAAGTATAGTTGCTTTACAATATTGTGTTAGTTTATACAGTACAGCAAACTGAATCAGCTATATGTATACATATATCCTCTCTTTTTTGATTTCCTTCTCATTTAGGTCACCAGAGAGCATTGAGTAGAGTTCCCTGTTCTATACAGTAGGTTCTCATTAGTTATCTTTTTTTTTTTTTTTTTTTTTTTTTTTTGCGGTACGCGGACCTCTCACTGTTGTGGCCTCTCCCGTTGTGGAGCACAGTCTCCGGATACACAGGCTCAGCAGCCATGGCTCATGGGCCCAGCCGCTCCGCGGCATATGGAATCTTCCCAGACCAGGGCACGAACCCGTGTCCCCTGCATCAGCAGGTGGACTCTCAACCACTGTGCCACCAGCGAAGCCCCTAGTTATCTATTTTATACATAGTTTCAATAGAGGTTGACCTCTTAAAATACAATGCAACAAAACAAGAGCCAGAAGTCTCCTTTACCTCTTCTTTTAAATCACTATATACTCATTTCACTAAGAATTTACCAGGTATAGGGCACTGGGCTAAGCATAGTCTTATCGACAAGGTTCAATGCTTATATGCATTTTAAGCATGAGGAAATAGACTCCAAGAGGTTAAATAACATAGCTAATTCACATTTTAAAAAGTGACAAAAGTGAAATGTTAATCCAGAGCTCTCCAACTTTAAACCTGTGTATACTCTACCACATTTTGGAGGATTATTAAATCTTATAATTTGGAGGCTGAAAAGGAAAACTAATCTCATCCAGCCATGTGTTCATAGTTATTTGCTTACAACATTTACAACAAAACAAGCACATCTTGATTGGCTTCAAAATGTTTTCTCTCTCAATGGATTAGGAACATATTGTGGACAGTTTCCATGTTATCTACTTTGTCCCCCTATGTTGCCTTATGTTACTGGAACATAGTAAATGCATAGTAATTATTTGATGCATGAATTTAACATCAACTGTAAAGCTGCACTCTATTCCATGTGACCTCCTACATGGTTGGAAGTTTTTAGATCCTGGAAGCCAATCATGGAATAGAGAATTAAAAAGTGTCGATTTTGTTAGGAATTGGATGCTAAGATGTAAACTGACTGCCATGTGGCTGACAGGGTCTTGGTACACCAGCCAGATGCCAGGCCTGAGCCTCTGAGGTGGGAGCAGAGTTCAGGACATTGGACCACCAGAGGCCTCCTGGCCCCATGTAATGTCAATCAGCAAAAGCTCCCCCAGAGATCTCCGTCTCAACGCTAAGACCCAGCTCCACTCAACGAACAGCAAGCTCCAGTGCTGGACACCCCATGCCAAAAAACAAGCAAGACAGGAAAACAACCCCACCCATTAGCAGAGAGGCTGCCTAAAATCATACTAAGTTCCAGACACCACCGGACATGGTCCTGCCCACCAGAAAGACAAGATCCAGCCTCATCCAGCAAAACACAGGCACCAGTCCCCTCCACCAGGAAGCCTACACAACCGCTGAACCAACCTTACGTACTGGGGCAGAGACCAAAAACAACGGGATCTACGAACCTGTAGCCTGTGAAAAGGAGACCTCAAACACAGTAAGTTAAGCAAAATGAGAAGACAAAGAAACACACAGCAGATGAAGGAGCAAAGTAAAAACCCAGCAGAACAAACAAACAAAGAGAAAAGAGGCAGTCTACCTGAAAAAGATTTCAGAGTAATGATTTTGAAGATGATCCAAAATCCTGGAAATAGAATGGAGAAAATACAAGAAACAATTAACAAGGACCTAGAACTAAAGAGCAAAGAAACAATGATGAACAACACAATAAGTGAAATTTAAAATTCTCTAGAAGGAATCAATAGCAGAATAATTGAGGCAGAAGAATGGATAAGTGACCTGGAAGATAAAATAGTGGAAATAACTACCACAGAGCAGAATAAAGAAAAAGAAAAAGAAAGAAAAGAAATAAGGACAGTCTCAGAGACCTCTGGGACAACATTAAATGCACCAACATTCAAATTATAGGGGTCCCAGAAGAAGAAGAGAAAAAGACAGGGACTGAGGAAATATTTGAAGAGATCATAGTTGAAAACTTCCCTAATATGGGAAAGGAAATAGTTAATCAAGTCCAGGAAGCACGGAGAGTCCCATACAGTATAAATCCAAGGAGAAACATGCCAGGACACATATTAATCAAACTATCAAAAATTAAATACAAAGAAAAAATATTAAAAGCGGCAAGGGAAAAACAATAACATACAAGGGAATCCCCATAAGGTTAACAGCTGATCTTTCAGCAGAAACTCTGCAAGCCAGAAGGGAGTGGCAGGACATATTTAAAGTGATGAAAGGGGAAAACCTACAACTAAGATTACTCTACCCAGCAAGGATCTCATTCAGATTCGACAGAGAAATTAAAAATTTTACAGGCAAGCAAAAGCTAAGAGAATTCAGCACCACCAAACCAGCTTTACAACAAATGCTAAAGGAACTTCTCTAGGCAGGAAACACAAGAGAAGGAAAACACCTACAATAACAAACCCAAAACAATTCAGAAAATGGTAATAGTAGCATACATATCAATAACTACCTTAAATGTAAATGGATTAAATGCTCCAACCAAAAGACATAGACTGGCTGAATGGATACAAAAACAAGATCCGTATATATGCTGTCTACAAGAGACCCACTTCAGACCTAGGGACACATACTGACTGAAAGTGAGGGGATGGAAAAAGATATTCCATGCAAATGGATATCAAAAGAAATCTGGAGTAGCAATTCTCATAACAGACACAATAGTCTTTAAAATAAAGACTATTACAAAAGACAAAGAAGGACACTACATAATGATGAAGGGACCAATCCAAAAAGAAAACACAACAATCATAAATATTTATGCACCCAACATTGGAGCACCTCAATACATAAGGCAAATGCTAATAGCCATAAAAGGGGAAGTCAACAGTAACACAATAATAGTAGGGGACATTAACACCCCACTTTCACCAATGGACAGAATTCATCCAAAATTCATTTCATCCAAAATGAAAATAAATAAGGAAATACAAGCTTTAAATGACACATTAAACACGATGGACTTAATTGATATTTATAGGACATTCCATCCAAAAACAACAGAATACACATTCTTTTCAAGTGCTCATGTAACATTCTCCAGGATAGATCATATCTTGGGTCACAAATCAAGCCTTGGTAAATTTAAGAAAATTGAAATAGTATCAAGTATCTTTTCTGACCACACACTATGAGACTACATATCAATTACAGGAAAAAACCTGTAAAAAATACAAACAAATGGAGGCTAAACAATACATTACTAAGTAACCAAGAGACCACTGAAAAAATCAAAGATGAAATCAAAAAATACCTAGAAATAAATGACAATGAAAACATGACGGCCCTAAACCTATGGCATGCAGCAAAAGCACTTCTAAGAGGGAAGTTTATAGCAATACAGTCCTACCTCAAGAAAAAAGAAAATTCTCAAATAAACAAGCTAACCTTATGCCTAAAGCAATCAGAGAAAGCAGAACAAAACCCCCCAAAATTTAGCATAAGGAAAGCAATCATAAAGATCACATCAGAAATAAATGAAAAAGAAATGAAACAATAGCAAAGATCAATAAAACTAAAAGCTGGTTCTCTGAGAAGATAAACAAAATTGATATACCATTACCCAGACTCATTAAGGAAAAAAGGGAGAAGACTCAAATCAACAAAATTAGAAATGAAAAAGGAGAAGTAACAACTGACACTGCAGAAATACAAAAGATCATGAGAGATTACTACAAGCAACTCTATGCCAATAAAATGGACAACCTGGAAGAAATGGACAAATTCTTAGAAATGCACAACCTGCCAAGACTGAATCAGGAAGAAATAGAAAATATGAATAGACCAATCACAAGCACTGAAATTGAAACTGTGATTAAAAATCTTCCAACAAACAAAAGCCCAGGACCAGATGGCTTCACAGGCGAATTCTATCAAACCTTTAGAGAAGAGCTAACACCTGTCCTTCTCAAAGTCTTCCAAAATATAGCAGAGGGATGAACACTCCCAAACTCATTCTACGAGGCCACCATCACCCTGATACCAAAACAAGACAAAGATGTCACAAAAAAAGAAAACTACAGGCCAATATCACTGATGAACATAGATGCAAAAATCCTCAACAAAATACTAGCAAACAGAATCCAATAGCGCATTAAAAGGATCATACACCATGACCAAGTGGGGTTTATCCCAGGAATGCAAGGATTATTCAGTATACGCAAATCAATCAATGTGATACACCATATTAACAAATTGAAGGAGAAAAACCATATGATCATCTCAATAGATGCAGAAAAAGCTTTTGACAAAATACAGCACCCATTTATGATAAAAACCCTCCAGAAAGTAGACATAGAGGGAACTTACCATATATGACAAACCCACAGCCAACGTCATCCTCAGAGGTGAAAAACTGGAAGCATTTCCACTAAGATCAGGAACAAGACAAGGTTGCCCACTCTCACCACGATTATTCAACACAGTTTTGGAAATTTTAGCCACAGCAATCAGAGAAGAAAAAGAAATAAAGGAATCCAAATCGGAAAAGAAGAAGTAAAACTGTCACTGTTTGCAGATGACATGATACTATACATAGAGAATCCTAAAGATGCTACCAGAAAACTACCAGGACTAATCAATGAATTTGGTAAAGTAGCAGGTTACAAAATTAATGCACAGAAATATCTTGCATTCCTATACCCTAATGATGAAAACTCTGAAAGAGAAATTGAGGAAACACTTGCATTTACCACTGCAACAAAAAGAATAAAATACCTAGGAATAAACCTACCTAAGGAGACCAAAGTCCTGTGTGCGTAAAACTATAAGACACTGATGAAAGAAATTAAAGATGATACAAACAGATGGAGAGATGTACCATGTTCTTGGAGGAAGAATCAACATTGTGAAAATGACTATACTACCCAAAGCAATCTACAGTTTCAATGCAATCCCTATCAAACTACCACTGGCATTTTTCACAGAACTAGAACAAAAAATTTCACAATTTGTATGGAAACACAAAAGACCCTGAATAGCCAAAGCAATCTTGAGAAAGAAAAACAGAGCTCGAGGAATCTGGCTGCCGGTCTTCAGACTATATTACAGAGCTCCAGTAATCAAGACAGTATGGTACTGGCACAAAATCAGATATATAGATCAATGGAAAAGGATAGAGAGACCAGAGATAAACCCACACATATATGGTCACCTTATCTTTGATAAAGGAGGCAAGAATATACAATGGAGAAAAGACAGCCTCTTCAATGACTGGTGCTGGGAAAACTGAACAGCTACCTATAAAAGAATGAAATTAGAACACTTCCTAACACCATACACAAAAATAAACTCAAAATGGATTAAAGACCTAAATGTAAGGCCAGACATTATAAAACTCTTAGAGGAAAACATAGGCAGAACACACTATGACATAAATCACAGCAAGATCCTTTTTGACCCACCTCCTAGAGAAATGGAAATAAAAACAAAAATAAACAAATGGGACCTAATGAAACTTAAACACTTTTGCACAGCAAAGGAAACCATAAAGAAGACGAAAAGGCAACCCTCAGAATGGGAGAAAATATTTGCAAACAAAGCAACTGACCAAGGAGTAATCTCCAAAATATACAAGCAGCTCATGCAGTTCAATATCAAAAAAACAAACAGCCCAATCAAAAAATGGGCAGAAGATCTAAATAGACATTTCTCCAAAGAAGATATACAAATTGCCAACAAGCACATGAAAGAATGCTCAACATCACCAATAATTACAGAAATGCAAGTCAAAACTACAATGAGGTATCGTCTCACACCAGTCAGAATGGCCATCATCAAAAAATCTACAAACAATAAATGCTGGAGAGGATGTGGGGAAAAGGGAACCCTCTTGCACTGTTGGTGGGAATGTAAATCGATACAGCCACTATGGAGAACAGTATGGGGGTTCCTTAAAATCTAAAAGTAGAACTACCATATGACCCAGCAATCCCACTACTGGGCATATACCATGAGAAAACCATAATTCAGAAAGAGTCATGTACCACAGTGTTCATTGCAGCACTATTTACAATAGCCAAGACATGGAAGCAACCTAACTGTCCATCAACAGTTGAATGGGTAAAGAAGATGCGGCCCATATATACAATGGATTATTACTCAGCCATAAAAAGAAACGAAACTGAGTTATTTGTAATGAGGTGGATGGACCTGGAGTCTCTCATACAGAATGAAATAACTCAGAAAGAGAAAAACAAATACCGTATGCTAACACATGTATATGGAATCTAACAAAAAAAATTGTCCTGAAGAACCTAGGGGCAGGACAGGAATAAAGACGCAGACGTAGAGAATGGACTTGAGGACACGGGGAGGGGGAAGGGTAAGCTTGGGGGGAAGGGTAAGCTGGGACAAAGTGAGAGAGTGGCACTGACATGTATATACTACCAAATGTAAAATAGATAGCTAGTGGGAAACAGCTGCATAGCACAAGGAGAGCAGCTCGGTGGTTTGTGACCACCTGGAGGGGTGGGTTAGGGAATGTGAGAGGGAGATGCAAGTGGGCGGGGATAGGGGATATATATATACGTACAGCTGATTCACTTTGTTATAGAGCAGAAACTAACAGAACGTTGTAAAGCAATTATACTCCAATAAAGATGTTAAAAAAAAAGAAAAACTGCAAAGCTGCAGACAAGTCATGTTTTTCTCTCACTTTATTGTCAATTTATCCCCTTCTATTTAGACTCTCATTTCATCATCTTTCCACCATCCTCATGCCTTAATTTTATCTAAATTATGCTTACATATGTTTGTCCAAAGTTTAGCTCATCTAGGCATCGTTATCGCATGATTACTCTTCTAGAGAACTCAGAGTTTGGGGGAGAATGGATACACGTATATGTATGGCTGAGTTGCTTTGCTGTGCACCTGAAACTATCACAATACTGTTCATCGGCCATACTCCAATATAAAATAAAAAGTTAAAAATAAAAAATAAAGAACTTTTGTGCACACAGGAAGGATATGCAAATTACACATTAATTTATGATAATTTATGGACAATGAGGGGTAATGTATAGACAATGATTGATATTGGAAACTTTTGCATTACTGTTTATTTTATTTTTCAAAATCCGGGAATTCCTATGATATACAACTTTACAAAACTGCAGAGTACATAAAGGTTGTTTATAAGGATTGTATGTACTTTTGGCTTTTAAGTAGTCAAATATTTTTAAATATTTAAGAAATTGGTTTAATGAAAGAGTTAAACATATGAAAAGTATAAAATTGGCAACATGCTAAAAAATGTTTGAGGAGGAATCACAGATACTACAGATTTAAATTAAAATCTCTGACAATTAAGATGAATAGAAACATGATGGAAAAGAATTACTGTTAGAAATAAGAGTGAAATGTCATAGCACTAAACCAGCAGTCTGGGTGTGAACAGCCAATAGCTACAATTAATATGAGAAGCCTAGCAAGGGAAGTGTGTATTCCAAATGGGAATATTGCAATGAAAGCTACCAGGGATAAGTTAAACACATGTAATGAATACTCTGAGTTTTCCACATTTGAACTATGAAACACATGAGTAATCAAAATTCAATCCCTGCTTACACTAAGAGAATCTAGAATCTAGAATGGCTTAGTAATGCCAGGTCAGGCAGTATGCAGTTGACCCTCGACCAACATGGGCTTGAACTGCGCAGGTCTACTTTGTTTTTTCAATAAATACATACTACAGTACTACACAATCCATGGATGGCTGAATCCATGAATGCGGAACTGAGGATATGGAAGGCTGACTTTAAATGCGGATTTTCAACGGCCTGTGGGGTCAATACCCCTAACGCCTGAGTTGTTCAAATGTCAAGGTGTTCCAATGAGTCTGTGGTTATCTCATCTATGAAATAAAAATGACCATGCATGTCTCATGTGATTCTGATAAAGGTGAAGTAAATAAAAAGATCTGCAAATATCTCAAAATGAGAATTAGGCAAGAGAAGGTAGTTAATATATACTGTTTACATTTTTGTATAGTTGTGCTTTTGATAAAATTTTGACAAAATTTATATGGCTTCCAGATATCTCAATATCTTTGTGACGTTTCAAAACTAATCCTTTTTTTATTTTTCTGATGAGAATTGGAAGTAAAACTTAGATGCAGGTCAAAGCAGTCAATAGAGTGTCAGTTATGAGTTTCAAGACAGATTAATCATCTTTCTAGTTTTAACTCAGCATTTGCTCTCCCTCTTTTAAAACTTCTCATGACTCCTTGTTGCCAATATGTTTAGTCCCAAAGCTAGGTAACAGAAAGTAAGATTTATATCCTACTGTATTTCAGTTCACTCATGTAGTGTCTATCTATATTCCTGCCAAGAAAGCTATGTGAATTTATTCAGTCATCAAAAATACTGTGGCATCTACTTTGGGCAGGTTACTGTGCCAGACACTGAGAAGATACAGATGAATATGAAAATTCTCCATTCTTAATAAGAATCATAGTATTCCTACAGAGATAGCTCAGTTAAATGAACATTAGAACTTAGCAGAGGAAATCTCAGGCAAGTATTAGAACAGGAGAAGCAGGCATTTAAGTTAGACTAGAACAACAAGATGAATAAGTTTTAGAGATCTACTGTACAATATAGTGCCTATAGTTAACAACATGGTATCATTAACTTAAAAAATGTTAAAGGATAGATCTCATGTTAAATGTTCTTCACATACACACACACACACACACACACACACAGGAAACTTTTTAAGGTAATGAATATGTTTATTTTGATTGTGGTGAAGGTATCATGTGCATATGTGTACATCCAAACTCAATGATTGTAGACATTAAGTATGTGCAGCTTTTTTTTGTATATCAATTATACCTTAATAAAGTTGTAAAAACATAAATTAGGCTAGAAAATATGTTCAGGGAAGGCATTAAATATGAAGAGATGACTTGAGCTGTTGGTTAGAAATAAATTGAGGTCATTCAGTGCATGAGTTAAAAACAAAATCTAGATTAACTGGAAGAGCATGGAGCATGACATTGTCTAGACATGTGGAAGAGCATGGGAGTTTTAATGTTACTTAAATATGCAACACCCCTTAATGCCTCCATGTGTTGCAAATGCTAGTCATGTTGATTCTACATATATCCCTTTATCTCTTCTACAGTTGGCTCCTGTGAATTTATCAAGATCAAGTGAAAATATAAATTCTTTCATGAGGTCTATTTAATTACTCAAGCTGGGGTATTTATGTCATTCTTTGACTTGGTGCTAAAAACAATGGCACATATTCTTTTTAGCGGATTCTGTAGTATTGCAACAAGATCCTCTCTTGAAGGCCAATGTCTCTGATCACCAACTGATGGAAAAGGAAATAGGGTGAATGTGTTACTTGCAAAGGTTGGCTCAATATGTGGGTGTGAGATAAATATTGACTGCTGTAGTACATCCTCACTAATGAGGGGTCATGCAAGATATCAGGGAGAGGAAAAAAATCAACAACAACAGTTGGAAGATATCTCGGTGGTGCAATTGTCATCCAATATGTGTGAAAAGTATAGTGGCCTGAGATAAGAATGCACATGGAGTCATAGGTAGTAGCAAATGGATAATCTAATTGGTCATGGGCCTAGAAAGAAAATGATTGGAAGACCATGGATAAGGAGATCTAGAGCAGTGGTCCCCAACCTTTTTGGCACCAGGGACCAGTTTTGTGGAAGATGATTTTTCCTCGGATCAGGGGCGTCAGGGGAATGGTTCAGGCAGTAATGAGAGCAATGGGGAGTGATGGGGAGTGGCAGATGAAGCTTCACTCACTCCCCTGCCACTCACCTCCTGCTGTGCGGCCCAGCTGCAATATCAGCTCTTCTCTGGGTCTCCAGCCTGGAGGTCTGCCCTGAAAATTTCAGGCTCATCAGCTTCCTTAATTGTGTGAGCCGGTTTCTTAAAATCTCTCCCTTTCCCTCCCTCTGTCTCTTCCACTCTCCATCTCTCTCTCTCTCTCTCCATATATATATATATTATATATATATAAAATGTATATATATATACATAATATTGATTCTGTTTCTCTCAGTAAACCTGACTAACACAGCTCTGTAAAAGAGACTAACTCTAGAGAAGCCAAATTCAAACTTGTCTTTGTAACATATGACTATATACTTTAATACAACATGTAATTTATCCAAATTAAATTTAGATTACTGTAGTTTAAGCAAATATCAATGGGAGTTGTTTTGGTTTTGGTTTTATAATTTTATTTATTTTTAAAAGCAGAGTAACAATTTTTTAAAATATAAAAACTCCAGTACATTCATGGTGCACTGTCTGTGGCCATCAGAAATCAATCTATTTTCAGATAATATGCTTAAGGATTAGAGGGATTAGTCAATACTTATTAATCAACCCTTCCGCTTTAATTTCATTTAAAACCAGCTTCACTGGAATAGAGATGGGTTATTTTTTATCTCTTTAAAAATAAGCAAGAAAAGCATTTGTGAAAATGAAGCTGGATTTTGATTAGTGTTCATAGTTGTTATATTTATGCTTGAACTTTTTTTTGTGTGTGTGTGTGTTACGCGGGCTTCTCACTGCTGTGGCCTCTCCCGTTGCGGAGCACAGGCTCCGGACGCGCAGGCTCAGCGGCCATGGCTCACGGGCCCAGCCGCTCCGCGGCACGTGGGATCCTCCCAGACCGGGGCACGAACCCGTGTCCCCTGCATCGGCAGGCGGACTCTCAACCACTGCGCCACCAGGGAAGCCCTATGCTTGAACTTTTAAAATTGAAATTGCTATTTGGCACACAATAGTAATACAAATTTGATCTGATTTTTAAGGGTTGATCATATTTTAATGCTTTATATCTTTTTCAGTTTGTGACATATTACTTGAATAAATTATTTCAGAAGGAAGGAAGATGATGGCACTTTTACAATTTCACTATTTTCATACCATAATAAGTTTATTATTCATTTTCCAAAGAACACAGAAGTGATTTTCCTTTCAGGGAGGATGAATCACTATCATTAATTCATTAATTGATGTATAACATTGATAGTCAATGGCCTGGTCCTTGATTCCTGATTCTAAGTCAATGTTTTGGAAACAGGAGCAAGACTTATTTTTGAGTACTTCTCTGATAAGTTGAGATATATAACTACACGGTAACTAAATCAAACCGTGACACAGATGTCTAACATATTTCCAACACACTAGTCAAATAGTAAGCAAGAGCATCTGTATCAGATTCAAGCAGCATCATTTGCCAACACTTCTTTGGTCATGAGAAGATGCTTGCCACTTTATTCATAATCACTCCTGAGTTAGTGCAGTGGAATAAATTAGACAAAAACCTAAAGGAGCTATGGGAAGCAATATAATTAATCTCCCTCAAAAAGTAGATTTTCTTTCACAACAGAAATACAGATGTTGCCTCTGATGGTTTCATTCAGTAAGACACAAAATACCTGATTGGGTAATAGCCTGATTATTGACAATTTGAGTGGCTGACCTAGCACTGTGATTAAAGTATTGACTCTAATTTATGGGTTCTGGGAAAGTTGCAATTAAATGAAAGCAACACACAAGCCATAATGAAAAAAATATTATATTGCATTCTCTCCTGCATATGGAAGAGTAGGAGCAAAGTGTGCATGGTGGTTGAGATTAGGGTGGATCTTCACAGTCTGAGTTTCCCCAATTCCACAAGAGACACAGAGCAATAAGCCAGATAAAGCATGTGTAAGTACTTCTGAATCAGAAACTTGATATCTCAGAGACAACAATCTGTCCTCCTTTCCTATGAAGTATATATCTTTGGGAGCTAGAGGAAGGTAGAGTGTGGATGAATAGTAGGGCTATTTCTCCAGAAATTCTAATTATAATTATTTATATGGTATTTTCAATCAAGTATTCAAGGAAGCTGAAATGAAACTATTCTGTAAGTGAAGGAGAAGGATACAAAATTATCTCTAAACCTGATGTATCCTGACTAGATTTAGATATGGCAATTTTAAAAAATAAATGAAGACAATGCTTTACCAGTTCTAAGATATTGTGCTCAGTGATTTTATTTATCTCATATAATTTTCAGAAAAAATTCTGAGGGTTATATATTGTCTTTATTATATAAATAAAAATGGCAAATCTTGGAGAGTTTCAGTATTTTGCTTGTAGTTACAATGCATATACAGAATTCAAACACATGTCTGTTTTACCCAGTACCTGTGCTCTTTCCACTGAACAGTTATGTCTTTCTATATGATAACTTAAATGATTATGTAAGTGGAAAGATTATGCTTTTCTATCAAGTCTATGGACATTGTTAGATGCTATAAGTGACAAAGTTGGGGACAAAAGAAAGTCCTGCATTGAATGAGACCAGAAGTGTGGATGTCTCTTTTAGTGTCACTCTGTAGGACTTGTGTCCTAATATCATTTTAGTGTGTTGTAATAGGAAATCTACATATTCCTAATATTTCTAATTCTTCTTCCCTTGAGAGCACATTGGAAAATTGGACTTTCCTAACCCTTTAATGTTGTGAATGGTTAAATATCTAATTGTGCCAATGGAATATATGAAAAGAAGTGGCCTGCCGTTTTCCTGGACAAGACATTTAACTGTCAGTACTTGATTATACAACTGTCTCCTTCTGTGCCACAAAGAATTTGAAGGCATTTGTGTGCAATAGCATATCATAAGATGGCATAATATTATAAAATGGCATAGGGTGAATGTGTAGGGTAATGTGTGTTGGGCATGTAGCATGGATATGAAAAACACAATTCAGTCGTGCTAAGCCTTGAAGATTTTTTGTATTTTGATACTGCAATATAGTTTAGCCTCTCCTGACAGATGGAGATATAAAAGGATAATTATATTTCTTTTTTTAAAACTTATTTATTTTATTTTTGGCTGCGTTGGGTCTTCATTGCTGCCCACGGGCTTTCTCTAGTTGCAGTGAACGGGGGCTACTCTTCATTGTGGTGTGCGGGCTTCTCATCCCAGTGGCTTCTCTTATTGCAGAGCACAGGTTCTAGGCTCACAGGCTTCAGTAGTTGTGGCACGCAGGCTCAGTAGTTGTGGCGCATGGGCTTAGTTGCTCCGCAACATGTGGGGTCTTCCCAGACCAGGACCAGGGCTCGAACCCGTGTCCCCTGCATTAGCAGGCAGATTCTTAACCACTGTGCCACCAGGGAAGCCCTGTTATATTTCTCATGTATTATTCTTTCATCACAAAGCAGAGTAGCACATAAAATAGCTTATATGGGAAGAAAACATCAGAAGTAAAAAGCTGCTTCCATATTATTTACTGCATTTCATCTTCCTACAGCCTATTTTTTTATTTTGAAAAAGAGAGTGTTCAGGTTCATGGGGATAAAGAAATGTGTTCTGTGTCACACAGCAGTTATTTGGAGTCTGCATGTGAATGAAGATACTGTAGCTTTTAGACCAAGATTTCTTTCTCTTGTCCGTGGCCAGTCCTAGTTCTTAGTGCCAAATCCGATTAATGTGCTTCAGCCCTAAATGGACTCTTTTACTAGGCTTTTCAGCTGAATTTAGCATTACTCCTAAACTTCTCTGTTCCTTTGACTCCTGTGGCACCACTTTTCTTTATTCACTCTTTTATCTTTATTTGCTTCCTTCATGGACATCACTTCCTCTGCGTGTCTCTTAAATATTCATATTTTTATGTGTTCTCTGCTAATGTCATTCTTTTCTCTAACATCTCCAACTGGGTGATCTCATCCACTCTCATGGTTGTAATTCTCATTTTTATGCTAATGACTCCATTTATAGGCAAGTATGAACTCATTCTGAAATTCAAAGCTCTATATCTAGTGCTGTAGATGCATCTCCTTTCGAATGTTCCCAAGACAACTCAACGTATCATATCCAAAATTAATGCATCTTTCTTCCTAATGTGCATGTTATCTGTATTCCAGATAAATGTCATCATTCACCTAGTCACTAAATCCAGAAACTTGGCCATCACCACAAACTCTTCCATCTTTGTCACCACAACACAATCTGTCAAGCTCCAAAATAAGTTCATAACTTCTAGATAATATGGTGGTTTTTGAGCACATTTTCCACTTTCTGCCCAAATCCCAGATTAGTTTTTTTTTCTTTTAATTTTGCTTGATACTCCCATTAAACTGATGTATGAACAATAACCAGGCATTCTGCTTTCTATCTTCATCCTTCTTCCTCAATAAGCCACATTTCTCTCAGCATGCTGTCTCAATAACATATTCCTAATCAATTCTATTGAAGTATAATTTATATATAAATTTTATACATGTTTAAATGTAGAGTTTACTAAGTGTTAACATATATAAATACCCATTTTATTAGTGAGTTTGAACTCCTATAACAGAAATAGTATAGACGGGGTGGCTTAAACAGTAGAAATTTATTTTCTCACACTCTGGAGGCTAGAAGTGCGAGAAAGTAAAGGCACAGACTTTGCTCCTAAGAAAGTCACAGCTTTTGCTCCTAATAAAGACACAGCCTTTGTTATATACTAAATGGTGTAGAGCTGAGAATAAGGTAATAAGAAAATCTTTATTAGGAAGGAAGACTGAGATTCTGGTCTATTTGGTTTCTGGTAGAAGCTCTCTTCCTGGCTTGCAGATGGGTCCAAAAGAGAAATAGAAAATGCTCTCTGGTATGCCTTCTTATAAGGACACTACTCCTACTGAATCAGGGTGCCATCCTTATGACCTTATTTAACCTTACTTCTTCAAGGTCCTATCTCCAAATGCAGTCACATTGGGGGTTAGAGCTTCAACACATGAATTTTGGATAGACATAATTCATTCCATAGCACCCATGTTTTCACCATCTCCATCCAGATATAAAACGTTTCCTTAACCAAGAAAAAATAATTTTATGTCTCTTTACATTCAACACACTTATACACTCAAAAACAAATAAACAACCAAAAAAATAAAATAGAATAAAACAAATCTAGTAAGTCACTGATCATCCTTCTGTCCCTGTATATTGCTTTGTCTTCTCTAGAGTTCCTTATAAGTGGATCATACAGCGATTTGCTTCTTTTACTGTGTATAAGGTTTCTGAGATGTGTCCATTTTGTCTGTTTCAGTAGTTTTTCCCTTTTATTGCTGAATAAGTAGTATTTCATACCACACTTTGTTTATCCATTCACCTGTTGGTAGATGGATTGTTTCCAGTTTGGGACAATAATAAGTACAAATGCTATGAACTTTTATGTACAAATCTTTGAGTGAATGTATGGTTTTATTTCTTTGAGGTAAGTACCTATGTGTAGAATTGTATGTTCAATTATGGTCTGATCATCTTGAACTTGTACAGGTTTCTCTTTATACTTTGCTAGGAAACCCAAGGTATTTTCCACGTTCCTCTAACTTTTGAAGGAGCGAACTCCACTCTGTTTCCCTTACAAAACTTATCAATCTTCATTTCAGGCTTTCTTCATCAGGAAAGTACATCTTACTTTTGTGTGTGATATTTGCTCCTAATAAAGGCACAGCCTTTATCAAATACTAAATGGTGTAGGGCTGAGAAGAAGGTAATAAGGAAATCTTTCCACTCTGATGGGGCTGGAACTCAGACACTACCCTTCCCTATTCACAGCCTGATCTCTACTGTCTCCTTCTGTTTTCAACTCCAGAGCAGATACTCTCTGATAAGCCTCAGGTGACCCCACCATGCACATGCACAACCCAGCTTTCAGCCACAAACTTAGGTAGGAATCTCACATGAATTCTGGGGCCCTTCTCTGAAGTTCCATCTTTCAGACTCAGCTGCCTTTATCTCTGATTTCCACTTCCTCAACTCAGTGGACAGCTGTACCCTACTCAGACTTTATCCTTATGTGCTGAGAAATTTTCCCTAGACAGATATTCGGGCAATGGGATTCACCTTATGAGCCCTCCTCCCCTCAGAGATGACCCAGTTGCAATGCCTATTCTCTGAGTATGAAAAGTGTCACCTTATGTATCTTGTCTACTTTTATGGTTTTCATGGTAGGAGTGCTAGCCTGATCTGGTACTAGCTGAAACATATTTTGCAATAAAATTTTAACTACCTATTCACATGCTGAAAATCCTTAAAATATATATATATCACAATCAGATCAGCATAGTTTTCAAGGCCCTTCATGCCTGGCTCCTCGAGTTTGCTCTTTATTCTCTCCTAATCTTCTTCTCATTTCTGAAATTCTAAATTTCTTACAAACACCACGCTGCTGTTAGCCCTCACCCATGCCTACATACATGTTTCGTTGTTTGATACCCCAGCTTATACATGTGAAAAGAGTTGGAGTCCCTCAAATGCTTAAGTTGTCATTTAGATATGTTTGCCCCATTTATTGACAATAGGCCGCTGGGTGTATATGCAACAACTAAATGAACGAGAGTTCTGTGAATCCCCTCAAAGGGGAGAAAATAGTCTTTAAAAATTTTTAAGTAGTAAATGACCAAATGTCAGAAGCATCTGTCAGATAAACAAACAATGCCAAGGTCTCCCTTTGTTCAAGGGGAGGAGCATGGCTATTCTTTTGAAACAATAAATCAGGTATGAGAAGTTCGTTTAAATTTTCTTTAAAAATATTCTAAATAAGAGGACAGAATGAGAAAGGATAATCAAAAATTCTAAAAATAATAAACTTAGAAGAAATACTTCTAAGGTATTCAGCCCACCATATAAGGCTTTATAAATCCCATTCATTTATCTATCATATATTTATGAATCACCTCCAATAAGTAGATCTTAATGGGGATACACAAAGATGAATGAGGTATTCTTTTCCCAGAATGCCCTTCCAAATTATTTTCTGATCATCCCCTAAGGAAAAAAAAAAATTTCTCTTCAATTGAAAAGTCCAAAGGTATATGGCTTAAAAGACAAGATAATAAGGAAAACTCTGATATATCTCTCATTAGTTTAACAAAGATAGATGGAGTGAGAAATGATAGATTTTTTCACCATAGAAGGGAACTACTTAAAGTAATTTAATAAGATTTTGCTACAACAATGGAACTAACAATTTCACCAAAAAGGATAACAATGGTATTTGCTCAGATTTTCTTCAAATCATTTCAGTATTCATGTTATTTATACTTTAATGATCTCTAGTCATACAGGGAAAGTATTACTATCCTTATTTTCTACATAGGAAAACTGAGCTTCTGTGAGTATAGCAGATGCTATCAGTGCCCCATCCATATGTCCTCAGCATTCATGCTTTCTATATGCATTGATGGTTTTCTACTTCCAGAACCTGTGATATTTTGACTGATGATGTTTTCTGGCAGTTGGAGCAGGCTTGCCTCCTCAGGGTAGACCAGAAATGATAGGGATTAATGCCTCTAGTGCAGTCTTTGCTCAATAATGACAGGAGTTAGTGGATACAGGAGTTAGTGGATAAATGTGCTACCTTCCTCACTTTTCTTCAGAGATGTGAGGCTCTGATGCATGTTCTTTGCAGTGTCCCAGAGGTCTCAAGTGGGACTGAACCTTTATACCCACAATGAACCCAGAGTTCATTAATGTTCTCTGCATAGACTTCCATCTCTTTCCCATATATCTTCCCCATTTCCCTACTGTGCCTTCTAAGATGGCTTCTTAAGAAAATACTTGCACACAAATTTTGTCACAAGGTCACTCTTTGGGGAAACAACTTTATGAAGATCACTGACTATCTTAAAGTCACACAGGTAAGAATTGATAAAGGTGACACAAGGCTACATATATCCCAAACCCAAACACATTGTAATTTTTAACCTCAAGAATTACACTGAGATAAAGGTCTTCCTATGGATATTCCTCTTATATCATCCTGTTAGCAAATGGCCCTTCACTCTACAATTAAAATAAGGGCATTTAGCCTATGTAGCTTGATTTCCAGTTCAGCTCTATTTCCCACTAACATGTGCCAATTAAATAATATTTTTTAAAAGACAGTCTAATTTAATGGAAAGGGCAGGCCTTTGGAGTAAGAAAGATCTGTGTTTAAATATCTTTTCCACCTCCTACTTGTGTGAATATTAATGTAGTATTCCAAGTTTCAGGAACCTCTTCTATATAATGATGCTAATAATAATAGAATCTAAGTCATAGGGTCTTTGAATGGATTAAATAAAATAATACACATAAACCACTTAACATAGCTTTGTTGGCACTACATATCTGGCACCTTCTGATATGATGGTAATTTCTTCCTTGAGGGTAAAAATTTTTCATTAGATTTTGTATCAGTGGCAGATTAATACTCGGAATAAAATCAGGGATTGGGATTTATTGATCTCTTGGAGTAAATGGACAGACTTAAGACTTCTTATATGAAAGAAGCTGCACTGGCTATTTTAGTGCACAGGTAAAGAGTTCCAGCAGAGCAGTAATTCTCTCACAGGCTTTGGGAAATCTGCTTGTAGAACCATCATTTCACAAGCCCAACTTAGAGAGCAAAGAGCCCTATCTATTTCTACCAGTTGCTTTCTCACCGATATTCTCCCTGGCCCCAGGTAACAATATAGGAAAGTTGAGCTTATCTGGAAGGCCCTAAATTACTTCACTTTTTTTGTTTAAAAAACAGAATAATAATGTGGTTCACTCTAGGCAGGACTGTTTATTCCTAACAATCCATAATGTGCTTCTATAAATAGCCAAGCCTTCTAACCTTTGGCAATGCTGATGTAATAGTTATCAGCTATTAGGTGTCTTCAAGGTGTCAGATCCTTTATAGATTTTATATGAATTTTCACACTGATGCAATGTAGGTAGAAGGGACTCTAGTTTGTTAAGTTACTTCTTGAAGGTCAACAGCAAGTGCTTGATGCCAGAGTTTGTTTTGATCCTGCTCTGTATGATATCAGCTTCTACATTTTTTTCCAACTAATATTTTCTTACTTTATGTTAACCTTCATACATGTATACATATACATGTATGTTGGAAAAAATTTATACATAGGAGTATAATATAAAATATATATATAATATATAATAATATATAATGTATATCTGTGCTTAACCTTAACCAGCCTCAAATATGTTGACAGATGCATTGATTAATTCATTTATTCATTTGGATTCTGTTTCATGAGTATCTAATCTCACAAATTAGATAATCTAATCTGTGTCCCACATTTTGAAAACCACCAAGAATGCAGCAGTAACTTAATTTCCACTCCAAGAATGCATTCTCTAGTGGAGAAACAGGCTTCAAAACAAATAATTATAAAACAGTAATATTTGTTATGACATATGTTTCAAAATATGTTATGGCAAAAGGTATGGGAAAATGAAGCCAACTGGAGGATTCTGAGAAGTCCTCAAAGAAACAGATTTTGAGTCTTATAATATTGAATATGTTTGAGTTTCTACAGCATGCCTGGTACTATTCTAACTGCTTTATGTGCATCAAATCTTTAATTCCTTATAATAACCATGTATCCTAAATGATCAATGCAAATTTTAGCACATTAAGATTTAAAAAGTAGAGGCCAAGAGAGGTTAAGTGACTGTCAGCGTTTCACAGCCACTAGGTGGCAGGAACAGAATTTGGATACAGTCAACCTAGCTCATGAGCTAGCTTAACTAACTTTTTTTTTCCTCCTTTTTCTTTTTTTAAATAGATTCTTATTGGAGTATAATAGCTTCACAATACTGTGTTAGTTTTTGTTATACACCAAAGTGAATCAGTCATATGCATACATATGTGCCCATATCCCCTCCCTCTTGAGCCTCCCACCCATCATCCTTATCCCTCCCTCTAGGTCATCGCAGAGCACTGAGCTGATGTCCCTGTGCTATGCTGCTGCTATCCACTAGCTAACTATTTTACATTCGGTAGTGTATATATGTCGATGCTACTCTCACTTCGCCCCAGCTTCCCCCTCCCCCACCATGTCCTCAAGTCCATTCTCTATGTCTACATCTTTATTCCTACCCTGCCACTAGGTTCCTCAGTACCATTTTTTTTTTAAGGTTCCCTATATGTGTTAGCATACAGTATTTGTTTTTCTCTTTCTGACTTACTTCACTTTGTATGAAAGACTCTAGGTCCATTCACCTCACTACAAATAACTAAATTTCATTTCTTTTTATGGCTGAGTAATATTCCATTGTATATATGTGCCACATCTTCTTTATCCATTCATCTGTCAATGGACACTTAGGTTGCTTCCATGTCCTGGCTATTGTAAATAGTGCTGCAATGAACACTGTGGTATATGTCTCTTTCTGAGCTATGGTTTTCTCATGGTATATGCCCAGTAGTGGGATTGCTGGGTCATATGGTAGTCCTATGTTTAGTTTTTTAAGGAACCTCCATACTGTTCTCCATAGTGGTTATATCAATTTACATTCCCACCAACAGTGCAAGAGGGTTCCCTTTTCATCACACCCTTTCCAACATTTATTGTTTCTAGATTTTTTGATAATGGCCATTCTGACTGGCATGAGGTGATACCTCATTATACTTTTGATTTGCATTTCTCTAATAATTAGTGATGTTGAGCATCTTTGCATGTGCCTCTTGGCCATCTGTATGTCTTCCTTGGTGAAATGTCTATTTAGGTCTTCTGCCCATTTTTTAATTGGATTGTTTGTTTTTTTGATATTGAACTCCATGAGCTGTTTGTATATTTTGGAAATTAATCCTTGGTCTGTTGTTCAATTTGCAAATATTTTCTCCTATTCTGAGGGTTGTCTTTTTGTCTAGTTTATGGTTTCCTTTGCTGTGCAAAAGCTTTTAAGGTTAATTAACTCCCATTTGTTTATTTTTGTTTTTATTTCCATTACTCTAGGAGGTGAATCAAAAAAGATCTTGCTGTGGTTTATGTCGAAGAGTGTTTTTCCTATGTTTTCCTCTAAGAGTTTTATAGTGTCTGGTCTTACATTTAGGTCCTTAATCCACTTGGAGTTTATTTTTGTGTATGGTTGTCAGGTAGTGTTCTAATTTCATTCTTTTACATATAGCTGTCCCATTTTCCCAGCACCACTTATTGAAGAGGCTATCTTTTCTCCATTATATGCTCTTGCCTCCTTTGTTATAAATTAGGTGACCATATGCGCATGGGTTTATCTCTGGGCTTTCTATCCTGTACCATTGATCTATATTTCTGTTTTTGTGCCAGTACCATACTGTCGTGATTACTGTAGCTTTGTGGTATAGTTTGAAGTCAGGGAGACTGATTCCTCCAACTCTGCTTTTCTTTCTCAAGATTGGTTTGGCTCTTCAGGGTCTTTTGTGTTTCCATACAAATTGTAAAATTTTTTGTTGAAAAAGGAGAAATCACAACTGACACCGCAGAAATACAAAGGATTATAAGAGACTACTACAAACAACTACCAATAAAATGGACAACTACGAAGAAATGGACAAATTCTTGGAAAGGTACAATTTTCCAAGACTGAGCCAGGAAGAATTAGAAAATATAAACAGACCTATCACAAGTAATGAAATTGAAACCATAATTAAAGATCTTCCAACAAACAAAAGTCCAGGACCAGATGGCTTCACAGGCAAATTCTCTCAAACTGTTACAGAAGAGCTAACACTGATCCTTCTGAAACTCTTCCAAAAAACTGCAGCGAGAGAAACACTCCCAAATGCATTCTATGAAGCCACCATCACCCTGATACCAAAACCAGAAAAAGATATCACAAAAAAAGAAAATCATACACCAATATCACCAATGAACATAGATGCAGAAATCTTCAACAGAATACTAGCAAACAGAATACAACAACACATTAAACGGATCATACACCATGATCAAGTGGGATTTATCTCAGGGATGCAAGGATTCTCCGATATACACAAATCAATCAATGTAATACAGCACATTGACAAATTAAGTAATAAAAACCATATGATCATCTCAATAGATGCAGAAAAAGCTTTTGACAAAATTCAACACCCATTTATGATAAAACCTCTCCAGAAAATGGGCATAGAGGGACCTACGTCAACATAATAAAGGCCATATATGACAAACCCACAGCAAGCATCATACTCAATGGTGAAAAACTGAAAGCATTTCCACTAAGATCAGAAATAAGACAAGGATGTCCATTCTCACCACTCTTATTCAACATAGTTTTGGAAGTCCTAGCCACTGCAATCAGAGAGGAAAAAGAAATTAAAGGAATACAGATTGGAAAAGAAGTAAAACTGTCTCTGTAGATGACATGATACTATACATAGAAAATCCTACAGATGCCACCACAAAACTACTAGAACTAATCAATGAATTTGGTAAGGTTTCAGGATACAGTATTAATGCACAGAAATCTCTGGCATTCCTATACACCAACGAAAAATAAGAAAGAGAAATTAAGGAAACACTCCCATTTACCATTGCAACAAAAAGAATAAAATATCTAAGCATAAACCTGCCTAAGGAGGTGAAAGACCTGTACTCAGAAAACTATAATACACTGATGAAAGAAATCAAAGATGATACAAACAGATGGAGAGATGTACCATATTCTTGGATTGGAAGAATCAGTATTGTGGAAATGACTATACTACCCAAAGCAACCTACAGATTCAGTGCAATCCCTATCAAACTACCAATGGCATTCTTCACAGAATTAACTAACTTTTAATGACAGAATATGAGTTCATCATAAGGAAGGAAAGGCAAGGGAATGAGGGATTCTAAGGAAAAGAAGTATCATGTGCTACAATTGGGGAAGTCCTGAATGTAAGTGGTGGTGTTTCCAAACCATGATGTACTGTGAGTTAACATTAGCAAATTTGATGGAAACTTTCAGAGAACAACTAAATACACTGTAGTTGTTATTTACTTAAAAGCATCCATGCATTACTCAAGAGGCACCACAATTTCTAAAAAGCTTGAATTACATCCTGTGCATCTTGATGGTTTAAAAACTATGGTATCATGTCCACTAGAGGACAGATTTCAAGAACTGGTCCTTTCAACCAGTGGGAAGCTGATTATTTAGACCCTGGTTTATTTGACCTACATACTGATATGCTTTTCAAACTAAACATCTGTCTGTCTTTCCCTCCTTCTTTCCTAGCCACTAGACCTACTTATACAAAAAGTTCATATACCACATATATGTCCTTGCTATGTTGAAGTCTCAAAGAAAAGGCATTCTTTACAACTATTTTTAAAACTTAAGATTCAATCTTTTCATTTGGAAAATGTATGATCATTTTACTGCTAATCTCCATCTAACTTTAATCATAGCCTGAAATATTACCTTTCATCCCATCACCTTCTGTGAAATTTTTTAGGAATTTAAGACCATCCTTGCCTTTAACTATACAGTTGCCAGTTGGTATTAATTAAATTACTTCAAAATTTAACAGCTTAAAATCACAACCATTTGGCTGTATCTCAAGTTTTGGGTATTCAACTGAAACAAAAGTTGTGACACATATTCAATGACAAAGGTGAAAAACCAAGTGCATGTGTGTAAACTCATATAATATAGTAGCTAAATATTGAACATTCAATGTGTGCAAAATATTCTAAGCACATTGGATTGTCTTATGAAAAGATGAACTCAAACAAGTATATATGAAAAAAATCAAACATAGTGTATATATAAATAGACACACGTGTACATATTCATGTATGTGTATGTGTAATTGTATTAAATTGCTTAATATTTATTTATATATTACATGAAACATATAAAATATTATGCATTCTGTAAATACTTATTTGTAGTATGTAGTATTTATGGTAAAAACATCCTTTACATGCACATATGCTCACACACAATATTTAATACAGAAATACTGTGATAAATAAGAAAAAAATTACTGCTCCCAAAGAATGTCACTATCCAGCAGTGAAACTAATATAAAAACAGATAGTTAATATACAGTGAGATTGTACAAATAATACACATAAAAGCATTAATTTCCTATAGAGATTGTCCTTACTTGGTGGATTTGCAACTTTTGTGCACATGAATGTGTCCATTTGCCAAAACAGAAGTATCTTCTCTCACTTCTTAATCTACTTCTGCTCGAGGTTGGTATCATCACCTGAGATATGGTGGCACTTTGTCTTAAACATGCATCAGTATTCTTATATGTCTGACTCTTAAAAACTTCCTGTGATTAAATACCAGGAAGGGAATGGGGAAAATGGAAAATAACTTACACTTATAAATCACCCACTATGGCCTAGGGAACGGAAGGCACTTTGCCTATGTCATCTTACTGAATCATCATGAAGTTCTCTGAAACATATTTTTAATCTCAGTACTGAGTGTGCTAGGTAGAATCATGCCCTTCCCTCGAATGCTATCCATATCCTAATCCACAGAACCTGTGACTATGTTATTGTTGCCAGAGCTCGTCCAGGTCTTGGCTCAAAACCCATCAACCCCCACCTTTAGCAGGAGTGTCCTTGCTCACAACCCTCCAACTCCCACTGTTACCAGAAGTGTCCTTGCTCACAACCCTGCAACCCCTGCCATTAACAGGAGTGTCCTTGCTCAAAACCTGCCAACCCCACCTTTAGCAGGAGTGAACATAAATCTTTAAGTTAAAGGGTCCAGAGATAAGAAATGGAGCAACACACAGAAAAAGAAAAAAAACAGATGGAACTAGCTGGGACCAAGATGGTGATTAATCTGACCTCCAACAGACCCTGAGTCTCATTATAAGTTGATTTTACTATATTAGCATATTAAATGACATATCTACCAGTGGCCATGACCAGACACTAAGTACCAAAGAGGGATAGAAAGAGGGTGGCACCCCACTCACTCAAAAAAGCCCTGTCCCTTCCCCAGTAGACTAATGCATATTCTCCCCATCATTAGCCTCACTCCTCCTCCCTTTGTCTCTACTCTTTAAAATTAAATCACTCTCCAGGTGGGCAAGAAGTTGATCTGCGAACCTAGTTCCCACTTCTTCACTCTTTGGCCACTGAACATAGCTTGTGCTTTGGTTTTGGTATTCACCTACTAGAACCCAAAGGGAAAAAGAATCCTCCCCTGTCAAGGCAGAGAGCCTCAGCCAGGCTAGGGCCCAAGCAGGGTCCATATGACTTAATTCAGTAACATTATCTTACATGGCAAGAATGACTTCTCAGGCTTCCCTGGTGGCGCAGTGGTTGAGAGTCCGCCTGCCGATGCAGGGAACACGGGTTCGTGCCCCGGTCCGGGAAGATCCCACATGCCGCGGAGTGGCTGGGCCCGTGAGCCATGGCTGCTGAGCCTGTGCGTCCGGAGCCTGTGCTCCGCAACGGGAGAGGCCACAACAGTGAGAGGCCCGCATACCTAAAAAAAAAAAAAAAAAAAAGAATGACTTCTCTGATGTGATTAAGGTTGTGCACCATGAGATGGGAAGCTTCTCCTGAGTGGGATCTCTAATTAATGAGTCTGTGAGCCCAATGAAACTACACGAGTCCTTAAAAATAAAGAACCTTACCCAGCTGTGGTCAGAGGGAGATGTGACTATGAAAGAATGGTCAGAGAGATGCTATGTTACTCACTTAGAATATAGATCAGGGGACCCAGGAACCAAGGAGGTTGTGTGACCTCTAGAAAATGGAATAGGCAAGGGAACCAATTCTCTCCCAGAGCTTCCAGAAAGAAATGCAGCCCTGCTGACACCTTGATTTTAGCCGATAGAGACCCACGTCTGATTTTTGACCTAAAGACCTCTAAGATTAAAAAAAATTGTGTTGTTTTAAGCCACTAAGTTTTTGGTAATTTGTTGCAGCAGCAATAGAAACTGAGAATGAGACAGAGGGTCAGAGAAGGACACACACATACATACACACACCCCAGACTTAGAGTTTGACTCTGGGGCCCATAATCTATCACACTAACCTGTGTTAGAGGAATATATTTTCTCTAGAAGCCTCTCCTTTGTGGATCAAAGACAGGTTTTATAGCAGGAGGAGACATAATTTCTGGGGCTGACATGAAAATATTTTCACAGGGTAAAGATATTATGACATCAGATTTTATGGAAGGTGAGTATAAAAAACATCATTTTTAAGAGCATGTCTGTGTCTTCTCTAAACTTACAGTAGAATCTATTTTCTATTATGTTTGATGATGCCACTTAAATTCACAACTGACTGATAAATACCATCATGCTATCCACTGATAGGAGATACTGTGCCACTGGAATGAACTTAAGTATTACCACTCAACAGTAACTTTATAATGCAGTGTGTTTTACGTTACCCTTGTTTCTCTGTCCAGTAAAGAATAACATTCACAATTTTTTTTTTTTACAATTTTTAAAACATGAGAATGTAGCAACAAAGGTTAAACAAATGAAACTCTAATAAGTAAATCTAACCTTATAAGCTTGGTCAAAAATATATCACTTTTTTGTAAAATGGGCAGAAGACCTAAACAGACATTTCTCCACAGAAGATATACAGACTGCCAACAAACACATGAAAGGATGCTCAACATCTTTACTCATTAGGGAAATGCAAATCAAAACTACAATGAGATATCATCTCACACCAGTCAGAATGGCCATCATCAAAAAATCTAGAAACAATAAATGCTGGAGAGGGTGTGGAAAAAAGGGAACACTCTTGCACTGCTGGTGGGAATGTGAATTGGTACAGCCACTATGGAGAACGGTATGGAGGTTCCTTAAAAAACTACAAATAGAACTACCATATGACCCAGCAATCCCACTACTGGGCATATACCCTGAGAAAACCATAATTCAAAAAGAGTCATGTACCAAAATGTTCATAGCAGCCCTATTTACAATAGCCCAGAGATGGAAACAACCTAAGTGTCCATCATCGGATGAATGGATAAAGAAGATGTGGCACATATATACAATGGAATATTACTCAGCCATAAAAAGAAACAGAATTGAGCTATTTGTAATGAGGTGGATGGACCTAGAGTCTGTCATACAGAGTGAAGTAAGTCAGAAAGAGAAAGACAAATACTGTATGCTGACACATATCTATGGAATTTAAGAAAAAAAATGTCATGAAGAACATAGGGGTAAGACAGGAATAAAGACACAGACCTACTAGAGAATGGACTTGAGGATATGGGGAGGGGGAAGGGTAAGCTGTGACAAAGCGAAAGAGCAGCATGGACATATATACACTACCAAACGTAAGGTAGATAGCTAGTGGGAAGCAGCCGCATAGCACAGGGAGATCAGCTCGGTGCTTTGTGACCGCCTGGAGAGGTGGGATAGGGAGGGTGGGAGGGAGACGCAAAAGGGAGGGGATATGGGAACATATGTATATGTATAACTGATTAAATTTGTTATAAAGCAGAAAAAAATATCACTTTTTTATATTAGTATTTTGTTCTATATTAAATTTCCCTGTTTTGTGTTTTATCAGATACTGTATGCCACATCACCTTTTTTTAAATAGCAAGATTTCAAATAATTCTATTCCATATATTATAAAAATATGTCATTATGTAATGCAAAATTATAATCTTTTAATGTATGCAAGAATACATATATTATTGAAAATATATATTGTGTGTTGCTCTAGTATATGTGCATACTTTTGAGTACTTACCTTCACCCACTTCCACCACCACACACATTACATTTAGGCTATGCAATATGGTGTATACTGGGTATTAAACATATTTTTCATTTCCAGTGGCAACTCGGGATATTGAGTAGTCATTTTCTAGAATGCTATTTTGGAAAGGATTCAGATGGCTCATCTAACTGCCATGGGAAAGTACAAGCATAATGCATAATGAAAGATACCACAGTCACAGTAGGAGGACATTGCTGCAAGCTTACTTCTTATTTGCCAACTCTAAGTATATGCAACATATATCCATACACTGTTCTATATCCTGTGTTTTTGAGTGGGTGCATAAATGCAGTTAGTTTATTTTGGGAAGTGTTCCTCGAGACTAGGAGTAAGGAACTAGGAAGGAAAAATGAGGAAGAAGAAAAAGCCTGTCTAAGAGTACATAATCAAACTGGTCATCATGATAGGCATCTGGCCCTCTCCATCTCTGCTAACGTCTAAGGAGACATGCAGAATGCACCTCAGAGTTGTCCATCCAGGGGACAAAAAAGGGAGCATTTGTCCACCTAGTTCTTCTACCATGCTAGTCAAGGATTGACCCTGGGTTGTTATTGCCCTTGCTCTTCCAATTTCGTGCATTTATGGGATTAGTTTCCTCCAGATATCCCATACTATGACATCAGAGAAATCCTCAGACAGCAAGAGACAGAAATGTAGTTTAGCTGAGGCAATCTGCTCTAAATATATACTTGCAAAAGCTCGTTTTTGCAGCAATGACTGGAATAAAAAGTGGGGCATGAGATAGTTGAAACGTATACATAGATAGGTAGATAGATAGATAGATGATAGATAGGAGATAGAAACTTCATATGCAAATATTTGTTTCCATCCAGTCTTTTTCCAAAAAGAATTTGTCAGCATTTTAAATGTGTGTGCATCCTCTCATGTGCATGCACAAATGCAAATAATTTCTGTGAATGATTTCCCATGATTTAAACCAGGGGTGAGCAAACCTTTTAGATAATACATTAATTTTAAATGTGCAGAGTACATCAGCATTATCCAGGGCCATCTTTTTTTTTTTTTTTAATTCATTTTTGGCTACCTTGGATCTTTGTTGCTGAGCGTGGGCTTTCTCTAGTTGCAGCGAGTGGGGGCTACTCTTGGTTGTGGTGTGTGGGCTTCTCATTGTGATGGCTTCTCTTGTTGCAGAGCACGGGCTCTAGGCGCGCGGGCTTCAGTACTTGTGGCATGCGGGCTCAGTAGTTGTGGCACACAGGTTTAGTTGCTCCGTGGCATGTGGGATCTTCCCAGACCAGGGCTCGAACTCATGTCCCCTGCATTGGCAGGTGGATTCTTAACCACTGCGCCACCAGGGAAGCCCTATCCAGGGCCATCTTATCTTAATACAATCAAGTAAAAAGCTACACAGGTGGAATAACACCAACACAAGGGCTGTATTTAGGACTGGAATTCTCAATTCCATTGCAGGACTCTGAAAGGGGACCAACTGTAAATATTTTAGGTTTTGCAGGCTATAAAGTCTCTGTTGCAACTACTCAGCTCTGCTGTTGCAGGACAAAAACAGCCATGGAAAATAAATAAACAGATGGGAGCGGCTGTGTTCCAATAAAGCTTTATTTACAAAAAAGCAGGTAGTAACTTGCTGAACACTGTTTTAGTAATGGGAAAATAATTTTTATAATATGAGATTTCCAGAAAAAATATTTATATATATTTGAGGTATTTATAAAATTAGAAAATAAGAAGTTTGGAAAATAGAGGTAATGAACAGAAATTACCAGGCACCATCTGATCATGACGTGTTAAATCCTATCAAGTAAACACAGAATGAGTGAGAGCATAGGAAATAACATTAGGATTGGAATCAGGAAACCTAGTTTCTAATCCTTTCTCTGCTACTTCATCTTAGTGATTTTAAGCAAAAATACTTAAATCATCTGTGCTTAAATTTCATCATTTTTAAAGTGGGAACAATATTAAAGACCTCCAAAATTGTGAAAGTTAAATGCAACCATGTGGAAATGCATCAGCTCCGTGCCTGCCATATAATAGGCATTCAGTAAATACTAGTTAAATCTCAACCAGATAGCTTGCACAGGAGGTGTGGTCATTCCAGTCAGTGAAGCTGATTGCTGTGCCCACACAATCTGTGTGGACATTTTGCCTAAAATCACACGTCAACTGTGTGAGAGGCAGCAACAGCACCTCCTGTGCATGGTAGAACCCTAACAGAGACCTCTCAAAGGAACGACTGGGCAGTAATTCAAGTACCGCAATGCCACCAGGTAATTTCTGAGGCTTCTCTAAAACAGAAAATTCTATGATCCTGAAACATATCACTGGTTGCTTTTAGAAAAAGTAATTAACAATACTAAACTTTCTAACTCTTACTAATAGCTGAACTGATGAAGCAAAATTATCTTAAGGGATTTCAAAGCATGCAGTTCATTTTGGCAAGTAAGAATATGGCATCACCCCTCCCCAAAGATTATTGTCTAATGGATATGCTTTCCTGAGAGATAGGTAACTACATGATTCACTCGAAATGAGCTCACATCCTGGAAGAAAGCCTTTCCAGGAATACATCACTAGAGAATGGGGAGGCCTCATCAATTTTTTCAGTAGAGTCAGCTTAGTGGGTTAAGCACAACTTCTTTTAGAATGGGCTTTAAACTTCAATATCATGGAGTGAGAATTCACAACTGCAACATTCACTTACCAAGGATCAATAAGATTTATTCTAAAAACTCTTCCATCATCAGCAGGGAGATTCCTCTCCCCACAGTTACTATCTTTCTTGGCTGCTGTTTTGGAGTGCCCACTGTTTCAAAGAATGGGGGAAGCCCCTGTCAGACGGAATGGTTAGGGAGGCAGGGTTACAACATGAAGAGACATGTAGAGGCTTGAAAAAGGTTCAGAATGTAATGTATATCATTATGAACTCCCGAAGGATGCTAGAAAGACAGTGAATTAAGAAACTGCATTATAATGAACAGTTCAAAGCTGTTGGATTAAAGAATGCAAAGACTAGAAGCAAGAGACAATGGCTAGATTCAAGATGCCAAGTGACAAGGGCCTGAAATATAACAAAGTATTAGGGATGGAGAGCATGAAAAAAGTGGGTTTTGAAAATATTCAGTCTGTAGAGCCAGTGTCATATTGGTAGACAGCAAGTTGGCAGAGCTACACACAGATTTGGAAGTCAGACAGAATCTGATTTGAAGATTTTTATTTGAAAATTATCTGCTTAGGCATAGTAACTGAAACCACTGACATGACTCAAATTGACTAAGTAGAATGTGCTGGATGAGAACAGAATATAAGGCGTACAGTCTAGGGATCATGGAAGACCAGTCATTCAACGTTTATTGATGGGCTTATTTTAGGCCTAAGATTGGTTAGCTTCAAGCCCCCAAAGAGACAGAGAGAGCGAGCAAGAGGAAGAGAGAGAGAGAGGGAGAGAGGATATGAGAAAGAATCTAATATTTAAAATATTTTGAAAAGAGAAACAAAGTGAAAAATGCCAACTCCAGTTCACTTATACATTCATCAGTCAATTTTACAAAAATATTTAGGGAGCACCTGTTATGTGTCAGGCAACTTGGATACAGCAGCGAAAGACAGAATCATATACATCTGCTTCTCGGCCTCTTGGCGTCTTCCCCTTGTTCTCTGTGCTTTCACATGACTTCCCCAGATTGCAATCTCTAGCACAATGCTATTTACACAGAATGTCACTTGTAGAATAATGGGCATTATAATTAATAACTAGGAAAAGAAAATCTGACTATGTAATGAAGATTATGAGAGAAACACAGAAATCTGCATTACATTCCTCAGAACTGGGGTTACATGGTTAAACTCATGCATTCAAATGAAAACTTATTTTATCTTGACAGGTAATTCACCTTTTGAGATATAAAACTAATCAATTGGGAACAAAGTGAATATGATTTCACTTGTATTGTCCTTTAGACTTTTACTAGGGAAGGGAATTGACACCATAAAGAATGATAATGTATTCTGGATGTTCAGCATCACTGAATTGAGTACTCCATTGTGTTCTATAGCTAAACAGCACACTTTTACAAGTCACAACTTTACTAATATTAAATAAAAATTGACATGTACTGTTTCCATTTGCTCTTATGACAAAGGTGCAAATTTCATCCTTTAAACAATGTCTCAACTTCTACTTACATAAAGGACATCTTGTTTAATGTAAGAAAGAGGAGAAAGATGTTGGTTGATCACTCTGCCCAACTGGGTACCCTCAGCAACTGCAGTTATCCAGGCTTATTCTGATACGATGTAGTTGGGATGTTTCAGTACGACTTGTAAGAATGAACCCAAGACAGAAGAACAAGCCCAGATTGCTAAGTTTCATCTGATATCAAAGCTTCATGTCATCCATATGTGAAGATGCTTTGAAATGTATTTAAGTTAGAAATATAAGGAACATCTGAAATAGTATTTTCTTCTCTAATTTATGCTTTCAATTCTCCTTATTTAAAATCCTTCTCTCCTAACAGCTGTTGAAACAAACAACACAGGATTTGCTTTCACTTAAATATATTTAAGTGATATATTCTTAATCCCCCTCCCAGTCTCAAAATTACTGTAGTTTTCAAGTTTCCACCAAGTGAGTGTTTAGTTAGCACTGGGAAACCAGGTGGTCCTATCTAAAGAAGGGCACTGAAAGAAGAGAAAATCCAAATGGGTGGGATATCTAAAAGCAGAGGGAGACGGAGACGGGTGAGGCAGAAATCTGTGGCAGGCGGTAGCACTCCAAAGTGAGAAATGACAAACTGTGTTAAGACTAAGGACATGGGGAGGGGGAAGTGTAAGCTGTGACAAAGTGAGAGAGTAGCATGGACATATCTACACTACCAAACGTAAAATAGATAGCTAGTGGGAAGCAGCCGCATAGCACAGGGAGATCAGCTCGGTGCTTTGTGACCACCTAGAGGGGTGGGATAGGGAGGGTGGGAGGGAGGGACATGGGAGAGGGAGGAGATATGGGGACATATGTATATGTGTAACTGATTCACTTTGTTATAAAGCAGAAGCTAACACACTATTGTACAGCAATTATACTCCAGTGAAGATGTTAAAAAATAAAAGACTGTATGTATTTGATGGATGTGTTTTGCTTTTCTTACTCTGTGTGTCTTTGCAGGTATGTATATTTTGGAGGTGGAGAAGCAGGTAGCAAGAGATGCCGATAGGTTTCTCAGGTCAGTGTTGAGTTATGCCTTTTCCCTTTTCTTTCTCTTTAAACTTTTCTTTCTCCCCCCGCACCCTTTTCTTCCACTGCAATATGTCCAGATCAGTAATATGTTCAGAGCAGGTAAATGGAATAATCAACATATTAGATTAAAATGTTGGATTTCAATTGTGTAGGCTTCTCAGTTTATGAAGATGGTCTTGTATTGTGCCAGAACCCTTGGAAAGATGACAGGCATTTTCTGTGAAAGAACAATATTAATGTTTTTCTCCTGAGAAGACTTTACTCATTTGCTCTATGATAAGTAGGTAAGGATGATTGCACAGTTCCTTTGTGTGTGTGTGTGTGTGTGTGTGTGTGTGTGTGAGAGAGAGAGAGAGAGAGAGAGAGAGAGAGATGTTTTCCTTCTTTCAAGAAACAGAATCAAAATAGACAAATATTATACATGAAGTACATGTTAATACATATGATATATGAAGTACAAGCTGGAGAGAGGACCAAAATTTTATCATTGGCTTTTGTCTCTTTTTTGCTCACTCTTTCTCTGTATAAAAATATAAAATATCAGTACTTCAAAGAAATCTATAGATCATTTTGTCCAACTATCTCACATTATATATAGTTAAGAAAATTGATGTCCCTAAAATTAAACTGACTTGTGGTAAGTCCTATAGCAAAGAGCAGAACCAGGACTAGAATGCAGTTTGCCCAGTTTTCACTCCAGTATCCCATAAAGTGGTTTTCCTTAGAGACTTTAACCATGATCTACAATTACATTCTAGCGAAAAATTTTACAAAGTGACCATTCAAGTCTCTGTGACTCTATATAAAACTGAGTAACTCCAAGGAAATTAAAATAAAATTTTTTAACTTTTTGTCATGTATAACTTGAATCAGGATCCTGCAGCATTTTTTACTTTCCAAAATAAATCCTGATGATGGCTGTTGAAAAACCATAATGAAATTCAAGAAGTTTTATTTTTTTCTTTTATCTTTTACTGCCGAGCAAAAAGAATCTCTAACACCCTGCTAACATCTGCATGGGAGTCTGCTGCTATGGAATATAGGGGGATTAATAGAGGAATAGTAATTATAACAACAACAACAATAAAATAATAGTATTCATTTGCTAGTGTTCTATAACAAAGTACCACAAACTGGGTGGCTTATACAAGAGAAATTTATGGTCTCAAAGTTTTGGACATAAGAAGTCCAAAATCAAGGTATTCACAGTTTGCTTCCTGTTGAGGGCTGTGAATTTTTTCATTCTTCTCACCTAGCTACTGGAAGTTTTCTGGCAATCTTTGATGTTCTCTGGCTTGTAGAAGCATTGCCCCAGTAGCTGCCTTTATCATCACAAAGTATTTCACCTACATGCCTGTATGTCCCCAAATTTCCCTCTTTTATAAGGACACCAATCATATTGAATTAGGACCCACCCTAATAATTTCATTTTAACTTGATTACCTCTGTAAAGACCAGAGCCCCCACTCAGGTCACATTCCATGTTACCGGGTGTTAGGACTTGTCTATATAAATTTATGCAGGACACAATTGAACCCATAGGACTTGGCTATATAAATTTATACAGGACAAAATTGAACCCATAAAAATACTAGTGACTAAACAACAATAACACTAATTATTGTTTTTCTCATCAGAGGTAAGAATTCCTGATAATATACTTACCAGATAATATGCCAAGCTATATTGAGCACATTTAATAACAACAACTCTAAAACTAATATATTAGTAGCCTGATTTTATAAAAGGAAATAAAAGAGTTAATAACTTGCCCAGAGTCACACAACAAGCAAGGCAATTGTTTGCAAAAGGTGGCTGGTTTACCCCTCAAGGGACATTTGGCAATGTCTAGAGACATGTTTGGCTGTCATAGGAAGATATACTACTGGCATCTAGTGAGTAGAGACTAGGGATGCTGCTGAACTTCTTAAAATGCACAGGACAGCATCCTTTCTCCCACCACAAAGAATTATCTAAACCAAAATATCAATAGTGTCAAGGTTGAGAAATATTGGTATACGAGTACAATCCAGGCTTTAAATCAAGTCAGACTAACTCTAAGGTAAAGTTCTCAATTACAAAAGCAGTGAGGAGTGGAGAGAGTCAATAGTGGGGGGACTTCTTGCCTGGGCAGGAGCTAGGGTTCAGAGTTTGCATGAGAACAGTGGCTTAAAAAGATAGGCGTAGAGGCTTTCTTTTCCTTAAACACACCATTGGGTTGTTTTCTTCCAAACTCGATTTTTAAAATTTTATTTTGCTATTTTAATGTAGAAGTAATATTATTGTTCAGACAATATTTGAAAAATACAAGAGCAGAAAAATAAGAATCACTCATTTAAGTACTCAAAACCAGCCATTGCATACATTTAAATGTATTTCTTTCTAGGCTCTTTCAGTGCTAATTATGACATAGTTTCGGTCATATTGCATGCATAATATAATTTGGTGTCTAACTTTTTAAAATTAACGCTAGTAGATAATATTTTTCTTCTATGTGAGATCATTATTTTGTACAACTTCATGTAGTTTTTTATATGCAAGTAACATATTATGTCAGTGTAGTAAAATGTCTTAGTTATTAGGCTGTATCCAATTTTTTCTTTCTTTTGTTTTCCTTTTCTTTCTATCTTCCCTCCTTCCTTCACTCATTATATATAATTTATTTTTTATTGTTATTACAATATTTGTTGCTCCCTACTATTCCATAGGATTGCCAGAATCAGGATTACTAAAACAAATAGTACACAAATTGTTCTTTATTCATTTTGTCATATTATTTTTCCAGAGTGTTGCATTCACTTTTCTGTATCAGTTTTCTGCCCTCCTTTCAGTACTGAACATGATGATTTAAGGGTAGAAAAGCATATTTCATTTTCCTGGATGTTTTCCTGATTGGGGGAAGTTTTTCTGTGTTAGCCATTATATTTTCACAACTATATTTTGTGTGTTTTTATGTTTTTTATGTGTGTGAGGGAACATCCATGAAGCTTCTATGCACCTTATTCATATTACATGTTTTAACATTTTCCTGTCAAATTTAATCATTTTAGGCTGAGATCAATGTATTGTTTCTTCCATCACTTATACATTTTGTGTAATATCTCATTATAAACATAACGCAAGGGATTGGCCACATGCAGTTTAATTTTCTCTCCCTCTAAAACCTCACTACACTAATGGAAAAATGTGGGTAAAATCACCATTTACCCAATGACAATGAGACAGGTGAGAAGAAAAGAGCAGATGAATTTTTTCAACAAATTCAGCAGGTAGAATATAGATGGAGGAGTTGGAAATGTCACACTAGGACAGAAGTTAAAACATAAGTGGCTTCTGAGGATGAAGACTAGTAAGAAATTGGGCAGTTTTCCCTGCAGAACCCCTGAGGTGTTCAGAATTTGGAGGTGAATTGAAGAGGGTGTGAACACAGGGGAATTCTTTATACATTTTTTGTTTTTTACAAAGTGATTGGCATTTCTCAGGCTTCCCCTTCATCCCCACACTCCAGGAGATTAAATTAGTTCTTCCTCTCCCACTGGCTCTTCCTCTTCACCAAAGATAAGAAGCCTGACATGTAAAATATTTAATCAAAAGACCTGAACTCAGCCAAACTAGTTGAAATGTTAAGCTGAGATGGGGAGGGGGTGGAACAGTTAAATAAAAGTGAAAAAAGTATGGCCTATGTACTGTACAATGGGGCACGTTCATCATTATCCACCCTAATCACAAAATTCAGGAAGCATGGCTTATGCATACCAAAGCAGGAAATTAGAGAATTCTTCTGTAGAGAAACTGAATGACCCCAATTAAAAAAAAAATATATATATATATATATGTATGTATATATATATATATATATCCACAAGACAATGGCAGGCACCTATAGACAGTAAACTGAGGACCCCTGGTCATCAATATTCCCTCCCTTGTGCAAAGTTTAGTGCTTCGTTGAATGAATAGACAAGAATCACCCGATATTTGAGGAAATCCTCGAACAAGAGAGTTGTTGGAGGATTATGCAAACAAATAAGAAACTGATAGAATGCAAAGAGCAACTAAAAACTAAAAAAACTTTAAAAATGAATGTTTCATATATAAATGAATATATATGTATATAAACTTACTCCTTAAACACTAGAAAGTTTGAAAGATAATATTGAAAGAATTTATAAAGAGTAAGCCAAAATCATAAAGATATGGAAAGTAGAAGAGTCAAATGAAAAAGATTAATCAGAAGGCTCAACATTTAATTTAACAAGTTTCAGACAGAGAAAGTAAAATTAAAGGGAAGGAAAGGACATTTAAGGATCAACAGGAGCCTAAAGAAGAACAAAACTATTACACACATATGTAGACACACACACACACACACCAAGGCATACAACTGTGAAATTTCAGAATACCAAGGATAAAGAGACAATCCTTGATGGCTTCTAAATAGACTAAAAGGTCATGGCCAAAATAATGTAAATGTACATAGTATTGGACTTTTCAAGTAGTACTGGATAATAAAATATATTGCAGCAATGCCTTCAAAATTCATAAGAAAAAAAAATCACTTGCATCCTAGATTTCTATATCCAACCCAATTATCAATGAAGTGAGAGAGCAGAACATGGAAGGGCTAAAAATTGCTTATATAAATGGATATATATGTATATCCATTTATGGAAGTATTAGAAATGTCCTTAAATGAAATTATGTAATAGATTTAAATGAATGCATGCAATACAGGAAACAGAACTCCATATCAAGAGGATAGCAAATGGATATCCCATGATTCTGCAACCTCAAATTTTCATTGTAGATCTTGGAGAGAAGCACCAATACAAATTGCAGCATAAACACAAAAGGCTATAGGAAGAATGTCTTAGGGGAATGCTTATGACAAAGTATGCTATAGGTTACAACATTGTGGGGTAAATATTGCTCAGTGTCAACTGAACAAGGACAAATGATAAAGAAGCACACATACATAGGCTTCTTAGAGAGGGAATCACATGGAGACAATGATAACTGGTATGTGGGCTCCTGTTGCTCACTACTTTCAAGGTCAGAACACAGAGGCCAAGGAGAATTGGATACTGGACTTTCGGAGAAAGACCCAGAACTTTATGCTGTGGGAACTTCAATATATCTGATTTGGGAATCATTAGCTCCTCACCTACCATCATCACGGGCTCAATGTAGTAAAAATATAATGTGGCAGTACCTCGTCTCTAGCCTTATCTTGACAGCTAAGCAATCTGTGGAATGAGTTTGAGTTTGAGTTTGAGTTTACAGCTCTGTGATGTGGTGAGATATGGCATGATCTCACTGTAAATGGTTAGAAGAGCACCGTCCCCTCCCCTGGAGTGTTGGAATGTTGGGATACAACCTTGTCACTGTTATAAGTACTTGGGTGTGTCTAAGTTCTGGAGTTTAGCAAGAGGCAAAGTTCTTTACTGGAAGGCCAAATGCAGGAGATCAGTCTTAGACAAGTTAATCCTTACACAAGTTAAAATATTAATTCTAAGAAGAATATAATGTTTAAAAATGTCTACATAATATTTGGCTCAGTTATAAGTAAAATTTACATTACCATGCACACTATAGATTTTAAATGACAATTGTGATATCAAAGTATTAGCTAAATGATGGAGCAATGGGAAAGAGATATAAGAAGAACAAAAAAAAAGCATAAATTTTATAAATCAAGAAAAGTTAATTGATTATATATAATTTAGATAGATGGAATAAAATATTATAAGAGACATCTAAATGAGTTGAACCTCACCACCTTATGGAAGTGAGACTGGGGAAGGGCTACCCTATTTTTTATTATAAATCCCCTGTTACTATTTGAGTTTTCACCTATATTCGTGCATTAACTTAGATACACAAAATATAATAAAATATGCTAAAACAAAGTATATTACACGGACATATTTTATTGATTGATTGATTGATTGATTGATTGATTGATTGATTTTGCCTGCATTGAATCTGTTGCTGTGTGCGGGCTTTCACTAGTTGCGGCGAGTGGGGGCTACTCTTTGTTGTGGTGCTCAGGCTTCTCATTGTGGTGGCTTCTCTTGTTGCGGAGCATGGGCTCTAGGCACGCGGGTTCAGTAGTTGTGCCTCATGGGCTCTAGAGTGCAGGCTCAGTAGTTGTGGCGCACGGGCTCAGTTGCTCCGTGGCATGTGGGATCTTCCTGGACCTGTGTCCCCTGCACTGGCCGGCAGATTCTTAACCATTGCGCCACCAGCGAACTCCCTTTGGACATATTTTAAAATGTTAAAAATCATAACATAACTATCCACCCATGTGGACAACACAAATGTTAAATTTTAGATATTTTTCTAGTCATTGTATATATTTCTTTATGTCTCTGTTGTCATACTGTTTATGATTTTCTAACTTGCTTTTGTTATACAGCTTATGGTACATGTTTCATTATATTTAAAAATACACATGCATGGATTTGGGGCATGGTCCATATAGCTCCTATTTCCACACTTTTCTGTGCCAGGTGTGGTAGGGATGGATTACATCAGTGGCTTCCCGTGCCCTCTGGCTTCCTGTTGAGTTTGGCCAATGGAAGCCAATATCAGAGGGAATAACGAAAGTGAGGTGGAATAACTTATTTCACCAATTTTTTTTTTCCATGAGAAATTTGCCTCAGCTTGGTAGATTCTTTGACCAAAGTTCTTAGTTCCTTTCAGCACAGCCATCTCTACCCTTAAATTGTGTTAACCTCTACCTACTCTAATTTATTTCAGACCAACTGAGGTAAGATCTCACTGTTATTATCTTTTTATGGTGTTTCTACATCTTGTCCACAACTTGTAAATAGTACCTTTAATAAACCCTCTTCAAATTACAGTTTGAGAGTTCTATTTCCTGCTAGGACCTCTAGTGAAACAAGCATGTAGTGCTAAATAATGGGGGGAAAAAAAGTAAGATCTTTGAAAAAGAAAAAGTCTTGCTCTGAAAATTGTCTCAGACATTATCAAACTGTGTTGTCTGAACTCTCTTCCAGCCAGTTTCCTTATCTTTGAAATGAGAGATAACTCTTTTTCTGTATAATTTTTTTTTGTGAAGAATACATGAGCTAATCAACATAAGGGAACTAAATGCAGTACCTGGCATGTAGCCGATACTCAATAACAACAACAAAAATAGGTAATTTTTTACCATATCTCAACACTTCTCAAACTTTAACATACATGTGAAACAACTGACGATATTATTCAAAAGGAAAATTTTGATTCAGTAAGCATGGGGTGGGTTCTGTGATTTCACATTTTTAATAAGCCCCCAAATGATGCCAGTGCTGCCAATTCATAAAAACACAGTGCATGACCAAGTTCTGTATTATTCTAAATGCATATCTATACATGCTTTGGTAAGTATTCAATAATGTAAGAATTCAGGCATTTTAAAATACGTTTTTATGTTATTGTTACAAATTCTCACTTACATGGCATGCTACCTCTACCATTTCTTCAATACTGAGTTTACAGCAGCCACTAAGCTAAAAGTGGCTACCACCTCATTTAACTATTATAGCAACATTATAAGGCATGCATTGATTCCTTTGCTTCAGATGAGAAACAATGCGCAGAGTAGTTGGGTAACTTGTTGAAGTTTCCACCATGGGGAGATCTACCTGATTCAAAACATTTGTTGGGAGAAGGATGATACACAGCATTAGAAAATGTTGAGCACGTCCTCCAGAAAGGACCCTATCTAGGCTGGGGGTGCCACTTACTATAGTAACTGTTTCTTTCCCTGAGGTCTGGGGCATCATTTGATCAGGTGAACATTTTCATGGCAACACAATGCTTAGCTGATGACATCTGTTCAGAAAAATTTTCTTCAGCTATCTATCTATATTTATATATCTGTATCGAGATGTGAGGGAGGCTGGGTATCTGAAGCTCATTTTTGTCTATGTTAATTTCACCAGTCTTGTAAAGAAACCTGTCCCATAAATATGGTTGGCACCCATGCTCTACTATCTATAACTGTCTAGGAATAAGAGTAGTCTGCTCTCACAGCATTATCAACTTATCCTTTGTTCAGTGCTCAGTCAGGGGTAGGGTAAGCTGTGCCAGCTGGAGCTCAGCACACAGAACTCATCCACTATTAATAAATAACTTATCAGGCACTCATTTTCATCCAGTGAAGTACCCATGCAGTGGTGGTCTAAAATAAAGTGAAACATAGAATTCGGCTATATTCTCTTTTCTTACTTTCACACAGCAAAATAAAGCTTACAAATAAACTTCACATGTCAGGGTTATTTCATGCTGGAACATAAAAACAATTGAAATCACATTTCTTTTAAATGCATTTCCTATCATTAAAATTACATTTATTTATTTTCATTTATGCAAACTATACCCTCATGCTTTGTTCCCAGTCGCTATTTATACAAGGAAGAGAAGACTTGGCCTTGAGAGGTAAATTAAACCAAGAGCAAGGAATGGGCTTTGTAAGCCCCATCTCAGGACCAAGTATGAGATAATAAGATATAACTCACACTTTTTTTATTATGTGGCCAGTCTTGTTAAGTCACCCAACCTTCTTGGACCTCAATGTCTTCATTTACAAAATGAACGGGTTGGGTGAGATCAGTAGGTTTCTAAAGTAGAGCAGGGCACTGGTGTGGTGAGATTATCTGTCAAGGGTTCAAGAAACAGTAGAACAATAAAATAATCGTGGAAAAACTGCCAAGATTTCAGAATGGTTTACTTAAAAAAATAATAATTGGATTCAATTTGTCACTGTAGGCTGGACTGGATATATTAAATAAGCAGTGGCTGGCCATTCTGATATGATTTCTAGGTGGGTAGCTCTATCATTAAAATGTCTAAAATTGTAAAAAATCTGAAATTTACCTGATCTAGGCCTGCAGTGAACCAAGTGATATTATCAGTATGTTCTTAACGAGTGTGGTGACTAGAGATTACTGTAGTAATTTATACCCTTGCATTTTTACCCAAATAGGTATTCCCCAGAGGTGGTGTTTGCAAATGTGGCTGTTATCTGTCATGCAAACAGAATGATTGAGAATCCCCAAATATCCCTCCCCCTCCCCCTAGGGGTTTGGAGTTTATAAATCTGTGAGACAACTTTGCAGAGGGGATATCTCAGTTGATTGTTTCTTTTCAGTTTGGCACTTAGGATGTACCAGGCATGGTGCTTGAAACTGGTGACACATGGATAAAAAGTCTGAGTACTTCCTTAAGAGGTTTACAGTCTGGTAGTGGAAACAAACAGAAAAAAACAACCCCAATGTCTTACTGTAATAATAATGATAAGCTGCAATAGTGGAGCTGTTAAGAAACCTTGGGAGAGGGATTACCTAAAGAAATGGTGCAGGAGTTGTACCATATTATAGGAGGTGAGTTCTATGTGATGAATATTGTAGGGAGAAGAAACTGTATAGATAGAAGCATAAAGGAGTCACAGCATGAAAAAGTTTGGCCATAGAGAAATAGTTTGTAATTGCATTTGTAATTGCAAGGATGGTTTTTGGGTGGGAGACAATTAATTGCCCCTATGAGTATTTAGATAATTGAATTAAGAAAGTCCTTTAAGGAGAAGCTGACAATGAGGTCTGCTTTGGCTGCCCTTAATCTTCTATGGATTTGCTGTCAGAATTTAGTTGCTTTTAATGAATCGGGAACCTTTTGCATGTTATCTCACCCTAGAAGTATTCTAAGCGTTAACACTACTGACATATTTACCACACATCCTGGGCCAGCTTTACTCTTTGAGTTGCAAGTTAAGATGTCCTGTAGTTGACAAGAAGAAGCTGCTTCCTTTGAAAAGACTGCGATGATGATTTTGGCTCTTCCAGGTCCATTCTTTTCCATCCCCCGCCCAAACACGCTGGAAGGCCTTGAGAGCTAGTAAGAAGCCCTTTTGTTGGAGAGGGATGCTGAAGAGCAGATAAGGCCCACTCTGGGAGGGTGCTCATGAAAGTCTTGTTTTAAAACAGAGATTTATCGTTTAGTGACCCCTTGAATCTCCCTTGTGATGAAAGAAATTTTCCAATGTTGAAGTATGGGGAAGTCACTGTGGCTTACACATGATTTAACATGAATTTTTTACTAACTAAAACAGCCTGTTTGTGGCCTATCAAACATACACTATACCTCTGCTTTAATTATTAAAGAAAAGGGTGTGTGACCAGAAGTAAAGAATATCCATGTTAAAAACAAAGATTAAATGCGTCCCTTCTTGGGATGTCAATGCTGGTACTCTTTTGATGATAAGACTCCCTTCCCAGGTGCCAAGGCCAGTTGTGTACATGTTGATCTGTTTTTTGTTTTGGTTTGTTTGTTTGTTTGTTTTTAAACCTTGAAGGAACGTATCCCAGACTTGTTTGATGTGCTTTGTTCTGACAAGATATAAAGCTTCTGAAAACCATGCTTCTCCAGAGCAATTCCTCAAAGTTATCTGAGATGCTGTCTCCCAGGCTATAGTCCTTAGTTTTGCTAAAATAAAACTCTTTTTTATTCCTATTGTAGATTGTATACTGACTATTTTTGTCGACAGTGGCTTAGACTGGACTGGAGGTCGGATGCTCAGAACAGAAATATGGGAAGGAAGTATCAAATGGCTTCTTGTGTAGCCCATGAGAGTGCTTCCCACAGTATCACAAAAGCTCAAAAAAGAGCTACTGAAAATATAAGCTGTAAAAAAAATCTTTTCCCCATTGCTCTACCTCTTCTTGCACAGCCCTGGGTAAATAGTAAGACTCAATAAATGCTCGTTGAATTGATAGTATTGGCATCTCACTCACTTTATTCTAATTAAATTTCTCTCTCTAGGTGTAAAATGACTTTTCATTGAGCACATTTCAGATAGAAGTTTTTAGACACAGACAATGCAGCCACAAAATGAACTCAAATTCTGTTTGGTTTGATGAGTGCATTTTATTATCTGCCATTTGCTAGCAATTAGATACCAAAAATCTGAAGCTTTTGTAAACAGAAGAGGGATTAAAGAACAGCAAGCTCACCAACTACTTGTGATGCTTTTCAAGGAGATTCAGATGATCTATTTTGTTTTGTATTGTTTGCTTTGCTTTGTTGTAAAAGATTCTCTGGAGTATATCTGTTCTCTCAGAGGAACTAGGTGAAAGTAGCATTTGAGTATTTAAGAAAGAGCCTCAAGACATATAAATGGACTCTCATGTATCTAGAGAAGAGTCAGCTTTGGAAGATGTTCCTGCTTACAACCCACTTTGATCACCTCCCCAATAGAGCTCCATTTCAGCTTAGCTGGTGAATCTTGGAAGCTCATATGTGTTCTGTCACAGCTGTGTGTGAAATATTATGTAATTAAATTTTACATTACATCAGTCCAACTGCATAATGAAATGTCATCTGGTTAATTCTGGTTTCCAAATGTCCTTTATAACCAACTCAGAGAAAATATTACATGTGATTCATACCACAAATTGTTACGTAGGCATGTACTAGCATATTTATGGTATTATACTGCATGCCAAATGATGCACTAAATTCAAATATGGACATGCTGATTTCCCTTGTGTTGACAATATGAAGTTCTAAGCATTATTCTTTAATCAGAACACAACCAGTTCACTGAAGTCATAAAGTGGACTTCTCCCAAATCTGCTTGCTTCCTTCCTTTTTCAAAGAAGTCAACTCATTAATTCTTCAAAGTGTCAGTAGACAGAGGAGTGTCACACACACACACATGCATGTGTGTGTATGTATGTGTGTGTGTGTATATACATATACATACACATATATATGTATATATATATATATATATATATATATATCCATAACTGTATTGCAGATTTCATAGTTCAATTACAGAACTGGGGATGCAAGGATATTTTGGAACAAATATTACTTATCTGACTGTAAATGTTTTTGACAGTGTTTCATGTCAAAATCATTAGAAAAATAATACAGGTAAACAAATGACCTGGGTATAGAAAATGACTGGGATTTGGTATGGTATTTTTATCAGGCTGTCTTAAACCAGGAAAAAATGGAGATGATGGTGTTAAAGAGGTATTACACTGTATCATGAAAAAAACCTGCCTTTAATTTTGTCCTTTTTCCAGAATTTAAAAATGATCTGGAAGAGAATAATGACATTAATTGTGCTTATATTAGGTTGTGTAGGCATTGGACTATTTCCTTTATAAGTATTATCTAATTGATTATCACCAAACCCATTGTGATTGGCTTAATTTTTTTTCTGTTTTCAACATGAAAAAAACTGGGATCAGGCCAAGTATCAACATTATGATATAGGTATAACTATTGAGTAGATTCCAAGATGAAATATATGTAACAGTTCACTTGCAGTGGACTGGTACCAAGGATATGGTAGAACACCCACTGAAGTTATTTAAATGTATGGGTTTAACAGTGCCAAACTACCAAACTATCAGCTCATTTATTTATTTAACAAAACAGAGAACCATTGTCAGCAGTTGCTTGAATATACTGAAAACAATGGCACTAGAGATAGTGGCCAAGGGGTATTTTGGGAGAGCTTTAGCTACTCATTAGGACTCCAGCCTACTGTCAAGAGGGTACCACTAGGGTGAATTATAATATGAACAGTCCTTCCTGGAGTTGTGCAATGTAATATAGCAATTCTTGTAATTTTGTCAGTGCTGATCTCCCAATCCATGCAAGATGAACAAATAATCCAAGTGAAAACACAGAGTTTACTATGCAAATGTGCCTCCAAGAAACATCTCTAATACACATATTGACAACTCCAAGGCCCTCCTATATAGAAATTTTAGATTCTTCCATTTTAATGAGCTAATAAAGCTGATCAAGGCAAGATGGACTTATTTGATTTGATTTGTTTAAAATAATATCATTGGAAATCAATCCACTTATCAAAGTATATACATATATAAACATTTAGAAACTTTAGCATTTGTGCACCTTATTATGTAAGCTGTACACCTAAACGCACACAAACACACACACACATGCTTTCACAATAACAACCAAGATAACATCAGAAGCAACAGATTTTTGCCACACGAGAATAAATAATTTTGTTCATTTGCTTAAGCTTGGAAGTTTGAAAGTTTGGAAGTTTGAAAATGTTCCTTGTTATTCACATGTATTCATTCTCATTCATTTGTTCATTGAACATTGCTTGAGCACAAAACATTGTTTTAGTCACCAGGGATATAATTGTGAAAAAATAAAGACATGATCCACCTATCTTCTTAGAGACCTCCTATATGGGGTTAGGGGGAGAGTTAGAACAATTAAAAAGTATACTTTTATGCAACATGATAAGAATTAACAAGAAGAAAGGACAGGGTGCAAAGAAAGCTCCTAGGAGGGAACACCTAACACTGATGGGGTGTAACAAAGGCTTCTGAGCTAGTTATGGTTTATTTGCCTCCTAAATACATTCTATGCCCTTCTCTGCTCTGTCTTGCTCTACGATCTCCAAGGATGGTATCTCCTGAGCTCCCATGCTCTCTAACTTCTGTTGGGTTGACCAATAGGAGGCACCAGCAGAAGATAATAAAGCAAAAGGAAAGTTCAGGGATTATGCTTCAGCTTCCTTTCCTGCTTTGCTCTGTCTTTGGAAATGGATTAATTCCCCTATGGGTACAGTTAAATGAGTTATCTCCAAACCCCATTTCACACCAGGTTCTAGGTAACCCAGTCATTTCCCTTACCCCAATCTAGGAATAGTAACAGCTTCCAGATATCATTAGTCTTTGTGTGACTCATCATCACTTGTTGGTTCTTATAACCCTGACTACAACTCTATAAATAATCCCTAAATTACATTCTCTCTAGTTAAGTCATTCTGTGTGTGCCATAATTTCCTGCTAGGACCTAGACTGAGAGAGTTTCATACAAAGATAAACCCTGGGGACTTCCCTGGTTGTCCAGTGTAAGACTCCATGCTCCCAATGCAGGGGGCCCAGGTTCCATCCCTGGTCAGGGAACTAGATCCCACATTCCACAACTAAGAGTTCACATGCCACAACTAAAAGATCCCATGTGCGACAACTAAGACCCGGCACAGCAAAATAAATAAATAAATATTAAATATATATATATATATATATATATATATATATATATATATATATATATAAACCCTGGATAGTCTGTAGATTACAACAATGAAGAACGTTTATAGTTAGATATACTCAAGTTTAGATGCTCCACCTACAGTTTACACTGTAAGCTGTTCATATTGGTCTCTCTAAAGCTCAGTCTTCTCATCTGTAAAGCCATAACATCTGAAAAGTCATGGAAAAAAAGTTTAGACTTTGTCCAGGATGCAATGAGAAGGTATTTTGATAAGCAAAGGTCTTGTCTGCCATGTGACTTTAAAAAGATTGTGCTAGAATTTACAGTAGGGAGAGAATAATGGATATAACATTGAAAGCCAAAAGACTGAGATTTTTATGTTTTTGTTCTTCAGTTTTAGCCAGTGTGATTTTATAAGGGCAATAAGAAAGGATCCAGGAGTTGATGTTGCTTATACAGGTCAGGAGAATGGCTTTCATCTGAATTCCAACTCTTGTTTTCATTTTCTTTCACTATGCTGATGAGTCAATCTATCAGGAAAATGGAAACATGGTTAAAAACAGAGATGGGTGTAGTTTATATATTAATCAAGGACTTGGCAAGCCTGGATTGAGAAATCCTGAGAATTGTGGGCCAGTTAGTAACATGAGAGAAAATTGTAAAGACTTGGTAGAGATTACGTTTCACAGGACAAGAACCAGCAATCTACAACAAATCCAGTGGAACTGAAGGGACAGCTTATTATCCTAATGGTTGAAATTAAAATAATAAATATGTTAAGTAAGAGGATAACTAAATTAAATACAAATAAAGCTATCTAGTTAAGCTTCATTTGAAATTGTAGAGAGACTATAAAATGTGTATACTTGTAGGGACTTGCTAAATACTTTGAAGTTTTGTGGAAAGTAGTATATAAATTAAGATTGAGACTATAGTTCTTTTAGTATATAATAACAAACGTACTGTGGGGACATGTTGAATGTAAATTAGTTTAAAAGAAACAAGGAAATGCTACCTTAGTGTTATCTACAAAGGAGCTGAAATAATTCATTAAAGTGGTTAAGAGTATGATCTGTAAAAATATTTAGACAAAACTGCATTTAAATCTGGACCTTGACAGTTACTTCCTGTATGACCATGAACAAATTAATCTTTCTGATCTCAGGTTTCCTCAATAGCTGAAATAGGACTTCAGCCTGATATCCTGAGGATTGAATAAGTTTATTAATATAGATATTTTATACAGACCCAGACTCTCAAATGCAATTGCTATCATTATTATTGTTAAAAATGAAGCGTTCATAAAGTCCAAGAGAGTAAGTCGTAGGTAAATATAAGTTAAATGATGATTATTAAAAGCTTGTCAATACATAAAAATAATAAGTGTTAAGCAAAAGGCTAAGTAATGTAGCGTTAGTTATCACTCTCTTCTCTCCCTTTGTATAGCTTTCCAATATCCAACTAAATATCTTAAAGTAAGGATTAGGGATTTAGGGGAGACTTTTCTTTTGTAATATAATTAATATCATTATGTAACTTCTTTTGAACATTTTTAAGTTAAAAATTTGCTACCTCTCAAATGTTATTTCATACATATATATGAGTAATTATAAAAAGTCAGAATGTTGGTTATGTAGTTTAATTATGGCTCACATGTAATGTAGGACAATCAAAACCATCAAAAAATGGTGCTCCAAATTTTTCAGGGTAGGAAAACTCTGCAAAATTAGCCTTGTATAAATCAGAAGTGAATTTCTTACTTCATCTGTCCATATAATTTTAGTGGCCCTTCTACCATACAGTTTTCAACAAATTTTGTTCTCAGAGTGAACAAACAGAGGTGATTTGGAAATATCTCGGAGTTTAAACAGACAGTGTTAGTTTATAATTCCATGCCTCACATTAATTTATAGATTATTTCAAGTAGAATTCATGAAAAATTCCAAATAATTACATTTTCAATGCTGGAGTTGATGCCTTTGGAAATACAAATAATTTCACAACTAAAAAGTCATCTTTAACTTAAGTAGTCCAATTAAACCAATTCAATTGCTATATGGTGGCAATTTAAATTACGTTCTTACGTTTAATGAAGTAATTACCTGCTAAGCATTGCCATGCAAATTCTTCAATATTTTCCAAGAGTAACTCTTTTTTTTTTTAAGAAGTTTAGAGAGGCCAAGCAACCGTAAAAGAAGATGAAAATTTGAGCCCATAACTTCTTTCCACAGTAGATGAGATGGTACATGAAGTATCTCCTGACTGTGCCCTCATTTGTGATATTCAATGAATATGGATTAGCAATTAACCATGGCTACACTCAAAGCTAAGGTAAATTATAGGAATAAATTCAGGGTGGACGTGTGTTGTGCAATCCGTATTGATCAGCTTGCAGAAAATGACCTCGAAATTACTTTCAATTTTATGTGGCTAGAGATAGTTCTTGCACAAGTATTTTGTCCAATTATATAGGAGCTGTCATTAGAGATGTTGGGAAATTACTAAGGAAGCAATTAGTGTAGGATAGACTCCAGAAGAGTCATATTTATTTTTAAACTCAAAGAAAATAAAACCCATGTTCACAATCTCATACAATCACGATGTTATTAATAGCTCAATCATTTCTGATACTTCCTTGGATTGTCATTGTCATCTACTCACCAGTTATTCAACCATGAACACCTTGGGAACAGATGCTATAGTTTGGATCTCTACACATTCAATATCTAGCATGCAGTAGGGAGTAATGAATGTTTGTTAAATTGAATAAGGAATCTGAAAACTCTAGAGCATTGAAAAATATAGAACATGTTCTCATTCCACACATTTGATTTTTTTTCTCCCTTATCCTATGGATCAAGATTTTTCAGATGAGGAAACTTACATACAGAAATATTTACAAGCTGTAAAGCAAAAGAATAACCAGCCTTTTGCTATTTTCAAATGTTCTCCATAGAAAATTAAAATGTAAGGAAATTTTAGATACTGTTAACATCAACCATTCTTTGGGCAGAAGAAGAAACTAAAGGAGAACCAGTTTTAATTATTTTACTCAAGAAGACATAGCTATTTAGTAACATATTTGTATTCAATGTTAATAATAACATTACTTGGCTTTAAATAATAAGAATCTTAGTATATATCGAATATAAACTAATATTCAAACTCTTTATCAGGCCAATAAGTTTTTGTATAATCTTGAAACCCTGTAACTCAAATTTGAGCCTTTCTCTCCTTCCTTCACTTTATTCTAGTTTCCCAGTATTCCTTTTAGTTTTCAAATTAACTACAATACTTTTGGTGTCAAATACTTTGTACATACTCTGTATTCATCTTAGAATTTCATGTCCCTCTTATCCTCTAAGCCTTCCATTGATTTTTTTTAGAATTACTCTCTTACCAGGTCTTCCAAACTAAACCTATCCCAATAACCTTCTCTAATTAATCTCCATCAGGTGTATTTTGTTTACTAACATCATAGCATTCATTTCTCACTTTCTAATTCTATTATTATTGGTTGACTTATGCATCAACATTCTTTCTTCAGGAAACATTATGTTCTATGACATCAGGGGTGATCTTTGTTTTACTAATTACTATATATAAATCATCTAAGATAGTGCTCAGTACATGTTAGCCATTAGTAAACATTGCCTGATTTAAAGAGTAAAAGAACAAATGAATCATTGTCTTACATACTCAGCAACCACACTATTATAAAGATGCCTGAGGGCTGATGTGAATCCAGCTCAGGACATACACATTTCATTACAGTGACAGAGGTGTGAAATTGAGGATCCAACTTCTAATCAACTATATTCTGTGCATTATTCAGAGTGTCTTTAACTGGAAGAAAATGCCTATTAGTTACAAAATATAAATGATCTTTTAATATTCTCCTCCATAGGCTTATTTTTAAAGGGTCATGAATAATGCTGCTCTGATATTAAGAAAGCTTTTATTATTTTTCTATTAAGAACTTATTAATCTTCCCAGTGAATGACTGATAGATGTAACTTATACAGATTTATATTAATTGATAGAAGAAAGCTATCACTCATAAAAAGATGCTAAAATTAATTTCTACTACTTTATTAAGAGTTATGTATTCTCTGTGTGTAACATCCTTTTAGGAAATAAGATGCATGTCATGCTTGGGTAAGACTGCTCAGGGCAAAGTAGCCTCAAAAGATTCCCTGGGAACCCAGAAAGAAGTCCAGACTCTTTTCTTCCCCAGCACTGTGAGCATGGTATAAAGAGGATCAAGGGGCCATTGGCTGAATGTTGGCAGTTCCTTACCATTCCAAAAGTAGCAAACAAGAGAAAATCTGTATATGTCTGTACCATTATATGTAATGCAAATTAATGACAGATACATTTGATAGAAGAGTACAAAGCCTGAGGAAATCTTTGAAAGCCTCTTTTTTAAAAAGATTCATCTTCCAAGACAACTAGAATGGTGAATGTCTTATGGTGCATTGATGAGAATATGTTTATTTCAGTATAGAAAAACAGGGGTTACTTCGAAGTGTGAATTTAATAAATATTTACTGAATTAATACATATATCTAAGACTTTTAACTAATAAAATATTTGCCCATCTATCCATCTATCTACTCACTCACTCATCCATTCATCTACTTATTTAGTTGTGTAACATAATTTTGAGAAATAATTTTATTTCAGGTACTGGATTGGATGACACATACTATATTAAGCAAAAGTACTTGGTTCCTACCTCTATGGAGACTTTATCTAATAAAAACCCACAATGTAAACTAGATACATATTCAGTCCATTTTTTCAACATTCCATCCTTCAGAAAACTACCTTTCTCCCATTCCATGTGGTACTAATTGAGCTGACAGTCTTAGCAACTTTTATGTCTCTGAGAAGAGATGGCCCATGATATAGGGCCTGGTAAAACATACCCTTTATTCCCCTGGTTTTAATAGTTAATTCAAGTATTTAATTTAAGGGCAATTGCATTAATGAGGTGACATCAAGCAGAGAAGGAGACTTCTCAGAAGTTGATCTACAGTAACTGGATGAAGAAGCTCTATTTTTACAAAACAATTTCCAAGACTGGGGAGTTTGACCATAGGGCTATGACATCCTTTTTTTTTTTTTTTTTTTTTTTTTAGTGCATTTTCTTCCTTTTTTTTTCTAGGCATTTTTACACTTTTTTTTTCATGAACATAGGATATTTTACATACTGCCTTTTTTCTGCTTTCATTATTTCATAATATATAGTGAATATACTTCTATATGATTACATATTCTTCCCCAACATAATTTTTTATTTTTGCAAGATATTCCATTGTAAGGAAGGACTATAATTAATGTCTTTTGGGGGACATTTGGATTACTTCCTCTTAGCTACACCTTTGTGGGGTACATTCTTATTAGTTTTTATTAGTTTCTGCTTTATAACAAAGTGAATCAGTCATACATATACATCTGTTCCCACATCCCTTCCCTCATGCATCTCCCTCCCTCCCACCCTCCCCATCCCACCCCTCCAGGCGGTCACAAAGCACCGAGCTGATCTCCCTGTGCTCTGCGGCTGCTTCCCACTATCTATCTACCTTACGTTTGGTAGTGTATATATGTCCATGCCTCTCTTTCGCTTTGTCACAGCTTACCCTTCCCCCTCCCCATATCCACAAGTCCATTCTCAAGTAGGTCTGTGTCTTTATTCCCGTTTTACCCCTAGGTTCTTCATGACATTTTTTTTTTTAATTCCGTATATATGTGTTAGCATACGGTATTTGTCTTTCTCTTTCTGACTTACTTCACTCTGTATGACAGACTCTAGGTCTATCCACCTCATTACAAATAGCTCAGTTTCGTTTCTTTTTATGGCTGAGTAATATTCCATTGTATATATGTGCCACATCTTCTATATCCATTCATCCGATGATGGACACTTAGGTTGTTTCCAGCTCCGGGCTATTGTGAATAGAGCTGCGATGAACATTTTGGTACATGTCTCTTTTTGAATTATGGTTTTCTCAGGGTATATGCCTAGTAGTGGGATTGCTGGGTCATATGGTAGTTCTATGTTTAGTTTTTTAAGGAACCTCCATCCTGTTCTCCATAGTGGCTGTACCAATTCACATTCCCACCAGCAGTGCAAGAGTGTTCCCTTTTCTCCACACCCTCTCCAGCATTTATTGTTTCTAGATTTCTTGATGATGGCCATTCTGACTGGTGTGAGATGATATCTCATTGTAGTTTTGATTTGCATTTCTCTAATGATTAATGATGTTGAGCATTCTTTCATGTGTTTGTTGGCAGTCTGTATATCTTCTTTGGAGAAATGCCTATTTAAGTCTTCTGCCCATTTTTGGATTGGGTTGTTTGTTTTTTTGCTATTGAGCTGCATGAGCTGCTTGTAAATTTTGGAGATTAATCCTTTGTCAGTTGCTTCATTTGCAAATATTTTCTCCCATTCTGAGGGTTGTCTTTTGGTCTTCTTTATGGTTTCCTTTGCTGTGCAAAAGCTTTGAAGTTTCATTAGGTCCCATGTGTTTATCTTTCTTTTTATTTCCATTTCTCTAGGAGGTGGGTCCAAAAGGATCTTGCTGTGATTCATGTCATAGAGTGTTCTACCTATGTTTTCCTCTAAGAGTTTGATAGTTTCTGGCCTTACATTTAAGTCTTTAATCCATTTTGAGCTTATTTTTGTGTATGGTGCTAGGGAATGATCTAATCTCAAACTTTTACATGTCCCTGTCCAGTTTTCCCAGCACCACTTATTGAAGAGGCTGTCCTTTCTCCACTGTACATTCCTGCCTCCTTTATCAAAGATAAGTTGGCCATATGTGCGTGGGTTTATCTCTGGGCTTTCTATCCTGATCCACTGATCTATCTTTCTGTTTTTATGCCAGTACCACACTGTCTTGATGACTGTAGCTTTGTAGTATAGTCTGAAGTCAGGGAGCCTGATTCCTCCAGCTCCGTTTTTCGTTCTCAAGATTGCTTTGGCTATTCGGGGTCTTTTGTTTTTCCAAACAAATTTTGAAATTTTTTGTTCTAGTTCTGTGAAAAATGCCAGTGGTAGTTTGATAGGGATTGCATTGAATCTGTAGATTGCTTTGGGTAGTAGAGTCATTTTCACAATATTGATTCTTCCAATCCAGGAGCATGGTATCTCTCTCCATCTATTTGTATCATCTTTAATTTCTTTCATCAGTGTCTTATAATTTTCTGCATACAGGTCTTTTGTCTCCTTAGGTAGGTTTATTCCTAGATATTTTATTCTTTTTGTTGCAATGGTAAATGGGAGTGTTTTCTTGATTTCATTTTCAGATTTTTCATCATTAGTGTACAGGAATGCCAGAGATTTCTGTACATTAATTTTGTATCCTGCTACTTTACCAAATTCATTGATTAGCTCTAGTAGTTTTTCGGTAGCATCTTTAGGATTCTCTATGTATAGTATCATGTCATCTGCAAACAGTGACAGCTTTACTTCTTCTTTTCCAATTTGGATTCCCTTTATTTCCTTTTCTTCTCTGATTGCTGTGGCTAAAACTTCCAAAACTATGTTGAATAAGAGTGGTGAGAGTGGGCAGCCTTGTCTTGTTCCTGATCTTAGTGGAAATGGTTTCAGTTGTTCACCATTGAGGACGATGCTGGCTGTGGGTTTGTCATATATGGCCTTTATTATGTTGAGGAAAGTTCCCTCTATGCCTACTTTCTGCAGGGTTTTTATCATAAATGGGTGTTGAATTTTGTCGAAAGCTTTCTCTGCATCTATTGAGATGATCATATGGTTTTTCTCCTTCAACTTGTTAATATGGTGTATCACATTGATTGATTTGCGTATATTGAGGAATCCTTGCATTCCTGGAATAAACCCCACTTGATCATGGTGTATGATCCTTTTAATGTGCTGTTGGATTCTGTTTGCTAGTATTTTGTTGAGGATTTTTGCATCTATGTTCATCAGTGATATTGGCCTGTAGTTTTCTTTCTTTGTGACATCCTTGCCTGGTTTTGGTATCAAGGTGATGGTGGCCTCGTAGAATAAGTTTGGGAGTGTTCCTTCCTCTGATATTGTTTGGAAGAGTTTGAGAAGGATGGGTGTTAGCTCTTCTCTAAATGTTTGATAGAATTCGCCTGTGAAGCCATCTGGTCCTGGGCTTTTGTTTGATGGAAGATTTTTAATCACAGTTTCAATTTCAGTGCTTGTGATAGGTCTATTCATATTTTCTATTTCTTCCTGAGTCAGTCTTGGCAGGTTGTGCATTTCTAAGAATTTGTCCATCTCTTCCAGGTTGTCCATTTTATGGGCATAGAGTTGCTTGTAGTAATCTCTCATGATCTTTTGTATTTCTGCAGTGTCAGTTGTTACTTCTCCTTTTTCATTTCTAATTCTATTGATTTGAGTCTTCTCCCTTCTTTTCTTGATAAGTCTGGCTAATGGTTTATCAATTTTGTTTATCTTCTCAAAGAACCAGCTTTTAGTTTTATTGATCTTTGCTATCGTTTCCTTCATTTCTTTTTCATTTATTTCTGATCTGATTTTTATGATTTCTTTCCTTCTGCTAACTTTGGGATGTTTTTGTTCTTCTTTCTCTAATTGCTTTAGGTGCAAGGTTAGGTTGTTTATTCGAGATGTTTCCTGTTTCTTAAGGTGGGATTGTATTGCTATAAACTTCCCTCTTAGAACTGCTTTTGCTGCATCCCATAGGTTTTGGGTCGTCGTGTCTCCACTGTCATTTGTTTCTAGGTATTTTTTAATTTCCTCTTTGATTTCTTCAGTGATCACTTCGTTATTAAGTAGTGTATTGTTTAGCCTCCATGTGTTTGTATTTTTTACAGCTCTTTTCCTGTAATTGATATCTAGTCTCATAGCATTGTGGTCAGAAAAGATACTTGATACAATTTCAATTTTCTTAAATTTACCAAGGCTTGTTTTGTGACCCAAGATATGATCTATCCTGGAGAATGTTCCATGAGCACTTGAGAAAAATGTGTATTCTGTTGTTTTTGGATGGAATGTCCTATAAATATCAACTAAGTCCATCTTGTTTAATGTATCATTTAAAGCTTGTGTTTCCTTATTTATTTTCATTTTGGAAGATCTGTCCATTGGTGAAAGTGGGGTGTTAAAGTCCCCTACTATGATTGTGTTACTATCGATTTCTCCTTTTATGGCTGTTAGTATTTGCCTTATGTATTGAGGTGCTCCTATGTTTGGTGCATAAATATTTACAATTGTTATATCTTCTTCTTGGGTCGTTCCCTTGATCATTATGTAGTGTCCTTCTTTGTCTCTTCTAGTAGTCTTTATTTTAAAGTCTATTTTGTCTGATATGAGAATTGCTACTCCAGCTTTCTTTTGGTTTCCATTTGCATGGAATATCTTTTTCCATCCCCTTACTTTCAGTCTGTATGTGTCTCTAGGTCTGAAGTGGGTCTCTTGTAGACAGCATATATATGGGTCTTGTTTTTGTATCCATTCAGCCAATCTGTGTCTTTTGGTGGGAGCATTTAGTCCATTTACATTTAAGGTAATTATCGATATGTATGTTCCTATTCCCATTTTCTTAATTGTTTTGGGTTCGTTATTGTAGGTCTTTTCCTTCGTTGTGTTTCTTGCCTAGAGAAGTTCCTTTAGCATTTGTTGTAAAGCTGGTTTGGTGGTGCTGAACTCTCTCAGCTTTTGCTTGTCTGTAAACGTTTTAATTTCTCCATCAAATCTGAATGAGATCCTTGCTGGGTAGAGTAATCTTGGTTGCAGGTTTTTCTCTTTCATCACTTTAATTATGTCCTGCCACTCCCTTCTGGCTTGTAGAGTTTCTGCTGAGAGATCAGCTGTTATCCTGATGGGGATTCCCTTGTGTGTTATTTGTTGTTTTTGCCTTGCTGCTTTTAATATGATTTCTTTGTGTTTAATTTTTGACAGTTTGATTAATATGTGTCTTGGCATATTTCTCCTCAGATTTATTCTGTATGGGACTCTCTGTGCCTCCTGGACTTGATTAACTATTTCCTTTCCCATATTAGGGAAGTTTTCAACTATAATCTCTTCAAATATTTTCTCAGTCCCTTTCTTTTTCTCTTCTTCTTCTGGAACCCCTATAATTCGAATGTTGGTGCGTTTAATGTTGTCCCAGAGGTCTCTGAGACTGTCCTCTGTTCTTTTCATTCTTTTTTCTTTATTTTGCTCTGCAGCAGTTATTTCCACTATTTTATCTTCCACCTCACTTATCCGTTCTTCTGCCTCAGTTATTCTGCTATTGATCCCATCTAGAGTATTTTTTATTTCATTTATTGTGTTTTTAATCGATGCTTGATTCATCTTTAGTTCTTCTAGATCCTTGTTAACTGTTTCTTGCATTTTGTCTATTCTATTTCCAAGATTTTGGATCTGGGAAATAGAATCTTGGATCATCTTTACCATAATTATTCTGAATTCTTTTTCAGGTAGACTGCCTATTACCTCTTCATTTGTTAGGTCTGGTGGGTTTTTATCTTGCTCCTTCTCCTGCTGTGTGTTTTTCTGTCTTCTCATTTTGCTTATGTTACTGTGTTTGGGGTCTCCTTTTTGCAGGCTGCAGGTTCGTAGTTCCCGTTGTTTTTGGTGTCTGTCCCCAGTGGCTAAGGTTGGTTTAGTGGGTTGTGTAGGCTTCCTGGTGGAGGGGACTAGTGCCTGTGTTCTGGTGGGTGAGGCTGGATCTTGTCTTTCTGGTGGGCAGGTCCACGTCTGGTGGTGTGTTTTGGGGTGTCTGCGGACTTTTTATGATTTTAGGCCGCCTCTCTGCTAATGGGTGGCGTTGTTTTCCTGTCTTGCTAGTTGTTTGGCATAGGGTGTCCAGCACTGTAGCTTGCTGGTCGTTGAGTGAAGCTGGGTGCTGGTGTTGAGATGGAGATCTCTGGAAGATTTTCGCCGTTTGATATTATGTGGAGCTGGGAGGTCTCTTGTGGACCAGTGTCCTGAAGTTGGCTCTCCCACCTCAGAGGCACAGCACTGACTCCTGGCTCCTCAATTTGGGATGATGTGTTGTCTATTCATGTATTCCACAGATGCAGGGTACATCAAGTTGATTGTGGAGCTTTAATCCGCTGCTTCTGAGGCTGCTGGGAGAGGTTTCCCTTTCTCTTCTTTGTTCTCACAGCTCCTGGGTCTCAGCTTTGGATTTGGCCCCGCCTCTGCGTGTAGGTCGCCGGAGGGCGTCTGTTCTTCGCTCAGACAGGACAGGGTTAAAGGAGCAGCCGCTTCGGGGACTCTGGCTCACTCAGGCCGGGCGGGAGGGAGGGGCACGGAGTGCGGGGCGAGCCTGCAGCGGCAGAGGTCGGCGTGACGTTGCACCAGCCCGAGGCGCGCCGTGCGTTCTCCCAGGGAAGCCGCCCCTGGATCCCGGGACCCCGGCAGTGGCGGGCTGCACAGGCTCCCGGAAGGGCGGTGTGGACAGTGACCTGCGCTCGCACACAGGCTTCTTGGCGGAGGCAGCAGCAGCCCCAGCGTCCCACGCCCGTCACTGGGCTCCGCGCTTTCAGTCGTGACTCGCGCCCGTCTGTGGAGCCCCTTTAAGCAGCGCTCTTAATCCCCTCTCCTCGCGCACCAGGAAACCAAGAGGGAAGAAAAAGTCTCTTGCCTCTTCGGCAGCTCCAGAGTTTTCCTGGACTCCCTGCCGGCTAGCTGTGGCACATTAGCCCCTTCAGGCTGAGTTCTCGCCGCCAGCCCTAGTCCTCTCCCTGCGCTCTGACCGTAGCCCGAGCCTCAGCTTCCAGCGCCGCCGGCCCTGGTGGGCGAGCAGACAAGCCTCTCGGGCTGGTGAGTTCCGCTCGGCACCGATCCTCTCTGCGGGAATCTCTCCGCTTTGCCCTACCCAGGTATGTGGGGAGTTTCTTGCCTTTTGGGAGGTTTGGGGTCTTCTGCCAGCATTCAGTAGGTGTTCTGTAGGAGTTGTTCCACGTGTAGCTGTATTTCTGGTGTATCCGTGGGGAGGAAGGTGATCTCCGCATCTTACTCTTCCGCCATCTTACCCGGAAGTCTCTATGACATCCTTTGTAACTGTTATATGTGAAAAGCTTGTTTTCAGAGTAAAACTGGGCAGAGCTAAGCAGAAAAGAAAACAGAGAGAGGCCTTTCCCTTTATAACCCAGAGCCAAAGTATGGGATGAAGGATGTGGAACCCTCTCTTTGAATCTGTGAGCTACCTTGGCATTCTTCCCAGAAAACAAGGTATCTTGATGAACTCAACCACTTAGATATTTCTTGATGGAATTGATGGATTTCAGAATAAAGGGGAACAATTACAAACACCCATGCATTTTTAAAATAAAGTGAATTGGAGATGTAGGAGAAACAAAATTCAGCTTAGCCTTAGATTTCTCCTTAAACTAAGACCCAGAAAACATAGACCATGAAAAGCTCTAAATGTTGGAGTAGACCCAAAGGAGAAAGTAGATCAAAATTAATGCACCTTATTCTGTGATAGCGGAGACATGTTACCTGCTTTTCTTCATCAGCACTATAACTGCCCAATCCAGGTACTATCACTTCTTGTTGTTTCCTCTATCACCATCTTCCTGAGTATCACTGAGCTCATAAATAGGGACGTTAATCTCTCCTGTACCTGTTTGGTGGGAAGATTGATGGAATCAAATGACAGGTTCATGAGACAAGTCTGATTTTCATGCTAGGCTCAAAAAATAAATCTAAGATAATACAAACATGATCCACAAATACTGTGATATCATAACTATATAAAAATCCATAGTAGCTTTCCATTAAACTCTGATGACATCTGGTCTCTCTTTAAAATCATCCTTTGTGTTTCAAAATTCATATTTACCACCAAGGTTTTTTTTTTCTTCTTCTTCTTGCTTCTCCTGTTCCTCCTCCTCCTTCTTTTCCTCCTTGTCCTCTTCCTCCTCTTCCTTCCTCTTATCTTTCTCTCTTTTTGGGGGTTAACACTCACAGAAACAAACAAACAGAAAATATATAATACCACTAAACTTTAGTGTATAGCTGAATGATTTAACATAAGCAAGCATATGCAGCCACCACCCAGATTCAAATATAAACTATTCCCAGCACATCAAATAGCAACATTTCCAGGTCCAAGCAAGAAAGTAATAATTGAGATTAAGATCAGAAGGCTATGTGAAGTCTTTGTGATCACTATATCTTCCTTGCATGAAGGAGGAGGAACTAATCACTCTAAGCTCAGCATGTGTATCAATGATTTTTTTATAAAATTCCCATGACATGCGGAGGCTGAAAGGGGAAGTAACCTGCCCCAGTTATGAAGACATGCTATGAACCTGGATCTGTGTGACCCTACATGCTCTTCTCAATACTGCTGGATTCCCAAACCTTTCATATAAAATTGTCACAGTGCATACCATTTTATACTTCTGAAAACCCAGTAGAGACTACACATTTTGAGCTCAGGGACCACGTCAAATCTTTATATTGACAGCACCTAACACAGAGCTTAGAACATCTTAGATTTTAGAAAAATTGTGGGATCATGTTTGGATGGATAGAAGGAAAAAAATGAAGGAACTAAAGAAAGAAAGGCAGGAAGAAGAAAGAAAAGTAGGAAAGAAAAATGTAACAATTATAAAATGCTAGATTTTTCTTGCTTTTTTTTCCTCTTTTTTCCTTTAAAATTTGTGTGAATCATGTTGGAGGGGATAGTTCTAAAGCAGAAACCAATGAATGAATGAATGAAAGCAAATAAGGGAAGTAAAGGTGAAAGTTGGTTAATATAATTCTTACTCACATACTCCATCTCCACCACTACTTCTACCCATAGCGTTTATAACTTCCCAGAAACAGTGCTTCTGGGAATTGCATCTCAAGGCTGGAAAAATAAGCAAACAAACAAAATCTGTCAGATAATTCCAGCATCTGATTCATGTCAACGTTAGTATCGATTGGTTATATTTTCTTGTACATGTTGTGATTATCCTGGTTATTGATGCTGAGTGATTTTTTATTGTATCTTGATTGGACATTTTTTATTTCATATTTCATATTACGAGGCTCTGGATTCTATATAATGTTCTTTTTAAACAGTCTCCCTTTTGAGGTGTAATGGGAAGGATTGGTATGTATTTATGTTCAGATTCCCATTGGACTCCTCCAACTTCATCTCAACAAAAGTGGACACTGACTCAAAGTGCCTTATTGCAGATGTGTGCTGTGGAATTTCAGCTACCCCTCAGTCCCTCTTACACCTCCCTAGCAATATGGAACACTGACACATACCACCTCATTTCCTCTGAGTGGGGATATAAGCTCAGATCACTACTAGGACCCCTGTCATTAGCCAAGGTAGACATGGAAGGCTGGTGACTCATACCACTTCTACTGCAGAGTGATGATAGAAGCTCAGCTCCCTGCTGGGATCCACAAACATCAGAAGGGGGAGGGTAGAAGAGGAGTGACAAATAGCCGCACCTTCTATCACTTTATTCTCTCTTGCTGATGTTGGATGGGGGTGGACACTCAGCTCCCCAATGGGCCTGTTGACGCTAAGGATGGAGGGAAGCAGTATGCTTCCTATCCCTCACCCATACCATTTCCTTCAAACTTGTCAATGCTTACATGGGTCAGCTCTCCACTCTACCACACTGTCAACTATCCTGGCAATGAAAATAGAACACTGTGTGCTTCCACCATGTGGGGATGGAAGATCAGCTCTCTGCTCAGCCTCACTGTCACTATCTAAATGGAAGGATTGGAATGCCACCACCTGCTCTTGGTGGGCAAGGAATAGAAGATCATATCTGTGTTTGGTCCTACTGACATCACTTGGTTGGGGAATAGTAGCACTGCTGTTATTTTCCGCAGGTGGAAGTGGGATAGGGTGAAAAATCAACTCTCCACTTGGTCCAAGTGCAGGTTTTCCACCAGTATTTGGCTGTAGTTGAGCATGTATTGCCAAAAAAAAAAAAAAGGTGTTCTTTTGTTAGCCCACCCTTTTCCCCATCCTATGGCTAGGGGAAAAAACTTTTTTATTTGGAGTTTTTTTTGGTCAGTGCCTGTTAGTGGTTCAAGGATGGAGTCTTCCGCAACTCCCTCTGTGGGCTATATAAGAGCAATAGTAAACCCAGGGGATTCACTGCAGTGTAGTTCAAGTCTCAAGCTCCTTAGCAGCAAACCTTCTTTCCACCTTTCAGAGTTTGTCTACCAGTGGTTTTTATGTTATTCCCAAGGTACTTTAGTTGTAAAGGAGAAGACCTAGGAGGAATGTGACTACTCCATCCTGGTGAATTCAGAGGCTGACCTTACCTTTTGTGATAATTTTGTTTGGAAATAGTTCTGAAATGTATAATGCTAGATGTGGTTGCAGTTTTTCTTGTTACTTGCTGAATATCTCAAGTATCCTCTGAGGTAGTTTTATCCATGCTTATAGATCAGAAAATAGACACAGAGAGTTTAATTTAGTCCACTTTGTTCATACAACTACTAAGTAGTAGAATTTGGATTTGAACCCACATGTGTCTGACACAGATACTATGACCTTCAAATGAAAGCAGTGGTGTTAAATTGTAGTGGAAAGTGTGGGTTATTTAAGTATTCTTTGAAGAAGCCTCCTTTTAGGGAGGGAAGAAAGGATTGAAGAGGTGAGTGTCCAGTGTTCCCTATTTTTGTCTCAACTACAGGCCTAATGAGACCTACTATGGTATTTAGTTAAGTTTCTACACTGTCTCCTAAGAAGATTAATAACTATTGCTTTGTTCACAATCTTTAATTAGTAAAGCTATTAGATTCCAGAAAGTGATGACCATTCATAATATGTTCATAATATGAACAGTCATCAATACGAACAGTGATGACTGTTCGTATTGATGACTGTTCATAATATACACTGAGACACATATTAAGGACACCATCTTTAGTGGTACCTCCCTCACCTACCTATTCACTTAAATCCTAAAGCAAAATTTTATATATGAAGTTGTTATAGTGCTTGATATATACATACATACATACACACACACACACACACACACACACATATATACACATGGCACTCAATTGTTAGTCCCTTTTCTTCATAAATAGATTTTGTAGAGAAAGTAGAGAGAGGAAAAACAGTTCTTTCCTTAATTGACTTAGGTGTATCACGTCAAGGTCTGTTGCACTGGGATATCTCCATATTTTAAATATATACATAAATCTATATAACCTCATTTAAACATTAACTGCCAGTTTAACAAGCTGGAAGAGAAATTCAGGCCTCAAATCTCTCTGCTCTCTAAGTAAATAGTCAATGTCCCCCATTACATTGGATTATATAGAATTTGTCACTGGTGTTTTATTTGGCTTCATTTTTAAATGGGGAATCTCAACTCTGATACTTCACAAATATTCCTGGTCTTCTTCATCATTCTAAGATATAAACAAAACAAACAAAGAGAAAATGTTCCCTGGTGAAAGAGGTGTTGATCTCAGCTTTACTCAATACTCCTGTGTAGATCACCTTGGAAGTTTCAAGTAAGCAAACAAAGGTACAGTGTGATCCATAAAGATGTTTTTTTCTTCAGCTTTTAAAGCATGCAACATATAAAGGAAATTGTTTGAGTTGGTGTAATCTATTCTTTTTGTGTGTGTGTGTGTGTGTGTTTTTGTTTTTGTTTTTTTATTATTATTTTTTTATTTTCAATATATATATTTTTTTTAGTTTCTGCTTTATAACAAAGTGAATCATTCATACATATACATCTGTTCCCACATCCCTTCCCTCATGCATCTCCCTCCCTCCCACCCTCCCCATCCCACCCCTCCAGGCAGTCACAAAGCACCGAGCTGATCTCCCTGTGCTCTGCGGCTGCTTCCCACTATCTATCTACCTTACGTTTGGTAGTGTATATATGTCCATGCCTCTCTTTCGCTTTGTCACAGCTTACCCTTCCCCCTCCCCATATCCTCAAGTCCATTCTCAAGTAGGTCTGTGTCTTTATTTCCGTTTTACCCCTAGGTTCTTCATGACATTTTTTTTAAATTCCATATATATGTGTTAGCATACGGTATTTGTCTTTCTCTTTCTGACTTACTTCACTCTGTATGACAGACTCTAGGTCTATCCACCTCATTACAAATAGCTCAGTTTCGTTTCTTTTTATGGCTGAGTAATATTCCATTGTATATATGTGCCACATCTTCTTTATCCATTCATCCGTTGATGGACACTTAGGTTGTTTCCAGCTCCGGGCTATTGTGAATAGAGCTGCAATGAACATTTTGGTACATGTCTCTTCTACATTATCCAGTTGGAGACCAACAGGTAGAATTCCCATATTATTCCATTTCAACTGTGTGCCAGATTTCTATAAAATCAAATAAGAAGAGAGAATGTCATTTATTTTCTTACCTGACTTTTAAGTGTTTATAATGATAGAAGTAGAGTCAACACACGTCTAAAACTTTAGCAACTTTCCTTACACAAAGTAGTAGCAATGTTAGTAGTGCAAGTTAGACGAGTAGAGTGAGGAGAAAGTAGTATTACTACTAACTAATCAAGCACGTTTAAACTGAGTCATGCTGGGCCCTTTACCTACTTTTTTCATGTCATCCCTTCCCACCCCCCCACACCCAAATCAATTAGGATTATCAAAATACCTAATTTATACATCAGGCAACTGAGGCTTGGAGAAGTTTAGTAACTTGGCCAAGAACATACAGATAATTCTAGCTGGCAAAAGTAGAATTAGATTCAGGCAATTTAAAGGCAGAACTTATGCTCTTAGGCAGTTTGGTATGTAGATTTCATACAGTGAAAGTGTAGTAATCAGTACCCATTATTATTACAGTCACAGAATTTGAAGTGATTGTTTCAAGTGTATTGGTATGTATGTGATCTGTATATGTGATGTGTGTGTGTTTGTATATGTGTGTGTGTCCAAGCAAGATGTAGGTATTAGGTCTAAGGAAGGCTCCAGGAAATTCATATGTGTGCATTCACAGTAGTCGTTAATTTTTCGAAACACATGGGATTTGGAAAATACGAATATACCTCTTTCTTCATCAAGATAAACTAATATCTAACAGCTTAATCTACACACAAAGATGATCTGTAGAGGAGAAGAGAGTAATTCAGTATATCAGTCATCTGTTAGGATATACTCCAGTAATTTCATTTAAATGCACACAAAGCCAGTGGAGCAAGGTATCTTCCTTTTGTCACTCCAGATCCCCTGCCCACCCTTCTCCAATCTGCTCTGTGCATCCCCCCACTCACGTCACCCCCACTAATAAGTATCTAGTTTATCAATGGGCCTTCTTTGCACTCTGGCTTCCCATTGACTTTGGTCAATTGGGAGCCATGGCAGAAGACTAAGGGAGAGAAGAAGAAAGTGAGATCAGAGTATTCATTCCCTTTCCAAAGAATCATCTCTGACTTGTTGTTTCTGAATTAAATGAAAGCTTCTCTCAAGTTTGCCCTTAAGGATATTCTTCTTTCAGATTACCTTAACCCCGTGTATTCAGTTATCTCTTTGTACCTAAGGGTGGTTAAAACCTTGGGATGATGCACTATCCTCGGTAGTATAACTTAAACCTTTCTACATATGTTTAAATAGTGTCTTTATTAAGACATTCTCAAAATCCTATAATTTCTTTGTTCCATCTGCTTCTTTCTAGTATGCTAATATATATATATATGTATATATATATATATATATATATATTTAAAGAACCTCTTGTTTCACTCCTTATAGAAACTTCTTATAATTAAGTAAGCATATTTTAAAACACCCATCCACATAGGTTTTAAAAACTACAATTCATAAACTCAAATCTGGAGGAATTGAGAGAGAGGTTATGTGGGTACAGTCCTTTTACTGAACAATGGAGAAGCCTCTCCTAGGTCATAGTGTATGGCAGTGCCTAAATAGGACCATGATTGTGACCTTAGGAGTTCTGTAGAGGTTGATGCTTTTTCCACTGTAACTTGCTCCTGTGCATTGCACATGTTTGTACAATTCAGAATTCCATCCTTCTATCCATGAAGTTGTATTGCTGTATTCAATGCATTTTTTTCACAGAAAATATGTTGCATTCTTTTTTTTTAAATCATGTGATTCTTTTTGGTTTCCAACACAATAAATAATATAGTGTAAAGTATAAATAAATAACTTCACTTAAAATGCCATTTTCAAAATTACTGTACTTTTGTTCCACTGTGAAAAGAATTTAAGTCAGAGTAACAATGAATTGACTATAAAGAATATCCCATTTGACAGGTATAAGCTCTGAAGTACAAATATATTTCAGGTCATTCTTAGACATTCCCTGTTTCTCTTCAGTAACCAAATTGATTGTCCTTGACAAATTAGCCTCGTCAGGCACAAAATAGGACCAGTATCACGGTGTCTAAGGATTTTTTTCCTGCTAGTTACCAAGCTGATCAGGCGTAATCCAACTTTTGACTAAAATAATTAGAATGACACTTATCCATGGGGAGCTTTTTTGTACTAAGTCATGAAGGACCACAAATACATTCCCTTTGTTCTCTATGCTTGTATTTCATGGTGTTTAAAAATAATATTAATCATTTATTTCTTATGTACTGTTTTAAAATTCATTAAGTGCTTCTGTACATATGGCAGATCCAGTCAGAAGTAATCCTTGTTGAAACAACATTGTGTTGTGGGGGGAGGGGCTGTGTTCCCCTTTGTTTACCCCCTCTGGGCACCTGGATTTTGACTTAGTAGTCACATAGGCTTCTCTCTCTTTATTAGTACCTGTGCTGTCTGGAGGGATTCTCTAGTTCATGGCAATATAAAGATAACAAAATTTTAAATTGAGAATGGCTTAACTTACACTTCAGTATGAGACTGAGACAGAGTTTACTATGCCCTTAGCATTGCAGTTATAAAATTAAAAATTTTAATATTATCCAGTTTACTCTGATATTAAGGTTAATTCCTCTCTACTTAAGGACTAATGGGAATTTTTTAACAATATGGCAAAAAAGGTACAGTGTGGTCTCAATGCCTTTGTCCATATTCTTCTGTCATCTTTATGTGCCCCATGGCTTTCTTTTCCCATACCATCTGTGTTTTTGATTGGTCATTTTAAAAAGCCTTCATTACTATTAGAAATTTATTCTCAACCTCTACTGCCATTTATAAATGTCCCCATTCAATGCAGTATTTAATCAACTAATTTGCTTCTTCAATTAATTTAGCAAAATGCTTTGTTCTTGCTTTTCATTCAGGAAAAGGCTTGTCTCCATAATTTAATTGCTTTCTCTTGATTCTGGGTCGATTCACAGTACAGGCATGCCTCATTTTATTGTGCTTCACTTTAGTATTATGATTCTCAGACAGTGCATTTTTACAACTTGAAGGTTTGTGGTAACACTGCCCCAAGCAAGTCTACCAGCACCATTTTTCCAACAGCATTTGCTCACTTCGTGTCTCTGTGTCACATTTTGGTAATTCTCTCAATATCTCCCACTTTATTATTATATGTTATGGTGATCTGTGATCAGTGATCTTTGAATTTGCAATTGCAAAAATAGCATGACTCACAGAAGGCTCAAATGATGGTCAGCATTTTTTTAAGCAATACAGTATTTTTAATTAATGTCTGTACATTGTTTTTTTAGACATAGTGCTATTGTATAGTGTAAACTACAGTAGACTACAGTATAATATAAACATAGCTTTTATATGCACAGGGAAAAATTTGTGTGACTAGCTTTTTTGTGATATTTGCTTCATTGCTATGGTCTGGAACTGAAACCACAGTATCTCCAAGGTGTACCTGTATGTGCTGTGCTATAGCAGAGCAGAGTGATACTCTGAATGTTGTCCAAGCTGAGGGATGAATTCTTTATTCAACAACAATAAGAGCAAATCTTGGATGCCATAATCCTTCCTGTAAACATTCTTTTGATATCTATCTCTCTCTTATTTTTTCACCGTGACCCCATACTCAGTTTACAACTCCACTGTAGTAGCAAATCATATTTGTCTCTGCTTATTTGTTTGTTGTTTCTTGTATCATCATTCAATGTTAATATTGAGTATAGTACCAATGTATTATTTATACTTGCTCTTATAATGTTATATAGGTGAAATTAATCCCATATAAAATAGGAAAAGGAACCCTGAAATCTAAAGAACTTAGATGCATTTCTAAGACCTTTGAATTTGAGTTCTCAATACCCATCACTGCTCCATCCCCACTTCTTACTTGTTGTCATATTCCTAGTATATTTAGGTCATAAGTAAAGTGTTTTTGGCCTAGGAATGATAGACCCTAACCAACCTGAAATCACATATTCGTGGTTTTCCAACTTCAGTGGGCATCAAAATCACTTGGATAACTGGTTAAAACACAGATTTCTGGTCCACACATCCAAAGAATCATTAATTTGTACTGTTTCTAGAAAATGCATTCTTTTGATCAGTTTGGTCTAAGGATATGTACCTTACCCAGGTCTTGTTAATAAAAAATACAAATAAGTTTGCTAGGGAGGACTTCTCTTGTGACATAGAAAACAAATTTATTCAGAGGCACAGCAATCATCTTTAGCAACTTCACAGAATTGTGAGGTGAGAATCATAAAGATGTAAAGCCATTACTTTTAGGATGATGCAACAGAAAGTTTGGAAGAATTAGGTCCTGGATGACACCTTTCAAGTCCTGATGCAGCTCTAAGTAGCCTCCTTGGAATTTCTAGTTTTATTAAGACAAGTAATCCCCAATTAATTTAAACAGAAGCTAGTTAGGAATTGAGTTGCTTTCTTTTTTTTTTTTTTAATATTTATTTATTCGATTGCACCCGGTCTTAGTTGTGCCAGGCAGGCTCCTTAGTTGCAGCATGTGAACTCTTAGTTGTGGCATGCATGTGGGATCTAGTTCCCTGACCAGGTATTGAACCCAGTCCCCCTACATTGGGAGCACAGAGTCTTATCCACTGCGTCACCAGGGAATTCCCTGAATTGCTTTCTATCTCAACTTATACAGACACCCAGTAGTTTAAGAGACCTGAGATTTCAAATTTGGTTTAGACAATTTTTGTTTAAATTTGGCATTCTAATATACTCATATTTTCCCTTCCCTCATGGTTTGTGTTGTACTACCATTGGGTCATCCAGTCCTCCTACCCACTTTACTCACTTAGTTGCTTTTTCCTCCTCTGAAAAGAATTCCAAACATTGGTTCTGTTATTGAGATCCATCAAAAGATATGCCAAAATGGAAAAGGCAACTTTTAATTAATAGGCATCATTTTAAAAAAAGAAAAAAAATCTGAATATTAAAATGTCAGAAGAGTGTTGTGTGATGAATTAAACATGAGAACAAATTTAAAATCTCTAAATCATGGCAAGACAGCTATTTAGGTGCTATTGTTTACTCTTGGAAAACATAGTCCAGCTATTCTAGAAAGCATTACGGCAACCTAACCTGTTTAAGAACCCTGATCCTGAGCATGTTTTACTCCAGGCCATTGCTGAACACATGGATGGAAATTACTACAGACATCAGCCCAAGCAAAGTCAGGCATGGCTCCACTTGCCTCGGTGACTTGGCATAATGCAGTAAGTGTTGTGCAGTTAACACTTCATTTATTATCTTTGAAATCTTTCTTTGCCTGTCACACAATTCAGACACACAAAGAATTATAATACCTTTATTCATTCTTTTAACAATTATTTTTTTGTCAATATATAATCAGAAAAATAAAGCCTGTATTTTATGATTCTTAGAGTAATTTCATATTCATCATCTTATTTGAATCTTGAAACAAATCTGTGCTCAACCAGTGTGACAGAAAATATCAGTATTTTACAGCTGAAGATATTAGGGATTTGAATGTTGAAATATGGGGAGAGGATCTTCAAGGTCATTTGTACCCTCCTATGAATGAATTCAGGATTCAAACAGGGATTCTCTGGCCACTGACCCAACGCCCTTTGCTTAGGAGACATAGGGTCTTGTGCATGGTCACTAGTGAATCAGTGCTAGAATTAATACTAAAACCTATATCAGCTGACATCCAGTCAAGTATGTTTCCAATAGTTTATGATCCTTTTTGTGTGAAGCTGATATTATGTTCTTTCTTCTTGATTCCAAGTATAGAAATCTAATTAACTCTGAACTTTGGATCCAGAGGTCTCCTATGCCATGCCTCAGTATATTATTAATACCCCTTCGAATTACTAGAGTGGTAAAGATGAAGGTGTTGTATCTGAAGCTCTGTGATATCCCTGGGGAAACCAACAGGGCAACAACCTGAATCATAATAAGAAGCATTTGGATTGCATGGAATGTCTGTTAAATTTTAAGACTGTCCTTGACAAAGCAGAAGAAATATAAAACTTAGGTAGAATTTTCTAGTGATTAGGGGATAAAATATAGAAATGTAAATGTAATAGAATAATTGGATCACCTCTCTCGATAGATAGATAGATAGATAGATGATAGATAGATTGTTTAACTGTTAGAGGAAAAGTAAATTGTGGGCAGTTGCTGTGATGATTCCATTATAGATTTTGATTGAGATACAAAGATAAGCAAAGAAAGCATTTGCTTGTCAAGATTTTTCCAAGTTAAAGAAAAAAAAACTTTCTAAGTTAATATATATATAAATATTTATATATATAAAACAGGTTTTTTTTCTGTTGCTATATATATATATAGTTAAGGGATAGATAAATGAATGGATGGATGGATATTTAGGTAGGCAGATACATAGATAACTGTATAGATTGATAGATAGATACATTTTACTCCATATGAACTCTTTAGACATAGAAACAGGTCTATTATTATAATATATTATTACCTGAGTTGTGAAGCAACCCACTGCCTTTTACAAATATTAATTCAAGCAGCATTCAGTAAGTTCCTCCTTTGTAAAAAGCCCTGAGAGAGACATGTGGAGTATGCAAAGATGAGTAATACCTTGGTCATGTCTCTATTAGAGAGTTCATCATATTGTTGCAAACATGTTGGTATCCCTACTAGACTGTGTAGAGGAAAAGAAGTAGCTGAGATGGGGAAATCAAAGACCATAGTTGATTGTTCTTTGTTTCTGTGGTTCCTGACAAGTAGCATGATGAATGATACACATCTTATTTTGATCTACCCATTATCTTGTTCTTGTTGTCAAGATTAGGAGAGACATATCAGAAGTCAAATCGAGCAAACATGGAAGTCTCTCCCTGAGTTATACAGACCTTTAAATTAAATGTTCTATGACAGGACAAACAAATAATTCCAGGGCATATTCCAACTTTGCTAGTCCTATTTTTCTAGTGTGGGATAAATAAGAAAACAAATTATGTTTATGAACTACACCTTGTGTTATACTTTTCTGGTACATAATAAAACTGATAATACGTCTTTTAGACTCATATTAACAGGCCTCATTAATTTTGTAAATCATTCAGAAAAGATGTATTTCTTGGTTGCTTGGGAAGAGTGTTTGGTGTTCACAAGCTATATCGTGAACCTGAACTTTATTTTTTTGCCAGTATGACAGAAAACAAACAAGAACCATAATAAAATCTATGTTTATGTATAAACAGACACACACACATATATGTACATGTGTACATTTTATCTTACTAAAATGACAGAAAACCGATAAAAACCATGACTAAATGTACATTTGTGTATAAACACACCACACAAACACACACATAGCCTTTTTTTTTCTTAGAAGTGACAGTGTTGTCAAGATATAACTTTTAAAGTATTGTGTTTTTACTGACAGTGAACGGCACCAAAATTCTGTTTTTAAAGGCATCTCATTGAACTTTGGATTCTGTGACCCTGGTGACACGTCCCTTAAGACACTCAAAAAAAACACAGAAAAATCTGGCATAAATGTATTGGCTTATATAACTGAATTGTTCAGTTTTTCATGAATTGAAGCACAGCTGGATCCATGGTTCAAATGGTGATAAGTGTCAAGTTCCAACTTCTAGGCTGCCTTCCCTTCTGCAGCTTTAGTCTCTTCAGTGGCATAGTAGCTAGATGGAAGGAAGAATTCTAACATACTCAGAGATTCAAGTGCATATGGGATGAGTGAATCTCTTTTTCTGAAAGCCAAACATCTGTTGGTTGCATTGGTTTAATTTGGACATAAGCTTATTCCTAAACTCTAAAGAAAAGGAAGCTTCTGGTTGGTCAGGCCTCGGTTTAGTTACTAGGATCCTGCTGCCTAATTTGAACGCTGGCTTCCTTGATAACTATGATATCTTGATAAATTGATAACACATGGTATCTTGATGACCTTGATATCTACATGGCCTTAAACAAGTTAATTTTTTTTGCTTTCAGTTTGTATCTGTAAAGAGTGAATAGTAATAGTTCCCGACTCATAGGTTGTTTTATAAAATGTGTTTGATTCGTGGGGATTGCCTAGGACACCTGGTGCAAGGGTCTTGAATAAGCATGTCATTATTATCACAGGTAAGCTCTGCCTCATAAAAAAGTTCATGAGGAGTGGAGGATGAATGGATGTCTACAATGAAATTGAGTTATTTTTTAAAGTAAATACATAGTAAGTCATACCAATATATATATCTACAGGTGTAGTTAAATAGCCAGTGCTTGATCACCGTGGGGAAATGTAATTATTGGTTACTGGAGAGCTCAAGATCACCTTGAGAAATCACTTCTCAGGGTTGCCTTGGCAGTCTTTTAGACACATTTCCTTAAGCCTTCTTTCCTCTACCTCAAAATTTTTATCCTTACGCTGAGTTTGAATTAAGAAAGAGGAGCGTGGCATTAAAAAGTGTGTGGGCGGGCTTCCCCGGTGGCACAGTGGTTGAGAGTCTGCCTGCCGATGCAGGGGACGTGGGTTCATGCCCTGGTCGGGGAAGATCCCACATACCACGGAGCGGCTGGGCCCGTGAGCCATGGCCGCTGAGCCTGCGCTCCGCGGCGGGAGAGGCTGCAGCGGTGAGAGGCCCTCGTACCAAAAAAAAAAAAAAAAAAAAAGTGTGTGGGCGTGGAGGAGGGGCAGATCTCCTTCCTGGACAGAATGAGTAGCTCAGTGAACCCTTTACCAGCAAAACAACCACTTAAGTAGAGAAATATATTTAGAAAGGAACAAAACAAACAAACACATAAAGTCAGAACTCTTAAAATTCTTTAGAAATTGTCCCAAGAGCATATAGCAAGTGAAAAATATTTATTCAAAAAAATTTAATAAATCTTAGTAAGGCAGGAAGAGTCTGACATGTGCGCCAGAGACTGCTCCTGTTCCCAGTCCTACTAGCTGCAGATAATGGAAGCTCTAAACCAGAGACTTTATACTGGATAGGTATAGCCAGGATATGAGGACTCCATCTTATCACAGCTCCCAGTCTAGGGCTGTGTTTTCACCCTCAGCCGGGGAAACTGCTGGAATTTACTCATCACCTCATGATGCAGAAACTTTGTTCTTGGTGGGAATAGCCAAGAGGAATAGCTGCACACACACACACACACACACACGCACACACACGAAATCAGAAATGTCAGAAGTATAAAAGAGAGAGGGATACAGCCCAAAGGGTCCTCCTAGGATCACACATAATTGTGGGTTAGGAGGCTGTATGCATGAACTAGCCTGTACCCACTCAGGAACACTCAGAGTAAGATGTAGGGGAAATGTGAAGCATTTTCCAAGCCATACACAAATCCATCAACAAAGGGCAGAATCCTTACTGACACAGTGGGGCTTAAGATCAGTCTCTAAGTGAAAATGGCAAAGAGTGGAGCTCCAAGGGCCTCTTCCTCCACAGGTAAAAAAAATGGACAAAGACTGTTAACGTCAAGTTTGGCAGAACTCTGGAAAGTAGTCAAAAGTTTATAGCAGCCAAGAAAACAACAAGTCAAGAATAAGATGACCGAAACATGGTAGGAGAGCTTTGTGGCATTTTAACTTACCCTTGCCTCAGATAGCACTTCAAATCAACATCAAAAAAGAAAAAACAAAGCCCTAGTCAAGGTAATTATATCGGTAATTATAAAAGACAGTATCATTTAATATTTTTCCTTTCAACTGATTTAAACAATAATTACAGTAAACAATATATGTTAGAGAACTGTAATAACCTACATAGATAGTTATAAAAAATATTGGTCAAAAATCATAAGGAAAATTAGAAAACACTTTCAGATGAATGAAAATGAAGCTACTAATACCAATACTTATGCGATGCAGCTAAAGGAGTACTGAGAAGGGAATTTATAGCTGTAACATCTGTATTTAAATAAATAAGTAAATAAATATTTTCTATATATATATGTATGTTTCAAATTGGTAACTTAGTCTTTCACCTTAAGAAAATAAAAAAAGAGAAAGGTAAACACAAAGCAAGCCTAAAGTAGCAAATAATAAAGATCAAAGAATAAATTTTAAAAGATTTGGAAAATAAATTTAGAAAATCAATGAAATAAAAAGTTGTTTCTTTCAAAAGATGAACAAAATGGATGAGATTTTACCTCAACTGACAAAGGGAAAAAAAAATAAGATAGAAATTGCTAAAATCACAAAAGAAAGAGGGGACTTAACTACTAATTTTAGAAATATAAAAGAATGTATAAGGTAACATTATAGGCAATTACATGCCAACAAGTTGGGTAAGTTATATAGAATGGAAAAATTCATACAAAGGTACAAACTACCTAAATTGACTCAAGAAGAACAGTAAACTCTAAATAGACATATAAGAGGTAAATAAATTAGTAATTTCATACTATCCACAAAAGAAAGCCCAAGACCAGTTGGCTTTACTGGTGATTTCTATTGAATTTTAAATAAGATTAATCTCGGAACTTTGAGGGCAGACTAAGTACCAAAACCAGACAAAGTAAGCACAAGAAAACAAAACAACTAACACTCTTTATGTAAATAGATACAAAACATCTCAACAACTAATTTTAAAATTAATACAATAATGTATAAAACTATTATATACCATGACCAAGAGGGCTTTATCCCAGAAATGCAAGGATGATTTAATATCTAAAAAAATTAATGTAATATACAATATCAACAGATTAAAAATATAAACTAAATGATCTTCTCAGTATTAGCAGAAAAAAATATATCACAAAATCAAACATGATTCATGCTAAAAATACTCAACATCTTAGTAATAATAGAGAACTCTTTCAACCTAATAAAAGGCACCTAGGGAAAAACCACAGCTAACATCATAATCAATGGTTAAAGAATGACAGTTATCTCCTAAGATTAGGAACAAAGCAGGAATATCTGATTTTACCACTTTCCTTTTTTTTTATTTTTTATTTTATATTGGAGTATAGTTGATTTACAGTGTTGTGTTAGTTTCAGGTGTATAGCAAAGTGATTTATACATATATCTATTCTTTTCCAGATTCTTTTTCCATATAGGTTATTACAGAGTACTGAGTAGAGCTCCCTGTGCTATACAGTAGATCCTTGTTAATTATTTTATATATAGTAATGTGTATATGTTAATCCCAACCTCTTAATTTACCACTTTTCTTTTACATTGTACCAGATATTCTAGGACAATTAGGAAAGAAAAATAAATAAATGGCATCCAGATTGGAAAGAAAAAAATAATTTATCTCTATTTGTGGATAGCATGATCTTTTATGTAGAATATTGTAGAGTTCACTAAAACACACACACAATTAGAACTGATAAGCAACCTAAGTAAAGATGAAGGATACAGGTTCAATATACAAAAATCAATTGTATTTCTATACACAGGGAATGAACAACGTGAAGATCAAATGAAGAAAATTCTCCTTACAATAGCATCTAAAAGACTAAAATACAATACTCAGGGATAAAACTTAAAGAAGTGCTGAAAACTACAAAACATTGGTGAGAAACTAAAGTAGATTTAAATAAAGGAAAATATATACCATTTTCACAGATTGGAAGCCTTAATATTGTTAAGAAGAAGACATACATACAACTGATCTACAGATTCAATGCAATCTGTATCAAAATCCCATCTGTTTTTTTGGCATAAAGTGACAAACTTATCCTAAAATTTATATAGAAACAGAAGTGATTTAGAAGAGTCAAATTATCTTGAAAAAGAAGAATAAACTTGGGGGACTCATACTTCTTGTTTCAAAACTCACAACAAAGCTACCGTGATCAATACAGTGTCTTTCTGGGTTTACAGTACACTTATAGATTAATAGAATAGACCTGAATGTACATAAGAAACTCTTAACTCTCTGGTCAATAATTTTTTTTTTTTTTTTTTTTTTTTTTTTTGTGGTACGTGGGCCTCCCACCGCTGTGGCCTCTCCCGCTGTAGAGCACAGGCTCTGGACGTGCAGGCCCAGCGGCCACGGCCCACGGGCCCAGTCTCTCCATAGCATGTGGGATCCTCCCGGACCGGGGCACGAACCTGTGTCCCTTGCATCGGCAGGCAGACTCTCAACCACTGCGCCACCAGGGAAGCCCTGGTCAATAATTTTTTTGACGAGTGCCTAGAACATTTCAGTGGGGCAAGATTTGTCTTTTTTTTTTTTTTTTTTGCGGTACACAGGCCTCTCACTGTTGTGGCCTCTCCCGTTGCGGAGTACAGGCTCCGGTCGCACAGGCTCAGCGGCCATGGCTCACAGGCCTAGCTGCTCTGCAGCATGTGGGATCTTCCCAGACCGGGGCACGAACCTGTGTCCCCTGCATCGGCAGGCGGACTCTCAACCACTGCGCCACCAGGGAAGCCCAAGATTTGTCTTTCAATAAAGGGTATAGTGGTAACTGATTATCTATATGTAAAATAGTGAGTATGACCTCTACTGCATGCCATATACAAAAATTAAATCAAGCAGTAATTTAAGCATAAGAGTTAAAATTAAAAGAACTATTACAAGAAAACAGTGCGGCAAATCTGTATGACCTTAGATGAGGTGTTGCTTCTTAGACATGACAGCAAAAGCACAACTGGTAAAAGAAAAACAGAAGATGGTTCTGTATCAAAATTCAATACTTTTATGCTGCAAATGATAACATCAAGAATGTGGAAAGACAACTCATAAAATGGGAGAAAACATTTGCACATCATATATCTTTTGTATATAGCATATATAAAAAATAGCTTACAACTCAAAAATAGATACAGAACCAAGTAAAAAATAGGCAAAGTATTTGGATAGACATTTCTCTTAAAAAGATATATAATGTCTTATAAGCACATGAAAAGCTACTCAGTATCATCAGTTGTTAAGGAAATGCAAATCAAAACCTTAATGTGATATCACTCCGCACTCACTAGGATCATTATAGTAAAAAAGATAGACAAAACAGATGTTTGACTATGATGTGAAGAGACTGGAAACAGTAAACATTGCTGGTGGGAATGTAAAATGGTGCCCATTTGGAAAACATTTTGCCAGTTCCACAAAATGTTAATTATAAAGTTACTATATAACCCAGCAATTCCACTCCTAAGCATATACTTAAGTAGAACAAAAATGTACATCCACACAAAAAAATGTGTATACAAAGGTTATAGGAGTATTATCCAAAAGGTAGAAACAACTCAAATGTCTGCCAACTGATGAATGAATAAATAATATGTGACATTTTCATATGATGGAATATTATTCAACCATAAATTGGAATGAAGTCCCAATATATGTTACAACATAGATGAACCTTGAAACCATTATGTTAAAAGAAAGAACACATTCACAAAAGACCACGTATTATATTATTTCATTTATATGAAATGCTGAGAATAGGCTCATTCATACAGGCAGAGATTAGATTTGTATTTCCTTAGGATTAGTGGTGAGAGGATAAGAAGAGTGATTTCTAATAGGTTTGGAATTCTTTGTAGATGATAGAAATGTTTTTAAATTGGATGTGGATATGGTTGTGTTTTGTATGTTAAAATTGGTAAATTTTATGTTATGTGAATTATATCTCAGTAAAACTGGAGTTTAAAAAAAAAGGAAGAGGAGGGTTTTATATATCTGTACATATTCCCCAATAATGATTCAGGTGGTAAACATTTTTTTTTTTTTTTTTTTTGCGTTACACGGGCCTCTCACTGTTGTGGCTTCTCCCGTTGTGGAGCACAGGCTCCGGACGTGCAGGCTCAGCGGCCATGGCTCACGGGCCCAGCCGCTCCGTGGCATGTGGGATCTTCCCAGACCAGGGCACGAACCCACGTCCCCTGCATCGGCAGGCAGACTCTCAACCACTGCGCCACCAGGGAAGCCCGGTAAACATATTTTTAAGCCACAACATAAAAGGGAGATGACAAGGCAGTAAATATGATTATTTAATCTCTCACTGACCCTCTTTTTTGGGGATAACATAGCTGACTGCTGTCTCTTGTGAAGTTCTGTAACCAAGTAAAATTGTATAAACATGGCTTCATCTCCTCTATCATTTGTTTCTGTATCCTTGGCTAATGAATTGCAAACTTTACCCAAACTTAATATGAAGGGTGTGTGTGTGTGTGTGTGTGTGTGTAAATCTCCCCACCCCAAGAATCTGTTCACCAATTGTAAAATAAAGTTTTTAACTAACCTAATTTCACATACCTGTAACCTTTGAAACAGGGAAAGTAGAAGTCCACCGTGGATTATTATTTATAGTGTGTTCATATAGACTTCTGTGGTCATATTTATAAAAATGTGTATTATAGCTCCTTTTCAAAATAGAGTCAGTATGAATAATAAGAAAAATATACAGTGAGTGTGAACAGAACATAATACCTACAGTCAAACTACTTTGCTACTCCTTGTTGCTATTTGGGACAAAATCCTCTTTTGTGTTGATACATTGCATACCACCACCTGGAAATAACTATTGTATCATATTGGAAGCATTTTTTCCCTAGGAAAATAGTTGCAGAAAGGCTAAATGAGCTTTCTCCATCCTTTGACAGGGAGACTCTAAAGTTGTTGTTATCAATCCTTTGGAGCTTCCAGGGTGTATAATGTTGACTGGGTAAATCTCAAATGTCAAGTCAGTTAAATCCCAGAAAACACTTGCACAGCCAAACCCAAAACTTCCATCTTTTCATTGTCTAAAATCAACTTACGTCACAGGAATTCACTAATGAGTGTAATGATGGATAGTATGCTGTTTGTGAATAAGAGATATTACCACACTAGAGTGACCTCCAGGAAAATTAATTGAGTGGTAGAGGCCTCAGTGAAAATGGGTTTCCTCTTCTGCCTCTTCTCACTCTCTAAATGTGACCCTGGATTCTTGATTCTCTGATGGTCCAAACTATACTTTGGTCCCAGGATATTTGACAGAAGTATCTTGAGGAGTGTGAAATTTCCTTGGTGGTGCCTGAACACTCCATATTGTTGCACAGTTTTAGCGCTGAAGAGCTCTTGCTCTGTTTCCAAAACTCCCTCTCCTTCTTCAGTTATACCTCATAACACATGCTGTTGACACTGCCTGTTTCATTCTTGTTTTCCCTACTATTCTTGAAGCTACGAGAGGGTAAGGGCAACGTGTACCTTCCAAAATTCTGATCATTAGTAACTAACACAATTAGGGAAATAAAGGAGATTTTAAAAATTAAATGTGAATGAATTAATGGATGAATGGACAAATTAATCAAAATCTTGAGATGTTTAAATTTTTATAGGCTTGGTGCTGGAGAAAACCGTTTAGGTCACCCAGTTAAGACTGTCTCCAAAGAAGAAATAACATTTCTCTCATTCCCTTTAGTCAATGAACTGCACTACTGAATCAAGGCCAGCAAATTAAACTACTGTGGAACACTTCTTAGTGTTTTTCTTTATAATAAGCCAAGTTTCTCCTTCTTTTAAATGTACTCTTCTTATGAGCAGGATAAATCATGCCCAATGTCTTTTTCCCATTAAATTTTGGATAATGGGAATGCCAACATGGAGACTTTACCTTTATGTACTGAACAGCTCAAGTTTTTCTTCAATTTTCATTCCTCTGATATTGTTTCAATACCAACTGTTAATCATTCAGAAAAAATGTTTTCAGGCGTCTATAAAATAGCTGGGCATCAAGCCAGGCGATCATCCTGCTTCTACTCTGTCCTTGTTCTAATTAAAACAGGAAGCTATTACTATTAAAATTTATTATATAAGTTATTGTCTTGAGATAAGTATCAAAGGAGAACTATACTAAGGGGTAAAATATCATATTTTCAGTGAGAAAATTATTTATAGCATAATCATTTCAAATTAGATATTTCTTGAATGCCAGGTATTTCTTATTCCTGTGGAGATGTTGTTTATTCTTATGGCTGAGAATAATGTTTGGTTATTATCTAAACCAACACACACACACACACACAGTATTTCCAATGATTTAAATATGATGAGACTATTTTAAAGCATTGCCAGATATATTCAGACAGTTTACCTGGGAGAACAACTTTTTTCATCTCAATCCATCTCTCTCTATACACTTGTTTTTACCACAATTTCATTCTGAGGAATGAAGGTTTAGTTTTTTTCTTTCAGTAGACATTAAAGGAGGTATTTCAACTTAAATTCTTCAAGAATTATCTAGGTCACATTCACAGCTTTTAACTCGCGTGGTGAGAACTGTTCTTCTTTCCCAGATGACAGAGGCTATGTAAGTGTGTAGGAAGATGGATAGGGAATCATGGCTTCTCAGTCTTATTCTCACATTTTCCTCAGTCCCAGGGGTGTTTTTTTAGCTTTTCAGATTCACAAACTTAATTTCACTGGTTTACAATGTGAGAGGACTCTAGCCTTGGTGAATTGATTCATGCTATTCTAAAACACAAGAGACCACTACAGAAGCTACAATACTAAGACATTAATTTATATATTTTAAAGTTCCTAATGGAAGAAACACTAATGCCTATTTACCAGGAACATCTTCCCTCAGGAGATAAAAAAAAAACTATAGAAGCTATAGTTATTTTGTTTCTCCAACAAATAGTACGTGGCTATTTAACTTGAAGTGCATTGCTGATGCATATTGACTTTCACAGGAGACCGTAAATGCAGTGGTATCAACGTTTTGTACTCAACCACAACACAAAACTACCCATCAAATGTTTTTTTATCTTGTCCAGTGAAATAGAATCTCATTGGAAGTATCAGTCTCTGTCCTGTGTAGTGCCTCACCTCATCCAATGTCAATGTCCTTTGACTCCTCAAAATTATCTCTGCCCAGTTTCTTATACAAACCTAACCAGGATAATGTTGGCAACTATACATTTAGCCCAATCTCCAGTGAGGATTAGAAATCATTCTGAGGTCTTATCTCAAACCCCTGGTTGAAACCATAGGTACCTGTTTGAGCTTTGATCACAGATGTCCTCATAGTTATCTATAATGCCTTACTATAGCATTCCTATAACTAAGAGGCATACATTTTTGGATATACTAAAGATTCCACAAATTCTACATCCCCTAAATTTGAACTGAAGATCCTTTCCCCAAACCAGTTTTATGTCCTGTAGCTCTTATCTCAGTGAATGGAAACTTCATGCATAAAATCATCAACAACCATCTGTTGTTTCAGATATAGAACAACAAGTAGGACATGACTGTGAAATTTGAGAGGAAGCAGATAAGATCAGTTCAACATTTTTACTGGGCTTCTGACTGTGGAAATGTGACAGATCAAGGTGACAAGGCTCAGGCAGAGTGTGGAGATTTCGCTGAAGCCCATGGAATAAGCATTCTACTGAAACCCATGAAAGATCAAGTCTTAGGAGTAAGAATCACACATTAGAATTAAAGCCACACTGCAGAATTGCGGTCAAAATATTAATAGATTACCACTGACAAAGAATAGAACCAAGCTTGAAAGGCTGAAAAGTTAAATAACTACCAACAGAATACAACTCAGTATTGTTTAAGGGAAGATGATATAGTCCAGATTCCACACAACTTATTATTCCCAGTGTCCAACAAATCATAAATCAGTAAAATGTAAACCAAGGATGATCAGGAAAATCTGAGTCATAAAAATAAAACAAATCAATAGAAACAGACCTTGAGATGATTCAAATGTTTCAATTTGAGGAAAATAAATTTAAAATTATGATCAAAGACTAAAATACACTGATAAGATGCAGTGAAGTAAATCTCAACATCTCAGCAGATAAATAATAAGTATAGAAACAAACTAAAGAGAGCGGTTATATATCCAAGATTTCAACATGAGGTATTCTGTAGATCTGCTCCCTAGTGAAACTCATAAAAATTATGACATAGCAACAATTTAAAGTCTCTGGAAATGGACTGATGGCATACAGTAAATAAAGAGACATTTATTCAAGAAAATCTGCTAACACACAATTAGAAAATCAAGAGTTTGAGGGCATTTAAACCCATTCTACTCCCACTCTTTCTCAGTCTTGTGACAGAAATTCTACTACAGGTGAATGCAACAAAGATAGCCTCTATCCAACCATTAGTAAGATAGAGGTCCCATGCTGGGAGAGATAAGCTGAGAAGACCAGAGGCTACTGTCTTCCGTCATCAAGTACCCAGCTCTTGGGAGATCGGCTGGGTGCTTTGTGACCGCCTGGAGGGGTGGGATGGGGAGGGTGGGAGGGAGGGAGACGCAGGAGGGAAGGGATGTGGGAACAGATGTATATGTATGACTGATTCACTTTGTTATAAAGCAGAAACTAATAAAAAATAAAATAAAATAAAAAAATCAAGTACCCAGCTCCTGAATCACAGATGCTAGGTGGAGAGAAGTGGCTGCTATGTCTGTCTTCTGCTTCAGAGCCATGGCTCAGAGATTCTGTCCAGAGGAGAGACAGGTTATAAAAGATAATGCAGTGAAGTTCTTCCCAAAGGAACTGACTTTGTTTGCAATAGAATGTGGGGAAATTAAAGCCTAGTGGTACTCTTCAAAATAATGGAGATTGTGGTGAAAAGCAATTAAGACAGACAGATAACTTCATTGAGATATAAGGTAACTTGTGGGCCAGCTTAGTTTATCAGACAGAGCTATACTGGAATAATATTTCTGTATTTCACTGGAATTAATTTAGTGTAACTCTAAAGTAAATTCTCATAAGTAAATATATGGTAAGCTCTGGAGCAGCCATTGACAAAATAACTCAAAAATATAGTTTAAAAGCTAAAAGAATTAAAATATTACATTGTAAAAAAAATCATTTAACAAAAAAAAAGCAGAAAAGAAGGAACAGATAAAAAACACATGAGACATACAGATTAAAATAAAATGGTAGAATTACATACAGCTATATATGTAATAACAGTAATAATAAAAGGGTCAATCCATAAGGAAGATGACAAAATATGCTCTATAACCACTATGGAGTGAAATTAGAAATCAATAACCAAAAGAAATTTAAGAAACTCAGAAATCTACAGAAATTAAACAACATACTCTTAAAAAGCCAATGTGTCAAAGAAGAAATCACAGGAGAAGATGGAAAATATTTTTGAGATGAATGAAAATGTAAACACAACACTATGTAACGCAGCTAAAGCAGTTCTTGGAGGGAATTTTATAGCTGTAAATACCTCTTTAAAATAATAAGAGTAAATATCTAAAAATCAATAATCTAACCTTCCACACTAGGGAACTGGAAAAATATAACAAAGTAAACCCAAGGCCAGCAAAAGGAAGGAAATAAAAAAGATTAGACTGGCAATTAATGAAACAGAAGTCCAAAAAAAAAAAATAGAGAAAAGTCAACAAAACCAAAAGTTGTTTCTTTCTTTGAAAAGATGAACAAAATAGACAAATTTTTAGATAGATTGACCAAGAAAAAAAGATACAAGGCTCAAATTATTAAAATCAGAATAAAAAGACTGGACATCACTACCTACCTTACAGTAATAAAAGGATTATAAAAGAATACTATGAACAATAGTACACCAATAAAATAGACCACTTAGATGAAATGAGCAAATTCCCAGAAAGACTCAAACTACCAAAACTGGCTCAAGAAGGAATAGATAATCTGAATAGACCTAGAACAAGTAAAGAGATTGAATTAGTAATTTTAAAACTATCCCCCAAAACCACCAAAAAAATCCCCTACAAAATACTAGCAAGACAAATCCAGGAACATATAAAAAGCTCTATACAACATGACCAAGTTGAATTTACCCCAGGAATGCAATGTTGGTTGAACATCCAGAAATCAACTGATGTAATAGGACATATTAATTTTTTAGAACCACAAAAAACCCTACAAGATTGTATCTATAGATACAGAAAAAAGATTTGTCAAAATCCAACACACATTGTTGATAAAAACACTGAACAATCAGTACTTCGTGTCAGAACTTAACCTGGTAAGAGCATCTGTGAAAGACCCACAACAAACATCATACTGAGATCAAGGACAAGACAAGGATATCAGCTTTCACTGCTTCTATTTAACATTATACTGGAAGTTATAGTAACATCAATTAGGAAAGAAAATGAGATATTAGAAAGAAAAAAGTAATGTTCTCCCAATTCAAAGATAATGTGATCTTATATATATAGAAAGTTCTAAGGAATCCATTAAAAACCTTTTTTTTTCCTGGAAGGACATATATTATTTTATTAAAATATTTTGTAAAGTTTTCAAACTAGAGCAAAGTGATCACCCTTATAAGCTCACAATTTATATAACAAATTAACCTAAGTTTATATTCATTTTAACATAAGGTGATGGAATGAAATTGCAAAGAAAATATGGAATTTATTTTGTGAAATCTTGGTATGTAGTTAACTGAATATTTTAACAGCTTTATTGGTATATAATTCATACATCATAAAGTTAACTCAAAGTGTACAATTCAGTCATTTTTAATAAATTTACAGTATTGTTCAATAATCACAATAATTTTAGAATATATTTATCACCCGAAGAAGATAATTTTTGCCCATTAGCAGTCATTTCCCATCCCCTGTCACCCCACCTCCTCATCCCCCAGTCCGAAGCAACCATTAACTTTTCTTTGTTTATAAATTTTCCTATTTTGGACATTTAACAGAGCAGAGTTGAAAAAAAAATTATTGCAGCATAATCCTAATTATGATATAGCCAATCTGTCCTTATAGATAAGCATCTACATATATATCTCCATGTTGAAGGAAGTACACCTAAATATTAAAGTTGATTGTCTTCAGTTTTTTTAATGTAACATCATTTTCCAACTTTCTGCACTGATATGTTAGTTCTCTATCAAAAGTGGGTTTTTGTTTGTTTGTTTGTTTGTTTTGTTTTTTTGCGGTACGCGGGCCTCTCACCGCCGCGGCCCCTCCCGTTGCGGAGCACAGGCTCCGGACGCACAGGCCCAGCGGCCATGGCCCACGGGCCCAGCCGCTCCGCGGCATGTGGGATCCTCCCGGACCGGGGCACGAGCCCGTGTCCCCTGCATCGGCAGGCGGACTCTCAACCACTGCACCACCAGGGAAGCCCAAAAGTGGGTTTTTTTAATTTTAAAAGTTTTTACAACATTTAGGTCATATCAATTATGCTATGAAATGACTGTAAAGGGTATATATATGATCTCTATTTTTATGAAATAAAGAAGTACTAGAGTTTCTACTTAATGATGAACAATTCCTTTTCAAGTTTAGCAGCCTTGCTTTTTAGTCTGTATTTTTCCAATCCTTTATTATAAATTTTATTTCAGCTTATATATGATACAGTTTGTAAGAAGCTTTAAAATCCTTTCTGGAATGAGGCCCAATACAAACATATAAGTAAATAATATAAAAGATTGATGAATTTAATACAGGTATGTTAGCTAGAGATAGATGGAAGAAGAAAATAATTAGATATTGAAACCTGTAGTTAAATACATCAGCTTGCCTTTTCAGATTTGCTAACTAGGAGAAATGTTGACTGATTTGGATTCTCTACTTTCTTTTCTTGTTCCCTTGAGGAGTTCCTTAGATGTAAGGAAATGTGTCAAATTTGGGAACTAGACGAACTATATCAGAATTATGCATGGTGTTTATTAAAAATGTGAGACTTACTGCATCAAAAGCTGTAGGGGCAGTGTCATGGTATTTAACTACTCCCCCAGGTGCTTCTAATGTAAACAGAAATTCAGAACCTCAGAATGAAAGCTGAGGTGAGGACTTTCCTGGTGGCACAGTGGTTAAGAATCTGGCTGCCAGTACAGGGGACACCGGTAAGAGCCCTGGTCCGGGAAGATCTCACATGCCGCAGAGCAACTAAGCCCATGCACCACAACTGCTGAGCCTGCGCTCTAGAGCCCGTGAGCCACAACTACTGATCCCACATGCCACAACTACTGAAGCCTGCATGCCTAGAGCCCGTGCTCCGCAACAAGAGAAGCCACCGCAATGAGAAGCCTGCACACTGCAACGAAGAGTAGCCCCGGTCGCTGCAACTAGAGAAAGCCCACGCGCAGCAAAGAAGACCCAGCGCAGCCAAAAATAAATAAAATAAATAAACAAATGAAAGCTGAGATGAGAGACTGGAAGTGTTATAGACTGATAGACATATGGCTCCTTGTTGACCACCTTTCCCACAGGACCCTCCTTTTCTGGAAAAGGGATTACTATTCCAGAATATTTTTTAAAAAACTAGAATATTAAAAAATGAAAATATTAAAAAAAAAACAACTAGAACTCAACAGCAAGAAAATAAACCCAATTTAAAAATGGGCAAAGGACTCCAACAGACATTTCTCCAAAGTAGATATATGAATAACCAATAAGCACATCAAAAGATGCTGAATATCACTAATCATTATGGAAATGAAGATAAAAATCACCATGAGACCATTTCATATTCGTTAGGATGACTATTATCAAAAAATAAAACAAAACACAGAAAATAAGTGAAGGTGAGGATTTAGAGAATCCAGAACCCTCCAACACAGCCGGTGGGTATGTAATGGTACAATTGCTTTGGAAAACAGTCTGGTAGTTCCTCAGAAAGTTAAGCACAGTTATTTGACCCAGAAATTCTACTTCCAGATGTATACCAAACAGAAACAAAAATGAATATGCACACAAAACTCGTACACAGACATTCATGGCAGCATTATTCATAATAGCAAAGGTGGATACAACCAAAATGTACACCAACTGATGAATGAATAAATAGTATATGACATATCTATACAATGGAATATTATTCAACCATAAACTGGAGTGAAGTACTTATGTATTTTACAAAATGGATGAACGTTGAAAACATTATGCTAAGTGAAAAACAATCACAAAAGACCCCATATACATGATTTTATTTATATGACATGCTCAGAATAGGCAAACCTATACATAAAGTAGTTTAGGTGTTGCCTAGACATGGGCGGGGAAGGGAGATTAGGGAGTGACAGCTAAAAACTATACTGTCTTTTTTGGGGTGATGAAAATATTCCAAAATTACATTTCAATAAGCCTGTTACCAAAAAAACACAATATGCTAGGCAATTGGGAAGATGAATCTATTTAAGGACAAGTTTAGAATAAACACCTCCAGTATTTATCACTGTTGTGTCACAGTGAGTGATAAAATAGCTCAACCACTGAGGGACACCTGGTCTTGTTAAGGTCTTATTTCACTGAGGGAAATCCTACTCCACAGCCCTTTATCTCCCTCTGTTAGTTGGCCTAGGATTCTGTGTTAATTCTGATTTTGGATGATTAACCAAAAAACATGCATTTGGCCTCAAATGTCCTTCAAGAAGAAGGAATTGTAAGTAGAGTCTAAAGCAAACAAACAAACAAACAAAAACCAGTCTTATGCCAAAGCCAAAGGGAGATCTCCTAAATGCTGGTTCCTTGGACTTATTAATAGGAATTTTCAAGTTTTCTTTTTACTAAGTTTCAACCAGCCTCTGGGATATAGTCCTCACTCTACAAGACAATGTTACATTTCTGATTTCTAAGTTGGCAACGTTTACTGTTATGTTGAGCAGTTTCATTGGTGTGTTGTACAGTACAATAAGCCAATAAGACACTCTCTAGGTTTAAGGTGTCACAGTCAAATATATTTTGAAATCATATGTCTGGATAATCTTAACATAGATTCCTATATTAAAATTTCTGCAAGTCTGTGAAATTCAGTTTAACTCTGAGTCATGGTTTCCCAAATTGAATTGACTAGGGAATATGATGCTACTACCTCTTTTTTATTTTCACTAATTAACATGTGAAGGAATTAGTATTCTACAAAACACACATTAGGAAATGCTGTTTAAGTGCCTATGTTATATAGTTTTTTATGTAGCCAGATTGAAAATAAACCTATTGACAGATGATTTAGCTGTAAATGGGCACGACCAAATATGAGCTTATGAAGTCAAATATTCTGTTTCAGTGTTCACATGGGCCTACTGAATCAGTGTGAAAAAGATTGTGATGTGCTACAGTATTCTAGATGGCAGTCTGTGTGTTGGCATTCCTAACCTCCTGTTGGTGCTATGTGTAAAGACATGGTATCAGCTATACAGGTAGTCTCTGCTTGCCTCAAGTTGTCTCAGGCAGATTGCACAAATTCCCTACACTTTCCCTAAAAAATGTTGATGGAAATTTCCAAGTAAGGCATTATTGACCTATGCATGTTTATTTATTTTGTGACTGGCAAGAATATTTAGCTAACCTGTTTATTCTGCATTAATAATCTCACTCCAGATAACAAAGAAAAGGACATAAGTGAAATATTAAATAGGCCATATTCACATGGTTTTAAGTCCAGTGAGAGATGAACATTTCTATACCACCTAAATAAGGGGAGTTACATGGGAAAATATTCCTGTAATGTGTTGCTTCTAGGTTGCCAATTAATACTCTGTTAAAATGGCTACAACCATCTGGCTATTACAGGATGTTGGAGATAAAGTTGCCATTAAATTTAACGATATGGGGCTTCGCTGGTGGCGCAGTGGTTGAGAGTCCGCCTGCCGATGCAGGGGACACGGGTACGTGCCCCGGTCCGGGAAGATCCTACATGCCGCGGAGCAGCTGGGCCTGTGAGCCATGGCCACTGAGCCTGTGTGTCAGGAGCCTGTGCTCCGCAACGGGAGAGGCCACAACAGTGAGAGGCCCGTGTACTGCAAAAAAAAAAAAAAAAATTAACCATATGTTGTCCAAACAGAATTTTCAGTCTTCTGTAGATAATTCATCTGCATTTTCATTCATATGTCCATTTATTTACTTAATCAATAATCATCAGTGTACTAGCTGCAAGTCACTGATTTTAGCTATGAAAAGAAGGGTGCCAAGTAGGGATTATATTATTTTGACATCAAGAATATATGTTCTTAAGAGAAAAAGATGTGTATGCAAATTATAAAATTAAGAATGTCATAGAAGTCATAAGTGGGGGAAATGGAATAAATATTTACTAAATGCCTCCTATGTATGGGCATTATGTTATGCTCTTTATATTTAAAGGAAAGTATATTGATTTGCTAGGACTACCATAAAAAAATACCACAGACTGGGTGGCTTAAACAATAGAATTTTATTTAGTCACAGTTCTGGAGGTTAAAAGTCCAAGATTAAGTGGTTGGCAGGTGTGGTTTCACCCAAGGCCTCTCTCTTTGGCTTGCAGATTGCTGCCTTCTCCCTGTGTCCTCACATGATTGTGCCTTGATTTGTGTATGTCTACACCCTAATTAACTCTTCTAGTAAGAATACCCGTCCTATTGGAATAGGCCCATCCTAATGACCTCATTTTAACTTAATCACCTCTTTAAAGATTTTTATCTCCAAATGTGGTTATGTTCTGAGGTAATGGGGATTTAGGACTTCAACACATGAATTTAGGGGGGAAACACAATTTGGCTAATAACATATAGTTTTTTTTCTCAATTCAGATATGAAAACTCAAAGGGGATAACCAAGTTACCACTGGAGACCCATGTGTCTTCTGCTTCAAAACTCTTCATATCAATAATAATAGAAACATTTTCAATAAATTGCCATGTTTTATGTTGAGAATTTTGCTTATACTAATTCATTTGGTGCTCCCAACAGTGCTATGAGATAGGCAGTGACAATTGCACCATTTCAGAAATGAGAAAAAATGAGGCTTAGAAAGATTAAGCTACCGACTCAATGTCACATAATCAGTAGGAGTCAGAGCCTTCTTCTAAATCTTTTTTTACTCTAAACTTATCCCTTCTTTTCTGGAACTTGCTAGTTTCAATTTTTCTGACTCAAAAAAAAAAATACATCAGCGTGTATTATAATATTGGATTTTATAAATATGACCCAATGTGAGTAACATCAGTATGTTTGGAAGTTTGGAAGAAAAAGAATATTGCCTTCTTGAATACATTGGCATCCAAGCAGAGGCCCAGAATTAAACCAGGAGAAACAGCGGAAAAGAACATAAGTATGTAAACAGACTGTCCTCTGAACTTGAAAAACAATACACCTACACTTAAAATATGCCATGATCTTTTTTCATTGCAAATGTTTTTGAGGAGTCTACATATTATAGTAATTCTACTTTCATTTGATTAACTTTTCATTAATAATGAAAACTCCTTACATCCTTTGACAAACCCAAAATATCTCTCTGGATGCAAATTCAGTGTGCTGTGATTTGGAGACAAAAGGAAGAAGAAAGAGACTATCTATCTAATGGGCAAAGATGTAAATGATCAGTGTAAATCAAAGGACAAAAATAAGCACCGGATTTTGAACACTGTCAGGTTGAATAACAATGAGAGTTCATCTGACTGAGATGGTAGAAATGTGTGAGTGGGGAAGAGGTGGAGAGGGATCCTTTAAAGATGAGAAATGAAAATGTCACCAAAATTCTGAGAAAATACTACTTCCCAGGAGCAGGTTAATGAAGCAGAAGCAAAGCTCCAACTGTCAGCAGCTGAATTATTAAAGGAGGAAAAGCAGAATCTGTGGACAGGTTCAGGCTTGTCCAGAAATTGAAAAATCTTAAAGCAAATCTCCAAGTGAATCACAAGAAGCTTCATTTAACTTTTATCTGAACACTTTAATGGTGCATTTGCTTTAGATTTTAACATTTTTCAGAGTTCATTTTTTTCATACATCTATAGCCATTCTCTTCCAAAGAGGAATAGTCACAAATCCGTGTCAAGAATTGCAGGTGGGAAAATGGGAAAAGTAAGCAGACTGTCATTATACCAGTGCACTCATCAGTTAGACATCCCAAATGCAAGCATGCCTTTGGAAAACTTTTCTCTCAAGTGAAATAGAAGAGTAGTGGGTTAAAACCTGCACTTTGGGTCAACAGAACTAGGTTTAATCCTGTCTCTGCAAAAATATTTCACATGTGACCATGAATAAGTTTATTTAAAATCATTAACTCAGATTTTTCATTTGGCAATACCTCTTGATTCGGGTATACTGTGAAGATTAAAAGAAATAGAATCTGTAGTGCCCAGGTGTTTCCTTTCCTTTTCTCTATAGTCTCTGCTCTTCTGGCTTTACCCTGTTCTGGTTTTGCCACCCAGAACTCATCTTAAAGGAGTGGCTTGACTTCTTTATATCATTTCCCTTGGCTACAGAAGAAACCACCTGAGATCCACAGTTAGGGAGGAATCAAATGCTTGTATGACAGTTTGCAGCCCTAAATATAATGATGAACAATGTGCCCAACTATGGGCAGAAAATCAGGGCCACTCACAGAGACTTTATTTATTTTTCTTTAATACTGATATATAGGTAGAATCTACAATATCATTAGTCATCTGGATGCAGAAATTCAGAAATTGTGCCTATAATGGATAGCAATCAATTGCCCTACTTCAAGGATCTAAAACAAATTTAAGGTATAAACACATTGATTTTTGCACTTGAGCAATTCATGAACTTTTCAGTGAGCCTTTTCTATCTAGGTATAATACAGATTTAGATAGAAATGCACATGCATATCTTGTGTATGTAAGTATGTATATTAAATAATTTGTAAGGTGTTAATGCAGTAACTAATTGACTACGCTGTAATCTCATTTGTTATTTATAACAATACATTTAAGCATATAATAGAATACAAGTGTATATGCATATGTGTTCATAATTTATACTATTTTGCTTATAAATTAAATAAGAGATTCATAATTACTATGGTGGATGCTGTGATGCACTACACAGTCCCACTTTAGGAATGAAAGGCTTTTTCATCCACCTGATGGGAGTGATGCCAAGATACCCCTTGGCCCTCAGTTGTCAATCCTCCTTGAGGACTGTCTCAGCTGAAGAAAACAACAGCATCCAGAGTTGTTTCTGGATGCCTCTTTTCTTTGGCACCCTTCATGTGGCTATAGATCACCGCAAAGATAAAGACTCAGCCCCCAAATTTGAATATACACCCAGCTCTCCATCAGACTGACACCTTCCTTTCTCAGACATCAATCTAAGAATACGCCCCGCTGAAAAACCTGCACTGTTACTGCATCTTAGAATCTGCGTTCCAAGGGAAAAACCTGAAACAAATGCTCAGAAGGAAAGGTTGATTGAAATGGAGAGAGATAGACCATTAACAACAACAACAGAAACAAATACAAAATAAAATAAAATATGATCATTGCTTTTTGGGGGGTGATAAATGAAAGAGGAAAAAGCAATGGTAAAACATAGTGACGGTATCTTCCCTCATGGAAGGATGGTATTGACTGTACATAGAGCACAGTCAATTGTGCTAGCCCTAGAAGCCACTTAGGGTAAAATGTTGGCTCTGCCTCTATTTAGCTTGTGTGTTTGTGGGCAAGAAACTTCAACCTTCTAACACTTATAGGGAATCAAATTATAGAGTACATGCCTGGCACATAGCATTGTGTCTGGTACATAGCAAACACTAAATAAATATGTGAACAAATAACTTGTAAAAGCTTGTAATTGTTAGCAGCTAAATTACCCACAGAGCTGAGGTTCCACAGACATTTTTCAAATAAACTCTTTTTCCATTCTGCTTTATAATAGCAGTATTACCATATTTACAAAACAAAGAATACACAGGGTGATTATTTGTTTACAAAATAATAATCCCCCTTCCAAAGGATTTGTCATAGAAGCCTTTTAAGGATGAGGGTGTTTTCATTTGCCAACCTAGATGCCCTCTTGACTCTATTCTGTACTGTCCCAGGAAACTGGTCTATACAGGTATCTGCTTTCCTCTCTGCCTGCCATATATGTTTGGCCAATCGGAGACACAGCATGAGGTCAGAGGATAGGAGGAGATTCAATCAGGCTACCAGGTCCCACTATCCACCCAGCTCTCTTCTCCCTGTTCCAGTAATCACTATTTTCTCTTGTTTCCTCAGCCCTGATATTTATCACATCTTTAGGCTGCTGTTAGATCTAGGGCATTTCACTATCCCTTGATTAATTTACTGTACTCTGACCACATCTTGGTAAATAGTGACTTTACTGGACTTCCTGCAAATTACCCAGCTCGAATGTGAATGCTCCATCATCCTCCTCCCGCTAGAAACTTGACTAACCTAAGTGAGTCTCCTAGAGATTAAAAAATGCGTTTTTATTTGAAAAAAATGTATTTTCATTCATATTCTTTTCAGAATCACTTTTTTTCCATCATATGGAACATTAAAGCAAATGATCTGAGCTGCATTCAACATGAAATCTCTATAATTTTACTCATAAAGTAAACTTTTTTTTTTTTAAGATTTATTTTTTATTTTTGGCTGCCTCAGGTCTTAGTTGCAGCATGCAGGATCTTTCATTGCAGCACGCAGGCTGCAGGGTGCGTGGGCTCTGTAGTTTGCCACACGCAGCCTCTCCGCGTCCCCTGCATTGTAAGGTGGATTCTTTACCACTGGACCACCAGGGAAGTCCCCAAATAAACTTGTATACTCAGTTCTATTGAAGTGTCTCAAATGAGCAAATGGATCAATAAACCTTATTTTAAAATTGAAAGACTTCAGCCAAAAGATTCACCTACAGTGACAAATGCCATTTTTTTTCATACTGATTATCTCTAAGAGACAAAAATAGATTTCCTTGGTTTCAGCCAACTTAAAAAAATAAATGTTAAGAAAAAGAAATTAAAGCACAAAAAGAAAACAAAAAGTTCTGTATTCTCAGATATGTTCACTACCATTAGCTTAATACTGAAAATTGCCTACAAATCAAAACTATTTAAAAATCATAATATAAAGCATGATACGTCCAAACTTTGGAACATCATGTAGGCACTAAAAGTGGTTTTATGAAAAAGTATAGTAGTACTTCAGTGGAAGATTATGTCTTCATGTTAGATGAGAAAAAATATCAGGATATTCATTTTAAAATGTGAAAATTTCTAGAAGAAAGCACATAACAACTATTGATATGATTTCATCCAAGTTGTAGAGCATAGGTAGTGTTGTCTGCTACTTTAAATTTTTTGAAGTCACAAATTGTCAATAATAAGAATAGAATTCATTGTCAGAAAAAGACTCATGGTATTTAAATTGCTACATGAAAAGAAATTAGTGAAAAAACAGATTATTTCTTCATGTATTTTAATATATTCAAGAGAATTAGTTTGCTTTAGTAATATATCTAAACTAGTCTGGCTCTGGGATTTTAAAGAATGAAGTGAACAGCTCCAAAATTACTATATATACATATATATATATATATTTTAGTAAAGATCTTATTTTAGACATAGAACCTTGGCTAAGAAGAATATAACAGGTCTCTTCCTAATTCCCTGTAAATTATACTTAATTAATGCACTGATCTTAGTATTATCTCTTAGAACTGAATCATTTTCATAAAAAAACACATCAGTTCAATATAAATTTTCAAAGACATAGAAGTACTAATATAACAATGCAGGAGATTTCAGAACAAAATCACCTTAATTCCCTGGGATTTAACTCGTAGGTAGTCTTTCTTTGTTCCTGTGACATATTTTTATTTCAATATTGCCAGAAAAAATCATAGGAACTTGGCTTGATGTTAATGCTAGTCTAGGAATAAAAAGAAAAAATACTTTAAAAATATTTTTTGGAGGGAGCAGATATTATTCAGTTTGTACAAAACCCCAAATTTTATCTCAAGACAAGTTATATCAGCAAATGATAAAACACAAAAGAACTCCTGTGATAATAATGCATCAGGATGGTATATCCCAATTTAGAAATCTTGATATTTCTAGTCTCCCTGGTCTAGTTCTTCCAACTTTCCCTTATTTCAGGAAGACCTGATATTGCATGCAGTATTAGCTTTCATCTCACACCTCCACCATATGCATTCTTTGTCATGAATGCACAACCATCCTTGAAGTGGAGGTAATAAAGTTTACTTGATATTCTTCTCTTTTGTTAATTTAGGTGATTTCTATTGTCCATAATTATAAATAGCATCATGATAAATAGTGACCCATGCTGATATTTTTATAATGTAACCCTAAATCAACCAGTTGTAAACATGCAAATTAATCACAGAAAAATATATTGACGTTTTCAATACAATAGTAACAAATCAATTGGACCTAGCCTTCCTTTAGTTTCATTTTTCTTGAATTCTGTACTCAAAATATTTTCAACATCTTGAAATCCCAACCCCTTCCTTCCACATACCTAAATATTTCTCTTGTTTCCCACCTACTCTTTCTTGTGCCTAAATTGCCCTTAACTTTATTGTCCAGCCACTAAAAATTCTTCTCATTGTCTCAGAAACTCAATATTGCCTTTTGTTTGAAGCCTTTCCTAAGTACCCCACTTAGGATTAAACTCTTTTCTTTCTTCCACAGAATTTTACATACCTATACATTAACATTTACCATATCCCATTGTTGTTACATGTCTGTGAGAAACAGTTAAAATCAGGCCTAGTAGGCTTCCCTGGTGGCGCAGTGGTTGGGAGTCTGCCTGCGGATGCAGGGGACACAGGTTCGTGCCCTGGTCCGGGAAGATCCCACATGCCGCGGAGCAGCTGGGCCCGTGAGCCATGGCCGCTGAGACTGCGCGTCCGGAGCCTGTGCTCCACAATGGGAGAGGCCACAGCAGTGACAGGTCCGCTTACTGCAAAAAAAAAAAAAAAAAATCAGGCCTAGTTACTACAAGTTGGCTGGGAGTGACCTGGACTTTGGTGTTCCTCATCTCACAGTAAAGTTTCCTTGGCAACTCTAGAGTTAAGATAAATGTATTTTTATTTCCATTACTCTAGGAGGTGGGTCAAGAAAAGACCTTGCTGTGGTTTATGTCAGAGTGATTTTCCTGTTTTCCTCTAAGAGTTTTAAACAAATGGGACCTAATTAAACTTCAAAGCTTTTGCACAGCAAAGGAAACCTTAAACAAGATGAAAAGACAACCCTCAGAATGGGAGAAAATATTTTCAAATGAAACAACAGACAAAGGATTAATCTCCAAAATATACAAACAGCTCACGGAGCTCAATATCAAAAAAACAAACAATTCAATTAAAAAATGGATGGCATACCTAAATAGACATTTCATTGAAGAAGACATACAGATGGCCAAGAGGAACATGAAAATATGTTCAACATCACTAATCATTAGAGAAATGCAAATCAAAACTACAATGAGATATCACCTCACACCAGTCAGAATGGCCATTATCAAAAAATCTAGAAACAATAAATGCTGGAAAGGATGTGGTGAAAAAGGAACTCTCCTGCACCATTGGTGGGAATGTAAATTGATACAACCACTATGGAGAACAGTACGTAGGTTCCTTAAAAAACTAAAAATAGAACTACCATATGACCCAGCAATCCCACTACTGGGCATATACCCTGAGAAAACCATAATTCAAAAAGAGACATGTACCACAATGTTCACTGCAGCACTATTTACGATAGCCAGGACATGGAAGCAACCTAAGTGTCCATCAACAGATGAATGGATAAAGAAAATGTGGCACATATATACAGTGGAATATTACTCAGCCATAAAAAGAAATGAAATTGAGTTATTTGTAATATGACAAATACTAGAGTCTGTCTGTATGTATGACAGACATAGAGTCTGTCATACAGAGTGAAGTAAGTCAGAAAGAGAAAAACAAATACCGTATGCTAACACATATATATGGAATCTAAAAAAAAAAAGGTTCTAAAGAACCTAAGGGCAGGACAGAAACAAGGACACAGACTTAGAGAATGGACTTGAGGACACGGGGAGGGGGAAGGGTAAGCTGGGACGAAGTGAGAGAGTGGCATGGACATATATACATTAACAAATGTAAAATAGATAGCTAGTGGGAAGCAGCCACATAGCACAGGAAGATCAGCTCGGTGCTTTGTGACCACCTAGAGGGGTGGGATAGGGAGGGTGGGAGGGAGACGCAAGAGGGAAGAGACATGGGGATATATGTATATGTATAGCTGATTCACTTTGTTATAAAGCAGAAACTAACACACCATTGTAAAGCAATTATACTCCAATAACAATATTAAAAAAGAATCCCATGGGATACTGAAAAGATAGGTAGTTTGTTATTTTTCATGAAGGTTAAGGCATATTTCGCTGGGGAAAAAACACAACAACCCAGTCCTAAAAAGAGCAGAATCATAGTCCCAGAGATCACATACAAATGATGCTATAATAAAACCAGACCCATTTCATGTTAAGATTTTTTTTAAAGCTTCTTGATTTAAGATAAGTTGAATTTAGAATGAAATCAGTAGGAGTGCACAAGGAAAGCTATCATGATCCTTGGAACTCCTCTAAATTCAAAATAGAAAACAAATGAGAAGATGGAATTGAAAAATGAGAAAATGGATCAAAACTTTAGAAGCATTATGCAGTACTTGATCCTTCAGGCAGAGAAATGGTTAAGTGGGATGACAGAAATCTCTGTTAACAATGGTCTCTAATGTTGGGGTGTCTGTAATTATCCAATTTCTAGCCTTTGAGTCTTATTTATGTTGTGTCTCTTTATAGCAGAAGATTGTGAATCATTCTTAGGATAGTGCCAAAGACCCCAGGAAGTTTTATTTCTCTTTTTTTTTTTTTTTTTTGCGGTATGCGGGCCTCTCACCATTGTGGCCTCTCCCATTGCGGAGCACAGGCTCCAGACGCGCAGGCTCAGCGGCCATGGCTCACGGGCCCAGCCACTCCACGGCATGTGGGATCTCCCTGGACCAGGGCACGAACCCGTGTCCCCTGCATCGGCAGGTGGACTTTCAACCACTACGCCACCAGGGAAGCCCTTTCATTTTTTGTAATAACCACATTTTGAGAAGAGTATTCTTCCAATTGTCTGTCTGAGGCATCAATCTGTGGGGATTCTAATTGAATCCAGCATCTTTCTGGTTTGTAATATCATAGGACATAGATAACCCAATCTAACTTGAGCAGGCCTGCTCATCATTTCAGCTTCAGAGAATTCATACAAAAGGGCCAGCATATTAAAAGAAGTATGTTTATATTTCTCTCTTTTTATTACTGACTACCATCATTTCCTTAAGAGAAGAACATCAATACCATAGCACACATATTTATGTAGCAGATATTTATCATGAATCTTGTGGTTCCCACATTTCCACCCATATAAGATTAACTTTGGAATTTTGATAAAATGCATAGGTATAATCTCTAATATTCTAAGTCAGGTTTGTGTGGACTATGGTCCTACATTTTATTGAAAGAAAAACCTGGTGACTCTGATATTGGTGACCCATAGACTGCACTTAGAAAAACACTGTTAAACATTGGACATTATTTAGCCATTGTAAAAATAAGATGTGTTATGCATATATATTCTGTTCTCAAGGAGCACACCAAGGAAGGAAGGAGAGTGCCAGCAGATAAAAAGAAGCATAGGAGGAACTATAAGATGAAAGCATATGACCAGAGAAGGGAGAGGTAACAAAATACTGAGTGCCTTTTATCTTTCATGCACTCTGCAGGGCATTATATATATATACATTATAGAATTTAAGGGGAAAATCTCCAATTTGCATATAAGGAAACAGGTTGAATAAACTTAATAAATCAGTCAGGGGACCCATAAAAAGTAGCAGAATAAAAATCTTATCCCATGTCAGTCTTTCCAAAAAAAGAAAGAAAAAATCAATGGTTTTACATTGATAGCACAGCAGATTGAAAAATGTGTGCATGAATAATTATAATGCAAAGGAGACAAAGGCACTCCATAATATAGGCACAACATTCTTCACAGGTTGTAAAATAGCACAGTGACAAGCCCAGAGTAGACATTTAATCAAAGTCGCTTACTTCCTGTTTGTTTGGAGAGGTTAATTAAGGGCTCATTCAAGGAGACCAGTGGATATGGAATATTTGACTTGTAGCTATTGTTTTCATCTTGACACATGACAGTAACAGCTAGGTACATTTTAAAAAAGTTAAAGTCCTAAAACTCTTAGATATGTAGCCAGCTCTTGTTTTTTATGATCAAATGAGTCCCTGAAAGTGTTAGTAACTTGTTAAAAGTCACAATAAATTAGTTTTGCTAGCAAAACTTTTCATGATAAGGTATTTTTTAATATCTCCCATTTTTCTGCTGTTACTTCCCAAAACACAACCTAAGATCCTTCCATGCCAAATGTAATAATGGATATTGTGTTGTGCCAGCAATTCAGGTCTTCCCTTTTGTACCAAGGCTCTCCCACAGTGGCAGCTGGGACTGTAGGCAGCTGAAAACTCTCAACTGGTCTTTCTTGAGGAATTGTCCTCTGCCAAAGAGAACGTCCTCACCCAAGATGATGCCCCCTCCCACCCATGCAGTCTACATCCTCTGACTGGTAAGTGTCAAGGTCTAACCGCCTTACATTAAGACAGGACAATTCTGAAGGGCCAACCCATCACCAGAGCCCCCCAATGACTGTCTAAGCATTTTTTGCAACTCAATCACAATCCATTTCCTCCCTCTAAGCAACCCTACTGCCTTCATTCCCTTAGAGGTGTTGATCTTGAGGACACTCCTAATGTGTAAGTCTGGGCCTATTATCCTAAGAACCTGACTTAAGACATCAAATTATTAGATCTTCCCTTCAGGTGCTTTAATTTTCTGCATATTTATGACTGAAATGCTACCTTTTGGGGTATTATTCTTCCATGGACAACCCAATGCCATTTTCAGCTTAAACTGCACATTAATTAGGATACCAGTGGGAAATTGATGACATCTTTAAGTTCTTATAATTTCAGGAGGGATTGTTAAAGGGAATATTTTATTTTTTTTGAGGGATGGGGCAGGGATCTTCAGTTTTTCTTTTTTTTTTAAAAATTAATTAATTTATTTATTTATGGCTGTGTTGGGTCTTCGTTTCTGTGCAAGGGCTTTCTCTAGTTGTGGCAAGCGGGGGCCACTCTTCATCATGGTGCGCGGACCTCTCACTATCGCGGCCTCTCTTGTTGCAGAGCACAGGCTCCAGACGTGCAGGCTCAGTAATTGTGGCTCACGGGCCCAGTTGCTCCGCGGCATGTGGGATCTTCTCAGACCAGGGCTCGAACCCGTGTTCCCTGCATTAGCAGGCAGATTCTCAACCACTGCGCCACCAGGGAAGCCCTAAAGGGAATATTTTAAAAGGAGAAGATAGAATATATAGAAGACACCAGGGATATTCCTTCCTGAACCATGGGACAGAGTGATGCCCCTCTTGACTCCATTGAGATGAGGAAAATGAAAGAATATAGGAGAAAAACCAATAGAGAGAAGGGCTGGGGCTGTTAGCTGAAGGAAACATTTGGTTCAAATGTACCTTGCAGGGAAGGATCTGGGAAAATAAATACATCAAGGATGAGAGTAAGGGGATGAGTGGTTCTGGATGAGGAATTGGAAGAGAAAATAATGTCCAGGTACAATGGGTATCTTGCTTAAGGCCATAAAGTTAGTAAGTAGTGCTGACACTATAGAGCCACCCATAAGAATGTCTATGCCATCATTTGACATAATAAATAAGTATATTCCATTTTATTATCATGTTATATTTCTGTGTTTATATCTGAGGAACATTTTGAGCTTCCTAAGATGAGGCGTTAACTGTTACTCATTTCAGAATTTCTAACACCTAGTACAGTGTTGCAGGAAGTATAGAGCAACTTCCTTTTTCCTTGCTTACTCTTTGCTTAATATCCTCTTCATTCTTTGATTTTCCTTTGCTAAAAAAGTTAACCTTCCTCGCTTCTAAAAATTATGCATTATAGTTTCCTGGGAATGTACATGGAGGTGTTAAAGAGAATGGGACATTCTCTTTCTGCTGTCCAGAAAGTTACAGCAGTTGACAAACCTTGGAGATGAATGGGGCGATGGCTGTCATAGCCATCATATTCAGAAAAATCAATAAAATGTATTAAGTGACTGAGTGAGTGAAGGAAGTTAATGACACAACTAGGACGAAATATGAGTTTCTTCATATTTAGCTCCACTATTTCTTGCCAACACATGGTAAGGCCTCTTTAAAGGAATGATAAACATATGAATGAACTACTAAAATACTCAAGAGCAGACAGATATATTACAAAAAATATATTAAAGTCATGTTAAAAGAAGAAAAACAGATATTCTGCATCTCTTTGGAAATAAGGAGGTTACCAAAATATATCGTCAGAGAGAATTCAGCTTTGATGAAAGAAATTCAAATGCACAAATCACTGATCTTAATTAACCACTATTGATTCCATGGTATCAGGTTGAAATTAATGTAGGCGAGTTCATCAAGCACAAGAGAAATGAAAGTTATGAAGCTCTTCTCCTTTTAATCTAGAAAGAGAAAGGGAAATTTAGGCCTATCAGGCAAGAGGCTCTGCCAGGTTTCAGAGGCCAAAGAAACAGGCCCCAGATGGAATCCTGTGGACTTCTGCCATCTCCTTGGCTGGGCTGAATTTCTGCCATTTGCCTGCATCTGTCAGTGCAAAAGGCAAAATCTCTCCCCTCCCACCCGCCTACTTCTACCTCCACCACCCATCCAGGCCTTTGCAAAATACATTTTATTTTATTGTCTCATTACTTTTTGGAGACAAGCTCTGGAGCTCCTCTCTCCACCAAAAGCAGCCCACTTCCTGCTGTACGAGAATTTACTTTTCTGTCTGGAACAGGTGTTATTGTTTTAAAATACCAAACAAAACTCCTTTAGCTACTATAAAAAGCATAGCTTTAGAAGCTTTATATAATTTTCAGAGCAAATGGCATTAAGAAATTTGCTCTTGCACCTGCCTACTCTGCAGATTTGCATAAATGTTCATTGCTGTACAAATGTAGCATGGCGTTTGGTTCTATTTAATGCAAAAAAAAGAGACTCTGTCCATCTCTAAAGCATCTTCCAAAAGAATCGCAGACATTCACTTTGCTTAAGCACATGAAAGAATGAGGGGAGGTTTCAAAATTTTCACACTAAAAGAAATTTTTAAAAACACAAAATATTAGAATATGACAAGCTAAGGCTATGCATATATTTTTGTCTGTAAGATTTAAGTATCTACTTGAATACATTACATTCTGAACATTAGGCATTGGCTTGTGAGAGAATTTCCTTCATAACATAAAGCTAACAAGCCTAGTTTGGAGTCAGTAATGTGAACAAATGGTCTTAAATTCTAGTACCATTTGTGGTGATATATATGGTCCAGCAAATTGGCAAGGATATAGAGTTTTCAAAATATAAAATATTTTAAAAGAATAATAAAGGAGGAAATAGCACATAGGGGAATTCAAACTGAGTTAGAATGCTGCTCTAAGTGCATATTTTTCTTTACATCTTGCTTCAAATGTAAATCTTTTCATACATGTTGCATTGAGCAAAGTAGTAGGTCTCTCAAACTTGTTTTATCCACTAAGTGCTGTTGTGTGTACTTTTTAATGATTTGCTATCCTGTATATTGTTCTACCTCTATAGTCTTACTTCATACTCTCATAATTACTTGCCAAAATTAATACAATAACTACTGCAATACTCTAGTTATTGGTATCACAGCATTTAATTTCAGTACCAACAAAATTATCTTCCATACTTCAGTTTGTAGAGTTATCTTGGAAAATAAATAGGAAAATGTAATTATCCTGTTAAAACAATATCACTTCCTCCCATGACCCATAATAAGATGTCCAAGCTCCATATATAAATTTTTTACTTCATTTACGAGCTCTTTTTCTATTAGTCCTTTACCGGCTTTTTTAAAATCACTACTGACATTTTACACCAAATTTTTTTTATTTTTAGATTTATTTTTTATTGAGGTAACATTATATGTTTCAAGTATACAACATTTATTTCTACTTCTGTATACCCACAGCAAGCCCACCACCAAAAATTTAGTTTCCATCCCTCACTGTACATTTGATCCCTTTTAACCATTTTGACCTCTTCCCCCCGCCGCCCACACTGTGCCCCTTCCCCTCTGGTAACCACTACTCTGTTCTCTGTATTTACATGTCTGGTTTTGTTTGCTTTGTTCATTTATTTTATTTTTTTGTTTGTTTGCTTGGTCTTTATTCCACATATGAGTGAATTCATGTGGTATGTCTTTCTCTGTCTTATTTCACTTAGCATAATACACTCAAGTCCATCCATGTTGTTGCAAATTGGGCTGAATAATTTTTAATGTTGGATGTGGAACCTGTCTTGTGCATTGTAGGGTGTTTCGCAGCATACCTGGCCTCTACTCACTAGATTCTCATAGTATCACCCCACAAGTCATGGCAATTAAAAATGGCTCCAGGGCTTCCCTGGTGGCACAGTGGTTGAGAGTCCGCCTGCCAATGCAGGGGACACGGGTTCGTGCCCCAGTTCGGGAAGATCCCACATGCCGCGGAGCGGCTGGGCCCGTAAGCCATGGCCACTGAGCCTGCGCGTCTGGAGCCCATGCTCCGCAACGGGAGAGGCCACAACAGTGAGAAGCCCACGTACCGCAAAAAAAAAAAAAAAAAAAAAAAAAAAAAAATGGCTCCAGGCATTGCCAAATGTCCCATGGTCACAGAATTTTCTCTCATTAAAAACCATTGATCTTAACATGGGTTTCATGGAACCCATGTATATCCTCACATCCAAATCCATTTACTCATGAATTTAGTATCCACTTAACACATGCCTACTCATTCATCACGATCTAACTCAAGTGCCATTGCTCACGTGAAATCTTCTTTGATCCTTCTAACAATTAATTCTTTGTGCCACCTTAGACATAACCCTATTTCATCACATATTACCCTGTATTTAAACAATTTTTATTTCTGTCTTCCCCATAAATCTCTGAACTTATCAAATGTAGAACTTGTTTTTTTATACAGATCTTTGATTATGCTATTACCTAGTAAAAAGACTGCCACATGAAAGAGAGGAACTCATTTAATATGTTTGAAAGAGTGATTGAATGATCAAACAAACGTTAAGATGATGAATAGTTGTTTGTCTGTGTGCCACACACTAGCATATAGTAGATAATTAATATACGTTTAGACAAGGGATGAGTGAAATAGTCAATGTAATGGCACTCAAAATGGTGGGAGTCTATATAACACTCTGTCACTCCAGCAACAAATCCCATTATAGCTTCCTGGATATTCATTTCAAATTATGAAACCTCTCAGAATATTACCCCTTAAGTGTAAGCTAAGTTGTCCATGTAAAAATTATCCTTATTTCATTTTGGATGTGCTGAATTAAACAGACTCCTGTTCCATCTTGTCTATGCTGTAACCTTTACTAGACTAGAAGATGAATCTTAAATGGCCCTGGATAGTCTGTGATCCATGCAGAATAATTGCAGTCCACTTACTTTTCTCTCTTATTTTTATCCTTTCCTCACAGGGCCACTCTCTTATCCTCCAATTCTTTGTGTGGTTTAGCATGAACTAATGACTGCACATTTATGCCTATGAGAGTTTATAGTCAATAATAGCAGGAATGTCTTTTGACAATTTGCATTGTGCATATTGTTATAAAAATAAGAGAAGGGGAATAAGTTAATGGACTGTTTGTGAACTCTTTTCTCTGACATCATGTGAGTCAGAGGAAGACAAGTCAAGATTGATGAGCAGATTCTTAAATTGTTTATAAATTGATGAAACTCAAAGAAAGGATAGGGCTCTGTCTTTATCCTCTTATTGTTTACATTCTAATTTTTTTGACAGGCCTTAAAATAAGCTCTTTTCCTTCCACATGGTATCAATAAAGCAGACACAAAAACTCTTCCTTGGTGATTTCAGTACACTCGAACTTTTCTCTGTTGATTTGAATGGAATGCATTTAAAAAGTTATAAGGAATTCTGCAATGATTTGAATACCCAGCAGATATAAGGTAGAATAGATCAGTAGGTATTGGATCAGGAAGTGAGGATGAATGAAAGTACACTTCAGGTGGAAATCTCTGTATAAGTGTGTGTGTGTGTGTGTGTGTGTGTATGTAAATATAGCTATAGGTCTACATCTATCTATCTATCTATCTATATGGAGAGAGAGTTATTATAGGAAATAACTCAAATGATATGGAGGCTAAGTCCCACAGTCTGCTGTCTGCAAGCAGGAGAAACAGGAGAGCCAAGATGGTGGTATAATTCAGTACAAGTCCAAAAACCTGAAACCTGGGGAGCCAGTGGTTAAATCTCAGTCTGAGTCCTAAAGCCCAGGAATCAGTAGCACCGATGTCTGAGGGCAGGAGAAGATGGATGTCTCAGGTCAAACAGAGGGAGTGAATTTGCCCTTCCTCTGCCTTTCTGTTCTGCTCAGGCCTTTAGTTGATGGATATTGCCCACCTGCACTGGTGAAGGCCATCTTCTTTATATAGTCTACTGATTCAATGTTAGTCTCTTCCAGAGACACTCACAGACACACCCTGAAAAAATGTTTTACCAGTTATCTGGGTATCCCTTAGCCCAGCCAAAATGACACATAAAATTAATGATACCAGGTGTGTTCCAAAAACAGAGAATAAAAAATAAAAACATAATGGAGAAAAGAGAAAAAAAGATTGGTGAGGCGTGTGAAGAGTTACATTTTAGGCCTTCATTTCCACTTCGGTGTATGTGCTTACTGATAAATGGAATAGAAGCCACTCATAAATAAGAATTTATTATTGTTATAGAGATCTTATTTGTGGGACTTCCCTGGTGGTCCAGTGGTAAAGAATCCGCCTTACAATGCAGGGGACACGGGTTTGATCCCTGGTCAGGGAACTAAGATCCCACATGCCACGGGGCAACTAAGCCCTCGCGCCACAACTACTGAGCTTGCACGCCTCAACTAGAGAGCCTGCATGCTGCAGACTACAGAGTCCATGTGCTCTGGAACCCGTGGACCACAGCTACAGAGCTCACGTGCCCTGGAGACTGCACACCACAACTAGAGAAAAGAAAAACCTGCACACTACAACTAGAGACAAGCCCACGCGCCACAACAAAGAGCCCACGTGCTGCAACTAAGACCTGACGCAGCCAAAAATAATAAATAAAATAAATCAATAAACAAATAATAAATAAATATTTTACAGAAAAGATCTTATTAGTAAGCATTAGCACATAATTAGCAAATATGCTAATTATGTAGCTAGGTTTAGAATATCTAGACATGTTTTGAAATCCAGACCCTTTCAACAATGTCATTCTTTTCCTTGAGCTCTGGTTTCCCAGTTTGGGACACTATCTGGATACTATACATTTCTTGCAACTTATAACTGTTGATGTAATATTGAGTAATGTTTGCTTTATTTTGACAATCTAATACAGCTTTTCACTTTATTTAGAGTTCTAAAAAATAACGTTAAAGGTATTTTAAGGTTATATAGTTTTAAGGTTCTATATTTTAAGGTTATATATTTTACAGTTATAAGGTTTTATATACTTAAGGTCATATATATATATATATATAACATATATATGTATATAAAATATATACATAAAATCCTCTCTTCTGGAAAGCAGCTGAACATATGAAAAAATATTATTATCTCCCATAGTCATTTTCCATGACATTATGGTCTCTTTTTCCGTGAGCAATCAGCTTTTTTCCTCTTCACGCTATCACATACATATTGTTGTTTGTGAGGATAAAAATCAATGGCTTGATTCATATATCCATGTATCAAATATGTTACACAAAACCATTTTCTAATATTGAAAAGCAAGGAGAAAAGTTATTTCTCTCAGAAATTGCAGTTTGTTTTCTGGTGACTTATCATCAATGTCTGCTGAGTTTCAGAAAATCCCATAACTGGATTTATTTTTCCAAAAGAAGTGTTGGGGTGGTGATATGTTCAGCTTTTCACATCATAAAAATTAATTACTCTGATAGGACAATGGAAGACAGATTAGAAAATGATGAAATGGAAGCTGATTGGAAAGCGGTGGCCCTAGCCTTGAGCAGACTCCCAGGTTATAGCAGTCCGGATGAGGCAAATACATCATGGTATTTTTCACAATATATTGAATTAATTTTGTGTGAACTTTAGAGCACTATCCAATTGCTGGTATGTAGTAGGCAGACAATAACGATGTTCATTTTTCGAAAGAGGGATTATTTCTCCTCATTGAAACTGTAGAGTCACATAAAATTCGATTTACTTTCTGGAAATAGGATTCATAACGTTGACTGCCTCTCACCTATGTTTATTCTTACATCCATTTGTGCAAAATGGGTAAATGTGTAAACCGTGCACAGATGCACACACACACATGGATACATTATTTCAGTTTTTAACTACCAGTAACCCTATGGTGATTTTCTTTCCATAACTCAGTAAAATTATTTCTAAAATTGCTTTTACTTCATAATGAATCCTCTGTTTTAAGGAAGAAGTGCCAAACCACGGAACCTGAAATGGATATGACGTGACCCAGCGAATTAAAAATCGAATTTCTCTCCTCTCATTGTATAAGCACCATAAATTTTCTAATCCCCTTTTTGTTCTCAATATTCATAGTCATGTGATTATTAGACTCTTTTTCTGAAAAAGAAAAAATAATGAAGACTTCATTTATAGTAGAAGATGTTAGAGTGGATCTACTTGTTCAGAATCACTTGAGGTAATTTAATAATTTACATTTCTTTCATGTGTATTTGAAAAGTATGCTCTGTTATAGGTAATAGGTACTGAAGTCACTCACATCAAACCTTGCCTTCTCATTCCCTCTCCTGTGAAATGAAATATCTGAATCAAGAATTACCATATCCTAGAGGCTCAGACTGTGTAATTATGCCAATTTTCAAGGCAGCTCAAATGGTTAGATAAAATGTATTTGAAAATCAGTATTTTACACTGATCACTTGATTCAGTCTCATTAGATAGCATTACCTTACTCTCAGACATCAATTAATGCAATGGCTAGAGGATGAATCTCTCTGTATTCCAGGCTTTAGTTTGCCATCAAATTAGGTGCAGAGAAAACTGAAGGACATAGAACACTAGGCATGCAAAGAAAAAAATAATAATAATAATGATTGAATGTGATTTTATGAAAGAATAGAAATATTTTGAAGCCATAGCTGAAGTCCTGGCATCTCAAAGAAAAACAATTCCATAGGAGATTTAAGTCTTTTTTTCTTAAAACCCTAGGACTTTTTGCCAAGAACAGGGCCTGGGGTAGACTGAGGCTTTGATCTCAGAAATCACCAAATGAGCCCTTTTCGTTTACTAGTAAGGAAACCAGGTGAACAGTAGTGGGGGCAGTGAGTAATTTTTTGGAAAGGCAAATGAAATCAGTAGGACCAAGGGTTTTTTTTAAAAGAAAACGATTCTAAGTGTTAGATGCTTCCCAACAAATTGTGGCCACAGCTAAAGCCAAGCTCCTGCCATCAGCAGCCTTTCTCTTTTCCTGAACTAGATAAGGTATAGCCATTTTGTTGTTCAGATTCTCCTAGGAAAAGAGCTCTTCTTTGTTTGCATCATCTATTTAAGGTTACCTATTTGCTAAAGTAAGGACATTTAGATACCAAACATAAGAATGTGCACAGTCTTTACTGCAACATTTTTTCTTTCCAAATGATCTTTATGAAGAAGGCAAAATATTTCTTGTGAGACTTGCAAACCTTCCCCCCTGTGTTGCCATGCCCTCCATTATGCCTAATGATGCTAAGTGCATTATAGGTTATGAAGCAAAAACATAAGCTAACCTCTGTGCAGGAATCCTCCCCACAGAAACAGGTATCTACATATGAGAGAAACTGTTGAGCACATCTGATCATAGTGGTTAAGAATGAGGCTCCAAACTCTGCCTCTTATTGACCCTGTGAGACCCTGACATGCTCTGAACCTACCTAAAGTCAGTTCACCACCCAGTTCTCTGATTTATTTTCCTTCTGGCCTTGTGTTCATCATAAGTTTCACTTCACAGTAAGCAGCCTTCGCGTCTCACTCATTTCTTTTTACTGATTACAACTCGCAATCTCTCTATTTCCTGCTTCAAAGGGTTTGTCCCTGGAGACCTCATATGAGATGTTTCCTGAGAAGTAGTAATAGGGTATTATGTGGGGATGGGCGATGGGCTGGGGCTCTGTTTTCCTTTCTGTCTGTCTGACGTCCACAGCCGTGGCCAGTGCCTGTCCACAGTGAGGTGGAGGAGTGGGGGGAACTGCTGATCTGAAGGCCCAGAGCTGATAACTCATCCGGGTCCTCTCCAGTGTCCAGGGATCTGGAGAGATCCTCACCCACTCAAAAGAAAAATAAAAAAAAAGGAAAATAAACAGAAAAAGGATAAAAAGAGAAGGATCAGGGAGTGGCCACCTGTGTCTGCTGGCCTTGTGTCTGTTCAAAGGTGTTGGTAGTTTGGTGTGCGTGGTGTCATGAGATCTATCTCATAACAAAAGGTCTGTGGGTGATCTCAGGCTATACCTCCTAAGGCTTTGCAAAATTTTGAATACACTGAAACCAGAGTAAGAAAAAAAAAAAAAAAGGTGGTCTATTCTGTTGAGAATGATACCACTGAATATTCTCCTGTGAACTGAGGGCTATGTGGTGATAACTTAGAAAATCAATGAGATAAAGCTCTGTACCTTGATATTTATGCTAATTTCCCAAAGGACACAATCTTCCCCAAATATTCAGCAACTTTTAAGGGCATAAGCACTGTGTCTTCCTTACCTATGTTTCCTGTAGTTTCTCGGGCATATCACTTAACTTTAAGCTCCAGTTTCCCAGGATGAGTATAAAGCTGACAATTTGCTTTGCTTATCTGGAAAGCAAGGCAGAATAGACTGAGAGCAAGGCGAAATAGATTTTTTGTATAATTGTATACCAAAAAAAAACTGTTTTGTATACAATTATATATTTTTTCTTGTTTAATGCCCAATATATTTATCTTTTGAATGTACGAAAAAACAGAAAACCAATAAAAAGAAAAAAAGAACTAGCAAAGATCAAGAAGGTATTCCTCTAAATTAGGCATAGGCAACAGGCAGGCAGGCGTAGACAATATGTAAATGAATGGACATGATCATGTTCCATTATCATATTTTTAAGTGAAGTGAGAAAATAAAGAAGGGGAAATTCCAGATCAGGTTCACCACCTGGAGACAATTTCATGTTTTGTAAATTTGGTATTCTGACAAGGCCCTGGGATCTGAGCCCTCAGGACCCTGGATTCTCTTTTGGACCAAACACAAGGTGTGAAGGCAGTGTTATCCTGAGGCATAATCCTGTGTTTACATAGACTCTGCCTCCTGTTTTGTGCTCTTGAAGAAAGGTACTCACTCAGCATCCACTGTTCAGAGAACTCTTAAAAACTGACCATTTGAAACAGTCTTTTTCCTGCTGTCACAGACTTTCTGTACAACTTGATTCACTTTAGAAGGGAACACAGTGCCTGGTATGTACTGAGCACTTACTAAGTTGTGCCATTGGACAGGGTGTTCTAGAACATGTTATCTCAGTGAGTCCTCTCAACAACTCTATTCAGTAAGGACTATTAATGCTGTATTTTTGTAAAGGAAGGAAAGTGAATTTAAGTGGCATGTTCAAAGTCATATAGCTTGTAAAAGGCGGAATTGGAACATGAGTCTTTTTGATGCCTAATGTCATGATCTTTTTATGATCTTTTCATGATCTTTTCATGACATCATACTGCTAAGAGAGTCAAGAAGAGGAATGTGGAGTTCCTCTTTTAGATCAGTATTTTAGAGTTCCTTTTTAGATCAGTATTACTGGGCATGGCATTTTCTCCAAGTAAAAATAGAGATTCAAACAACATGGCATCTAGGAAGTAGAATATGAACAGGCTTATTCTCTTAATAAACATCACCATTCCTAGCCTAAGAGTCCCTCAGAGAGATGGAAGTCTTGCTGCTTTGAGATTGCCTGAAAAGTATATTCCAAATAAATACCATATTCTCTACCTCTGGAGTGTTTACTTCAGAATGTCCAGGATGGACCCTGAATACCCTCATTTCCCTCTCCCCACTACCACCACTGTGTAATTCTTATGAGTGTCTGAGATTGGAAGTGACTGTATTCTTAATGTCAGGATAGTTCAGAATCCCACTCACAGAGAATATCAAACATACTCGCAAAGCCCTTAGAACATCTTATGCTGTCTTCTTGGGAAGTCAAATTTTGGACATTTCAAGAGGCTGTCTGGTATGGTCATTAAGAACATGGGTACTGAATTTAGAAAGCCTGGGTTTATCACTTATTATTTTTGTATTTGAGCATGTTATTTAAACTCTCTGTGTCTCAAGATAATAAAACATTCTACAATTACGAGGATATCAAATGAGACAAGCTATAGTAAGCACTTGGCAATCTGTTACTATTGTTATCAATGCTGCTGGGTACTGGTGGTATACCTGTTAGATACTGCACAAATAGACATAACAAATGATCCCAAAACTCTGTGTCTTACAACAGTAAGCATTTGTTCTTACACGCAGGGAGGTACAGGTCAACTGTGATTTGGCTGAGCCTGTCTGGATCTCAGCTGGGTGGATTTGCTTCAGAATGCAAATACAGCTGAGCATGTCTTTAGGCTCTGGATTGGGTTCAGATCTGCTCCATGAGTGCTTGTTCTGGGACCCAGAATCCAGGGCCAGCAGATGCCTGGGACATACTTGTCTCATGGTGGGTCACCGATGTGCAAAAGCCAAGTCGAACTACATGAACACCTATAAGACCTCTGCTTGAGTCACTTTTGCTAACATCCTATTGGTCAAAGCCACGTCATTTGGTAAGGAAAATAGATTTCATCAATCTGAGATTAGAAGCAGCAGGAGTGAAAATATATGGAAAAATAATCCAAACTATCAAAACTATAGTAATAATGATTCTCAATTAATAAATATGATGCTCCTTAACATTTGCTGTGAGACTGTAGCTTGCAGCATACTGTGCTAAACACTTTATATTGATTTTTCTTTAAAGGTATGAGAATGAAAAACCACTATCACTGAAACCATCATAAATGAGAACTGCCTTTACCTTTTCATCCTCTGGGAAACACATTCATGCTATGACACTTCTTTTACAGGTGGCTCAGAATAATTTATATTAGAACAGCTGATTTCTTCCAGGCTCTGTCCTAAAATTCCTTGAGACATCAGAAATAGGGAAATATGCCAGAGGTGTCCACACTCTGGGACATGGGTATTATCTGTGGGAGAATGTTAGCTGGGACTTGAGTAGAGGATAGCCAGTTAGAGTTGATTAATTCATTAAATATTTATTGCAAACTAATGCTATCCTAGTTTCAGGCCAGGTAAAATTTTAAAGTGAGTTTAGAAACATCACAAGATTTAGTAAGGAAGTTAACTAAAGAGAAAGGTAAAAGCTAATAAAATAATATAATAATAATAAAATAAAGTCAGATCATAGAGGGGCTTAAATATGATTAGATATTGTATAGGAAGTAGGGAGGGATTGACACTGGTGAGCAGATGTTAGTATATAGGAGATTCATCCCTCTAGGAATATTTTAAGTATATATAACATTGGTTTAGTAGTATAATTTTAAAGGACAAATTAAAAAAAAAACAGAAGAACAATGATTAACATACCAATAAAAGTTGAAAACATTATGTAAACAGACTATTCAGTGACAAGAAAATACTAAAGACCATAGACATTTGAGAAGTTCAACTTCAATGCATATTATAACGACAGTGTCCTGGTTGGTTGTTTTTTCAGCAGTTATTCAAATTTTTTTTCAGAAGTCTTTCAAATTTTTTAAAATTTATTTTAGTGTGATAAAGAATGTTTTACATGAGATATACCCTCCTAAAATTTTTTTAAGTTTATAATACATTATTGTTGACTATAGGTACTGTGAAAACCTTTTTTAAATTAAATATAGTTGATTTACAATATTATATTAGTTTAAGGTATACAACATAGCAATTCAAAATTTTTTATAGATTATACTCCCTTTAAAGTTAGTATCAAATATCGGCTATATTCCCTATGTTATACAATATGTCCTTATACCTTATTTATTTTATACATAGTATTTTGTATCTCTTAGTCCCCTGCCCTTTCTTGACCCTCCCCGCATCCCTCTCTCCACTGGTAACCACTAGTTTGTTCTCTATGCCTGTGAGCCTGTTTCTGTTTTGTTATATTCATTCTTTTTTTTTTTTTTAGATTTCACATATAAATGATAACATATAGTATTTGTCTTTCTCTGTCTGACTTATTTCACTAAGTATAATATCCTCCAGGTCCATCCATTTTGTTGCAAATGGGAATTTTTTTTCATGGCTGAGTAATATTTCATTGTGAGTGTACGTGTGTGTGTATATATCTACACACCACATCTTCCCAAAAACTTTTTTAAAGGAGGAAATATTACTAATATCCAGCAGTGGCAACAGTATGAGGGTAAAACATAGTCTCATAAATTCTTAGTGGAAATGTAAATTGGTCTAGCATTATTGGACAAAAACTTGTCAGCATCTGTAGAAATTTTAAATGTGCATTACTTTTGCCGAGTATTTACCTTCACAGATATATATCCAAGAGAAAAAAACAATAACAACAATAGAAACAAAAACAAAAATCAAACCAAAATTATATCCATGTCCAACAAATACAAGTAGGTATTTTATTGAAACCTTTCAATAGCAAAATTGGGACTGAATTAAACTCTTACATTTACTGAATAGTTATTCACGTTAATTTCCATCCATTATATAAAATTCTGTGCAACATTTTTTTAAAAACTGGTCTTGAGAAATGTCACAGAGAACCTAGTGTCTTTCATGAATGAAATATCACTGATAGTTGTTTTACTGTCAGTGTTTCTGGGTTCAGAAGCTTGTCAAAAGGTGTTTGCATTTTTTTTCTTTTCATTTTCTTTCTTTTCTGTGAAACTTGTTTTAAATTTTTTAAATGGCTAATTTATCATACTCTGTGCATATAGAAGATGGTGTAAAAACTGGACATACTTTTACAAAGCTGTGAGGTGTGATAAGGTATGTAAATTGCTGGCTTGAATTCTAATGAAGAGGTAAAGCCTAAATCAAATCTCCTTTCCAGGTCTCTGTCAAGAAGAATTGCAACGGCCTTTCCAATTAATTATCGTTGAAGTTAAAAAGGAAAACAGAATAGCTGTAATTAATGCAAGCAATAGATAATACACTCACTAACATTGCTCCTGTATCATTTTGTGAAACATACTTTTTTTTTTCTGTTTTTAAACACTAAAGAGCTGTAGGAACATCTTACACATTTGTTTCATGCATTTAATCAAATCTTAATCTTTGGAGTCTCTTATACCTGAAACAACTAGCTATATAAATTAAAATAGGAATGGTAAACTGGTAATTGATTAGTTCAGTATTGATTAAGGCTCTTGTGTACTTCTCAGCCAGAGGGCTACCAGGAAAGCTTACCTTCCATATTTTGGGGGAAACTCAGAAGGAAATGTTTAGCCTACAAAGAGGAAGCTGAACAAGAAAATAAATCTTCAGTATCTACAGAGAAATCTGCAAAAGGTGATAAGTAGAGGTTGTTACTCTTTATACTCATTATAAATGTACTGATTATGAAAAGAGCACAGTTGTTGCAAGATGGTGGACAGACAATGGGCTATGTTGTTAAGTATTAGGGACTCATACAGTCCTGTGGTCAGCAGTAATTAATTATAACTTTTCCTTTTCATCCAAGTAATTGCAGTTGTAACTAGGCTGAAATATGTTCTTTTTGCTTACTTTCCAAAAGAACATAATCACTGACAGAACTTTATGCAATATTTCAATAACAGCAGGCTTCAGTATCTTTATTTTACAGATCAAACTGCATGAGGTAATTGACAGGGCTTGTCCAAGTGCTGGAATCAGAGTTGAACACAGTATCTCGTGGCTCCAAATCAGTACTCTCTCCTTTATTCCACACCTTCTAGTGTTTATAAAATACTAGTATCTGGATCAGATGACACCATGCATTTAAAAATCGTTTGTGCACTACAAAGTTCTACTTAAATGGAAGTGATTATAGAACAAAGCAAAATGCATTTCTTTAAAGTTAGCAAAACCGGACCCATGTTAACAACTTACGTAAGCAAATTCCTTTCCAACAATAGTCTAAATCATTAAGTTATAAAGGGTGGTTTAATGTATTTAACAGACTTTCCATTGCATGTTCCTTAGAATTCACTTCTCAATTTTTGTGTCTTAAAACATGTAAAGAGTAAGATATGGCTCATTTTCTCAAGGGTGTGGTATTCTGAGGGGGACAAAATTAGATATAATAATTTCTTTAATTATAATCATGATAATAATACAACCATGCAACAACTGAAAGTAATATGTATCATTAAAGACACAGACTAAATCACAGGGGTGAGGCATGTACAGAGTTTTAGGAAAATACTGCCTTAAGAAAGTAGCTATTGCCTAAATCAGAAGAAGCGGTATAATTTACACCTGATCCCAAGACATCCCGCTTCATCCCTGCGGTTTAACGAACAGCTGGTCTTTTTTTTTTTTCTGTTCCAGGGATTGTTCAAAGCACTGGATATGCAAAATGCATGGACACACTGTGCCCCCAAGAGGAAAGACAGGTACTTCAAGGTGAAGTAGGTGAAAGCTCAGGTAATGGAAGAACACATATCTTGCAGGTATGTGATCCAACCTAGTTTAGAAGCCTCATTTCCAACATGAGCCAGTATCTGTGAACCACTTCAGTATTATTAAGTCAGGTTCCAGGGTCTCTACATGGGAAATACCAGTTAAGAGATTCTCTTCCATATAGAATTTCAAAGCTGTGGCTCCAAATCAAAATTTTTTCAGCCATACATAGACATCTGAAACCAGACACAATTTGATAATCAGGGATTGTTTTTACCATAAGCAATGCTGCTAATAACACACCTGAAAATCTACCTTTATTAAATCTCCAGGGTAGCAGGAGGTGGCTGAAGGGAAGACCAGCTGTGAGTATATGTCATCACAGGCTCTTTACTCCAATTATTTCTAATTTGGGACAAATGTTTGAAGAAATAACAACGTAAGTGGAGAGAAGCAGGAAGGTTTCAGAGGCTCATCATAGGCACATTATATAGATCTTGGTAACAGGGCTCTGAGAATAAGGGAAAGGAAGTGGTCAAGTGTCCGTGTGAAAGTTACCAAAGGTTAAGGAGGAAAATGGTTCTCAGAGAGTTTGATATGTTTCAGGTCTCCCACCTTATCTCCTATCATAATCCCTTTAACTGTTTGCTTTCTGACCATGTTCATCCATCTTTCACTTGAATATGCCATATTACAACTAGTTATAGAACTTTTGCACAAGCTTAGCCTTCTGCGTGGGTAACATCATCATCACCATCACCATCACACACATATGCATATACATTACACATCATACATCCTTTACTCAAGGAAATAACCCTGATTACCACTGGAGGAATTCTCCCAATCAAATATCCTCTTGATATCTTATAACTGTATATCATAGATTTTAACAGTTTTCCCTTTACGGTCATTTCAGTATTCATTTATATTTTCCTCTAGATAGTAAGCTTGATGAATGTAGGGAACATACCTGGTTTTGTGCCTTTCCCAGTTCTTGGCACAGAGTGAGTACTTATAAAATTATTTTGAGTTCATTAATCAAAGGATAAATGCACAAATCAGACAAAGAATATCATGGGAGAAAATGTTGGTAATGGTTAGAAGAAAAATGTAATTTCAGTTGGTATATGAATTACCCATTAAATATCCAAATTGGAAAATGTTCAATTAATAGTGAGAAGGTAATGGGACTAGAGATAAGGATCTGAAGGTGTGTATGTAAAAAGCTGCAAAAGTCTTAGATCATCATGATCACTGAGGTTTTACATATCTAAAATACAAGAAATTACATGAGTCACAGATGAAACTTACCATGTTTTGAAGAAGCAGTTGCCTAGAAAAGTGTTTATGAATAAGTGGGAATTACCAATTGGCCTTTAAGTCTTGGTAAAATGTTGACACTATAAATGCTATCTCATTTCCAGCTAAAAGACAGAAAGGAAGGGTAGGACCTAACAGCCACTTAGTACTTTTTACTAGAAAGCACCACTTTCATAAACTCTTTTAATCATCACAAAAGGACAATTCTGATCTCATCATCATCTTTTTATGAATAAGGAAGAAAATGGATTTTAGAAAGTTAACTAATTTGCTCAGTGTAGCACAGTAAGTAAATAAAAATGGCAGGTCTCCCAAACAATATTTGCATATTTTTTTTCAATACCTTAATTTTTAAATAAATCTTTCGTATTTTTTGACCTTTTCAAATGCCCTTCACCTATCAACTCAGGTGGCCCTGTATATTTTGTTTAATGCTTCCCCGAGATCAGGATGACTAAGTCCTTTCAGGTTTTATCTTTTTTACAAATGGAAACATCGCCTAGGCTATATAGTCTTTGCTTGGTGTTTTCTAAAAACAAATACACACCTGTCAGAGATCCCAGCTACAGCCTCACTCAGATGAATCAGTGTCATTTCTCTGAGAGAAGGTGGAGTAATTTCTATACCTTTTTTTCATCACCTGCTCTCTGCTCCAATTATTTCTAGTTTAGAGGCCTCTCTTCACATTCATCCCTCTCAGTTCAGGCTTCTCTCCCTTGTGCAGGGTGAGGGATCATGGTTCCCATACACTCCTGTTAGGATGCCAAATTACCAGTTAGCAATTAAGGAAGCTCATTTACAAAAAGACATAATCATTCAATTATGTGAAAGAAGAATGATCTCTTTACATCCTAAGCCACATCAAAAAGGCTGGTATTTATTTCAGATCATTATACCTTGATGACTGATCAATTTGACCATCTTCCTATTCTGTGAAACAAAAAAAAGGAATCTTTGTCTGCATTTCATGGCCATTTATCATTCCTCTGGCTTTCAAATTGCAAGGCTGAGATCAAAGGAGGGGGGAGGAGTGATATTCTGCCGCCTAACACTGAGAGCAAAGCATGATCATACCTCAGTGTTTTCTAATTGTTAAATATCACCTCTGCTTACTATGTATTGTGAAAGAAACAAACACTGGAAACTCTAAGATAACTAGCTCTCTTAATATATTGCACATCAAATTCTATTTCTTCTCTTTGATTTTAGAATCAAAATAAGCTCCCAAGTAATCAATCTGAATATGGATTCTAATCCAAATATATCCCTAGGCTCTGCCAGTAATTTGCTGTGTGATTTGGTCAGGTAGCCTTCCTTACATGGACCTAATTTTTCACACATATAAAATGGAAGAATGGGAACTTGATCATTTTTGACATTTTCATTAGCAAGTTAAAGACTCAGCTTTGATATTCAAGTGATGCACCAAATTAATTTACTTGTTATCATAATTGTTTTTATTCCACAAGCAAATTTCATAAATAAGAAGAGTGGATTATGAATATGAACACAGGAGTTTTTCTATATAGACTATAGACATATCATGATTTTCTGCTCATATACCATTTCATTCCTATAAAATGTGAAATCTTAAAAATCTAACACTTTTGTTTGTTTAATCATAAAATGCATAAATATGTAGCACATGTATGAAAGCCTCAGGTAATTCCTTAAAATCTCCTACTTCTCTCCAGGGGAAACCACCTTTAACAGCTTAGTGTACATCCCATCACAATCCGTTTTATGTACCTATATACGGATGATATTGGCATTTACCTTTTGTTTTATTGTTGTACTTTGCATATTTTTGTACTTTGCATATTGTTTTGTGTGTACTTTGCATATTGGGGTGTACTTTGCATATTGTTTTGTGTGTCTTTTTCTCACCATTTAGCAATATGCTTTTCAGTGCTATCCACATGAGCATATAGAGCTATCTCAGTCATTGTCTTTGTGGATGCATGTTAATCAATGGCATAAATGTACCACAATTCAATGTATCCATCTGTTGATATACATTTAGATTTTTAGTTTCTTTTCATTTTTACAATGACAAAAATGCTGAAAAAACTTTTGTTTTTTTTCCAATTGAAGCTGCACTTTTTCATCTGTTTATTTGCTAGAGCTCCTGGCATATGAGTAGTGACTCAATATATATCTGATGATTAATTCATGGAAAAATATTGTTATATATTACCCTAACAATGGATTTAAATTTGTAGCAATGGAAATAAGATTCTTCACCACTTTTTGCCTTTTACTCTCATTACTAGATGGGTCCAGGGAGCCAGAATGACTTTCAAACATGAGAAAGGGCAAATAATTGAAAGATTCAGAAGTATTATAATTCTTCACCCAGGGAGCAGAGGATGTCTTGTAACTTCTTCCTTCCAAATCTTCTCTTGTCTGATGTCCAGAGCACTGAAAAGATTAGAAATCTAGAAGAACTTCAAGGGGTGCAGGGAAGACTATCATGAGATTTCAATCCATTCATCCATTTATTCTTTTTCATTTGCTCAATTATTTATTTAATGTAGGAAATGTTTCTTAACCATTGGCATATACTGGTCACTCTTACTTGTTACCAAAGAGTCTAGTAAAAAAATTGAAAAAGAATGCTATTTATTGAGGTTTACTGTGTTTTGTTTACTTTACCACATGAATATAATGTATTTCTTACAACAGTATCACAATGTAGGGTTTTTATTCCAACTATGTAGATATACAAACAGAGGCTCAGAGAATAACTTCTCCCAGTATATACAGAGTATAACATTTGTAGTCAGACAAAATAGATTCTGAATCTAAGCTAAGCCAATAACCAACTGTATATCTTTAGTTTAGATGTTTAGTTTTCTAATCTAGGAAATGAAAATAATACTAACAATATCCATATGGTTAAGTTGAGCTTAGTACAAGACCTAGGACACCAGAGAAGACGTAATTGAGACTATTTTTTTCATTATTGTTCCTTAGGCCACCTTAGTGGTCAAGATGTGCTGAGATGGATAGAAGCAGAAGTTGACTGATTAACCTTGCCTTGGGGTCTGGAGAAAAGGAGATGCTGATATGCTTTAGCTTAGCTCCTGACAGTAACAGAGAATTCAGAAAGTAAGAACAAACGTCCTACTTATGAAGAAGTGAAGAATGACTGTCCTGTAAAAATCAAGACCTATGTGATGGGAAAAGGCTTGGACAAGCTCAATAGGGAAGGGAGGGGCCCAACATTACCATGCCCCACCCCACCCCCCATCCAGAATGTTCTGCATCACTACCTTTACTTCCTTTTACTCACTTGTTGGTGATTTAATCATTTCCCCTTGGGTCTGCTGATGAACATTTACCAAAGCAAGACAAGTTCTCAGTGGGCAAGAAGGTTTCTCCCCTGCATTTCTTTAACTCAAAGAGAGTTGTAACCTCAGTCTGGCTTCCTTGCCTTTGGAGTTGCTTAGGACCAGTAAAATTCAGATCAGTTCATTTGTCTGCTTTGCTTTCTTTTTGCTTCTATTTCTCGCTGCCATTTTTAGACAGATGCCTGGAAGAAAAAGTTTGTTATTTGAGACCAGACAGCACGGGTTTTAATCTGCCTTGTACCAGTACTAAGCATCTGATTTGGCACATTGCATCACCTGAGTCACAATCTTCATCTTTAAATTACAATGATAATATTTAATTTCCAAGGTTGTCATGCCATAAATAGAATAAACAAGGTGAGGCACTTGGCCAAAAAAATAACCTATTAGTACATATTTGCTATTTTTTTCTTTACAGTAGATGACTAAGACTGAATAAGCTAAAAAACCATATAAAATTTTGAGAGTTTGCTTTTCACTATTGTTTGTATAACTCCTAATTTGACATTTATGCAATATTTCTCTAGATGTATTATAATCAAGGTTTCAGTGGAGAATACTGAATACTAGAATCTCCTCCAGCTGTTCTTGTTAAAAATCAGAGCTGAAGAGTCACACTTCTAGGGAAGTATTTGCATATAGATGAACTCAGTAGTTACTCTAGACCTTTTGACCCATTTCAATCTCTATGGGCAACAATCCTTAGTTCTTTTCAATAGCTTTGTTACTCAGTGCTAACATGACTCATGTTGTGAAACCTTTAATAAGCCTTTTAAAACACTCTACCTCCATTTATAAGAGCAGGGCATAAAATGTAATGTCGCAAATTAGTTGGAACTTGGATTTAAGTACGAGGAACTGAGCTTTTGTAGTCACTGACTGGTATGATCCTACCAATTTTCACACAAAACACCCAATTTGGTCTTTTGAATAACACTTAGAGTGGGGGACAAGCCCAAAGATCACGCTGTAAACAATTTTCAGTAGTAACCCATAGCTTTTGTTATAGGCCTACTATAAAATAGATTTGATTTTATAACCTGTAATATTGTGATATTGTTTCTTTATTAGTTACACTATCTGACTAACTACAGATAGCGTAAGGAGGATTTTACAAATGAAGACACATAGGCTAAATGAAGGTGGGAAGAAGTGAGGAGATTATAAGAAAATAGTTTATACACTGCAGGGTGTTCAATATGCCTGGGAACGTATTGAAAGAGAAATGAGAGCAGTACTGAGAATTGCTTTCTCCTTCTCTCCATCTGGCTACATCCCAATCTTCCTTCATGAGTCATGTGCTTTCAGAATCTGCCCTTGCACTCCTCCTAGTCTGATGTAGGTTGTCTTTCTCTATTCCCTTGGCATCTGAGGCCTTCCCCTTCAAATACCTCTGCAGTGGGCTATATTGTAATAGTCTATTTACTCCTCTATTTCCAAGACTATATTGTAAGCATCTCCAGAATGTCTTGTTTAGAACTGCATCTCCATTGGCTACCATACAGGTGGTACTCGTCATACCTTTACTGAAATGAGGTTAATGCGGGTCTTTATAGTAAGGTGAGATCTTAATGAGATCATCAGAGCTTGGTACTTAGCTTCACTGATCCTAAGGCTGAATCTCATCATGTGTTTAGTGATCATGTACTGAATACAACACAGATCCTAGTCAAAGGATTAAAGGGGTATAGGGAGATACACTTCTAACCATGAAGAGATCATATGCAGGCTCTCTAGTTTTATAGCTGACCAATGTGTGGGTTTCTTGTGAAGGGCTCCTTTAAATGTACTCCTATGAGAATCTTTGGGCCAGGTGTAACTGCTATGAGCATTTACTTTTAAGCTAGGAGGCCACAAAGTTAAGGGTAAAATTGAAACCATAGTTAAGATGAGGAACTAAGTCAAAAGGGGGGAAGTGGTACCAAGTAAAGAGATATTTAAGGAAATTGAGTCAGGAATCGGCTCTAAATGCTATTCAGCAGTGCAGATGGTTGGGGAGATGATGTTAGAGTCTGGCTTTCATGGATATCTCTGGATGTCACCACTGAAAATGGTTTGGCATGCATTAATATTCTGGTTGCTTTGTTAGGAGATAGATGGTGCTGGCTGGCTTAAACCACCCATGAAGGTCAGGGAAGTAGCAGGACAGCTTGACTTGAAAAAGAAACCCTTTGTAGAGCATTCATAAGTACTATTACAGGGACATGAGATGAGCATTGTGGAACAAAAAGAAGCTAAACCTTCATATGTATATAGAATTCTTCAGCTTAAAAAAAAAGTGTAGCAAAATCCTTATTTTTCACACACACACACACACAGCTTTTTGGAAAAGATCAGGCAAAGACAATTATCTCTCACCTAGAGATGAGGAAACCAAGGATCAGAGTATAGGTGCTGTCTAATGTTATCCTTTAAGCAACATATCCTGTGATTCAAAGAAAAATTTTCCCCTTGAAACCCTCTGTTCTTCCTTGTACAACATTCTGCCTTTCCAGGGGTCTCTGATGTATTTACATACAAAGAGTAGCCTAAATGAGAAAATAATGTCCTTCAGGAAAATTCAGTTGTTTAATCTCTCCCAAGAATGCTGATAATTTGATAAGGAAGTCTATAAAATTTAAAAAATCAAATGGGACTTCCTTGGGGTTGACCCTTTACATATATTAAACCTTTTAATACAAAAATAGTGGCAGGTAGGTAATTATGCACATTTACCAACGTGGAAGAATTGCATTCTAGCCCTTAAAAACTCCACTTTCTTTCAAAAGCCACATATGTGTCTAAACCACATATTCTGTGAGAGGGTCTCAGATGAGATGTAGCAAGAAAGAAACACTGCTCTCCACGACTACGACTATGCACCATAAAGTAGAAAGAGTTCCTTGGAGCCGGAGGCTTTGATGGACTAATCAGGAGGAGATTGTAGTTGGACTATGGGAGATGCTCCATCCTAGCTGAAAATGCTGGGCTAGGAGTCAGCAAGTCTGGTTTCTACTGCCAGTAGTTATCACTCAGGGGCCCGAGCCCAAATATTTCCCCTAAACCTTAAATAAAATGAAGTGTTTGATAAGTTCTATGTTAACTAGCTTTCACAACCTCTGTTAGTTTCCTGTGGCTGCTATAGCAAATTGCCACAAACTTCATGGCTTAAAATAACTGAAACTTATTTTCTCACAGTTCTGGAGGCCAGAAGTTCAACATCAGTTTCACTGGAATGAAATCAGGGTGTCCGGTATCAGCAGAACCATACTCCATCCAGAGGCTCTAGGGGAGAACCCATTCCTTGCCTCTTCTAGTTTCTGGCAGCTGATGGCCCTTCTTTGCTTGTGGCCCAGTCACTACAATCTCGGCCTCCGTGTGCACGCTGTCTTTTACTCTTCTACGTGCATAATCCCTCTCATCCTCTCTTAAAACGTTACTTGTGACTGGACCTAGGACCTTCTAGATAATCGAGGATGATCTCCTCATCTCAAAACATTTATAGGTTCCAGGGATTAGGACCATCTTTGGGTGGTCATTATTCAGTACTGAAGATTAGTAGTAGTAGTAGTATATTTTAAAATATAGTGGATAAGAAGACAGGATTTTGAGCCAAACTCTTTGCAAATTGTTGGGCAAAGTACTAAAACTTTTCTCATCTGTAAAGTGGAAATAAAAACTGAACCTATCTTATAGGCTTATTATAAGGATTTATAAGTTAATACTTAAGAAAGCACTTAGAACAGTGCCTATCACAGGACAGGTGACCAGAAAAACTTAACTTTTATTATAAACTGTTACTATTTTCCACCCATGAAAAGCCTGCATATATTGAAGGATCTTGTCTACCAAAGACACTGCATGTATTCAGTAATATTTAATTTGATTCCTAATGTTTTATTAATCAAAGATATTTATCACTGCCTTTCAGAGCTGATTCAGCAGGAGATAACCAGTGTGTCTGCAATGAGTTGACACAACTCCAGCCAAAAGAACAGACTTTTAACATTTTAACCAGTGTATTCACAGTATGAGCCAAAGTTCCAGCACTGATAACACTTGTCGAAATAGTGAAAATATCTATTTTACCTCTAATTAGGAATTCAAACATTAGATTTTTCTCTATATAAATCCTTTAAAATCTTATTTAATTATTCATTCTTTCATTCCACATTTTCCACCACTACCCAGGGAGCCCAGGCCTCGTTGAGAACTCTGCCCTTCAGCAACGTAGTACCTTTAAGAGACCATCAAAGCTTCATCATCACCTTGGAAGTTCTTCATCTGGAACACGTGTGGGAAGGGAGAGGCCATCACGTGAAAGTTGTTAACAAACAGCTTTAAATAGCCCTATCAAGACGCCAACTCAAGCAAGCTCAGCTCTTAATCCCACTGAAACTTACTGCCGCGGGGACAGAGAGGAGACAGAGCCATGGTTAGCGTTCTGTGAAGTCTTTAAGAGACAGAAATATGCTCCTTTTACATATTAGATGCTGGGATAAGCTAATTGCCGAATCCATCAACGTCGGTCTGCGACTGTTGTGATGAGCTCCAACCGAATCTACAGCCTGGTTTAGAGCTCTGCAACAACTTTAATCCTTCTAAAGGCCTTGCAAAAAACGGGGTCTTTCCTATCCTTAGGAGGTACAGACGGCCAGCGTCAGGAAAGCAGTGTTATCCAAAGGAAGAAGTCAAGGCAAATGATCCCATTTCACAGGTGACTGCCTAATTTACCTCTGTGCACATTTGTTGGGGTTAAAATGAGAAATTCATGTATGCTATATATGTGCCCTTTCCTCCTTCTCCTAGAGATTAAATTCTCTGTCTCATCCATTCTCCAGGTCTCCTAGCACCTACAAGACACTGAAGCCCGGCCTTTCAACAGATGGGGAGGCAGGTAGGACTCAAATCTAATAGAAACAAGAGATGAAATAAATTTGCTGGCTTATTCCATGAACTTCAGATAATATGCTTTAAATGCTTATCTAATGCTAGGCACTGTGATTTATAGATAATCACTCAGAAAAAACAGTAAAGATGGGGAAACTGAAGCTTTAAGTGGTAAATATCTTAGATACTCCATATAGGGAGCAAGATGCAGATTGAGGAGTTGAACTGGGGTAGTTTGAACTCAGAGTTTAGGCTCTTAAATATATTGGAATGTATCACCTTCCGATGTGCTGAGTTGCTAGCCTGCTTTCTTATTCCCATTTCCCATTCTCTGCATTTACAGTAACAGTGACCTTCCATGTCCATCTGACTGATTCTTGGCAACTTCATTCTCTGCCTCCCCAATAATTTCTTGTTTGACTCTAGACACCTGTTTCCTACTTCCCCAGAGTACAGAACTGTAGCCTACTAGAAACAGATGAAAGCAGGTGACCTGTGACCTGTATTGAAAATCTTGCCTGAGGATGCTAACCCCTGACAATCCCATTATGAAGAGCATGGTACAAAATAGAATTCATAACTCCACATTCAGATGTGACATTTTCTACATCTCTTTGTGTTGTGCGACATTTTACTGTGTTTTACTATATGCTTTGTTCAATATTTTATTATAGTTCACTGAGCTGTAGAACAGATAAAAGAAGGTATTGAAAAGTCAGAAAAAATACATGTTTAGCTCCCACATGGGACTCTTGTTTAGCCATATTGCCTTGAGTCTCAATATTTCATGAGTAAAATAGTGATGATAAAATACACCTTGTTAAATGGATCAGATAAGAAAACATTTATAAAGCAGAGAGCACAGTAACAGGAATGTAGTAATTCCATGGTAACTCCTAGTTATTTGAAAAATAATTGTGTTCTTGTTTACAATGGTGTTTTTTTTTTTTTAATAAGTCCTTCATGTTTTTCAACATTAAGACCTCATTTCGTTTTCATCTTCAAATCTTACTCTGGTACTTGGCCCATAGCAGGTGCTCCATATGCAGTAGTGAAATTGAATTTCTGAGAGTTGTTTAGACTTTAAATGAATCTGTGGAAATTCTATCTAGCCTAAAAATTCTTGCCCTTATCTAAGATTAATTCCTTGGAAATTGAAGAGGGAAGAAGGATGGGGAATGCAAGTAGAAAAGAAAAGAGAGAAAAAAGATTAGCTGTGAGATATTTATCTGAACAGTCTGGCAGTGAGAGTGGCAGGCTCTCGATGGTCTCCAGGTGTGGGAGGGAAGATGAATGGTTTCCAAGGAACCCTGGTGCTACTCCTTAACAGGAGCCTGCTGTGGCCAGAGCTGGCCTCCTTGACCCTGTTTCAATGTAGGAGGAAAGATGGGGAGAAATATAAAAGGAGCTCACACTATGACAGCAGTTCCCTTGGAAATATTGGATTTGTTGAGGCAGCTGGGATGTGAGGGTGCTTGGTGTGGTAAAAAGCACTTGAAATGTGACTTTGCTGCTGCAGCTCTGTGACCTTAGGCACATTATTTGGCCCTCTGAGCTCTTTACTCATTTGTGAAATTAGGAAAATAACATCTACTTCACAGGGCTATTCTAGTGGTTAAGAAATACAAATCACATTAAAGCTATTAACAGAGTTTATATGTCTATTATGCCAGCAGCTATGATCTGCTATGTGTTACAGATATTTATTTTAGGCTAAATGTGAAAAATAGTTTTTTCAGATGTTTGTTCATCTTTATTGAAAATTAACCCTTAAGTGCTGGCATCAATGTGTTTACTATATGATCCTGTCCTCTTGGCCAGATTTCATGGAACCAGAGGTAGATATTTGATATTGAATGATGTGGACTTTTCTTTCCTAAAATTTAGTTTGGAGGCAAAGCTTGGTGTACATATGGTGTGTGTGTGTGTGTGTGTGTGTGTGTGAAGGAGAGAGAGAGGAAGAGAGAAAGGAGAGAATGAATTTGGAGTATCCCGTTCATACCTTTTCCTGGGAGCATACTGTTAGTAAATACTTCACAAGAATCCCAGCCTCAGGCTCTGCTTCTAGAAAAGTCAGTTCTAAATCAACTGACATGGAAGTTGCCTGCCAGAAATAACCAGCTCTAAGGCATATGCAGGTGTCCATAAAATCACACTGCAAAGGCCATTAGGATTTTTTTAAATTAAATGGTCTGTAGAGTCTAAAAAATTTGGGTGGATATGCTATATCAGCTACTAACTCTTTGACCTTGGGAAAGTTAATGAACCTCTAAGTGACTCAGTTTCCTTATCTGTAATATCTATCTCACAGGACTGTTTGGAGAAATAACAGATGTAGGTGTTTTCTCAGATGTCCTGGTACATCACATAAATTTAATAAATAGTAGCCTCTGTTATCACTATTACTACCACTACTACTGTTGTTTCTGTGTGAATGATTCTAGCTCAGATGCTCTGCTTGAAGCTTTTTGGGTTTTTTTTTTGGTTTTTTTTTTTACCCTTTACAACTGTGTCCTCCTAACTTACACTTAAACCAGAGATAGAAAGTATTCCCAAAGTCAATAGTGAAAATGGAAACATTAGTGTAAACATAACTGGAAGAGACTGGTTGCCATGGTGATGCTTTTGCCAAAATAATGGAGAGGCAAGTTAAATGGCAAGGGAGGCTGTAAAAAGTTGCCTGTATTTTTAACTGCATGGAGTGTGATGGATAAAAGAAAAACACCAAATTGTATTTAGCAGACATTTTTCTCTCTTTAAAATCTTATTTACAACAAATGCATTTTTACTTCAGTGCTGCTGTTATCCACAGTAATATTTACCTATCACTAGCAAATGTTTCTGCAGAAAGGAATTAGTATCATAGGGTGGTTTTAGAATCAGACATCCTGTTTTTGAACCCGAGTTTGGCAATTTTCTGTTCTCAAAAACATGCACAATATAGATGTGAGAGTTTTTAACTCTTTATACTTTATAGCTCTTTTAGTACCATTCTACCAACAGGCCTGAGTTGATAAGATTAAGGAACCAAGTTCCTGAAATTGAAAAATCATGAAATCGGGTTACAAACCCCAATTTTTTTCGGTTCATTTCTGGAGTTGTCTTTGTGTCTTGGCATCACAAAGAAGAAAGTGGGTAAGAAAAAATGGCAACCTAATGAGGAGGATGACCTCTGGAGTGAACTGAGGGGGTTGAGATTCCAGCATCGCCTCATGTTAGCATTGTAAACCTTGGCAAGTTAACAATAAGGTTAGTGTACTAATAGTACCTCACGGTTTATTTTAAAATATGGTTAGACATGCAAGGTACTTAGCATTGTGCCTAACATATAATTTCTGCTCAATAAATTGTTACTCACATTAATGTATTTTAATTTTGATTAAACTGCAAATAATTATGAATAAAATGATAATATAGGAGGCATTTGATGACTGCAATAAAAAGAAAACCTCTTACTTAAAATGGTGGACAATACCCACCATGTTTGCTTTGGAGGAGCTTCTTGCTTCCCTAATGGAAGATTAATCCCTGTCAAGGATTTGGAAGCTGATTAAATGAGTTTATCATTTTACCTAAGAAATTCATTTCCTCTTCACAGGCTTCCTGCTGAACTAGCACCTTTGAATGATACTCATGCAATATTTAACTGGTGTGGCCATTGGAATATATTTAGTTCAAAATGGTATTTTCCTTTGGGCATACATAATTCAGCTAGAAATGTTTATTTTCATATTCTGAGCCAGTCTAGTTATAGGTTTCCCCCACTATCTGAAAGTAGTAGAGTATTCTTCTGAAACCTTTCATAAGCCAAAATGGTGTAAAGCGAAGAACCAATGATCTTAGGACATATCTTGCTAACAGATGCACAAAATAAACCGAAATAAAGCACAGATTCTCACAGACACAATTCAAAGCTATGGTCGCTTGATGCTGAGTGTGGTTCCCAGGAAGGAGCTGGGGGGCCACTCTGACTGCTCAGGGTGTACACTTCCTGTATAACAGCTCTCTGCAAAACAAATGCTGAATGCTACTTTCAATTTTTGCCTTTTCTTGTAAAAGTGAAAATCCTCTTCAGATTTCTTTACTTAGCAAAACCTGGTGCAATGTAGTTCTTTCATAAAAGTGAAGGCACGGAAAGTGAATCTCGAAAAGTGGGGTGGTGCCTGTACCAGTTAATCACAGTAGTGATTGACCTCTGTCAGTAGGTTTATACCATCTGAGTAATTCTACATATTTATTCTGTAGTTTTGGATATTCTCAAATATTCAATCCTAAATATTTCTATATATATTTTAAAAGAGCAATATTAATTGGGATAGGCAGATGTTTATATGATAGATCAATCTTATTATCAACTTTAAAAAGGCTCTCTGTACACTGTAAACTCACATATGTGCACAAACACACACTCGTCCATACATACACACACACATCCTCTCACACATATGCATAAATATACCTTTTCAATTAGAGTTTTGTGCTTGATAGTAACACAATTACACATTCAACTTATGAATAGTCTTGTTTTTATCTTAAAACCTCAAAGTCTTCAAATGATTTTTTGTGATTAATACTGGTCTCAATACTTCCAGGAAAAAAAAAAGCCCCCTCCCCCACCCCCATATATAGGAACTAACACTGAAATGCCTATAGAATTCTGGACTTGCTAAAATTGTCTTCAGTGCACCCTAAATAAAAGTTCAGGCATTCAGATTTAGAAATGTAAAAGAGGATAAGTAATTCAATAATGGCAATGATGTCTTGCTTGTATAGTATTTTTTCTCCATATCTGAAAGGTCTCCAAAACAATGCCAAGAAAGAGACAGGCTGGGTGTTATTACCCTCAGCTTACAAATGAAGAAATCAGGGCTTAGGTAACTTAAGTAAATTGACTACTTAAAATAGTAGATAAACCCCCCCTTTTTTTAAACTACAAATATAATACTTTACAAACTACTTGATTTCCCCCCCAAATTATGAGAGTAAATAGGATACTAGAGACAAAGGAGATCATTTACAAAATTGTATATCAATAATTAAAAGCTAAGCAGCCCTCTTATTTGGACCTCCAAATACTTGATAATTAAATCCCTAATAGGTGACATGCCCCATATGCATGATGCCAATTCAGATGACAGTTCCATATAGCTTTGAATAACCTTTGTACTCAAAACTAGTACATGAAACATAAATTCAGTCTATTGTCTCAGTATTAGACTATGATGGATCACATACTCAGGAACTGATCTTGGTTTTTACCATGAAATTTATCCTCAACCTCTTGATGTATTTTCCATGTTTCTCCTTCCTCTGTGTAAAGCTACTTGTCTCAGCCTTACTTGAGTCCATAGCTGATTTCAACAGTTCAAGTGTTTAAATAGCGTGAATTTAAAGGAACTGGTATGGCCAGTTTCCATTCCATCTTGTCTATCATGGAGGCAAAGAATTTGGACTGTGGAGGTAACCACTACTGAGAAATTTTGAGAGTGGTTACTCTTTACCAGTAATGGTAGTGGTGCTGTCCTGTCATGGTGCTGCTTTGCAGATGAACATAATACTCAGAAGTGAAATAAAATACAGTTGCCTTTGTGCTACTCTGTAATTCCTTGGGTTGTCTGCTATTTCTGTTACTGGTTACATTGAGGATATGGGACCATACTACTCTATCTTCCAGAGATGGTAATATGTACACACACACTACCCAGCAACAGGTGAATTCTGGTTCCTTGAGAATTGGAAACCATCTACACACATGTACAGTATGGGAATTGAGTCTTTAGAAATGAGCAGAGTCGTGATCTGTTGAGATTTTTATTCTCCTTTGGCTTCTCCCTCTCTTAAAAGTTTTCAGTTCTTGCAAATTTGCATCGAGATTCTCATCTTGTGTGTCCTAAAGAATTGATACCCGTAAGCTGGGTGACACACTCAGAATTCAAACCACATTCAAGTGTGATTGAATTTACAAAACCACCACTTCAGTGAAGTCATATTGCAGTTTAAAGAAGAAAGTTCATGAAAGGTGTGATGACATTGTCTCCTGACCCATCCAACTTATCTCACCTTAGTTTCATTCTTACATGATCAAGTGAAACCTTTATCTTTCACAGCCTAAGAATTTAAGATTTTCAAATCATTATTCATGAAGCATCAAGATATTTGATTCCACAACTAAATCCTTCCTCACAATCTCGTAGAATAAATAAACAGTGTGGTTCCATAGGTCTGTAAATATTATCATCTGTTGTTTGAAGGGGGAAGACAACACAAAACTTGTTCTTCCTCTCATTTCACAGCTCCAAACAATATAATTTCTATGAAATAAGTGTTTTCAATTCTGCTTGTCATTCTGAAGTATTCTCATCTCATTCTCTCACTACCGTATTTTATAAAGGCTTTATTATTTCACCTTTAGACAAATCTAATGTTCTCTTAATCTGTGTTACTTTTATCAGTTTTATTCTTCATGCCCACTTCCAGGCCCAGTAATCCACTTTCCATCCTTCTGCAAGAGTGGGATGACTGAGAAAAAACAAATGACCAGGTCGTCCTTTTGTTATAACATCTCAGTTGTCCCACTATACAGGAAAATAAAAAGTGTGAGTTCTAAACAGATAATGCAAAGTCTCTTAGTTTGGTCAAAGCCCAGCTGTGCTTCCTTATTCCCTACTGCCCCTGAGGCATTGAATAAATTAAGGAATAAATGAGTGAGTGGAGACACAGCAATTGGTAGTATGCTAAATTTTTTGTCGTTATAAAACTTACAAACAGGCAAAGATACTCTATTTATGGAACAGTTTTTCACTGGTTTTTAAGTCATTAAAAATTGGGGGAAATCAATGTACAGCTCTTTTTAGCCATTCTATAGAGTCTTCAAACTGAACAATATTGGTTTATGAATGATATATTTCATTTCATTACCGTGAAATTTCACCATCATGTATTGGAAGAAACAAATTTAGACAATAAGAACTCCTATAATAATTATTCAAACTTTCGTATATTTATTTTCATATTCTCATTACTTTTGGGGGGATTTTCTCAATGAAAACAGCAGTAAATTGTCTTGAAGTATTAACAAAGCACCCGGAATATGTCTCTGTAAATAAATGACCTTCAGGTGGAAATATCGTTGAGGAAATATATTTCTGCATCATTCAAACTCAAGCCTCTGTTAGTGTTAAAACAGAAAATTAGAGAAAAAGAAATCTTGATGAGGAACACAATACAAAATTGCTGGACAGATTTAATTTAACTTGGGAATAATTGTCTTACCTAGTCCAAGAAAGGGTAATTTAGATTCACAGAGAGCAAGGGATATATACCTGACCAGGAGTGATGTAAGGGTACAGTTACTCATCACTTAGAATCTGTACAGACTGACACATTTTTCAAGAATCCTCAGAATATTAACAGAAAAAAAGAAACATCAAAATCTTGTCCCATTAATTTCTAAACATTAGGGCTCTAATATCAGGTCCAAGAGTATTGCTAAAGATAGGATAAATAAGGTCATCACTTCAAAATAAATAAAGTCATCTTATTTATCATCTTTTCCTTTTATATTACATAGCTGTATAACTTTGGTTTATTAACTTAATACGTCTAATGACATGTTCTTTCTGGAAAGACATTCTAAGCAAGGCTCCTACCTATGACTGTAACCTAATATTCTAAACTTTATGTTTGTTCCTTTGTTCATGTCTAGAATGCCTTCTTTCCACAATCCTTTTAATGACCAAGCGAACCCCTAATCATCCTTAAGGCCATAAGTCATTTTACCTTCTTCAGGAAGCCTTGCCTGCATTTGAATTCATTCATGCTTACATTTATCAAATGTTTGCTAGATGAATTGGAAGTATTTATGCACTTAATATTTTAATCTTGTTGTCTTTGGGCTAATTACTTATATCATGTTAAGGTGAAGAAACTTCAGTTCTTTGAGTAAGTTGTCAAATATCACAAAATGAAAATAGGATTCAAACCCAGCCCTCAAAACTCTCCAGTGACTGTCCAGTTCCTTACTGTACTACAGAGCACTGTGTTTGCTCAACTCTGACTCTTCATGCATGATGTTAATTTTACTCCAGTTAAAACTTACAAAAATTTTAGCTTAGTCTCTCTTTTTTTTTATAATGGCTAATCACATATACACATAACACAACAAGTACACAAAAATGAATACTTAACTAAAAAACCAAAATATTGTATTTTATAAATACTGTTTTCTTTAACTCATTGTGAGTCTGACTTGGGTAACGCATGCAGTGTAAAGCTAAAATCTACAATGCTGTTATATCCACATGTATAGCCATTACTTGAAAAAACAAATTCTGTCAGGAGCAGAGTGGCAAAGTTAAATTGGAAGGAGGATCAAGGCCTAACATCTTATATAAAATGAATGACTTTGGAATAACTATACATGCCATTGATATTTAATATTTCACAGATGCATGTATTCTGTTTGTATGTGCTATTACTCAAACAGAAGCATTTGATGAAATTCCTCCCTCAAGGTCTGCAGGGTTTTTTGTTTTTTTTTTCTTTTTCCCTTTGCTGTACACGGGCCTCTCACTGCCGTGGCCTCTCCCGTTGTGGAGCACAGGCTCCGCGGCCATGGCTCACAGGCCCAGCCACTCCACGGCATGTGGGATCCTCCCGAACCGGGGCACGAACCCGCATCCCCTGCATCGGCAGGCGGACCCCCAACCACTGTGCCACCAGGGAAGCCCTGCAGGGTTTTTAAAATTTTCATGGGACAATGAATTTCTCAGGTCAAGTCAATGATAGCAAGGAAAAACTGGCTATGATAAAATTTTTCTTTTCTCGTCTTCTACTAGAGTCAAAGTTGTCTCAATTTATCCGTTACTTTGTCCTCATTAAAGTTATTCTGTCTGCAGAGCACTTTGTTAGGTTCCGCATATGGAAATGGAGGACGGGGGAAGACGATGAGAATGAGTCCTTTCTTTGATTACACTGACAATAAAAACTGCCAAGTTGTTAATTAACTTATATAAGTTTAATAAGCAATATGAATAGAGAAGTGCATAGATAAATGTACTAATGGGTTGAATATTATCCATTTTAAACATTTATGTGTGTGTCTACTTGCATTTATATTTTACATTTATTTTTCAAAACAAATGCCTAAAAATATTAAGGTGTACTTTTATCTATAGATTACCTGTCTATCCATTTCTTAATAGTTGTATCTGGGAACTAGATTTATGAATATTGATTTTTTTCCTTATGCTTATTCTAGTTATTTTAAAGTAATTTATATCAATGGCATAATTACCTATTTTTTAAAATTGTAGAGCATTGTAAGAAATTCTACATTTAGTTTTTATATATCATGTCTACTAAACATTTTAATTCCCTAGAAATTCTTAGAAACTATCAGATTTAATCCCGAATATTCCTTTGTGAGGTCAGCTAAAGTCTCTCTCCTACTAAATGATTTGCAATTTGGTTAAACTCACATATCTGCTAAGTAAGCTGTATTTCTGTATCTTTCACAAATGGAATCCAATCCATAAGCAACTTGCTTCTTCTAATTTTAGAAAAAGCATTCAAAATATGAGTGATTCCCCTCATACCATCCCACTACCTGAATTGAAGCCCCCATCATCACTCATCTTAATTATTGTAATTAACTGCAAACGGATCTTCCTGCCGCCTTTCTGGTCCCCTATAATCAATCACACACTGGCTTAAGGGGTTAGCTATTCTTGAAGACACCAGTGTGGCTTCTATTTCAAGACTGTTGGTTTAACTCTTCACTCCACCTGGTGTATTCATTCACTGGATGGCTGCCTGACTTAATCCTTCATCTTATTCAAGTTTTGTTTGCAAGGACAATCATGACCAGCTTATCTTAAATATCACATTCTTTTTTTTTAATGTTTATTGGCATTTGGGTTTTCTCTAGTGTGAACTAGTTATCCTTAATTGTTTTCCAGTCTAAGGTTCTATTTCATTTTGTCTTCTTATCAATTTAACAGTTTTTCATTGTCATTACAAATTTTATAGCAAAAAGTCTCCCTACATTTTTAAAAATTTTATTGAATTATAGTTGATTTACAATGTTAATTTCTGCTGAACAGCAAAGTAATTCAGTTATACATATATCTACATTCTTTTTCATATTCTTTTCCATTATGGTTTATCACAGGATATTGAATATAGTTCCCTGTGCTATGCAGTAGGACTCTCTATGTTGTTTTTTTTGTTGTTGTTGTTTTATACAGCTTATGCATTTCCATTCTTCTTTGAGAAGTCTCCCCCAACCCTTAGCTTTTACATGTAGCCTCCAAGGTTTACTTCTAAAATTGCTCTTCCATAATCCACCTGGAATTTATTTTGCATTATGATGTGAAGTGGGAGTTTAACTTCATTTCATCCATTCACTTTTATAACTCTTTAGTTCACTATCTTTATATTTCTCCATTGTATTTGTGTTGACTTCAATGCTGATTATTGTCTATTTCTCCTACTTGAATGTAATTATACTCATGAATGGGGACTTTTTTATCTTGATCATCACCATAAAATTTGACCTGCACATAGAAAGGACCCCATAAATGTATGTTAAATAAATTAATAAATACAGAAACTAATATCATTTATTGTTTTAATTCCTAAAGCAATACTCAGAATCTTTATAATTTTCTGTGGGAAGTAACCTTTATATTTTTATTTCATAAATGATGGAATTGAGGGATAAGAATATGAAACCACTTGTACTTGTTAGGTGAGTGGAAAAGCTAGATTTAGAATGCACAGCCTACGGATCATAATGTCTTCTGTTTTCTTCTGTGAAGAGGTAACTTCCCCTAAGTCTTTGTTACCTCAAATGAGGATAAGAAACGTGCTCCTAATTTCCTAAGCAAATAGTAAACCATTCCAGGGACCTCAAAATCACTGAATTCCATTACTTCTAGAATAAGTTTTGAGTTTTCATCAAGTAGCCAGAGAGTAAAGATTTCCATCTTCACATGAAAATTGAGGATCATGGAAAATACTCCTTAATATTGATTAGTTTAGCCTAGTGACTCTGCAGAGATTCTACAGATTTGCATGGATCTCTCCAATTTCCCCAGTCAGTCAGTTTGCCAGTCTGAGTTTATTTTTATTACCCTGGAGTAAATGGTCTTCTTGGTATCTACCTGAATTTTAGTGGGCTTGTTTGTTTGTACATAGGTTAGTAGAAAAAAATAGCTTCCAATTACACTGGTATTTCCAGAAGTCCAAGTCCTAGGTGGATTTGTTTTAATTATATTTCAGACCCTTTGACACTCACAGGCACATAGAAGAAAATTTTATTCTGTTCATCTGTATCTTTAATTTGATTAAGCAATTGATATCTTAGAAGTGGGACCCAAATTATATATATCCATGATAATATCTCTGGAGAATTGATAGAGTTACCATCCCTGGGATACTTGCAATAGATTCAGCTTTTTCCTAATTCTACTCAGGTAGTTCTGAGTTTTGGTCTCATATCCTTTTTTGGTAAGTGTTGCTGTAGCCCTGAGACAAGGATCTTAACTCTCTCACACTTTCTGCCAATATTCTACAATGTTTTTTTGTTTTGTTTTGTTTTCTTCTGCGGTACGCGGGCCTCTCACTGTTGTGGCCTCTCCCGTCGCGGAGCACAGGCTCCGGACGCACAGGCTCAGCGGCCATGGCTCACGGGCCCAGCTGCTCTGTGGCATGTGGGATCTTCCCAGACCAGGGCATGAACCCGTGTCCCCTGCATCGGCAGGTGGACTCTCAACCACTGCGCCACCAGGGAAGCCCTCTACAATGTTTAAATTGAACCATATGTCCCAAATTCTCAAGACATCCTGATCTGATTCCACATCCTCTTTGATTACCCACATTCAATCCATAAGGAAGGCCTATCAACTCCAGAACCTATACCCATATCTATATCTATACTTATATGTACTTTCACATCTATATCTATATATCTTTATTCTCTATGTACAACTGCATCTATGTCTATAACAATATAGATACACATATGCATGCATATATTAAACTTTGTTTATATATTCAAAATTCGTCCATTTTACTGTTTCCTGTTACCACCAAAGTGAGGACTGTATGTTATCCCACTAGAGTACCTGTAAAATGTCCCTTTCTATCTCTTCATTTTCTTGACTAAAATCCACATGCCAATAATTCACTGTTGACCCAAAAGCCAAAATGACTTTGTTTTAAAGAAAATTCTGCCACATCTCAACTTACAACATTCCGTGCCTTTTCACTGAACCAAGACTACTATATACATTATTGACCCTGGCCTAAAAGGCCCCTTTCTGCTTACTCAGCATCACCTCTTTCTCCACTCTCCACCCTTAGTAGTTTTTTCCTTTTCCTTGTTTAGTAGTATTCCATTGTCTAGACACATCAAAATTTACTGAGTCATTTTTTTGCTTATTGATTAATATGAATTGTTTCTATTTTTTACTGTTATGATTAAAGCTACAGTGAACATTCAGAAAAAAAGTCTATGAGGACATACATTGGTTCTCTTGGGTAAATACCTAGAAATAGAATGCCTGGGTCATATGGTAAGCATATGGTTTAGTGTACATGAAGAGTCTGAGTACTTCAAGATTTATTGTACCACTTTGCATTCCCACCAGCAATATATGTTAGATATTATCCAATATATTATTAGATATATATCCTCAACATTTGGTGTCATCACTTTTAAAAACCATTTGTTCAAAGGTGTGTAGGTAGAAAAAATTTGCATTTTTTCTGATGCCTACAAATATTGAATAGCTTTTCATATGTTTATTGGACTTTTTAATAACTTTTTTTAAACATCTTTATTGGAGTATAACTGCTTTACAATGCTGTGTTAGTTTCTGCTGTATAACAAAGTGAATCAACTATATGTACACATATATGCCCATATCCCCTCCCTCTTGCGTCTCCCTCTCACCCTCCCTATCCCACCCCGCTCGGTGGTCACAAACCACCGAGCTGATCTCCCTGTGCTATGCTGCTGCTTCCCACTAGCCATCTATTTTACATTTGGTAGTATATATATGTCAGTGCCACTCTCTCACTGTATTTTGGAACAGTTTGCGAAGGTTAGGTGTTAGCTCTTCTCTAAATGTTTGATAGAATTCGCCTGTGAAGCCATCTGGTCCTGGGCTTTTGCTTGTTGGAAGATTTTTAATCACAGTTTCAATTTCAGTGCTTGTGATTGGTCTGTTCATATTTTCTATTTCTTCCTGGTTCAGTCTCGGAAGGTTGTGCATTTCTAATAATTTGTCCATTTCTTCCAGATTGTCCATTTTATTGGCATAGAGTTGCTTGTAGTAATCTCTCATGATCCTTTGTATTTCTGCAGTGTCAGTTGTTCTCCTTTTTCATTTCTAAGCTGACTTTACTGATTTGAGTCTTCTCCCTTTTTGATGAGTCTGGCTAATGGTTTATCAATGTTGTTTATCTTCTCAAAGAACCAGCTTTTAGTTTTATTGATCTTTGCAATCGTTTCCTTCGTTTCTTTTTCATTTATTTCTGATCTGATCTTTGTGATTTCTTTCCTTCTGCTAACTTTAGAGGTTTTTTGTTCTTCTTTCTCTAATTGCTTTATGTGTAAGGTTAGGTTCTTTATTTGAGGTTTTTTTTGTTTCTTGAGGTAGGATTGTATTGCTATAAACTTCCCTCTTAGAACTGCTTTTGGTGTATCCCATAGGTTTTGGGTTGTCGTGTTTTTGTTGTCATTTGTTTCTAGGTTTTTTTGATTTCCTCTTTGATTTCTTCAGTGATCTTGGTTATTAAGTAGTGTGTTGTTTAGCCTCCATGTGTTTGTATTTTTTACAGATTTTTTCCTGTAATTGATATCTAGTCTCATAGCATTGTGGTCAGAAAAGATACTTGATACAATTTCAATTTTCTTAAATTTACCAAGGCTTGATTTGTGACCCAAGATATGATCTATTCTGGAGAATGTTCCATGAGCACTTGAGAAGAATGTGTATTCTGTTGTTTTTGGATGGAATGTCCTATAAATATCAAGTCCATCTTGTTTAATGTATCATTTAAAGCTTGTGTTTCCTTATTTATTTTCATTTTGGATGATCTGTCCATTGGTGAAAGTGGGGTGTTAAAGTTCCCTACTATGAATGTGTTACTGTTGATTTCCCCTTTTATGGCTGTTAGTACTTGCCTCATGTATTGAGGTGCTCCTATGTTGGGTGCATAAATATTTACAATTGTTATATCTTCTTGGATTGATCCCTTGATCACTATGTAGTGTCCTTCTTTGTCTCTTGTAATAGTCTTTGTTTTAAAGCCTATTTTGTCTGATATGAGAATTGCTACTCCAGCTTTCTTTTGATTTCCATTTGCATGGAATATCTTTTTCCATCCCTTCACTTTCAGTCTGTATGTGTCCCTAGGTCTGAGGTGGGTCTCTTGTAGACAGCATATTTACGGGTCTTGTTTTTGCATCCATTCAGCCAGTCTATGACTTTTGGTTGGAACATTTAATCCATGTACATTTAAGGTAATTATTGATATGTATGTTCCTGTTACCATTTTCTTAATTGTTTTGGGTTCGTTATTGTAGGTCTCTTCCTTTGCTTGTGTTTCCTGTCTAGAGAAGTTCCTTTAGCATTTGTTGTAAAGCTGGTTTGGTGGTGCTGAATTCTCTTAGCTTTTGCTTGTCTGTAAAGGTTTTAATTTCTCTGTGAAATCTGAATGAGATTCTTGCTGGGTAGAGTAATCTTGGTTGTAGGTTTTTCTCCTTCATCACTTTAAATATGTTCTGACACTCCCTTCTGGCTTGCAGAGATTCTGCTGAAAGATCAGCTATTAACCTTATGGGGATTCCCTTGTGTGTTATTTGTTGTTTTTCCCTTGCTGCTTTTAATATTTTTTCTTTGTATTTAATTTTTGATAGTTTGATTAATGTGTGTCTTGGCATGTTTCTCCTTTGATTTATCCAGTATGGGACTCTCTGTGCTTCCTGGACTTGATTAACTATTTCCTTACCCATATTAGGGAAGTTTTCAACTATAATCTCTTCAAATATTTTCTCAGTCCCTTTCTTTTTCTCTTCTTCTTCTGGGACCCCTATAATTTGAATGTTGGTGCGTTTAATGTTGTCCCTGAGGTCTCTGAGACTGTCCTCAATTCTTTTCATTCTTTTTTCTTTATTCTGCTCTGCAATAGTTATTTCCACTATTTTATCTTCTAGGTCACTTATCTGTTCTTCTGCCTCAGTTATTCTACTATTGATCCCTTCTAGAGAATTTTTAATTTCATTTATTGTGTTGTTCATCATTCTTTGTTTGGTCTTTAGTTCTTCTAGGTCCTTGTTAAACGTTTCTTGTATTTTCTCCATTCTATTTCCAAGATTTTAGATCATCTTTATTCTCATTATTCTGAATTCTTTTTCAGGTAGACTGCCTATTGTTCAGAAACCCACCTTTCAGGTCTGGTGGGTTTTTGCCTTGCTCCTTCATCTGCTGTGTGTTTCTCTGTCTTCTCATTTTGCTTAACTTACTGTGTTTGGGGTCTCCTTTTCGCAGGCTGCAGGTTCGTATTTCCTGTTGTTTTTGGTGTCTGTCTGCAGTGGCTAAGGTTGGTTCAGTGGGTTGTGTAGGCTTCCTAGTGGAGGGGACTGGTGCCTGTGTTCTGGTGGATGAGGCTGGATCTTGTCTTTATGGTGAGCAGGACCATATCCTGTGGTGTGTTTTGGGGTTTATCTGAACTTACTATGATTTTAGGCAGCCTCTTTGCTAACAGGTGGGCTTCTGTTTCTGTCTTGCTAGTTGTTTAGCATGGGGTGTCGAGCACTGGAGCTTGCCGGTCATTGAGTGGTGCTGGGTCTTAATGTTGAGACTGAGGTCTCTGGGAGAGCTCTCACCGTTTGATATTACATGGGGCTGAGAGGTCTTTCATGGTCCAATGTCCTGAACTTGGCTCTCCAACCTCAGAGGCTCAGGACTGACAGCTGGCCGGAGCACCAAGACCCTGTCAGCCACACGGCCCAGAAGAAAAGGAAGAAAAAATAGAAGGAAAATATAAACTAATAAAATTATTAAAATAAAAAATACTAAAATATTATTAAGATAATATAATTAAAAAAAGAAGAGAGCAACCAAACCAATAAACAAATCCACCAATGATAACAAGCACTAAAAACTATACTAAGATAAACAAAACAATCAGAAACTAGTCTGTTGCATACAGCAAACCCCAAGTCTACAGTTGCTCCCAAAGTCCACCGCCTCAATTTTGGGATGATTCGTTGTCTATTCAGGTATTCCACAGATGCAGGTACATCAAGTTGATTGTGGAGATTTAATCCTCTGCTCCTGAGGCTGCTGGGAGAGATTTCCCTTTCTCTTCTTTGTTCGCACAGCTCCTGGGGTTCAGCTTTGGATTTGGCCCCACCTCTGCGTGTAGGTCGCCGGAGGGCGTCTGTTCTTCGCTCAGACAGGATGGGGTTAAAGGAGCACCTGATTAGGGGGCTCTGGCTCACTCAGGCCAGGGGGAGGAAGGGGTACGGAATGCAGGGCAAGCCTGCGGCAGCAGAGGCCACCATAACATTGCAACAGCCTGAGGCATGCCATGTGTTCTCCCAGGGAAGTTGTCCCTGGATCCCAGGACCCTGGCAGCGGCGGGCTGCACAGGCTCCCAGAGGGGAGGTGTGGATAGTGACCTGTGCTTGCACACAGGATTCTTGGTGGCTGCAACAGCAGCCTTAGCGTTTCATGCCTGTCTTGGTATCCACGCTGATAGCTGCAGCTCGTGCCCGTCTCTGGAGTTCGTTTAGGAGGTGCTCTGAATCCCCTCTCCTCACGCACCCAGGAACAACGGTCTCTTGACTCTTAGGCAGGTCCAGACTTTTTCCCGGACTCCCTCCCAGCTAACTGTGGTGCACCAGTCCCCTTCAGGCTGTGTTCATGCAGCCAGCTCCAGTCCTCTTCCTGGGATCTGACCTTCAAAGCCCAAGCCTCAGCTCCCAGCCCCTGCCCACCCCGGCGGGTGAGCAGACAAGCCTCTTGGGCTGGTGAGTGCTGGTTGGCACTGATCCTCTGTGTGGGAATCTCTCCACTTTTCCCTCTGCAGCCCTGTTGCTGCCCTCTCCTCTGTGGCTCTGAACATTCCCCCCACCATCTCCACCAGTGAAGGGGCTTCCTAGTGTGTGGAAACCTTTCCTCCTTCACAGCTCCCTCCCCGAGGTGCAGGTCCCATCCCTATTCTTTTGTCTCTGTTTTTTCTTTTTTCTTTTGCCCTACCCAGTTATGTGGTGATTTTCTTGACTTTTGGGAAGTCTGAGGTCTTCTGCCAGCTTTCAGTAGGTGTTCTGTAGTAACTGTTCACATGTAGATGTATTTTTGATGTATTTGTGGGGAGGAAGATGATCTCCACGTCTTACTCCTCTGCCATTCTGAAGGTCCTCCTCTCAATATCTTCTTGTGTGAAGTGTCTACTCAAACTCTTGGCCCGTTTTTATTATGTTTTGTTTCCTTATTTTTAAATTGCAAGAATTCTTAATATATTCTGAACACAAGCCATTGTTAGTTAAATGTGTTACAAATATTTTCTCCCATAGTTCAGTGTTTGATTTTTTATTTTTTCCATGATGCCATGGTAAGAGCCAAATATTTCAATTTTGATGAATTTCTATTGATTTTTTTCCTTTTATGGTATATACTTTAGGTTTCCTGTGTAGAAAATCTTGGCCTATCCCAATTTCATAAGCATAATGTCTATGGCAACTTCCAGAAGTTTTACAGTTTTAGCTTTTATGTCTAGGTCTTTGTTTCATTTTAAGGTAATTGTTGCATATGGGATAAGATAAGGATTGAAGACCAATGTTTTTTCTAATTTTATATCAAAAATGAAGTTGAAATACAGATTTATTCAGAAATTTATTTATTTATCATTTTAGAGAAATTGACTTTATTTGGTTGAAGTATCTTTTGTGTAAAGTGAAGAACACCTGTACAGACTGGTTTGGGGAGGGGAGAAGTGCCAGTGGACTTAGGGAGGCAGGTTTGTGCCCCCACAGACCAGAGGACTGGATGGGAGCATTTCTTTTAGCCCAGTCTTCCACTTCTTTTTTGGCAAGGAAGAAGAAGATCGCACAAAGCTTACTTTATTTTTTTTTTTTTTTTTTTTTTTTTTTTTATTTTTTCTTTTTGCGGTATGTGGGCCTCTCACTGCTGTGGCCTCTCCCATTGCGGAGCACAGGCTCCGGACGCGCAGGCCCAGCGGCCATGGCTCACGGGCCCAGCCGCTCCGCGGCATGTGGGATCCTCCCAGACCGGGGCACGAACCCGTGTCCCCTGCATCGGCAGGCGGACTCTCAACCACTGCGCCACCAGGGAGGCCCCAAAGCTTACTTTAAAAATTCAAATTTCAGGGAATTTTTAATATGAAAAAAGTCTTTATTTGCCTGTGTATTATAGTGTGTTGCTATGTGTTGCTTTGTTATAGATTCAAGTCTCTATCTTGAATGGACAATTCTTATGTCTGAAGAATTTTTTTTCTGAAAAATTACTATTTACTCTAGTGAAAATTTTTCTCAATTATTTTTTCTGAATAAATCTTGATTTTCACTTCATTTTTGACAGATATTTTCTCTGGGCTAACTCTAGTTGGGTTTTTGCTTTCCCTCTCTCAACTTTAAAAATGGTATCAATTATTCTCTGGCTTGTATAGTTTCACAAAAGAAAACTACAGTCATTCTTATCTTTGTTCCTCTGTCTTTAATGAGGCATTTCTTTTCAGTCAACTTTAAAAAAATTTTCCCTTTATTACTGCTTGTCAGCAGTTTGATTAGAATATGCCTTGGTGTGGTCTCATTGTGTTTATTTTGCTTGGATTTTGTTTACTGAATTTTTGGATGTAAAGCTGTCATCATATTGACAAAATTTTCATCCACTATATTTTGAACACTTGTTTTTCCATGGATCATTATTAGTGCTCTTCCTTTTTTAGTATTTAGTCTCCCCCCAACCCCCACCCCATGCTTATATCTGAGTTGTTTCTATCCCTCTATCTTTAAGTTTACTGCTATTTTCTTCCAGAATGTCTTCCTGCTGATTATCCCATCCAGTGAATAATTAAATTACAGATATTTTTATTTTGTAGATATATCATTTGGTTCTTTCATATTTTCCATTTCTCATTATTTTGTACATGTTTTACTTTAATCCTTGGGCATAATAAAATCAGGTGTACTTGTCTAAATTTCATCACCTCTATCATTTCTGTGTCTGTTTTTAGTGATCATTTAAAAAAAATTTTTGGTTCACATTTTCTTACATAATGTCATGCCTCACAAATTTGGAGCAGATCTTGGATGTTGTGAATGTTATGTTCATGAGTGTCTGAATTTTGCTATTCTCCTTTAAAGAATTATGAGCTTTATTATGGCAGTATTAATTCACTCATCTATTAGCTTTGGTTTGTTGAGACTTGTTTTAGGCAATTTTTAAGAGTACCTATTACTTTAGGAATTGTTTAGCCCTACTAAACTTGTGGGCCTTTTAGGGTTTCTACTGAATGCCCAAGTGATAAATGAAAAATCTATGAATAGTCAGAGCTAGAAGGTCTGCCTACCTAGTGTGATTTCTGAGAAGTATTCTGTTTACAGCACGCTCATCATTCTTTGCAAGCCCTCCTGGAATTTTACCCCATATGTACCATCCTGGTTTGGAAACTGGAATGGGCCTCTAGGAAGAAAACTCGGTCCATAGCAGAGTCTACCACAGTTATTTCTCTTCTCTCAGAGGGAACATTTCTGTGCTACCTGCTATCCAACATCTGAAAATAACTATTACATATATGTTGTCTGGCCTTCTATTTGCTAATGGTGGGAAGGTGTAATGGGCTGAACTGTGCCTCCCCCAAATTTATATGTTTAAGTACTAACCCCCAGTACCTTAGAATGTGACTGTATTGGAGATAGGACCTTTAAGGAGGTGATTAATGTAAAATGAGACCATAAATGTAGACCTTAATCCATTATGACTGGTGTTCTTATAAGAAGAGAGAATTAGGACACATGTGCACACAGACCAAAGGACAACCATGTGAGGACACAGTAAGAAGGTGGCCATCTCCAAATCAAGGGGAGAAGCCCCAGAAGGAAACAAATCTGGCTATACTTTGATCTTGGGCTTTGATCTTGGACTTCTACACTTTGATCTTGGAGTTCTAGTCTCCAGAACTGTGAGAAATCCATTTCTGTTATTTAAGCCACTCAGTCTGTGGTATTTTGTTATGGTAGCCCTAGCAAACTAATGCAGAAGGTTAAGTCAGATTTTCATTACTCCATTCTTTCCCCCAAAAAAATGGCCTTAACATCATTATAAACTGCCCAATATCATTTAAATTATATTTAAAAAATCAAGTATTCTGCATATCACTTAGATGGCACTTAGAAGATTTATTTGAGGAAACACAAATGTTTTAACTATTAAATAGTGTAATATAAATTGGATCTTGTTCAATCTTTTTTATTTGAGTGATTCACAATATCTTATTTTATTATACAATGTAGCCTTTTTTCAGTAAATCAGTGAGGTAAAAGCACATGGCCTTTCCTTTCTCTAGCACTGAACACTACAGCAACTGTTATGCATTTTGTAAATGAACACTTTTTCTATGAAAAGAAAAGGGACAGCAATTTCCTGTATATCTATTGAATCCTAAGGACCATACAAGTTATGGTTGTATATTATTTACTTTTTAATACACACGACACTAATTTTCACTGTGCCCGTTTACTAGAGGAGGAAAAAGAGATCAGATGAGTTGTTTGAATGTACTAGTAAATGAAAGAACTAAGATTCTTACCAGTTACCTTCTTGCTTCTGTGAACTCTTGGTCTTTTTTCCACATCAATCAGGATAGTATCATTTTGCATAAGGTTGCTGTTCTTTCCCCATACAACCTTACCCAGTAGGATGTGTAGGAATTTTTGTTTGTTTGTATGTTTATGCTAAGAATGATCAAAACTTGTTTTAACAAATGCTTTTGTAAGCCTTTGCAAATTAACTAATGAGTATAAGATTTTGCTAAGAAAACTCTTTGTGTACTTCGAAATATTTTTTGTTTTGATTTGTAATATACATGGAAAAGCTTGGCAGATGGATATTGCAGAAATGAACTGTACACACATATCCACTGTTACTCTTGATATTCCTGAATAGATTATTAGGTGCAGGCATTTTACCATAGTTGCACTGTGAATTTGTAAAACATTAAAAAAAATTAATGAGTATCCTATTCATAGAGTAACATTAATAATAAACTCTGTGTTACCTGGACTGTTAGATAGATACTTCGAATGAATGCTTTGCTTTGGAAATACATATGTTGTGCTCAAGCTGCATCAGATTTAGCTTTTGTTCAACAGATGGACAAGCTCTTTCATAATGTTAATCCTTGCTCAGAATTCTCACTGACTGCTGTCATCTCAAGTCGTCTTTGATTCTCTGAAGAATACATGTGCCCAAACTTAGCATTTATCTGACTCTGCAAGGAGTGAAATGGATTGCAGGAGAATTTAGTTAATGGTATTTTTATTGGAGAAGATAAATCTATTATCATCAATGCACAAATTTTCCTGACTGCAAAATCATTTCACAAAAATGGCATCTTCACAAAGCCAGTGTGCATATACAGAGGCCTAAATAGAGTTACCATAAATGAGGTCACTAGGGCAAGTCATGAATGCCCCCAAATGACATAAGCAATACTCAGATAATCTTGATGACACACTGATTACAAAGGGCTGAATAGAGTTAGCAATGTATGCATTAAGACATAAACTCCTAAAATATTAAACATGTTATATCATGATATAAGGGAATGTGTTAAGATTGAGTAGACATCATAATGCTATGTCCCTCTGTCCAAAATACCATTATACATGCTTCACAAACACTTAATGAGTGAGTCTTCACTTCCTTCAAGGAGTAAATGGAAATTAAATAAACATCGGCTTGTGATTAGATAGTTTGTGTCAATACCAAATGTTTCAATAACTAGTTGAATGATCTTTGGCATAATGCTGAACTTCATGTCATGAGCTTATTTTCTTATCTATAAAACGATTTTTTGTTTTCATTCAAAACATCAGTTTTTCAAGAAAATATTGTATATTCAACTGGGAGAACTCTAGTTAATGTACTGCCCTTTTAGAGAGTCACAGGAATCATTAATATATTAAAGGCTCTAAAAATTCTGATGGTAAAGACATATGTTGCATGTTAAGTAAAATTTTTTAAAACTTATATAACAAAGAGATCCATTTTTAATCTACCTTCTATAATACCTATTAATGATCCACTAAATGCATCACAGTCAAAGAGGAACAATTTGCCAAGGCTTTTTCCAGGTAATGTATTCTGAGATACTCTATTTCCCACATGATTCAGTATGTTACCAGACTCCATTCGGATGTTCAATAAATGAAAGAAATTATTTCCTTCCTAATCTTCACTGGTGAATATTCCTAATAGCTTTGCAAAGTGGTTGGGGTTTTAGACTTTGAGCTCCATTCTTTGGAAACCAAGGCCAAAAATAAATAAAATTCTCAAAATGGCTCATAGAACAAAGTGTAAAATGCAAAACTATAAAACTCCTAGAAGATAGCACAGGAGAAAATTCAGATGACCTTTGGTTTGGTGATGAGTTTTTAGATATAACACCAAAGGGGGTGAAAGAAATAATTGATAAGTTGGACTTCACTAAAAATTGTTATAAAAAAGATATTGTCAAAGGAATTAGAAGACCTCCCACAGACTAAGAGAAAATATTTGTAGAAGACATTTGATAAAGGGCTGTTATCTAAAATATACCCAGAACTCTTAAAACTTAATAATAGATTTTTGTACTACCTGGTATGGATAGGCAGCTACAATAAAAGAAGGAAATGTAACATTTAAAAAGAAACTTGATAAGAAAATAATTCAATTAAAAAATGAGCAAAATATCTGACAATCTCACCATAGAAGATATACAGATGACAAGCATATGAAAAGATGCTCAACATTATATATAATTAGAGAATTTCAAAGTAAAATAAAAATTAGATACTACTACACACCTATTAGATGGCTAAAATTCAAAACACTGACAATACTAAATGCTGACAAGGATGTGGAACAACATGAATCCTCATTCATTGCTGGTGGGAATACAAAATTCCCACCAACCACTTTGGAAGACAGTTGGTGGTTCTTGGAGAACTAAATATAAGCTTACCATAGTATTCAGCAATCATGCCCATTGAACTTTGACAAATGAGTTGAAAACTATGTCCACACAAAACCTGTACATAGATGTTTGTAGCAGTTTTATTCATAATTCCCAAAATTAAGAAGAAATGAAGATGTCCTTCAGTAGGTTAAGGAGAGTTAAGTAAACAAACAAAAAACTATGGTGCATCCAAACAATGTAACATTATTCAGTGCTAAGAAGAAATGAGCTATCGTGCCATAAAGACATAGAGGAATCTTAAATGTATATTACTCAATGAAAAAGCTAATCTGAAAAGACAACATACTCTTATGATTACAACTACATGACATTCTGGAGAAGGCAAAACTGTGGAGATAGTAAAAATATCAGGAGTTGTCAGTGTATTTAGAGAGGAATGGATGAATAGGTGGAGCATAGGGAATATTTAAGGCAGTGAAACTATTCTGTATGATGCTATAATGGTAGACACATGGCATTATACATTTGTCAAAACCCATAGAACATACAACACAGAGTGAAGTCTAATGTAAACTATAGACTTTTGGTGATAATGATGTGTCATTGTTGGTTCATCAATTGTAACACATGTTACACTCTGACCTAGGATGTTGATGGTGAGGAGACTATGTGAGGGGAGGGAGCATATGCAAACTCTGTATTCTCTGCTCAACTTATTTATGAAACTAAAACTGTTCCAGAAAAATAAAAACTGACTAAATAAATTTCTAATAATGACAACTCCTATTATCAAAAGACTAAAACAAATCAAGTATTCTTCCAATACCACCCAAATTGACAAAAAGATGATTTTAGGTCTATTAAAAGTATAAATGCAATAAAGTTAAGCATTATTTATGCATGATATGAGAAAAAAGAGGCCTCAACTTCCCTCCACCATTATCAAATTAAATCATCTCTGATTTATTCCATCTTCCAACCTGATCATAGTGTGGCATTAAGCCTCAGCTTTCTCATCTGTGAAATGAGGAGTTTGGACTAAAGATAACTGAAGGCACTCTCAGCTCCTTCATTGTGTTTCTCTGTGAATTGTCTTCAATTTTAGTAGCCTAACAAATTTACGTATAACTTTTAATTCCTACCATAATGACTTGTAGAATATATGTAAGTATATAAGAATCAAGGGATTGCTATAATTTCAGTAAATGATTTTGGCACAGATCTTAACTTTCCTTAAATGATGACAACTGAAAGGACTTAGAGATCTTACCTATTTGATTTCAGTAGCCTCAGTTAAGAACTACACTCAGCAGTCACAGTTAAAGCCATTTCTACCTGTTTAGTTACAGATTAGCTGGCAGACCTATACAAATTCTATAAATTTGGTATTAAGAGAACCATTTTATAGATGAAAAAACACTGTCAGAGTATTTAAGTAACTTGACCAAAATCATTCATCTAGAAAGGGAAGAAATGACAACTAATCCAGTCAACATTTAATGTGAAAGTGTGTGAACTTCAAGTACGACATGCTGTATCTAAACTATAAACCAGTATAATCTATGTGTCAATATGTCAAAGATACCAATATGTGTATACCCTAAATAGCGTTTTGAAGACACTATTTTACTAATACTTTTTCAAATTCATCTTAGGCCATTCTATATTTTAGAATCAAGCTAGAGCCACTGAGATACATTCTCATTATATTTTAGTTGTACTGATTTTACATATAATTTAATCATCTTATTAGTGTGCAACTGTAATATATTACATAGTGGTCCAAACACTGAGAAGAAAATGAGACATTAACAATGGTTCTTGGCTATTTCTAAAAAATAAGCTGTTCCCATATCTTTGGATGATTTGCTATCATCCAGGAGATTCAAAAGGTCATATGTAAGTTTTGGAAAGAAAACTCAAGGTAGCCTTGAAAACAGTGTTTTGATTTGAGAGCCACATCAATGATCTTGGTGTTACCTAATATATAAAATCCTAAGCATATATTTTCTCATTTTGTATGACCCTATACATTTAGAAATATGAATACCCATGTTATTGGTGAGAAAATTGTTGTTCAAAATATTAAGTAGATGACCCTTATCACAGAATCAGGATAAGATCACATTTCTAGTTTTTTGGTCTGCCAACTAAACAATCAACCCCAAGCTATTTCATGCAAACAGTTCATATTCCTGCAAGTTAAAACATCAAAAATCTTGCATATTGTCCAGCTAAATTCAAGGCATCTACTGACTTAAATGGTATATGACTCTTCAAAACATTTTAAGCATATGTATATACATCTCTTTATATCCAATCCAAATGTTTTGTGTTACACATGGTTTCACCTTTTAGGTAAACTTTTGAAGTACAGTTTAAAATAAAATGCACAAGTTTTAGTGTACAACTTGATAAATTCTCACAAAAAGGAGAAGATTAATCCATGTAACCACACTCTGATCAAGATAATAAACATAACAGAACTCAAGATACCCACCTGATAGGCATGATACAAGATACAGTCTTTTGTGTCTAGATTCTTTCATTCAACCTTATGTTTGGGAGATTTTTTTAATATAATTACATACAATTTTAGTTTGTGCATTCCATAGATGTATATTTTTAATTGTATGAATATATCACCATTTATACTCTTGATAGACATCTAGGTTGTTTCCAGATCGGGGCTACTATGAGTACTGCTGCTATAACAATACTTATATATGTCTTTGTGGTACATATATAGGCATTTCTCTTGTTTATATATGTAGGAGCCAGTTTGCTGGATCTCATGATATATTTGGTTTAACAGATAATCTCAAACATGTCTCTAAAGAGCTTGTTCCAGTATGAGAGTTTACTGCTTCATCTTCTTGCACACTTGGAATTATCATATAATTTCAGTCATGCCAGTGGCTTGTAATACAATTCTATTGTGGTTTTTATTTGAATTTTTCTGTTGACTGCTGGCATTAAGCAACTTTTCACATATTTGCTAAACATTTGGGTATACAGTTTTTGTAAAATTTCTATTCAAGGACTTACCAATTTTCTCTCTCCTTCCCCTTCCTTTCTCCCTCCCTCCCTCCTTTCTTCTTTTTTTCTTTGTCTTTTTTCAGTTGGGTTGTATGTCTTTATTACACATTTGTGAGAGTTCCATATATATCCTACATATGAGTCCATTGCCAAATATGTGTTTTGCAAATGTCTTTTATTTCTTGGTGCCTTTCATTTTCATTCTCTAAAGATGTCTTTTTTTTTTTTTTTTTTTTTTGCGGTACTTGGGCCACTCACTGTTGTGGCCTCTCCCATTGCGGAGCACAGGCTCCGGACGCGCAGGCTCAGCGGCCGTGGCTCACGGGCCTAGCCACTCCGCGGCATGTAGGATCTTTCCGGACCGGGGCACGAACCCGTGTCCCCTGCATCGGCAGGTGGACTCTCAACCACTGCGCCACCAGGGAAGCCCTAAAGATGTCTTTTGATAAAAGCTGAAATTTCTATTTTTTATGTAGTTCAGTAAAGGAAATATTTTTTTATGGTTAACATTATGTGTGTTAGCACTTTTTTCATTCACAAGCCATAAATTGATTATGCTATATGTTGCATTCTAAGATCTTTATTTTTAAAGATCTTTTACATTTACACCTTTTACATTTATATTTATTATCCATCAGGGATTTATTTTGTTTATGATGTGAGGTAAGAGTATAAATTTGTCCACTATGAATATACAAGTGCATGTTTACTATTTATTTAAAAGACATGCGTTTTTTGGTGCCCTGAATGGTATTTTTGTCATAAATCATGCTACTTTACATGTGTGGGTCTGCTTCTGTTATTTTTTTTTTTTAGATTTTTAAAAATTTATTATTATAATTATTATTTTGGCTGTGTTGGGTCTTTGTTGCTGAATGCGGGCTTTCTCTAGTTGTGGCGAGCAGCAGTTACTCTTTGTTGCTGTGTGTGGGTTTCTCATTGCGGTGGCTTCTCTTGTTGCAGAGCACGGACTCTAGGCGCACAGACTTCAGTAGTTGCAGCAAGCGGACTCAGTAGTTGTGGCACGCAGGCTCAGTAGTTGTGGTGCCCAGGCTTAGTTGCTCCATGGCATGTGCGATCTTCCCAGACCAGGGATCGAACCCTGTCCCCTGAATTGGCAGGCAGATTCTTAACCACTGTGCCACCAGGGAAGACCCGCTGTTAAGTTTTTTTTAATATTTTATTTTTTAAGAGCAGTTTTAGGTTTACATGTTGGTCCAAAGTCAGACAAATAAAATATGGAATAATTTATCACCACTGACTCTTTAGTGTTCTTCATATTATTTTAATATCTAGTAGTTCAATATATTCAATTATGTTGTTCCTTTAGAGGATCTTGATGTTATCAATTTTATTCACATATAGAATATAAAGCAACTAATAAATTAAAAGCAAAAAGACAAAATGAAACAGATTTAAATTTTTTTAATATTTATTTATTTATTTGGCTGTGCTGGGTTTTCATTGCTGCATGCGGGATCTTCATTGCTTCATGCAGGATCTTTAGTTGCAGCATGTGGGATCTTTTAGTTGCAGTATGCAGGATCCTTTAGTTGTGGCATGGAAACTCTTAGTTGTGGCATGTGGGATCTAGTTCCCTGACCGGGGATCGAACCCGGGCCCCATGCATTGGGGCACAGAGTCTTAGCCACTGGACCACCAGGGAAGTCCATTTTATTTTCTAAGAGTTTTTTGCTAGTGTACATGAATGCAGTATAGTCTTGCATATATCTTGCAGTGCCTAAATTCACACATTAATATTAACATACGTTTTATGATCTTAAAAAGTTTTCATATAAACAATCATGGAAATTTTAATTTCTCCCTTTCCCATCTTTGTATATGTACATGTATATTTTGCCTTCATTTTTCTTGTGTATTATATTGGCTAGATCCTGTCTAAGTCTGTTGGGGCTGCCATAACAAAATACCAGAACACTTTGCAGTATTCTAGATATATCAGTTACGTTAACTTTATTAATCATTTTGCTAAACTATTTTATGTCCTTCAAATTTTTATCTAATTATTCTAGCAAATCTTCATAGACATATATTTACCTAAGACTGTGGATTTTTCTGTGAATTTTAGCTTAGCAAGTATTTGCTTCATATATTTTAAATTATGGTCTTAGATAAATACAATTTAGGATTATCATATGTGCCTAGTAAGTTGATCCTTTTAACGTTTTGAAATGTCCCTCTGCACATCCTGCAATGCTACTTATCTTAAAGGCTACTCTGTCTAATATTAGTAATGCTATATAGGTTTTCATTAGTGTCTGCATTACATATCTTTTTTCAATTGGGTTCAAACTTTGTTTTTTTTTTAAATTGGAGTATAATTGCTTTACAATGTTGTGTTAGTTTCTGCTGTACAATGAAGTGAATCAGCCACATGTATACATATATCCCCTCCCTCTTGGACCTCCTTTCCACCACCCCCCATCACACCCATCTAGTCATCACAGCTTAGCTCCCTGTGCTATACCACAGGTTCCCACTAGCTATCTATTGTACACATGGCAGTGTATTTGTGGCAAACCTAATCTCCCAATTCATCCCACCTTCCCCTTCCCCCCCATGTCAACACATCTGTTCTCTATGTCTGCGTCTCTATTCCTGCCCTGCAAATAGGTTCATCTGTACCATTTTTCTAGATTCCATGTATATGCGTTAATATATGATATTTGTTTTTCTCTTTCTGACTTATTTCACTCTGTATGACAGACCCTAGGTCCATCCACGTCTCTACAAATGACCCAATTTCATTCCTTTTTATGGCTGGGTAATATTCCATTGTATATATGTACCACATCTTCTTTATCCATTCATCTGTTATTGGACGTTTAGGTTTTTCCATGTCCTGGCTATTGTAAATAGTGCTGCAATGAACACTGGGCTACATGTGTCCTTTTGAATTATGGTTATCTCTGGGTATATGCCCAGGAGTATATATATGGGTATATATGGAATTTTACTCAATCCAATTTGGATTTCTTTTATTTTTTTCCTTTTCCTGTTTGATTGCAATGGCTAGGACTTCCAATATTAGGTTGAATAACATTGGTGAGAGTCAGCATACTTGTTTTGTCCCTGATCTTAGAGGAAATGATTTCGGCTTTCACAGCTGAGTATGATATTAGCTGTGGGTTTGTCGTATAAGGTCTTTATTATGTTGAAGTATATTCCTTCTATACCCATTTTGTTGAGAACTTTTATCATAAATGGATGTTGAATATTGTTAAAAGTTTTTTCTGCATCTATTGGGATGATCATATGATTTTTATCCTTCAGTTTATGTGGTGTATCAAGTTGATTGACTTTCAGATATTGAACCATCCTTGCATCCCTTGAATAAATACCACTTGATCACAGTGTATGATCCTTCTAATGTATTGGGGTTTTTTTTTAAAAGATTTTTTAATTGATTTTTGGCTGCATCAGGCCTTAGTTGAAGTACGTGGGATCTTTGTTGAGGCATGCAGGATCTTTCATTGCAGCACGTGGGCTCTTCGTTGTGGTGCATGGGCTTATTTCTAGTTGTGGTGTTATAGTTTTTTCTCTTCTCTAGTTGTGGCGCACAGGCTCCAGGGTGTGTGGGCTCTATAGTTGTGGCACGTGGGTTCCACAGCGCATGGGCTCTGTTTTGCGGCATGCAGGCTCTAGTTGAGGTATTCAGAGCTCACTAGTTGTGATGTGCAGGCTTAGTTGCCCCATGGTACGTGGGATCTTAGTTCCCTGACCAGGGATTGAACCCACGTCTCCTGCATAGTAAGGAGGATTCTTTAACACTGGACTACCAGGGAAGTGCCCCCTTCTAATGTATTGTTGAATTCAGTTCACTAACATTTTGTTAAGGATTATGGCCTGTATTCATCAGTGATATTTGCCTGTAATTTTCTTTTTTTATGGTGGTTTTCTCTGGTTTTAATAGCAGGTGATGCTGCCCTCATAGAATGAGTTCGGAAGCACTACTCCCTCTGCAATTTTTTTTTAATAGTTTGAGACGGATAGGTGTTAACTCTTGTATGTATGTTTGGTAGAATTCACCTGTGAAGCCATCTGGTCCTGGACTTTTGTTTGTTGTGATTTTTTTTAAATTACTGATTCAATTTCATTACTGGTTATTGGTCTGTTCATATTTTCAGTTGCTTTCTGATTCAGTTTTGGGAGATATACATTTCTAAGAATTTTTCCATTTCTTCTATGTTGTCCATTTTATTGGCATATAACTGTTCATAGTACTCTCTTAAGATCCTTTGAATTTCTGTGTCAGGTGTAACCTCTCCTTTTTCATTTCTGATTTTATTGATTTGAGCCCTCTTTTTTCTTTCTTGATGAGTCTGGCTAAAGTTTTCTCAATTTTGTTTATCTTTTCAGAGGACCAGCTCTTAGTTTCATTGATCTTTTCTGTTATCAGTCTTTTTTTCATTAATTTCTGCTCTGATCTTTATGTTTTATTTCCTTCTAACTTTTGATTTTGCTTATTCTTCTTTTTCCAGTTTCTTTAGGTGTAAGGTTAGGTAGTTTATTTGAGATTTTTCTTGTTTCATAGATTTTGGATTGTTGTGCTTTCATTTTCATTTGTCTTCAGGTATTTTTTGATTTACCCCTTAATTTCTTTAGTAAACCATTGTGTTTTTTAGTAGCATATTATTTAGTTGCCACATGTTTGTTTGTTTGTTTTTACAGTTTTTTTTCTTACAGTTGATTTCTAGTCTCAAAGTGTGGTTAGGAAAGATGCTTGAAATGATTTCATTCTTTTTAAATTTACTGAGACTTGTTTTGTGGACTAACATGTGATCTATCCTGGAGAATGTTGCATTTGCACTTGAAAGTAATGTGTATTCTACTGCTTTGGCTAGAATGTTCTATATATATTTATTAACTCCATCTGATCTACTGGGTTGTTTAAGGTCAATGTTTCTTTATTGATTTTCTGTTCTGGATGATCTGTCAGTGAGGGTCTTGTGGGTGAGGCCAGGCCTTGGGGCTAGTCTGCCACACTGGTGAGTGGGGCTAGATCCCTGGGTGGCTGGCTGAGGGACTCAAGATATACTGGAGCTGCTTTCCACATGCTGGTGGGTGGTGCCAAGGCTCAGGGCGTCCTGGGGTTAGTGCCACCCCACTGGTGGACCAAACTGGGTCCTGGGGTCTCTGGCTGTGGAGCACGGGGATCCCAGAGCTGGTGTTGATTGTTGATAGGTGTGGTTGGGTCCTAGGTCATCTGGTGGGTGAGGCTGTGTCTTTTCTCAGCTAGCTGCTTGGCCCTGGAGGTTCCAGGACTATTGCCAACTGGCTGGTGGGCAGAGTTGGCTCCTAGTTCTAATAAGCTAGATGGAGGACTCCAAAATGATGCTTGCCAGCACCACTGTTCTGACAGCAGAATAAGCTCCCCAAAATGGCTGCCATCAGTGTCTGTGTCCACAGGGTGAGGCCCTATTGCCTCCTGCCTCTCCGGTAGGCTCTCCACGATCAGCAAGTGGGTCTGACCCAGGCTTCTTTCAAATTACTGATTCTGCTCTTGGTCTGGGAGGTGTGAAATTTCTGTGTGCATCTTTTAAGAGCAGAGTCTGTTTCTTACAGCCCTCTGGCTCTCCTACAAGCAAGCCTCACTGTCCTTCAAAGCCAAATGTTCTAGTGGCTTACCTTACTCATGCAGGACCCCTGGCCTGGGGAGCCCAATATGGGGCTTGGACCCCTCACTCCTAGGGGAGAGCTTCTGCAATTGTGATTATCCTCCTCATTGTAAGTTGCCTGCCCAGGGTGTGGGGTTGACTATACTGCATCTCCACCCCTCCTACCCTTCCTGTTGTCATTTCTTCTTTATATCTTTAGTTGTAGAAAATCTTTTCTGCTAGTCTTCAGGTTATTCTCATCAATAGTTGCTCTGTAAATAGTTGTAATTTTGGTGTTCTTATGAAAGGAGATGAGCTTAGGGCCTTCCTTCTCCACCATCTAAACAACTCCCTCCACTGTTTTAATCATTTTTAAGTGTGTAGCTTGTGTTATTAGGTACATTCATAATGTTGTGCAACCACCACCCATCTCCATAAGTGTTTTCATCTTGTAAAACTGAAATTCTATACCCATTAAACAATAACTCTCCATTCTCTGCCCCCCCAGCTCAGGAAACTACCATTCTACTTCCTATTTCTATTATTTTGACCACTCTAAGTATGTCTATAAGCAAAACCCTATAGTATTTGTCTTTTTGTGAGAGGCTTATTTCACTTAGCAAAATGTCCTTAAGCAACATCCATGTTGTAGCGTATGTCTTGATATCCTTTCTTTTTAGGTTGAATAATAATACATTATATGCAAATACTACATTTTGTTTATCCATTCATCCATTGGTAGATCCCAAATTTCTAACATTGTTAGCTATTGTGAATATTGGTGATGTAAACATGTATGTACAAATATTTCTTTGGGATCCTACTTTCAATTCTTTTGGGTATATGCTTATGCTATAGGCTGAGTGTGCCCTCTAGAAATCATGTGTTGAATTCTTAATGCCCAGTGTGATGGTATTAGGGGGTGAGCCTTTTAGGGAGTGAGTAGTTTTTGAGGGCTCGGCTCTCATGAATGAAATTAATGTCCTTATAAAAGTGGCCCAAGAGCAATCCCATGTCCCTTATGCTGTGTCCACATGTGGCTTTTTAGCTCCATTAGGTTTATAATGAGAAAGGAACCATATTAATTTTCATTGGATTTTTATGACCTTTTGACAGCTAGTTATGACAAGTTATGATTGCCAAATAGAAATTACCTCTAGTAGTGTTAGGAGCAGTTGACATGGAAAGTGACTCTGTTTCATTGTAGAGGGGTTTTTTTGTTTTCTTTTTCGGGTTTTTTTGGTGTTATGATTACTGCATTATGCCCCTATTCCTTGTTTACTATTTCAGCTCAAAGTATTTACATGATTGCATAGTACTTAAATCACTTTCACCAGTGGAAATGAAAAATGCAGAATGCTTGCCACTTCTTGGAAAAGTTGGCATTATATGAGGCAGGGCAACATATTTTTGCCACTCTGTTTCAGACCGTGCCTTTAAGGCATCTCAGATATGTCATCAACATTAATCTTCAAAGCAGCACTGTGAGAGGAGTGATGTTAATTTCACCCTATATGTAAGGAAACAGATTAAGAGACATGAGACCTTCCTGCAAATTACCAGATGTTTCACTTGAAAGCCTGTGCATTTTCTACAGCAAATTGCTAGCAGACAGTCCACACTGTCTCTGCCCTTCATCTGCTCAACAACTTCAGGCCAGAGAGGATTTTTAAGGAAGATGAAACATGACCTTGTATCCCATATGAAAAAAAAGTAGGAATGCTTTGGCAAAATGCGGTGTGCGTGTTTGTTTGATGGTCTGTTTGTAAGGTATCTCCACTCTCATCTGCCTGTTTAACCTTAGGACACCCCTAGACCATGAGCAGATCTGGTTAAATAACGTTGCTAAATGAGGCCCTAGAATTCAAATAATTTGACTGGTTTTATAGCCAATCTTTGGCTAGGAAAGCACTTTTTTCTAATGCTCCAACTCCTTTAATCTTACAAAAAGAGCCTCCTATAAATAATGGCAAAATTTTATTTCCACCATAGCGTAAATGGTTTTCTGACTATAAAACAATACATACCTATCATAGGAACTGTAAAATAAATACATAAAATATGAAAAATACATATAGTATTACAATCAAAACAGAAATAGAAACAAATTTTACTTTTATTTGCATTTTTTAGTCATTTTATATATTTTCTTTATGTAAAGTGTGTGTATTTACACAGTTGAAATCCACTTGGATTTTATTGTTTTGTTTCCTTTAGTTTGTGTGATAAGCTTTTTTGCATGTTTATAAATTCTTTACAAACCTCAATTTAATGGCTACCTAATATCCTCTAACATGAATATACTCTACTTCAGTTATTTATTCCTCAGTTATCATGCATTTAATGATTTCCATTTTTTGTGAGTCTAAACAATGTTGAAATAAATATCTTTTTATATAAATATTTCTCCTGATTTCACAGTATTATATATCATATTTATAGACAGTTTCTGAACCAAGAGGAAACATTATATCTATGTTTTATTTGTTCAGGGAAATTGTGCATTCTATAAAATTATGGATATAAATTTTAGTTTGGTAACTAAAAATTAGGCTTTGACATGTTGGAGGCTGAGGAGGTAAAAACTCAACAGAGAGAAAATGAGGTTCTCTGAGGAAGGGATAAATGGGTAAGTGACACTGTCCTTATGTAACCTTGAAATCTGCAAACATAGGCAGTCATCTGCCTTATCTTGTGAAAGTGGCAAGGTTTTCCAGGACAGAGCCTGGTACATACTAAGAGTAAAATCTATATGCTTTGATTTCCTTTCCTCCCTGTCCCAACAACTTGTATCACACAGCACCGTTGTCCTGGCCTTCTATTCTTAGTTGGAACCTCCCATTCTCCTTCCAAAAGTGCATGCTGAGCCTCACTGTGTCTGTAGACAATCAACAACTGCCTTTTCTCCCTTTAGAGAAATTGCTATGCTTTGCTTTGAAATTGCAGGAAACCCTTCGTTTAATGTTTGCATTTGGTTGAAAAGCCTGAGAAGATTCAGCAAGGACAAGCAAATGAATATAAAATAGAGGGGGAGAAAAGGGACAGAATAAGAAATAGGATTCAGTGGCACTGGGTTTTTTTTTTCTTTTTTTAAATTAGAGAAACAGACACACCACCCACGTGTGCAGGTCACAAACTCAGAAATTCAAAGATGATGATTCTGAATATCAAAGTAAAAGTTACTCAGACAAACTCAGACAGAATGCAGATGTTTCTCATTTAAATGAGTGACTACTCTGACTTAATGTATGAAATGTTGACTGTCTTCATGACAGTTATATGTTTTCAGTTCTCTCTTCATAGGTGCAATTAGAATGAAAAGAAAAACAGGAGGGACTATTTGTTGTCACAATTTGACATGACTTTCACAAAAGATGACCCATTTAATCTTTATGAAATCCAGTAGGAATTTCTATTCTCACCTTTAGGCAAAGAAATTGAGCTATGTTAAATTAAGTAAATTGCCCCAAATTTTCATTACTATCCCCAGTACTTTAAAATATATTAGCCATGTATTATAATATCCAGTAAAGACATCAGGCATATACTTAGAAAAACATATATCAGAGGTGTGAATTGCAGAATTGTTTTTCCTAACAAAAAGCAGAAATAACAAAGTAGTCATTAGTAGGATATGGATTTTTAAAATATGAGATTCATGGACTAGAACCCTGTGCTGAAATCAGTTAATAAACTGAAATTATATGTACCATCCCCAAATTATAATATTTACCAAAAAGCAAGATACTGAATGATTCATGCTGTATGATAACATTATATAAAGTTTGAGTAGATAAAGACAGTTGCAAACATAGATTATAGCTACTTAAATAAATAATAATAGTATAATAAACACTTGTTGGAATGGAACAGAAAAAAAATCAGAAGAGTGATTACTTTTGAGTAGGGAAATAGGAATAGAATCGGGAAATTTACAAAGAAAATCTCAATTCTATTTGAGTAACCATGAAGCCAATGGTAAAATCTTACAGTTTTATTTAGTTAGGCTGTGGCACCCAGACATTTATTATATTATTATTTTAAGATAATTGTTGAGTGCATAAATCATTGGAAATAAAACAAGGAATGTAAGCAATATTTCTCAAATAGAAAATAATTTGTATCTGAATTACATTTTTTCCATTAAAAATGCAGATGTCTTGGTTCCACCTCAAATAAAATAAGTTGTATCTATGGGACTAAGCCTAGTGAAAAGAACTCGTATGTGCATGCACATATCACACACACAGCATCATTCCTGAGATGTGTTCTGCATGTTTGTATGTTGCCTACTCTGTTTTGAGAACCATTGGTATGAAAGAACAGTTATTGAATTCTCTGGAACCAAACAAAGAATAAATATTTCTCCAAGAATCTCTTGGATTATCTACTCAAGTTAACCTAATTAATAAAACAAAATGATATGAACAGAACAAATAAAAACTAATAACATGGGGCTTCCCTGGTGGCGCAGTGGTTGGGGGTCCGCCTGCCGATGCGGGGGATACGGGTTCGTGCCCTGGTCTGGGAGGATCCCACATGCCGCGGAGCGCCTGGGCCCGTGAGCCATGGCCGCTGAGCCTGTGCGTCCGGAGCCTGTGCTCCGCAACGGGAGAGGCCACAACGGTGAGAGGCCCGCGTACCGCAAACAAAAAAAAAAACCTAATAACATGGTTTAGATGTTAGCTTTGCCTTTAACTGGTTGTCCTGAGTAAATGCTTAATCTCTTTTTTCCAATTTCCTCTGTATAAAGGGAGAGCAATGGAATAAACCATCTCTATAGCAATTCTTTTAATGCTGTTCCAGCAAATATGAATCATCCAGTTTCTTCTAATATTGAACAGTGATTATATCAGATAATTCATTTTATCAAATACATTTGACCCTTGAATGACACAGGATTTAGGGACAACCACCCTCCACACAGCCTATAACTTATAGTCAGCACTTGGTATCCCCAGTTCCTCATATCCCTGGTTGTGCATGTGTGGACCCTATAGTACTGTAGTATTTACTATTGAAAAAAACTGCATATAAGTGGACATGTGGAGTTCAAACCCACGTTATTTAAGGGTCAGCTGTATTTATTGAGTGCCTAACACACACCAAGCACTATTTTAAAGCTCAATCCAGTCCTTACTATAGACCTGTCCTAGTGCCACAGGTGGGATTATGTGGTGCTGATCTTCTCAGCATCAAAGAAAGGATAGAATATGTAAAAGGCCCATACATTATGTAAGACATAATGACAACAAATTATTGCAGCAATCTTGAAGACATAAACATATGTCTCTCTTCTTTATAGGCAAGGCAGCTGAAGCTCAGTTATATTAAATAACTGTTTAGTTATGGAGCCATAATATGGAAAAGCCAATATTTTAATTACATCCTACAAGTTGTAAACCCAGGCCCTTTTTTTGTGGTTAGTTAGTGGTGGTAGGAGCCATAATAATTGCTCCCAATCTGATATTGATGGGTCCAACTGTCTGGTAATTACCATCCTCTGGTACTTGGCCAGGGCCTTCGTTTACCACAACTGAAATGCAGTGTTCATTGAGAATATTTCTGACCATGCCTTCCACCACCCCTGATAGTATCATGCTGGACTTTGCTTCAGCCTTGGCTAAGATGTCCCCTATCTTTGTGGAATGAACACCTTGCCTCAGAATTCTCTGCTCATCAGTAGATTCATATCCTTCAATTGCATATTGGCACAGAAAAATCCTAGTTATGACCCCAAGTTGTCCATTCAAAGTAAGTAAAATAAAACCCTAATCCTTGGAGCTCTCAGTCTACTAGGGGAGGGAAAATAGTATATAATTCCCAGTATAGTCAGTGCATTGACATGGTCTAAGGCACAGGGTAGGAGTCCCTTCCTTTCCGTTATCCAGGAGATTGCTCAATATAACTAGTTTGATCCTCTGTCCTACAGGACGTGCCAACACTGTCCTTTGTTCTCACCATACAACATTCTTTAAAATTGGTTGAAATCAGCTTGGCCAGGAGAACTTGAGGACCATTTATGGATCTGAGAAACCAGGAAAATTATGATTTTGAGAAAAAAAAATAGTGAAAAAAGCCATAGGCCTTTCCACTTTCCACTGAGGGTTATTTCCCAATGCCTGGTCAGCATCTTGGCTCTCTATTTCCTGTCAGCTGGCTACAGGATCCCAGACTATCGTGGTAGCTGCCTCCCATTCTAGCCTATGTTACCTCCCTAATTATCACCTTATGTGGAGTCTCCATTTATTTCCCAGGGGAGAAAAATAGGAATTGAGAGATCTTTTCCCCATTCATAAAACATCTAAAACGTTCCAATACCTCACCCAAATTTATACCTGGCCAAATTCTACCCATTCTTTAACCCTCTTCTCAAATAGAAACTGTCTGTGAAGACTTCCATGATCACTCTTAACCATATCTATTGCACTTCATTGTAATAATTGTGTTATTAAACAACAGTTTGTTTCAATGCCTCCTTTTTGAACTATATACATTTTGAAAACTGAGGACATGCCTTATGTATGTATGTTCATAACCCCAAAACTAAACATAATGCAAAAAGTAGATTATACATTTATACTTGCTGAGGATTTCAAAGAAACCACCAGAATTTTCCCACTTATAAAATCTGCTTAATGGAAAATCCATATTCATTTATGTTTTGTAGACAGTTAATGATCATAACCTCAAAGAGACAAATTTCAAGCAATAAAAGGATCATATATGGACTACTTATAATGGTTTTATAATTTAACAAAGGTTTTGTAAATGTATTCCCTGACCCCTTACTAAAGCAAAAAACCTTCAACTTCTTGCTTCTGCTTTTAGTTCTTGGGATGAGTCTCGTAATTCTCTAGTTTTGTTTTTTGGAAAAGATCTCACTAATTTTCCCCACTGTTACTACAACTCCTTCTATAATTCTGGCCAAGTCTGTTCTCACTACCTTGAGTAGCTAAGGTAGTGGAGAATAATTGATGACCACTTACTATAAAGGGACAATTTGCAATTGGAGATATTTTTGGTGACATTTCACTGGGACTCTGTACCTCTCAGAATAAGCACGTTAGAAAAAAAAATACTGCTTCATCTAATACAGTAGTAACTAAGTAGATGTCTTTAGACTTCCTCAAAATATTCAGTATATTGAGGACATGAGAAATCACAGTAAAGTTAATATTACTATCTTCGTAAAATCCTTTCATTACGCCAAAAAACTGTGTCAAATACCACATAAATCCTCTTTGATTCTTGCAAAGCCTTGCAATATGGGCATTATTAAACTTGTTCTACAAATAAAGAAACTGAGATTCAGAGTCAGCTAAAGTGATATCCTAAGTCTAGATGACAAGAACTGGCAGAACCATGAAAATTGTTTGGTTTTCTGGCAGACTGAGGTTTAGTGCTTTTTATTTTTCATTTAGGTCTAAGCCTTCTGAAAAAAAGTCACTCTCCTAACCTTACAACAATGGCACTATTGGTGGCCACAGTCCAAAAATGGTTGCTGGCGAATAGTTACAGACACCCTGAGACGCAAGAGGAATGAGTAATAGAGCTTATGATGGAAAGCAACTCTGGTATTTTGCTGCAAGCTGGCACTGGTGGTTTCTGGATGACCTTTGTTGGCTGTGCCAATGGGTTTCCTTTTCTAATGCTGCTGCTAAATGCCATTAGTAGCAATGGCTGTGAATTTCTCCCTGACACTCTCATTAACCTCAGAAGAGAAGTTTCCAAGGGACCTCTTCTAGGAAAGGTCACTCACTGGCTATTTCTTCACCAAACTACTGGCCTGTGAATTAGAAAAGGCAGGTGGGAAGTCAAAGGAGTGGTAAACTGAAAATCTGGAGAAACATAGGAGAATTAAATTAGAATTAGGCTTCAAGACCCGGAAATCAGAAACACTATGGATCAGAAGGGCAAGTGACTGGGGACACTAGTGGAGACGAGGGAGTATTATTTTGTCCCCCTTTTCCATCAGAGAGACAAATTAAATTTTACATTGTTGCACCAAGTATTTTTTGGTATTGATTTTGAAATCTATGCTTGATGTTTAAAATGACAGAAAAGAGATAGGTGTAGGGGTGAGGAATCTAAGCCAGGCATATGGTAGAATGGTCTTTTATCAACAATGATTTCAAAGATCTCTGTAAAAATGGGACACAATGTGGATATTAAAACTATTTCCATGTCTTGGGTCTTATGTGGAATATCTCAATTATTCTCACAAATCACAGTGGATCTCACAAGGCGTTAGTTCCTCATTGAGGCTGTGAGAGTGCCAGCTCACTGAAAGAGAAAAATTTACATCCATGGAATTGATGCTGTCTGAGCTCCCTCTACTGCCCCTCCTTAATTCTAAAACCACAAAGACCTGTTCTGGGGAAAGCTGACAGACAGATCGAAATGTGAAGTTATTACGGGATTTTCCTGATGCAATTAAAGTAAGAAAATATGTGGAAAGGCTACAATGAAAGGGCACTTTTTCATGGGCAATATGTTATTGTGATTGGGGAATGGGGTGATGGGGGAAGTGGGTGATGGAGTAAGTGTTAAGATCTTATAAGGCATAAGGACCTTTGTTGTTAAAATTATGCTTTTTTTTGGGGGGGGGGTGCGGTACGAGGGCCTCTCACTGTTGTGGCCTCTCCCGTTGCGGAGCACAGGCTCTGGACGCGCAGGCTCAGCGGCCATGGTTCACGGGCGCAGCCGCTCTGCGGCATGTGGGATCCTCCCGGACCGGGGCACGAACCCGTGTCCCCTGCATTGGCAGGTGGTCTCTCAACCACTGTGCCACCAGGGAAGCTCCATATGCTTCATTTTTAAAAAGAGGTCACTGTTAAATATATTTGCCTTTAAAAATCTTACCAATTCAAGCTACTATATTCCTGGTATTTTGATCTCTTTGGGGGACTTCTAAAGCTGATAGGAAGCTTTATATATTTCTAATACTTCATAAAATCATGAGCAAAATTTCTAAAATGCAACCCCATCTACCTAACTAAAGGAGAAGCTTATGTATCTCATATTCATCTGTTTAAGTATTGTTTTATTGTGAGCCCTACTACTATGTGCCAATCCCCTTAAAGCTGGATTCAAAAACTATTCCTGATAAGCTTCTCTTCCCACCTTCCCACCTTTCCTGTCTCCCCAGCAAGACTTATTCTTCAGTCTTCTCTATGTTTCCATTGCCCGCTGTTTATAACCTTAAATAGTATGCAACTAAATTTCTCCCACTGACTGCAGTCTCTTAACGGTAATTCCGGGAAGAGAGACCAGCAGTGTTCACAGACTTTGAGCTAAGAAAACCTACATTGGGAAGGACTTTCATGATCAACAACTGTTCAATTTCCCTTAAGTACCAAAACAGTGACAATGAGAAGTGAGATGCTACTGAAGAAGTAGAAAGGAGATGATTCATACTGGTCCAAAGTCTATGCTAATCTTTAATTAACAAGCAGTGTAAGGCCTTGGGTAGTATGGTCATTTTAGCAATGCTAAGTCTTCCAATCCAAGAAACAGGGATTATCTTTCTATCTGTTTTTGTTCTCTTCAATTTCTTTCATCAGTGTCTTATAGGATATGTTATACAACACAAGGAATATAGCCAATATTTTATAATAACTGTAAATGGAGTATAACCTTTAAAATTGTGAATCACCATACACCCATAACTTATATAATATTGTACAACAACTATACTTCATTTAAAAAAAAATAATAATCAGCCCAGGATGAGAAGGGTAAATGTCTTTCCTGTTGTGATGATCCCTGACTTGTTATTCCTCCCAACAATAAAGACTTAAAATTTTAAAAAATAATAATAATAAACAGTGTAAGGCCAAGGAAGGCTTCTTTTTAAGATTCTTTGGTGGTTGTCAAGAGAAGAGGGCAGAAAAAAGTTGGCGAGGGCTCTAAATAATGATTCCAGTCTTCAAGACACTTTCAGTCAGATAATGTAGAGGTGATATGTAAAACCAAGTAAATAAAATATTAGGGAATAGAATTTTTATTTAAACATTTCATTTTGACATAGTTGTAGATTGGTATGCAGTTATAAGAAGTAATACAGGAAGACCCCACATACTCTTTACACAGTTTCCCCAATGGAGATCGCTTAGAAAACCCTAATAAGCTATCACAACCAATATATTATTAGTTATACAGACAAGATACTGAACATTTCCTTCACCCCAAGGATCCCTCAAATTGTCCTTTGACAATTCATTTAGCCACATTCATTTAGCCCCTGCCCCCATCCCTTATTCAAGCCCTGACATCTACTCTTTTTCTCCTTCTCTATAATTTTATAATTGCTAGAATGTTATATAAACAGAATAATACAGTATGTAACTTTCTAGAAGTAACTTTTGTCACTGAGCATAATGTTTTGGAGATTCATTTAGAGTGCTGCATGTGTCACTATTTTTATAACTTTTTTTATTATTGACTAGTATTACATAGTATGATGCACCACAGTTAATTTCACCATTCATCCACTGAAGGATATTTAGGTTGTTTCCATCTTGGGGTCTGACAAATAAAGATGTTACATACATCCATGTACACATTTCAGTGTGAACCGAAGTCTCCCTTTTTTGGGATATGTGCCTAAGATTATAATTGTTGAGTCATGTGGTAGTTGCATTTTTAATTATTTAAGAAACTGTTTTCCAGAGTAGCTGTGCGATTTTAAATTTCCGCAAGCAAAATATGAACAAATCAATTTCTCTGCACCCTCACCAGCATTTGCTGTCATCACTAATTTTTTTTTAATGTTGCCTTTTTAATATACGTTTAATGATAACTCATAGGGTTTTAATCTACATTTCCCTAATGATATTGGTTAATGATATTAAATTTATTTTCATGTGATTTTTCTTCTTTGGTGAAATGTCCTTTATGCCTTCTGACCATTTTCTAGTTGGATTTTTTTTTTTAAATACTGAGTTTGGGGAGTTCTTTATATAATTTAGAGACTAGTCCTTTGATGGTTTTATGGTTTGTAAATATTGTCTCTCAGTCTGTAGCTTATTTTTCATCCTCTTAATAGAGTATTTCACAGGGGTAAATTTATTAATTTTGATAAAATACTATTTGTTGATTTTCCATTTTAAAGGTTGTGATTTTGGCATCAGGACTATAACTCTGGCCTTAGCCCTTGCCTAGCCCTAGATCCCAAAGATTTTTTCCTTTTTTTATTTAAGTAAGTTTTTTTTCTTACTTTGCTTTATCATTAAGTTTGTGATCTGTTTTGATTTAAGTTTTGTATAAGATGTAAAATTTAGGTTGAGGTTCATTTTTACCTTTGGAGGTACAATTGAACCAGCACTACTTATTGAAAGACTTTTTTTTACTACATTAAATTGCTTTTCCATCTTTGTCAAAAGTCACTTGGGCATATTTGTGTGGGTCTGTTTCTTGATTCTCTCTATTCTGAACCCTTGATATATGTTACTACCTCTCCACCTGTACCACATAGTTTTGATAAGTGTAGCTATAGAAGAAGAGTTGAAACCAGGTAGACTTACCGCCTCCCACTTTATTCTTTTTTTTTTTTTTTTTTTTTTTTTTTTTTTTTTTTTTTGCGGTAGGCGGGCCTCTCACTGTTGTGGCCTCTCCCCTTGCAGAGCACAGGCTCCGGACGCGCAGGCTCAGCAGCCATGGCTCACGGGCCCAGCCGCTCCGCGGCATGTGGGATCTTCCCAGACCGGGGCACGAACCCGTGTCCCCTGCATCGGCAGGCGGACTCTCAACCACTGCGCCACCAGGGAAGCCCCCACTTTATTCTTATTTGTTTATATGTCCAAAAATTCTTGTTGAGATTTCTATAGCAATTGAGTAAAATCTTCATATCAATTTGTGGAGAATTGATATATTACTAGAATGAGTCTTCTAATCATGAATATTCATGTCTCTTCATTTATTTGGATCTTTTTTTTTATTTCTTTCATCAGGATCTTGTAGTTTCCAGCATACTACTCCTGCAATTTTTTTTTTCAGCTTTGCACCTAAGTATTTTGTTTTTGAGTAATTACATATTGTATTGTTCTATTCAGTGTTGGTGTCCACGTGTGTGTGTGTGTGTGTGTGTGTGTATAAATTCAATTGATTTATGCAAACTTATCTTATATCCCACAACCTTACTGAACTCACTATTACTTCTTGGATAACTTTTTCTTTGGGTAGATTTCTTGGGATTATCTATGTAGATAATCATATTATCGGCATATTAGCAAAGCTTTTATTTATGAGCTGCATGCCTTTACATTTCTTTTGTTGCCTTATTGCAATGCCTAGAACTTTCAGCACCATGTTCAATAAAAGTTGAGTAAAAGATAAGAGCAGATATCTTTGCCTCATTCTTGATTGTGGCAGGAATGCATTGTCTTTCTGTAGTAAGTATACTGTTAGCTGCAAGTTTTTATAAATGCTCCTTTACAAGTTCAAGTATGTTCATAATTCTTTGCTGAATCATTTTTATGATGTCACTTTAAAACCTTTGTCAGATAATTCTAACATACCTGTCTTCTGAGCATTGACATCTACTGATTGTTTTTGATTCAGTTTGTGGAATTCTTGGTAGGTGTTGGCCTTGTTACCAATTGGTGAGGCTGAAAGTCCTGAAGCTCTGCTAGGTCTCCTTTGATATCACCCCTGCTGGGAGGAGACAAGTGCCTTGTTACTGTTGGGAGACTAGGGGCTGAAAGTCTAGGTTGCTCACATTGTTTCCTTTGACACCATGTTGTGAAATGGGGATGAAAATTACCATCTCTCCAGGGTGAAAGTCCAGACTCCTTCCATGTCCTTCTTTCACACCACCCTAGTGGGTGTGTTGGAACATTTCATTACAGCCTGGCAAGAATGGAAGTCTAGACTGATCACTCAGCCATTGCTGGTGTGGATGGCAGTGAGGCCACCATTTTTGCTGTCATGTTTGGCTAGAGTAGGTGGATTATTGTCTAAAAGGTTTCTTTCTTGATAGCCTGCATTTTTGCTGGTCTTTGGTTGGGCTTGGGAGAGCAGGTCTTTATTGGTAATTTTTGGCTGTGCCCTTTGGCATTTCTGTGGTGCTGGCTTCTTCAGCTCCAAGTCTGCAATATATAAGGCTGAAAGGAAACCCAAGGAACTCACAAACGTGACATTTCTTCAGGCCTGAGTTCCCTAGCTAGCCTTCCTTCTTCTCTCAACCTTTCAGAAACTCCTTATGTTTGATATACAGTATCCTAGGATTTTACTTGTACGTAGCAGGAGAAATAGGAAAAATTACATCTACTTCATCTTCCCAGAAGTGGAATTCTCAAGAACATAAATTTTCATGAGGTACAAATTCATATGGGAACTCTTTGAAATGAAACAAGGATGGTTAGTATTAGGATGCAGGAAAGTGAAGAAAGGGGGTGTTTGAAAGAATTCCAAGCACAGCGTACATTCTGAGGATCAAATATTAGGAGTTTATAAATGTATCATATTGATTACAAGAAATGAGTAGATTTCTGTGATAAAGTTTACCATAGCTTCATAAACTTTGTAATGTGAGCCTGGGTTTTGTTTGCTTGTTTGTTTTTTCTAATCACTTTAGCCCTGATACTAAATATTCTTCTAATTATTACACACTGATTATTTTGAAAACACCTACAATTAAAACAAAAGGGATTATAGGACCATAGACTTTTCTGAGCTGATGTTAGAAAAAAAAAATAAGGAGAAAGAGCACAGTCAATAATACTTTAAAAAAAAATAAAAGTTGGGACTTCCCTGGTGGCACAGTGGTTAGGAGTCTGCCTGCCAATGCAGGGGACACGGGTTTGAGCCCTGGTCCGGGAAGATCCCATATGCCATGGAGCAACTAGGCCCATGTGCCACAACTACTGAGCCTCTGCTCTAGAGCCCATGAGCCACAACCACTGAGCCCACACACCACAACTACTGAAACCTGCATGCCTAGAGCCTGTGCTCCGCAACAAGAGAAGCCACTACAGTGAGAAGCCCATGCACTGCAACAGAGTAGCCCCCCACTCACCACAACTAGAGAAAGCCTGCACACAGCAACGAAGACCCAACGCAACCAAAAATAAATAAATTTTTTTAAAAAAATTAAAAGTCATCCCTTTAGAGAAAAATGTGATGATTGACAATATAGTCTATGGATGTACTGCAATGCACAGTTACAGAAATTTAACTGTAGTTGTGGCTAAACAGCAAATGTTTTATTGCAATGGAATCATAATATATTGTAGAGGAGTAAATATTATGCTTTGGGCATTTGGTGCAAATCCAGTTATTTTGAAAGCCTGAGTTGTAAAATCAATATGTTACTGTGCTGGTTGATTACAAGGGAGGTGAGAATTGTTAAGGCAACTCCCAAAGGCTAATCATTGTATTTAACGAAACCAAATTTGACTTATGGAGGGCTTTTGGACTCTGCTCACTCTCCAAGTTCCATATCAACAAGTGGAAAAGAAAAAAATAAACAATTCAGAATGTTGGAGAAAATGCTTTGGGCCATGAATAAATTTGTAACAATATACTTTTAAAAATGTCCACAGAATATTTCAGTACCACATGCTCTTCTAGTATCTAGCCAAATGGGAGGTTTATTTCTCTTCCCTAATTTTACCACCTTAATCAACATACGGTAGCAGAATTGACATTGTATGGTATTCATGGCTAGGTCATGAGAAGAACTACACTTTCCTTGTCTCTATCTCCTTGCTCAGCCCTTGGTATGAGGTGATCATGTAGTAAGGAATCCCAGGCTACATCAGAAACCATTTCTCTGTTCCAGTTAACAGACCCAGCTAAATTTTAAGGAGACATAAGATAAGAAAGTAGTCAAAAGGAACCATCAGATCTGTGAGTGCATGAGACTACAGATGATTTCAACCTTCAGCCTGCAAGCCACTAGAGCCGATGCCATGTGATAAGTTTGTGGAAAGAGAATATCATTGGGAGTCAAAGCAGACCTGTGATGGAGGTCAACTTATTTAATATTGCTGAGCCTTTGTACTACCTTCTGCTAAAATAAGTATAGTATCTAACTCTCCTGGTTTTTATACGAGTTAAATCATATAATTGTTTTTAAATGCCTCTTAGAGGGCTATGAATATCCTAACACTAAACAAAGCTGATATTAACATCTTATTTATATACTTGAATATAACTATGATGTTTGAAATAATTAAACATCCTGATGAAAGAAAATGTGAACTTCACTGGGAGTACGTAGATAATTCATGCAAATAAGCTTTGGATCCAGGCTTCATGGAAGGAAACAGTGCATTTTTACAAGTTTTAATGTTACTAACAGAGAAAAATGAAATAAGAGAGAGAACTCCTGAGTAGAAATGTCACAGTAAATCAGGGAAAAAAAGAGACAAGAGAAGAAATCAAATTCTTAAGGAAATAGAAGAGAAAGAGAACAAAAACTTGAAATGGATTCATCTAAGTCCAGATTTGCAGGACACATGATTTCTGCCCTGGGATTGGTGCTTGGAGAAAAAAGGCACTGAAAATTTTACTTTAAAAAAAAAAAAAAGAGGAGAAGGATAGATTAGCCAATTCTAGGGCCTCAGTGTTGAAATCCTGCCCCCCAATATATTTAAACAGCATGCTGAAACACTTAAACATATTTTCCATTCTGGTTGTTACATATGTTTACTTTATGTTGGGTTAGTATCTTATTTATGTATGTATGCATGTATTTATGCTCTGCTGGGATCTTCGTTGCAGCATGCAGGATTTTTTTTTTTTTTTTTTAGTTGCAGCATGTGGACTTCTTAGTTGTGGCAGGCGGACTCTTAGTTACGGCATGCAGACTCTTAGTTGCGGCATCCAGACTTAGTTGCAGCATGCATGCGGGGTCACACCTGGGCCCCCTGCATTGGGAGTGCAGATTCTGACCCACCGGGCCACCAGAGAGGTCCCAGGGTTAGATCTTCTTCTGTACACACAGGGCGTATACCCCTTTTTCTGGAGCCACTAAAAGAAAATGTGTTATTCTTTCCCATGAAAACCTTTGTGATGTTCTAAGAGAGTTACAATCCCTATCCAGTCTTTTCTGGTTTCAGGAAAATAAAAAGGAAAACATTTTTTCAATGATTGTATATAGGACTCACTTGGAACTCTCCTCACATCATGATATCATTCCTTTGGACATGGTTTGTTTGCTCCAAGCTAATTGAGTAACATGAAACGCATGTGAGCTTTACAAAGTATAAACAGTAGGAAGTATAATTGTGATTTACAAAATGTATTCAGTACAGATTGTATATGTTGTTTATAAAGTTTATATAGTTCAGGTTTTGTGACTTTAAAAGTACAAATGGTGAAGACTTTTTGTGATTTACTTATTGTTTATAATTTTATAACAATTCTATTAAATGGCTATTACTGTAAATTTAGAAATGAATCTCAGTGGACTATGGAAGATTTGGGAGAATTTGTTTTTCTAATAAGTCTGGAAAGAAGGAAGCTCTCCCTCTTTTACTAATGGATAATGACATGAAAAAAGTAAGAGTGATTACCCTTGCATGTATCAGGGATGTAGTTTTGAACATGGTTTATTCAAAACTCGTGATTATTTTGCATTAAAAGCAAGGAAGAAACTCAATTGCTCACTGACAGTCAATTATTATTTGAGAGATGATCATTTGATAAGCATTATTGCCACATCCTAGGATTTCACAAACCCTGAGAAGCTGATTGACTTAAATGAATCTTGCAGTTGTAACTAAGAAATAATCATAATATAAGAAGACATCTCACATTTTTATTGACCCATTTTCCCCATCAACATAGAGTTTGCTCACAGATAAGTTTCCTCATACAAGTATGAGAAACGGCAAGTCAAAACTAAAGTCAAAATACAAAAGGCATTTTTAAGGTGTTGGAAAAAAGGTAATTAACCAAGGTTTTTGCCTAAAAAGTAGGAGAGCTGAGATTTGTGAGGCACACCTACTATTAAGCCTTTTTTCCACTATGCTGTTATGTTTAAACATATTTGTTTCATTACTGTAGCAGAACCAATAATAAAAATGTATTTGAATTGTTTTTATTTAAATGTCTAAAGGAAGGAAATCATCCTTTCTTTGGTCATCCAAATACCAGATATTAGATAAACTAAAAATGAAAAATACAAAACAAAACAAAAAACTGTAAAAAGCTGTGAGTTTTACTAAATACTGCTTACTCAGCTCCAGGCTGTTTTAGTCTCATGGTTGAAGGAACTCATTTTTATATACTACAACAGAAGCAGATGATAAGGACTAAAATATACATTTTAAGATACTTTGGATTTATTTTATTGCTACCACTGGAAGGATATGCAGTAATTATGGAAAAGAGAAAATGTTTTGACTACAGATATCCCTGAATTAGAACTCAGAGTTCTTAATTTTTAGCTGAATTGTTTGTTATTTGGAGACATCAATTCTCAGACTGTATTAGAAATGATAATATCAGACACCTAATAAGAAAACAGACTCTTTTCATAGAAGAACTACAAATAAAATGTTGTCTTCCTAGAACTACCATTTAAACATTCTTTGTAAAGTTTTGCTTAACATGATATCAGAAGGGGGGGGTGTTCATTTTCCCATGTGCGTTCTTTTCCATTTTGAATTGATAATGACACAGTTTTCCCTAAAAGGCACAATGTAACCTATATTGAAAGATTCTTATTGGTTGAACAAGATGTAGAGAGGAGAGATACTTTGTTTTCATAGTGATCATATCTGCCCTCTTGGCACAATTAGATTCTGAGCTATGGGGAGTGTTAACTGAAACCTAACATAGCCTATATATATATATATCAGTTTCAAATGAAGTAAAATGTAACCTAGCATTATATATCTATAATTTCAAGCCTTTGTATGTGGGGACAGTCAACTTCATTAACATTTTATGCTAGGCAGCATATTAGAATTCTTCAGCCTTGTTCGTGTAATTTATTTATTTATTCATTCATTCACTTCAAAAGCATTCCTTAAACATCTAATATATACAGACATAAGATGAATAACAAAAGATAACTATTGTGTGACAACTTCTAGAATGGCTGAGTAAGAAGTTCCATGAATCTAATCTCCTACAAAACAGCTGAAATTGGTCAAAGCTATCAAAAATAAACATGTAAAGTATATGAAATTTGTCCTAGGATTATAGCAAATGAAAAAAAAACATATATTCAAGAAAATCTACAAAATCTCTATTAGGACAGTGAGAGTCAGTGAAAGTTGAGCCATGACCCATTGCCTCACTCATCTTAAGAGTGAGCTTGAAATAATAGAAGCTCAACTTCAGGTGATGTGGCCTAGAGAGTGAGGTTTCTTCACCCAGCTCCCAGAATTGCTAACAGGAATAGGTTACCAGAATTTCTTAGCCCTCCCAGCTTCATATTACAAAGGCTAAATTATAGGTGACTGCAGCCAAGAGTTCATGAGCTCCCTTTCTTTACCTATTCTCTCATGTTGTGAGGTTCTATTCAAGAAATAGAAGGCTGAGATTTCTGTAATAAAATGTAAAATTACATTACCTACAATGTGATGAAAAATATCCTAGAGGGGTTCAAAAGTGGATCTTAATTGACTAAAGAAATAATCAGCAAACTTAAAGGTAGATTGGGATTTCCCTGGGGGTCCAGTGGTTAAGACTCCATGCTCCCAATGCAGAGGGCCCATGTTCGATCCTTGGTCAGGGAACTAGATCCCACATGCTGCAACTAAAGGAACCTGCATTCTGCAACTAAAGATCCCTCATGCTGCAACAAAGATCCCACATGAGGCAACGAAGATCCCATGTGCTGCAACTAAGAGCTGGCACAGCCAAATACATAAATAAATAAAAATTTAAAAACAAACTTAAAGGTATATTGATAGAAATTGTGCAATCCAAACAACAGTAAGACAAGGACAGACTAAGAGAAAATCTTGAAATCAGTAAGATATAACCAATTAATTATGTACAATGGGACTCTGATAAAATCAAGAGCTGGCTTCCCATTACACAAAATAGAGGCCAGAAAGGAGTGTTAAGACATATTCAAAATACTATAAGGAATGGAAAAACATCCACTAAGACTCTTATACCCAGCAAAACTATCCTTTGAAATGAAGATGAAATAAAGATAGTTCATAGTAAGGAAAAACTGAGAGAATGTGTTCCTAGAAGATTCAACTTACAAGATACTAAAGAGTAAAGATAAAGGAAGCTCTTCCAGATGAAAGCAAGGGAACCCAGACAGTAATTTAAATCCATAGGAGCAAAGAAACAAAACAAAACCAGAGCACCGGTAAAGGTAATGATGTAATTGTGAAAAAATTTATATGGATATTTTCTCCTTTCTTCTCTTAACTGATTTAAACATTAATAATATAAAATAATATTTATAAAATAATGTCCTAGGACCTATGTAATACATATAAATATAACATTTCACAGTAATAGCAAAACATGATGGGTAGGAGCACAGATGTATTGGTGCAGGTTATGATGCTAAATGGTAACTACAATAAAGAAGAACAGTTGAAGATAAATATAAAGATAACTTAAAAATATAATTTTAAAACCTTATAAATACATAAGCTATATCAATTACCTTAAATATTAATGGAATACTATCCAATCAAACTGTTCTTAGCATTGACTAAAAAACCAAGATCCTACTACATGCTGTCTACTGGAGATACCCATTTGATTCAAAAATACAAATAGATATAAATTAAAAGAATAGAAAAAGTCATATCATTCATCAGCAATAGTAAGAAAATATGAATGGCTATTTTAATATCAGACAAAATGGATTATAAGAAAAATATTACTAGAGAATCAGAAGGCTATTTCTAATTATAAAAGTTTCAACCAATCAGTATGATATAACAATTATATAGAATTATGTATGTATGTACAACTAACTATATAGTTATATATATATATATATATATCTTAAATCAAAAATGATAGGTAAACTGGCTTTTCCACATGCAGAACAGAGAAATTAGAACCATGTCTCACTCCATAGAAAAAAGTCAGCTCAAAATACAATAGACTTAATTGTGACACCTGAAACCATAAAACTATTAGAAGAAAAAATATAGGATGTGAGTTTTTTGATGTTGGTCTGGGCAATGAATTTTCGGATCTATCCCAAAAGCACAGGCAACAAAAGCAAAACTTGACAAACATAATTGTTCAAACTAAAAGGCTTTGGCACAGTAAAGAAAACAGTCAACAAAGTGATGAGAAAACCCAAGAAATGGGAGAAATTGTTTGCAAATCAAAAATCTTATAAGGGATGTCTTGAATTAGTTCAAGATGGTAGAGCAGAAGGACATGAGCTCACTCCCTCTTGCGAGAGCACCAGAATCACAACTAACTGCTGCACAATCATCAACAGGAAAACACTGGAACTCACCAAAAAATGCTACCCCACATCTAAAGACAAAGGGGAAACTACAGTGAGATGGTAGGATGGGTGCAATAACAATAAAATCAAATCCCATGACTGCTGGGTGGGTGATTCACAAACTGGAGAACACTTATACTACCGAAGTCCACACACTGGAGTGAAGGTTCTGAGCCTCACGTCAGGCTTCCCAACCAGGGGTCTGGCAACAGGAGGAGAAATTCCTAGAGAATCAGACTTTGAAGGCTAGTGGGATTTGATTGCAGGACTTTGACAGGACTGGGGGAAACAGTGACTCCACTCTTGGAGGCCATATACAAAGTAGTGTGCACATTAGGACCCAAGGGAAGGAGGAGTGACCCCATAGGAGACTGAAGCAGACCTACCTGCTAGTGTTGGAAGGTCTCCTGCAGAGGTGGGGGATGGCTCTGGCTCACTGTGAGGACAAGGACAGTGTCAGCAGAAGTTCTGGGAAGTACTCCTTGGTATGAGCCCTCGCAGACTCTACAATTAGCCCCACCAAAGAGCTGGGTAGGCTCCAGTGTTGGGTTGCCTCAGGCCAAACAACCAACAGGGAGGGAACCCAGCCCCCCCCCCCCGATAAGCAGACAAGTGGATTAAAGTTTTACTGAGCTCTGCTCACCAGAGCAGCAACCATCTCTACCCACCACCAGTCCCTCCCAACAGCAAACTTGCACAAGCCTCTCAGATAGCCTCATCCACAAGAGGGCAGAAAGCAGAACCAAGAAGAACTACAGTCCTGCAGCACATGGAACAAAAACCACATTCACAGAAAGATGGACAAGATGAAAAGGCAGAGGATTATGTACCAGATGAAGGAACAAGATAAAACCCCAGAAAAACAACGAAATGAAGTGGAGATAGGCAACCCTCCAGAACAAGAATTCAGAATAATGACAGTGAAGATGATCCAGGACCTCGGAAAAACAATGGAGGCAAAGGTCAAGAAGATTCAAGAAATGTTTAACAAAGACCTAGAGAATTAAAGAATAAATACGTAGGGCTTCCCTGGTGGCGCAGTGGTTGAGAGTCCGCCTGCCGATGCAGGGGACGCGGGTTCGTGCCCCGGTCCGGGAAGATCCCACATGCCGCGGAGCGGGTGGGCCCATGAGCCATGGCTGCTGAGCCTGCGCGTCCGGGAGAGGCCACAACAGTGAGAGGCCCGTGTACCGCAAAAAAAAATAAATAAAAGAATAAATACGTAGAAGAATTAAAGAACAAACAAAAAGAGATGAACAATACAATAACTGAAATGAAAAATAAGCTAGAAGGAATCAATAGCAGAATAACTGAGGCAGAAGAATGGATAAGTGACCTGGAAGACAGAATGGTGGAATTCACTGCTGTGGAACAGAATAAAGAAAAAAGAATGAAAAGAAATGAAGACAGCCTAAGAGACCTCTGGGACAACATTAAATGCAACAACATTCACATCATAGGGATCCCAGAAGGACAAGAGAGAGAGAAAGGACCCAAGAAAATATTTGAAGAGATTATAGTTGAAAACTTCCCTAACATGGGAAAGGAAATATCCACTCAAGTCCAGGAAGCACAGAGAGTCCCAGGCAGGAGAAACATGCCAAGACACATAGTATTCAAATGAACAAAAATTAAAGACAAAGAAAAATTATTAAAAGCAACAAGGGAAAAATGACAAATAACATACAAGAGAACTCCCATAAGGTTAGCAGCTGGTTTCTCAGCAGAAACTTCACAAGTCACAAGGGAGTGGCATGATATATTTAAAGTGATGAAAGGGAAGAACCTACAACCAAGATTACTATACCCAGCAAGGATCTCATTCAGATTCAATGGAGAAATAAAAAGCTTTATGGACAAGCAAAAGCTAAGAGAATTCAGCACCACAAAACCAACTCTACAACACACGCTAAAGGAAGTTCTCTAAGTGGGAAATACAAGAGAAGAAAAAGACCTACAAAAGCAAACCCGTGATAATTAAGGAAATGGTGATAGGAACATACATATCGCTAATTACCTTAAATATGAATGGATTAAATGCTCCAACCAAAAGACACAGGCTCGCTGAATGGATACCAAAATAAGACCCATATATATGCTCTCTACAAGGCACCCACTTCAGACCTAGGGACACATACAGACTGAAAGTGAGTGGATGGAAAAAGATGTTCCATGCAAATGGAAATCAAAAGAAAGCTGGAGTAGCAATACTCATATCAGATAAAATAGACTTTAAAATAAAGAATATTACAAGAGACAAGGAAGGACACTACATAATGATCAAGGGATCAATCAAAGAAGAAAATATAACAATTATAAATATATATGCTCCCAACATAGGAGCAGCTCAACACATAAGGCAAATGCTAAGAGCTATAAAAGAGGAAATCGACAGTAACACAATAATAGTCGGGGACTTTAACACTGCACTTACACCAATGGACAGATCATCCAAACAGAAAATTAATCAGGAAACACAGCTTTACATGACACAATAGACCAGATAGATTTAACTGATATTTATAGGATATTCCATCCAAAAACAACAGATTACACTTTCTTCTCAAGTTCACATGGAGCATTCTCCAGGATAGATCACATCTTGGGTCACAAATCAAGCCTCAATAAATTTGAGAAAATTGAAATCATATCGAGCATCTTTTCTGACCACAATGCTATGAGATTAGAAATCAATTACAGGGAAAACAACGTAAAAAACACAAAAAAATGGAGGGTAAACAATACGTTACTAAATAACCAAGAGATCATTGAAGAAATCAAAGAGGAAATCAAAAACTACCTAGAGACAAATGACAACGAAAACACGATGATCCAAAACCTATGGGATGCAGCAAAAGCACTTCTAAGAGGGAAGTTTATAGCAATACAAGCCTACCTCAAGAAACAAGAAAAATCTCAAATAAACAATCTAACCTTACACCTAAAGGAACTAGAGAAAGAAGAACAAACAAAACCCAAAGTTAGTAGAAGCAAAGAAATCATAAAGATTAGGGAAGAGATAAATGAAATAGAAACAAAACAATAGCAAAGATCAATAAAACTAAAAGCTGGTTCTTTGAGAAGATAAACAAAATTGATAAACCATTTGCCAGACTCATCAAGAAAAACAGGGAGAGGACTCAAATCAATAAAATTAGAAATGAAAAAGGAGAAGTTACAACAGACACTGCAGAAATACAAAGCATCCTAAGAGAGTACTCCAAGCAACTCTATGCCAATAAATGCAAAACCTGGAAGAAATGGACATATTCTTAGAAAGGTATAACCTTCCAAGACTGAACCAGGAAGAAATAAAAAATATGAACAGACCAATCACAAGTAATGAAATCGAAACTGTGATTTAAAATATTCCAACAAACAAAAGTCCAGGACCAGATGGCTTCACAGGTGAATTCTATCAAACATTAAGAGAAGAGCTAACACCCATCCTTCTCAAACTCTTTCAAAAAATTGCAGAGGAAGGAACACTCCCAAACTCATTCTATGAGGCCCCCATCACCCTGATACCAAAACCAGACAAAGATACTACAAAAAAAGAAAATTACAGACCAATATCACTGATGAATATAGATGCAAATATCCTCAACAAAATACTAGCAAAAATAATTCAACACCACATTAGAAGAATCATACACCATGATCAAGTGAGATTTATCCCAGGGATGCAGGGATTTTTCAATATATGCAAATCAATGATACACCATATTAACAAACTGAAGAATGAAAACCATATGATCATCTCAATAGACGCAGAAAAATCTTTTGACAAAATTCAGCACCCATTTATGATAAAAAAAAAAAAAAACCTCTCCAGAAAGTGGGCATAGAGGGAACCTACATCAACATAATAAAGGCCATATATGACAAACCCACAGTGAACATCATTCTCAATGCTGAAAAACTGAAAGCATTTCCTGTAAGATCAGGATCAAGGCAAGGATGTCCACTCTCGCCACGATTATTCAACATAGTTTTGGAAGTCCTAGCCACAGCAATCAGAGGAGAAAAAGAAATAAAAGGAATACAAATTGGAAAAGAAGAAGTAAAACTGTCACTGTTTGCAGATGCCACCAGAAAACTACTAGAGCTATCAATGAATTTGGTAAAGTTGCAGGATACAAAATTAATGCACAGAAATCTCTTGCATTCCTATACACTAATGATGAAAAATCTGAAAGAGAAACTAAGGAAACTCCCATTTACTATTGCAACAAAAAGAATAAAATACCTAGGAATAAACCTACCTAGGGAGACAAAGACCTGTATGCAGAAAAGTATAAGATACTGATGAAAGTAATGAATAGATGATACAAACAGATGGAGAAATATACCATGTTCTTGGATTGGAAGAATCAATATTGTGAAAATGACTATACTACCCAAAGCTATCTACAGATTCAATTCAATTCCTATCAAATTACCAATGGCATTTTTTTTACAGAACTAGATCAAAAAATCCTAAAATTTGTATGGAGACACAAAAGACCCTGAATAGCCAAAGCAGTCTTGAGGGAATAAAACAGAGCTGGACGAATCAGACTCCCTGACTTCAGACTATACTACAAAGCTACAGTAATCAAGACAATATGGTTCTGGCACAAAAACAGAAATATAGATCAATGGAACAGGATAGAAAATCCAGAGATAACTCCTTGCACCTATGGTCAACTAATCTATGACAGAGGAGGCAAGGATATACAATGGAGAAAAGTCAGCCTCTTCAATAAGCCATGCTGGGAAAACTGGATATTTACATGTAAAAGAATGAAATTAGAACACTCCCTAACAACATACACAAAAATAAACTCAAAATGTATTAGAGACCTAAATGTACTGGACACTGTAAAACTTAGAGGAAAGTATAGGAAGACCACTCTTTGACATAAATCATAGCAAGATCGTTTTTGATTCACCTCCTAGAGTAATGGAAATAAAACAAAAATAAACAAATGGGACCTAATAAAACTTCAAAGCTTTTGCAAAGCAAAGGAAACTACAAACAAGATCAAAAGACAACCCTCAGAATGGGAGAAAATATTTGCAAATGAATCATCGGACAAACGATTAATCTCCAAAATATATAAACAGCTCATTGTGCTCAATATTAAAAAAACAACCCAATCCAAAAATGGGCAGGAGACCTAAATAGACATTTCTCCAAAGAAGATATATGGATGGCCAAGGACATGAAAAGCTTCTCAACATCACTAATTATTAGAGAAATGCACATCAAAACTACAATGAGGTATCACCTCACACCAGTCAGAATGGGCATCATTAGGAAATCTACAAACAACAAATGCTGGAGAGGGTGTGGAGAAAAGGGAACCCTCTTGCACTGTTGGTAGGAATGTAAATTGATACAGTCACTATGGAGAACAGTATGGAAGTTCCTTAAAAAACTAAAAATAGAACTACCATGTGACCCAGCAATCCCACTACTGGGCATATACCCTGAGAAAACCATAATTCAAAAAGACACATGCACCCCAGTGTTCATCGCAGCACTGTTTACAATAGCCAGGTCATGGAAGCAACTAAATGCCCATTGACAGATAAATGGATAAAGAAGGTGTGGTACATATATACAATGGAATATTACTCAGCCATAGAAAGGAACGAAATTGGGTCATTTTTAGAGATGTGGATGGATCTAGAGACTGTCATACAGAGTGAAGTAAGTCAGAAAGAGAAAAACAAATGTCGTATATTAACGACATTTGTCGTATATGTGGAACCTAGAAAAATGGCACAAATGAACTCGTTTTCAGGGCAGAAATAGAGATGCAAATGTAGAGAACAAATGTATGGACACCAAGGGGGGAACGTGGCGTGGTGGTGGTGGTGCTGTGATGAATTGGGAGATTGGGATTGGCATATGTACGCTAATATGTATAAAATGGGTAACTAATAAGAACCTGCTTTATAAAAAAAAAAATAAATTTTTAAAAATCTGATAAGGAATGTCTTGCTAATCACCAGGGAAATGCAACTCAAAACTGCAATGAGATATCACCTCACACCTGTTAGAATAGCTATTATCAAAAAGACAAAAAATGACAACAATCAGTGAGGATGTGGAGAAAAGGGAACATTTAGACACTGCTGCTGGGAATGTAAATTGGCATAGCCATTGTGGAAAAGAGTATGGAGGTTTCTCAAGAAATTGAAAATAGAACTACCATATGATCCAGCAATCCCACTTCTGAGTATATATCTAAAGGAAATGATACAGTATCTTGAAGAATATCTCCCATGTTCATTGCAGCATTGCTCACAATAGCCAAGATATGGAAAGTATCCAAGTGTCTGTCAACAGATGATGGGATATTATCCAGCCATGAGAAAGAAGGAAATTCTACCACATTCAACAACATGAATGAACTTGGAGGACATTACGCTAAGTGAATTAAACCATACATAGAATGACAAATACTATATGATCTCACTTACATGTGGAATCTTAAGAAAAAAAAAATTGGAACTCATAGAAGCAGAGAGTAGAATGGTGCTTACCAAGGGCTTGGGAAGGTGGAAAATGGGGAGATGTTGGTCAAAGAGGACAAATTGCAATTATGTAGGATAAATGTCTGTAGATCTTATCTACAGGCATGATAAACATAGTTAATATATTTACAATAGCCAGGACATGGAAGCAACCTAAGTGTCCATCAACAGATGAATGGATAAAGAAGATGTGGCACATATATACAATGGACTATTACTCAGCCATAAAAAGAAACAGAATTGAGTTTTTTGTAGTGAGGTGGATGGACCTAGAGTCTGTCATACAGAGTGAAGTAAGTCAGAAAGAGGAAAAAAAAATACCATATGCTAACACATATATATGGAATCTAAAAAAAAAAAAAAAGGTTCTGAAGAACCTAGGGGCAGCACAGGAATGAAGACGCTGACATAGAGAATGCACATGAGGACACGGGGAAGGGGAGGGGTAAGCTGAGACTAAGTGAGAGAGTGGCATTGACATATATACACTACCAAATGTAAAAGAGATTGCTAGTGGGAAGCAACTGCATAGCACAGGGAGATCAGCTCGTGTTTATGACCACCTAGAGGGGTGGGATAGGGATGGTGGGAGGGAGATGCAAGAGAGAGGAGATAAGGGGATATATGTATACGTTTAGCTGATTCACTTTGTTATACGGCAGCAACTAACACAACAATGTAAAGCAATTATACTCCAATAAAGATGTTAATAAAAAACAAAACATAGTTAATAATACTGTATTGAATAGTAGAAATATGCTGAGAGTAGGTTTAAAGTGCTCTCATCACAAAAAAATAATGGTGACTGTGTGATATGATATGTTAATTAGCTTGACTATAGTAATCATTTCACTATGTACCTGTATATCACATAATCATGTTGTACACAATAAATATACATGATTTTTATTATATCTATATCTCTATATACATATATAAGATTGCTAGTATATCTCGATATCCTATAGATACTCTTGTCCCCACTGGCCAGTTTCCCAAATTCCAGTCATTCTGAAAATTAGATTCTTCGATTTTCATTATAGAACATAGCATTACTTGAATTTTCATACTTATGTTTTCCTGTTTTTGTCAGCTCACACCTCTTTTATTATTTTATAAATCCCGTGACATAAACACTGTGAGGATAAGGAACATATTACTGTTGTCCTCTACTGTCTAGCATTGGGCTTAACATAGTATACACACACACACACACACAGGCACACAATCATTCTAGACTCTACCATGTTTTCTTCTGGGTCACTAGGGATTTCTTAAGTAGCTACATATGAATTTTAAAGTAAAAATGTAAGATCACAGTTTTAAAATTGCATTATTAAAATATGTATTATTTTTTGTTTTTCTCATCTATCACACACTAAGCACTATCACACTTGGATAGCCAAGTACACTCCCACTGCTTTATATTTTCCAGATCCCAGGTGGATATGAGTGTATGCATGTGTAGACAGGGTGTTCCCCCTTCATATTCCTCTTTCACTTTCATAAACCTGCACAACTCAGGAAACTCTTTTTGGAGGAAAATATCAATATTCTGATTTTTGGGAACGTCCAGAGAATATCAAAACATAGCTCACCCTTGCCCCTCTCAAATGGCAACAAATCTGTAGTGATAACATCAAAATCCTGTAGTAAGTAGAATGTTTTGCAAAGAGAACTCAGGAGCTGTTGTTACAATTTCAGGATTGTGTGTTTTCCCCACAGCTAGAACACCTGGATAAACTGAAACATTAAATATGTGTTTGTTTTTTAAGCTGAAATCACAATGACTTATTTTGGAAAGCAAACTTCTCTTGTGAAATGAAGCATTAGTTAGGGTTAATATTTATATTGGCAATTAATAAAAGTAAAAATGATTTTTCTTTAGTAAATAAAATATAATGAACAACATCCTTTTTAAAGGGAGAGGTAGTAACAAAGTAAATTCTAATGGTAAACAGGAATATTTGTCCAAGCCACTTTTTAAAAAGTGGATCAAAAGTCATATTTACTTTACAGTATGTCCCAATTTAATGAAATTTAATAGAAAAATTTAGCAAATTATTTTAACATATGTCTTTTTGCGGAAACTATGTTGCTGAAGAATTAGTGTCATTTCAAAAAGGTCTTTAAAAAAACCATTCAATGTTAATCTGCAAGTTTTAGTGCTTATAACGCCTGGGGTAATATTTGGATCCACAGTGCTCTGTTTGCTTCTCTCGACATTAGAAAATTTAATAGGCAGAGAAAAATCTAATTCTGCTTCTTGTTCATTAGCATGCCTGAAGTTATGGATATTTGATTTTATTCTGGCAATTAAAATATGAATCAGGCACATTGTCACTATGAGTTTCTCCATGGGAGACATATCCCTTCCTCCCAGCTCTGTGAAGAACCATTTGCTGCACCATCTCCTTCAGCTAAAATTTCATTTTGCATTTATTCAGGCATGAAATGCATCAAGCTACCTGACACATGGCAGCAAAACATTTTGTCTAGTGTCACTTCCAACTTGTTGAACAACTATTTCAGATGGAAGGAGTAGTTCCAAATAGAGGGTTAGTTCCTACAGTGGAAAAATTGGCACCCAAAAGTCACCTTATTTATCTCATTTTCCCAAACTTTCCCAAATGCCCCTGGGATTCTTAGTCTAACATGCTCTCTTGTGCATACACTTGCCTGAACCTACCTGGGATGACCAAGTATTTATACATACTACTACCAAGCTTCAGCATTATTTATTTTAGTTTCTTTTTCTGGAGAAAGGGCAACTCAGCTTCCTGAAAAGTGGCCTGTGGTGAGCCAGGGTTTAAATCCTTAGAGGATATGGAAATTACCATCTGCTATTGTCAACTGAATTATTGCTATCTTGGTCACAGAAATACTCAGTAAGGCAGAGAATAACTCAGATTTATATCTCCATATTTTTTATTCAACAACCTTTTACTGAATACAATACTAAAATTAGAATGCTAAACACAATCTTGTTCTTATATTTAAGGAGTTTAAATTTTTATAAGGGAAACAGATAAAAGGGAATCAATGATAAAATATTAAATTAAATCTCTGAATAGGTACAACATTATGTGAAGTGAAGGAATAAGAGGGGAAAATTCTCATCTTAGTTAGGGTTTTCCCAGAAGGAGACACTAAGGCCTTGAGTACAGATACTTCAGCTGGGAAGTGATCAAAAATTACAAGGGAGGGAGTAAAATGAGAAAGAAAGGAAGAAAGGTAATAAAAAGTTTGTTAGTTACTGCTGAGGGTAACTGAAGCTCCAAGGCCCTGAGGACTTGTTGAGAGTCAGTGTGACGCGTGCTCAGAATTATAAATCCAGAGGACTGGAGACCAGACTATTTATACACCAATTCCCATTCCCTAATGGCAGAGGGTTGCCCTCAGGTGTTGATTCCCCGTATTTCAAAATAGAGAACTGCTTTCAATTTAGCAAACCTCTGGTGCTGGAGGAAACTCTTGGAGAAGTAGAGCTGCAGATGCTTGAGTTAGGAAGCTATCAGTATTAATGCCCCTATTTTACAGAAGAGAAAATTATTTTTTTGTTAAGTGAAGGCACATATACCTACACATACTTTCCAAATCATGTCTTAATTCACCAATTTAGACTCTGAAAAGTTTTGAATGGCCACCTACTTTAGACTTTTGCCATTGGTCCATGAGCACTACTGAAAAGAAGTCCTTATAATCACACATCTTTCACTGGTTCATGTATAACACTTCTTTTGTTTCTCCTAATGCCTTCCAACACAGGTGGTGAATTTATAGGGGTTTGAGTGCTGTGACTAAATGTTTAGGACCATGACTAGACTCCTCAGCTCTGTTGTTCCTATACTGTCCTGTGTCCAAATAAAGGAGAAAACAACATCGTCATTCTTCTATGCATAAGTCCTTCCCTGCTTGACCGTGGAGTCACTTAGTGAACCTCGTACTGGATCGTAAGACATGTTGACCTAGCTCTACCTTGGGGTAAATGGGAAGAGATCAGATTTTAACTGGATTCCGCTAAGTAGCTATGTTTGCTTTACAATCCAATTCTGTGTTGACTCCTTCTTTCTTCCTGAGGCAAAATTCCTCAGAGCCTGAGGCTGTGCCTGGCCCCCTACCTTTTCCATCTCTATTCTCTTAATAACCTGATGCCTAAACAGAGAGGAGTTAGGACTCTCTGCATGCTGGGATTGTCCCTAATTATCTTTTGCTGGGTGACCTTGATCACAGGCCTTGGCGTAGCACCTAACATGTACTCTGTTAAGTGGATGCATGAAGGATCAGTGCTTATAGTTCTGCTACCCAGATTACTACCTATATATTGCCATTGGAACAGCGTAAGAATAAGGTTGTGCATTCTTTGCTTTGCCACACTCTCATGATATAAAATAAGGATGAACCAAGCAGGTACAGCCAAATCCTGTTTATCTAGATGAAATGAATTTCAAATTGGCATTACCCCTCAAGACATACTCATGCATAAGCAGGTAATTGAACAAGACTGAAATATAGGGTTTCTCTGGTGGTGCAGTGGTTGAGAGTCCACCTGCCGATGCAGGGGAAACAGGTTCGTGCCCCGGTCTGGGAAGATCCCACATGCCACGGAGCGGCTGGGCCCGTGAGTCATGGCCGCTGAGCCTGTGCGTCCGGAGCCTGTGCTCCGCAGCGGGAGAGGCCACAACAGTGAGAGGCCCACATACCGCAAAAAAAAAAAAAAAAAAAAAAAAGACGGAAATATAATTTGTGTGAAAGGAAATAGATATGTTAGGAAGGTAGAACGTGAAGTGCCTTCTCTAGCTAAGAAGTAATGGGGAACTACTGATGATTTTTATCCACTGGGATGAGATTTCAATCTGGCTGATCTACAGTTGATAGATTTTTGCTGCTTTTGGATGGAATGCATGCAACAGATTTAGCCCAACCCTTTGTTAAATCCTACTGGAGATACTTCTGAGATTAGGAAATCTGACTTTTCTGATGAATCCAGGATTCTAAATATTTTACTTTAGCCTAAATGATTCCCACTGGAAGCAGGAGATATCTGTGAAATGCTTAGACAAATGTGGTTAATATAGCCTATCATTAATTTGTCAGGTCTAATTAATGGTATCAGTTACCAGATGCAGAGAGAGACCATTACACTTCCTAGGAGTATAAAAAAGGCAGTCAAGGATGCTGCTGGAACTTATACTCTCCCTGGATCGCTGGAAGTAATGGGGTGAAAAATGGTAAGCTAAATAGATAGAATACTATATGAGAATATATACGGTGTTGACCCTCTGTCTGCCATTCTGGCTGGGCCGAAACACCTAGAGCTATAGTAAGAAAAAAAATAATCTAAGCAACAGACTTCCAGGTTGTGCCAAACTGGGGTTAACATCCACAAAGATACTGTCTGACTTCCCTGTCCTCTGGTTCCTCCATCATGGTGATGATTAGTTAGTTGAACTGATGGGGCAGTAAGGAAATACACGCTCACACACACATACCTATATATGTACATATATAGGTATGTGAGGGCATTTAAAATATATTTAAACATAAAAATTAAAACCTTAATATTTAAACACAGATATACTTAAACATACATATATACTTAAATACACATATATATAATGCTTTATATATCTTAAACATGCAGACTCAAGCTAAATTTGATGTTCCTGTGTCAATCTTTCTTTCTTTCCAGGTTCCATGCATCATGCAAGGTGGAACTAACTAGACAAGATGTAGCCCCATCTCTAATTAGTTGCTTTAGTTTTTATAATTATAGTGCTGGTAACAGAGCAGGAGCCCTGTTGACAAAAACACAGCAATCAGATAAGGAATAGGCTCAATTTAAGGTATTTTCACTACTGAACCTTGACATTTTTCTTTACTTTTATTCAATAGATCCTTCATACATCTCTTAGTGATTGATATCTCAACATATACGGCTTTGATATGTGTGTGTGTGTGTGTGTGTGTGTGTGTGTGTTTCCATTTCCCACATTTCTGCCCTTTCCTCTTTCTTTAAGCCACTGCTATCTTAACTCAAGACTCCATTATTTTTGTTCAGATTATTGGAGGTTTCTCCTGACTCCGTTTCCTCTTTCAATCCTTGCCTCATAATCATTTGACAGACTGTGAGTCACCTATGAAAAACATATAAACCCCTTGCCCAGCTGTCAAAATCCTTTACTATTTGGAACCAATTTTACCTTGTAGGCTGTATCTGTCACTGGGCCCTTTTATCATTCTGTGTTCTATGCACATGGAATTTCTAACCCATTCTCTGGGATGGATCTCATTTTGTTTTCAAACTGAAGTGCCCTCTCCTTTCCATTTCATTGATAGAAATTCTATTCATCTTTTAAGAATCATTGTAAATTTTCTCTTTTAAGTGCTCTCATTATAGTTTCCTCCCCCAAAAAGTAATTGATCACTCAAATTATACATTCTTAAATTAAATTTACTTATAACTTTTGGCTCTAAATTTTTGTTTTCTAATTCTCTGATGTCCTGGCTTTATCTCATAAGCTTGAAGTATTAGGTTCTTATTTTATTTATCTTTTAGTATTCATCAGTGAACACAGCACAGTGTTTACACACATAAATCCTTTGTACAATGGCATTTACACAAATCCAGACTGGTGAAAAAGGGGCCTCTATACTAATGGTCTTTGAGTGCCTTCTATTAGCCAAACACACTGAAGGATTTTACACACATTTTCATAGTACATCTTCACAATAGCCATGTAAGTAGACCATATGATTTATTGTCCAAACATGGGTGCATTTTATAAAAGGTAGCACTGTTAATAATATCACCAGTAAAACAAAGATAAACTGGGACTTTCCTGGGTAAACCAAGACATATAGGCATCCTACCTGTAAACCTAGTAGAGATATGAAGTTTTACTCTTACAAAGGTAAAAAGTCTTTCCCAGGATCTTGAAGTTTAACCCAAGATAGTCTGAGTCCAAGTGTGTGTGTGTATGTATAAACTCCTTTTTTACCAGCTTGGATTTGTTTAAGTGCCATTGTACAAAGGGTGTATGTGTGGAAACACCATGTCATGATCAATGATGAATAATAGAAGATAAATAAAATAAAAACCTGATTATTAAGGCTCATGAGATGCAGGTAAGACATCAGAAAATATACCTACATGGTCATGCTGCTTCCCAATGAAAGACTATTCTGAAATCTCTTTGTTACATAAAGAACCTTCATTTATATTTTTAAGTTAGGTATAATTCTAAGATGTCCCATAAGGTTATAAGAGTCAGACCCTTAGGGTATATACATGTTATTTTGGCTGTTGAATCAAACACTAATCTAGGCACTGCTTTGAAGGACTTTTACAGCTGTAGTTAAGGTCTCAAATCCATTGACCTTAAGATAAGGGAGATTATGCTGACCTAAGTAGGTGAGCCCTTTGAAAGCAGAGCACTTCCTCCAGCCGGTCCCAGAGGAAGAAAGCAAATGGTGTTGTGAACTTCTTTTAGAGGCTGTTTGGCAGGGAACTATGGGCAGCATTAGAAATTGAGATTGGTCCCTGGCTAGCAGCTAGCAAGAAAAATCTACTTCAGTATTGCAACCACAAGGGATTCAATTCTGCCAACAACTTGAATGAGCTTGGTGTAGGACCCTGAGCCTCTCAGATGAGATGTATTGTGGGTGACACTTGGATTGTAGTCTTCTGAAACCCTGAACAGAGAATCCAGGTACACCATGCCTAGACTTCTGACCTACAGAACCTATGAGATGATAAATATATAGGGTTTTAAGCTGCTAAATTGATAGTAATGTGTTATATAGCAATAAACTAATACAATGTTTAAATTCATTATCTGAATAAGTGAATGGCAGAATGCTTTAATATGGATGAAACCACATATTTTATTTGAAGGTAAAATATTAATTTATTAATTGGAACATCATTCAGTAGTTAAACTGTCATCCAGAGGTTGGTCTTCAACGAAGGGAATTCTGTTACACAGACATTTAATATATGCCTATAAAAGTGTACAGATGGGAGGAGAGAGTGGAAGCCACTTATTGGCTAATGCAAGGGCAAAGCACTTTATTACAGATTGGTGACAGAGGTTAAATATGATTATTTTTGAGGGGTTTGGGTCAAATGGCATATCTATACAGTTGGCTTTATTCTGCGATTTCACTTGAATTTGTAAGCAGTAAAATTAATGAAAGAAATCTCAGATAATGTCTATATACTGACCTTTCTTATTTTGAACAGCTTAATTCATGTTCCATCTAATTTCTTACACATCAAATGTTACTACACCCAGAATAGCAGGGTAAGAGTCACCTCATTCTACATGGAATATATAAGCCTCCATTATACTTATTAACATTTTATTTCTAAACTCATTGTCGGGCCTCCCTGGTGGCGCAGTGGTTGAGAGTCCGCCTGCCGATGCAGGGGATACGGGTTCGTGCCCCGGTCTGGGAGGATCCCATATGCCGCGGAGCGGCTGGGCCCGTGAGCCATGGCCGCTGAGCCTGCGCATCCGGAGCCTGTGCTCCGCAACGGGAGAGGCCACAACAGTGAGAGGCCCGCATACCGCAAAAAAAAATAAATAAATAAAAAAAATAAATAAATAAAATCATTGTCAGCATACTATTTTCCAACTATTCTTTCCTTCTGTGACCCTATTTTATATACATTTTTCTGAACTCCAGAGCCTTCTTTTCTGTCATTTTAATTTTCAATTTCTGTTCTAACTTTGAATGTAATCAGCACCATTATTTCAAGGGAGCAAATGTCAAAATTGCATTTGAATCTCTGTATAGCTCAAGACAAAGTAGTCATTTTCTTTAAAATCACCTGAAGCAAGGAGAGGTATGACCTCCTGCAGATGTAGATTCTAAGTACTTTGGAACACTGATCCTGAATAATAAATGGAAAACAGAGTCAAGTGAAGATGTGCCTGTTTGAGTGAGAAAGATACACTCCGCTGTATTCACTCGGTGATCTTTATTATGTGCTAGCTCTTCACAAAGGAAGACTCTAATCCATGAGCATGACTAATATTTTAAATAACACATTCTGTTTTTAATATACATGCAGTACATAAGGAGAAAACATTTAATGTATTGCAACAGATGCTTGTTTATATGTATTTAGTACCATTATAAAAAAGAGCCTAGAGAATACATGACTGAAAGTTCTCATATATATGGCCAGTGCTGAGGGAAATGGATTTTATTTCTGGTAATTTAAAGCATCTAATCACTATCATTAAACAAATAAGGATTCATTACATGAACCAGGGGGAAATGCTGTGAACACTGTGCAACTTGGAAATAAATGTGATCTAGAACGTAAATTTCTACGCACATCTTATTTGAGCATAATTTATGTGGGAGGTTTATGATCTGTGACTACTTTTCAAGTTAATACAACGAACCACTGCAATGGTAGGTCTCAGCCACTTGCATAGTTGGGATGGAGAGGGGGTTAGCTGCAGAGGGGAAAGAGGCACTGCATTTAAAATTACACACGGACACACTTAAAGTTGGAGGTACCAACTGCTTTAACAGAAGAGGAGATCATTCACAGATATAATGGCCTAGTGGTCTGAGAGAGAGAATAGCTACCAGGAAAGGCCCTGAGACAAAAGAGCAATAACAATTATCAATCATGAGAAGTAGAAACCAGCCGGATAACACCCAATGGTTCCTCCAGTTGTAAATAGCCCTCTCTTCTTTAGTCTGGTAGCAATAGTAAAGACTTTGGATTTGGACAAGTCTGAGATAAATCTCAGTTCCATCATGATTGAATTTCCTACCCACTGACAGAGGTTAACTCTTGAAACCTCAGTGCTGTCTTCCTTGAAAGTGATTTAATGATTCTTCCCCTCGAAGTATTTTGTGAAGATTAACATGTATGAAAGTTGAGGTAAAGTTATTGACAGTTTGTCTCTCTTTTATCCCTAATTTTTTTTTTTTTTTTTTTTTTTTTTTGCGGTATGTGGCCCTCTCACTGCTGTGGTCTCTCCCGTTGTGGAGCACAGGCTCCGGATGCGCAGGCTCAGTGGCCATGGCTCACGGGCCCAGCCACTCCCCAGCATGTGGGATCTTTCCGGACCGGGGCATGAACCTGTGTCCCCTGCATCGGCAGGCGGACTCTCAACCACTGCACCACCAGGGAAGCCCTTATCCCTAATTTTAATAGTAAATAATAACCCATTTTAATTAGTAAAGAAACTTTCAGAGGGTATATCTAATAAGAATGTATAGCTTACCTTAGAACAGGTATATAACAAACCTATGATTTTTCAGAAAAATGAAAACTATTTTTGTAGCCTACTTGAATGGACCATTACAGAATTTTAGAAAAGAGAGAAATTGTCCTGAGAGAAAGTTCATGAAGAGAAAAGTATAAGAAAAAGGAGTTATTTAAAAATGGCCTAACAATAAGCAAATTAACAGTTTTGATAAATGTTTCTTTTAGCATATTTGTCATTGTGCTAGAATCTGAGGTCAGATTATGGTCTAAAGACCTAGTAATATCTTCTGAGGGAGATATATGCACGTAGGAACCAAATCAAAACAGTGAAATGATCTGCTAATAGCTAGAATCTATTAAGTGTTCATGAATATTGAATTGAATAAAAGAAAATGGGTAGATGGATGGACTGGCAGATAGATGAATGAGAGCTTTGGCCCTACATCCCATTTTTAGACTTCTAATATGTTAGGGTTGTAGTGGCTTGTGAGGAGAATTGTATTTCTCTATTCTATGGCTATATAGCTCCAGGCCAAAGAAAAACTTAAAGCTGATTTCTCCATATGCTACCAGTGTACTCTTCTTATTCTTAGATTCTCAGATTTCTCTGTCCTTACCTAAATATTTCCTTTAGTTCTAGAGTTGTATTCTCTCTGTTTCTCTGTCTCTCTCTGTCTCTGCCTCTCTCTCTTCTATAGATGTAAATAGAGATATAGATATAGACTTATATAGATAGATATATTTACCATTAAGAACAGAGGGCAAGAAAGAACATGTTCCACAGAATTACTTGGAACATGTAAATTACTTGGCTGATAAAAAAGTTAAAGTTTCTCTGAAGTGACTATCTGAATGGAGAAGAGTTGAAGTTTAAACAAATCCTTTGACATAGAAAATTGAAAAAAAAAATGAGTAATATGGAGATTGTTGTATGTAATGAAACTAGAAGTGATCAAAGCGAAGGTCATGTGACTTCAAAAGAATTTTATGTAAACTAAAAGATGCAGGAGAGAGAAACACAAGAGCTTTCCCCCACCACTGCTTCTGTAGGAGAACAAAAACTATGCTGTCAAGTATCATTAAGTGAGAATCCAGGAGTAGGCAGAGAGACCAATATGGTTATTATCTGGGGCAGAAGACTATCCCATCTGACCTTGGCTCCACCTCCTTCCCATCATTTGGGAGAAGCAGAGCTTAAGCATTTTATAAGAAGCAAGAACTCTGAAAAACTAAGAAAAGATTGCTTTATCAGCACATCAAAAACTACAACATCAGCTGTTGTATCAAAAATATGTCAAGTGGTGGGCTTCCCTGGTTGCACAGTGGTTGAGAGTCCACCTGCCGATGCAGGGGACGCGGGCTCGTGCCCCGGTCCGGGAAGATCCCACATGCCGCGGAGCGGCTGGGCCCATGAGCCATGGCCGCTGAGCCTGCGCTCCGCAGCGGGAGAGGCCACAACGGTGAGAGGCCCGCGTACCGCAAAAAAAAAAAAAAAAAAAAAAAAAATATGTCAAGTGGTTTTGAAACAGACAATCTGTTTTTGTGGTTTGACTCTGCAATGTCCAAGGTGAGTTACTTTGGACAAGTCACTTTGCCTTTTCAAAACCCTTCTAAGTGTGATTTTGGAGGGAAGGCATCACCAAAGAAATGAGCCAGATGACTCTGTGCCTTCTCTGGACGCTGCATATTTCAGTCTGTTAAAATTCAACCTATATTGTCTAACATATACAAAATGGTGTCATCTCTGGTAAAAAAAAAAAAAATGGCGATGGAAATTCCATCATTCCAGAGGAATAACAAATGACATAGCCGGCCAGGAAATGGAAAAGGCAAAAGGAGCCCTCTTCTAAGCCTAAACCTTCTCATATGTAAACCAAGAACTATCATTTTTTGCTTTGCTTATTAGACAAGCTATGAAGAAAAAATACAAAATAAATTCAAAAATACTATTTTATGGCAAACTATAACATGGCTGTTAATGTCAAATATTGCAGTCATGATTGCTTAATAATAAACATGAATTTTAGAGACAGTAATTATAACCTCTATAGACAAGATCACTGAATTTTGATGTAGACATATCTGTGTTCAAGCTGTGTCACCTTAGACAACTTACTTCACTTTTCTAAAACTTAATTTCCTCATCCGATTGTGATATCCTAATGCTTCAAGGGTTTTAAAAATTCAGTTTGACAATACAAGTAAAACACATAGCACAAACCTCACTATATGGTAATTCCCTTCTTTCTCTATTATTCTAGTTTACAATCTAATTTCATCATTGTCTCTAAAGTTATTATTCTTTGTGGTGATATTTTGAGACAGTCCATTTCCTTCTATTTGTCTTGGGTGGTCAGAGTTGTTTTCACTAAAACCCTGTACTTCCTGTTCCACTGGATGGCTCTCATGTTCCATATTCATCATTTGGAATATACGGATATTCCTTGATGATAATTCAGATTGTGCTTCTTCTTCCAAATGGAAGACAGAAATCTGAACATAGTGAATATGATAGCACCCTAGGAGGACTGAATAAAGATTCCTCTTCAGATGATAAACCAGACAAATATGTTCCAATCATCCCTTCATTCATTAATTTATCCATGACTATATCACACATCTAGAGCTTGTGCACTAGGCAGTGTAGAGGATTCTGTAGTGCATTACTGAGATCCACTTTCAGGACTGGGACACCGATTGATTCTCCTCATAGTTGGAATTCTTGGCTGCTGAGTGCTAGTGGTTGAGTATTTCCCCTCTAATTGCCCTCAACAGAAAGAAATGCCTCACCCAAGGTTTTCCCCTTCCCTGAGGCAGTTCACTTCACAGGGGGCAGCTCATTTTCACTAACTGCAAGAATATCAAGGCCCATCTTCTTTTCTCAACTTGCAACATTTCTGAAAGGCCATCCAAACAGTGGAAGTGAGTTGCTTCCCCGTAGAATGTTCTGTGCCTTATTCTTGTTTTCTATAAAATAAGATAATATTAGTGTCTACCTCTTGGAATTACTAGGCATATTATATGAATTGCTACATCTAAAGTGTTTAACATAGCACCTAGAACATGGAAATTACTCGCAAAATGTTAGCTAAAAATCAGTTAATTTATATTACTGATGAATAGTTGAAGGGGGCACTTTTTAAGCTAACCATGTTTATGATCCCCCAACTGCCCTTACGACGATCTGGGTTACGGTGATCATTTTCCCTGTTATTTGGTAAGAAAATAGAAGGCAGAGTTGGAGGAGGGTGTTACTCATCAGAAAGTAACACCTCTCTTCTTCATTGATAAGAAATACCTTGTAACCATTGGTTTGGGGTTCATTTTATAAATCAGCTTATGACTCCATGTGCATTCTCCTGTTAGATTCTTCAGAATTCCCTCAAAAGTGTTCTCAGTAAGGAAGATGGCATTTGTAGATGTAATGACAACTGTCAGTGGTGTCTTCAGTACCATCCTGGCAAAACACCCTAAGCACAGTGGCTTAGGGCAGTATATGAGGAAGTGAAGTGGGTTGTCTGTGCTATGTGCAAGACAAATTCAGATTGGACTCTGGCCCCATGAACCTCAGCGGACGTGAAATGAGATGTCATTAAGGGCTGTCTTTGAGCTTCTCTAAGTTTTCACTGTTGTTGTACCCCTACCCTTATTTTTTATTATTATTTTTTTTAAGAAATAAAGCCAACACTTTTTTTCTTGCTCCGTTGTGCTGGAGTTTTCAAATTTTTGACTAAATCTGTGTAATTTCTGTAGGACTCCCATGGATTATATCCATTTTCCTAGATCCTGCCCTATATAATAGACACAGAATCTCAGACATCAGAAACAAAATGTTTTTCAAGTAATTAGGAAGGGATACTCAATTTGATGTGTGACTTGGTAAAAGACAACTTACAGTAACTGTCAGTATCAGGCTTTGGGCATTATAAGAATATAAATAGAATGAGAAATGCCTAGGAATATGTTTCAAGCATACAGGGACAGCTAGCCTTGAGCATACAGTTTTCTCCATCTAGAAGAGCCATTGCTCGTCCATGTTAATGTTCATAGGTAATTATTGATCAATCAAACCCATTTCACATTTATTAACTAAAATGGTAGCCTTTAAAAACAATAATTTAAAACCTCACATAGATATTCTATTAATGAGATATAGAGAATAGAAATAGAAAAGAATATTTTTCCCCAGTTTTACTGAGATATAATTGACATATAAAATTGTGTAAATTTAAGGTATATAGTGTGTTGATGTGATACATTTATTTATTGCAGAATGGTTACCACCGTAGAAATAGGGCCATTTTCTATGTAATTTCTGACACTGAATACAGCATATGCATAGAAGTGATCAATTAGTTATCTAAGGTGTTAATGGTAATTAATTGGTCCTTTACTGTATTTCAACAGTAAACATGTTTCAATATTTAATTAATAAATAAATGAGTTCTTCTTTAAACACAGGAGGCATCTTGATGAATAAGTATATTCTGTTATTATTTAGTTTTTTTATGCTTATCATCATTATCTCTGGTCCACATTAACAGAATACACCAATGTTGTCTTGAGTACTACATTAGGTAAACTGAGAGTAAAAAAATAGGATTCAGAGGCTCTGAAATCATGATAATTAAGTGCAGCAAGTTTCTGTAGACTGTGATCTATTTTGAAAAATTGTGTACTATGACAGTAAAAGGGTTTACACCATGGCTGTTGAACAAGTAGCAGGATACAACTTAACACAGAGTTTAACTTTGGGAAAAGAAAGTAGAACTTATATAATCTAATGTGTCTAATAGGAATTTGGCCTTCCAGTGTGCAGAACACTACCAGCTTCCCTCCAAATGGCGTGTACGACAGCAAGAGAGGAGGTGGAACTAAACAATGTAGTTACATAATATTGAGATTTGGGGGATGAATGTTCAGGCTCAATGATTTCTGCACCCATAGCCTTTCTTCTTCCAAGATCTTTGTGTGAGGGAAGAATCATGTGACCTCTTGGCAGCGGGGTGTATTTAAGTGGCATGCTCTGGATCTCATCTCATCTGCAGGGCAACGTCCCTCGTGTGTCTGATCTTTCCTGTTCTTACTGGCTGATTTTTAGTCAGTAGCTGGTTTAGTTCATTCTCTAATCTGGATATGGTCACCCTCCGTTTGTTTCTTGCTAAGTTATTGAAACTGTCTGATTTCCTATCACTTCTGCTATCTGTTGCACTTGTTCCTGAAGTTCTCCTCTGGGCTTTCTGGCTCCGAATGCAACATCCACACCAAAGGAGACTCCAGGGAGACTGCAGATTTTGCAAACTTCTCTGAATTTCAGCTAAATCATCTACAAAATGGTTACCTTTTCCTTCCAGAGTAGAGGTGAATAATAAATAATGACAAATATAATATTAAATAACACTTAAAAGCACTTAGCACTTAACATTTAAAAGTGTAACTGTACTGTTATACAGTTAAAATTCATTAAATTGTTTATAATCATCATAAAAATGATATAATGACAAGGAAGATGAAGAGAAGGTGTCCCTATTATTTATACCTTAATATTGTAAAAAGAAACAAAAGCAGATGAGAGTGGGCATTGGAAGACTGAGTTCAGTTTATCTCGTTCATGCTGTGTGCCCTTCAACCATTTTTTCCCTCCTTTGGTCTCAACTTCCTTTACCACTGACTCTAGCAAATTCTTCCTGAAGGCCTGATATGTATTTTAGTTAAGGAAGGTCAAGATAGGGAGATTTTCTGCCATGCAAAATTCCAACATCTCCTTGATTGCTCAATAAAACAACAGCAGCAACATAACAGAACAATAACAAAAATTCCCTCCTTAAGAAAGAACTTGTACTGAATATAGTTCAAGATATTAGAGACTCAATATCTTAATTCAGTCTAATTGTCCTCCAGTTCATTTTCGTGGGTCCATCTGACCTAGAAGTTCTATCCATCATGGAATACTCAATAATTTATTCAAACTTCTAGTTCCTCACAGAGTATGGCATTCTAAAGACTAGAAGCTAAAATTATCCCCACAAATATTACTGAGACACAGAGACTAGTGTCACAGCCCTGCCACGGACATATTGTTAAGATTTAGATTACTCATTTCTTCTCTTTGTGCCCTGTTCTTCATAACAATTTGGACTAGAACCAAGTAATTAAGAAAGGTACATCAAGTTTCAAAAGTAGTAACTTTTTTAGTAGTCCCTATTCCCACATTAAAAAAAGAAAACTCAGCTATATGAATTTTGGCACCCAGTATATCCTAATGAATGTGTTTAATGATACATATATTGTGGACTCCAGTTCAAATGCCCTATGGAAGCAGATTTTTCTACTCTGGGAACTAACAGGCTGTGATGTAAAACAATGGATTTAGTATCAAATTCTGGCTAATTAGAACTAACAGCTGACTAAATAGGTATCAGTTGTCATATTTCCCATTGACTAGCGTTTCCACTAAGACATTGCATCTCTGTGAATGAATAAATCTGTTAGTTCCTTGCTAGCTGGGACACGCTCAATGCTGTGCTAGCCTTGGTGAGGATAAACAGATTTATACAATAGATTGGATACCACTAGGAGCATTCATTCAGTAAAGCTTACTGGTTAAGAATGTGATCTCTAAATGTCAGCTCCCCTCTTACTTGTTCTATGACCTTGTGCCAGGTATTTAACTTTGGAAACTTAGTTTTCCTATTTTGGAAATAGAGACAGACACTAGCAGAATTAAATGAAATTAATGTATTAAATGAAATATTGTATGGTATGTTCTTTAGTATAATACATTGAGAATAATAATAATAAATGCTAGTTATCATTATAGTAATTATTAAACTTCTGGCTTGAAATGATACAATATATTTATTGATAACTTGAGATATTCCCACTCACATCACTGATTTTATTTGATTTTCAAAGCAGTTCTCCGAGTGAGACTTTATTATTTCCATGTAAACATGATAAATCCACAAAAATTCAAGACCACTATGATCATTTAGGGCATTATGGATCATTAGTGGCAAGATAAGCACTGAAATCCAGGTCTCAGACTCTCTTCTGTTACACATACCATGTCATTTTTCAGCCATAATTGGGAGCATATGCTTCTTCACCACAATGTTTTTCTTTTTTTTAAGAATTTTTAATAGACTTTATTTTTAGGGTACTTTTAGGGTCACAGCAAAATTGAGTGGAGAATACAGAGAGTCCCATATATAGGCATACCTGAGAGATATTGAGGGTTCTGTTCCGGACCACTGCAATAAAACAAATATTGCAATAAAGTGATTCACATGAAAATTTTTGGTTTCACAGTGCATATAAAAGTTAGTTTACGCTATCATGTAGTCTATTAAGTGTGCAATATGATCATGTCTAAAAAATAATGTACATATCTTTATTTAAAATATTTTATTGCTAAAAAATGCTAACCATCATCTGAGCCTTTAGCAAATCATAATCTTTTTGCTGGTGGTCTGTTTGAAATATTGCAATAATTACTAAAATGTGACATATTTGGTCACATTGACCAAGTGTGAGTAAATGCTGTTGGACAAATGGCACTGATGGTCTGCTCTGTGCGAGGTTGCCATAAACCTTCAATTTATAAAAAATGCAATACCTACAAAGTACAATAAATTGAAGCACAATTAAATGGGGTATGCCTGCCTGTATCCACGGCCACCACACATGCACACCCTCCCTTATTTTCAAGCTCTGGCACCAGAGAAGTACATGGTTACAAAAGATGAACCTATTGACACATCATTGTCAACCAATGTTCATAGTTTAGAATAGGATTAAGTCTTGGAGTTGTGCAGTCTCTGGGTTTATAATGGCATGTATCCACCATTATCACACAGAATAATTTCACTGCCTTAAAAGTGCCCTGTGGGGGCTTCCCTGGTGGCGCAGTGGTTGAGAGTCCGCCTGCTGATGCAGGGGACTTGGGTTTGTGCCCTGGTCTGGGAGGATCCCACATGCCACGGAGCGGCTAGGCCCGTGAGCCATGGCTGCTGGGCCTGCGCGTCCAGGGCCTGTGCTCTGCAACGGGAGAGGCCACAGCAGTGAGAGCCCCGCGTACCACACACACACACAAAAAAAGTGTCCTGTGCTCTGACTGTTCTTCCTTCCTTCCCCCACCCAGTCCCTGGCAACTACTGATCTTTCTTCTATCTCCATAGTTTAGTCTTTTCCAGAATGTCATATAGTTTGAGTCCAACAGTGTATAGCCTTTTCAGATTGGCTTCTTTCACTTAGAGAACAATAATTTTACGTTTATATTTTTTCTAAGTGAAATCTTCATTCCTAATGACACTAAAATCATTATTTATTCTAATATATACACAAATATATCAATGACAACACCCAATATTATTATTAACAATATGATTATGGAACTTTTTTTATGATTTGTTTTAATCTTAACATATCTCATAGGAATATGCAATTGATTTACTGTTTTTTGAATTAACTTAAAACAATTCAATTTTTTGCTTTTGGATTTTGAGTCAGAGAAATTCAAACATGTATTTCTTTTTTTAATAATTTTTTTGAATTTTATTTTATTTTATTTTATATAGCAGCTTCTTATTAGCTATCTATTTTACACATATTAGTGTACATACGTCGATCCTAATCTCCTAATTCACCCCACCACCACCACCCCACCACCCCTTATTGCCCACTTTGTGTCCATACGTTTGTTCTCTACATCTGTGTCTCAATTTCTGCCTTGCAAACCAGTTCATCTGTACCATTTTTCTAGATTCCACATATATGTGTTAATATACGATATTTGTTTTTCTCTTTCTGACTTACTTCACTCTGTATGACAGTCTCTAGGTCTATCCACGTCTGTATAAATGACCCAATTTCGTTCCTTTTTATGATTGAATAATATTCCATTGTATATATGTACCACACCTTCTTTATCCATTCATCTGTTGAGGGGCATTTAGGTTGCTTCCATGACCTGGCTATTGTATATAGTGCTGCACTGAACATTGGGGTACAAGTGTCTGTCTGAATTATGGTTTTCTCTGGGTGTATGACCTATAGGGGGATTGCTGGGTCATATGGTAATTCTATTTTTAGTTTTCTAAGGACCCTCCATACTGTTCTCCATAGTGGCTCTATCAGTTTACATTCCCACCAACAGTGCAAGAGGGTCCCCTTTTTTCCACACCCTCTCCAGCATTTGTTGTTTGTAGATTTCCTAATGATGCCCATTCTGACTGGTGTGAGGTGATACCTCATTGTAGTTTTGATGTGCATTTCTCTAAAAATTAGCAATGTTGAGCAGCTTTTCATGTCCCTCTTGGCCATCCATATGTCTTCTTTGGAGAAATGTCTATTTAGGTCTTCTGCCCATTTTTGTTTGGGTTTTTTGTTTTTTTAATATTGAGCTGCATGAGCTGTTTATATATTTTGGAGATTAATCCTTTGTTGATTTGTCTGCAAATATTTTCTCCCATTCTGAGGGTTGTCTTTTCATCTTGTTTATAGTTTCCTTTGCTGTGCAAAAGCTTTTAAGTTTCATTATGTCCCATTTGTTTATTTTTGTTTTATTTCCATTACTCTGCAAGGTGGGTCAAAAAAGATCTTGCTGTGATTTATGTCAAAGAGTATTCTTTCTATGTTTTCCTCTAAGAGTTTTATAGTGTCTGGTTTTACATTTAGGTCTTTAATCCATTTTGAGTTTAATTTTCTGTACGGTGTTAGGGAATGTTGTACTTTCATTCTTTTACATGTCGCTGTCCAGCTTTCCCGCACCACTTACTGAAGAGACTGTCTTTTCTCCATTGTATCTCCTTGCCTCCTCTGTCATAGATTAGTTGACCATAGGTGCATGGGTTTATCTCTGGGCTTTCTATCCTGTTCCATTGATCTATATTTCTGTTTTTGTGCCAGTACCATAATGTCTTGATTACTGTAGTTTTGTAGTATAGTCTGAAGTCAGGGAGTCCGATTCCTCCAGCTCTGTTTTTTTCCCTCAAGATTGCTTTGGCTATTTGGGGTCTTTTGTGTCTCCATACAAATTTTAAGGTTTTTGTTCTAGTTCTGTAAAATATGCCACTGGTAATTTGATAGGGATTGCATTGAATCTGTAGATTGCTTTGGGTAGGGTAGTCATTATCACAATATTAATTCTTCTGATCCAAGAACACGGTATATCTCTCCATCTGTTTGTGTCATCTTTGATTTCTTTCACTAGTGTCTTATACTTTTCTGAGTACAGGTATGTTACCTCCTTAAGTAGGTTTATTCCTAGGTATTTTATTCTTTTTGTTGCAATGGTGAATGGGATTGTTTCCTTAATTTCTCTTTCTGATTTTTCATTGTTAGTCTATAGGAATGCAAGAAATTTTTGTGCATTGATTTTGTATCCTGCAACTTTACCGAATTCGTTGATTACCTCTAGTAGTTTTCTGGTGACATCTTTAGGATGATCTATGTATAGTATCATGTCATCTGCAAACAGTGACAGTTTTACTTCTTTTCCAATTTGTATTCCTTTTATTTCTTTTTCTTCTCTGATTGCCGTGGCTAGGACTTCCAAAACTATGTTGAATACTAGTGGCGAGAGTGGACATCCTTGTCTTGTTCCTGATCTTAGAGGAAATGCTTTCAGTTTTTCACCATTGAGAATGATGTTTGCTGTGGGTTTTTCATATATGGCCTTTATTATGTTGGGGTAGGTCCCCTCTATGCCCACTTTCTGGAAGGTTTTTATCATAAATTTGTGTTGAATTTTGTCAAAAGCTTTTTCTGCATCTGTTGAGATGATCATATGGTTTTTATTCTTCAGTTTGTTAATATGGTGTATCACATTGATTGATTTATGTATATTGAAGAATCCTTGCATCCCTGGGATAAATCCCACTTGATCACATTCTTTTAATGTGTTGCTGGATTCTGTTTCCTAGTATTATTTTTTTAACATCTTTTTTTTTTTTTTTTTTTTTTTTTGCGGTACGCGGGCCTCTCACTGTTGTGGCCTCTCCCGTTGCAGAGCACAGGCTCCGGACACACAGGCTCAGCGGCCGTGGCTCACGGGCCCAGCCGCTCCTTGGCACATGGGATCTTCCCGGACCGGGGCACGAACCTGTGTCCCCTGCATCAGCAGGCGGACTCTCAACCACTGCACCACCAGGGAGGCCCTAAACATCTTTATTGGATGTTTGCTAGTAGTTTGTTGTGAATTTTTGCATCTATATTCATCAGTGATATTGGTGTGTAATTTTCTCCTGTTTGTAGTATCTTTGTCTGATTTTGGTATCAGGGTGATGGTGGCCTTGTAGAATGTGTTTGGGAGTGTTCCTTCCTCTGCAAATTTTTGGAAGAGTTTGAGAAGGATAGGTGTTAACTCTTCTTTAAATGTTTGATAGAATTCACCTGTGAAGCCATCTGGTACTGGACTTTTGTTTGTTGGAAGATTTTTACTCACAGTTTCAATTTCATTACTTGTGATTGATCTGTTCATATTTTCTATTTCTTCCTGGTTCAGTCTTGGAAGGTTATACCTTTCTAAGAATTTGTCCATTTCTCTTTTTTTTCTGTCGATTTTATTGGCCTAGGGTTGCTTGTAGTACTTTCTTATGATGCTTTTTATTTCTGCAGTGTTCGTTGTAACTTCTCCTTTTTCATTTCTAATTTTATTGATTTGAGTTCTCTCCCTCTTTTTCTTGATGAGTCTGGCTAAAGGTTTATCAATCTTGTTTTTCTTCTCAACGAACCAGTTTTTAGTTTGATTGATATTTGCTGTTGTTTTCTTTGTTCTATTTCATTTATTTCTTCTCTGATCTTTATGATTTCTTTCCTTATACTAACTGTGGTTTGTTGTTGTTGTTGTTGTTGTTCTTTCTCTAGTTCCTTTAGGTATAAGGTTAAATTGTTTATTTGAGATTTTTCTTGTTTGTTGAGGTAGGCTTGTATTGCTAGAAACTTCCCTCTTAGAACTGCTTTTGCTTCATCCCATAGGTTTTGGATGGTCGTGTTTTCATTGTTATTTGTCTCTAGGTATTTTTTGATTTCCTCTTTGATTTCTTCAGTGATCTCTTGGTTATTTAGTAACATATTGTTTAGCCTCCATATGTTTGTGTTTTTTACGTTTTTTCCCCTGTAATTGATTTCTAATCTCATAGTGTTGTGGTCCGAAAAGATGCTTGATATGTTCTCAATTTTCTTAAATTTACCAAGGCTTGATTTATGACCCACGATGTGATCTATCCTGGAGGATGTGCCGTGTGCACCTGAGAAGAAAGTGTAATCTGCTGTTTTTGGATGGACTGTCCTGTAAATATCAATTAAATCTATCTTGTCTATTGTGTCACTTAAAGCTTGTGTTTCCTTATTAGTTTTCTTTGTGGATGATCTGTCCATTGGTGTAAGTGAGGTGTTAAAGTCCCCCACTATTATTGTTATTTTCGATATCCTCTTTTATGGCTCTTAGCATTTGCCTTATGTGTTGAGCTGCTCCTATATTGGGTGCATATATATCTATAATTGTTATATCTACTTCTTGGATTGATCACTTGATCATTATGTAGTGTCCTTCCTTGTCTCTTGTAACATTCTTTATTTTAAAGTCTATTTTATCTGATAGAGTATTGCTACTCCAGCTTTCATTTGATTTCCATTTGCATGGAATATCTTTTTCCATCCCCTTACTTTCAGTCTGTATCTGTCTCTAGGTCTGAAGTGGGTCTCTTGTAGACAGCATATATATGGGTTTTGTTTTTGTATCCATTCAGCGAGCCTGTGTCTTTTGGTTGGAGCATTTAATCCATGTACATTTAAGGTAATTATCGATATGTATGTTCCTATTACCATTTTCTTAATTGTTTTGGGTTTGTTTTTGTAGATCCTTTTCTTCCCCTGTGTTTCCTTATTAGAGGAGTTCCTTTAGCATTTGTTGTAGAGCTGGTTTGGTGGTGCTGAATTCTCTTAGCTTTTCCTTGTCTGTAAAGCTTTTGATTTCTCCATTGAATCTGAATGAGATCCTTGCTGGGTAGAGTAATCTTAGTTGTAGTTTCTTCCCTTTCATCACTTTAAATATACCGTGCCACTCCCTTCTGGCTTGTAGAGTTTCTGCTGAGAAATCAGCTGTTAACCTTTTGGGGGTTCCCTTGTATGTTGTCACTTTTTCCCTTGTTGCTTTCAATAATTTTTCTTTGTCTTTAATTTTTGTCAACTTGATTAGTATGTGTCTCAGCATGTTTCTCCTGGGGTTTCTCCTGCCTAGGACTCTGTGCTTCCTAGACTTGGGTGGCTATTTCCCTTCCCATATGAGGGACGTTGTTGACTATAATCTCTTCAAATATTTTCTTGGGTCTTTTCTCTCTCTCTTCCGTTTCTGGGACCCCTATAATGCGAATGTGCATTTAATGTTGTCCCAGAAGTCCCTTAGGCTGTCTTCATTTCTTTTCATTCTTTTTTCTTTATTCTGTTTCCGCAGCAGTGAATTCCACCATTCTGTCTTCCAGGTCACTTATCCGTTCTTCTGCCTCAGTTATTCTGCTATTGATTCTTTCTAGTGTATTTTTCATTTCAGTTATTGTATTGTTCATCTCTGTTTGTTTGTTCTTTAATTCTTCTAGGTCTTTGTTAAACATTTCTTGTGTCTTCTCTATCTTTGCCTCCATTCTTTTTCCAAGGTCCTGGATCATCTTCTCTATCATTATTCTGAATTCTTTTTCTGGAAGGTTGCCTATCTCCACTTCATTTAGTTGTTTTTCTTGTGTTTTATCTTGTTCCTTCATCTGGTACATAGCCCTCTGCCTTTTCATCTTGTCTATCTTTCTGTGAATGTGGTTTTTGTTCCAGAGGCTGCAGGATTGTAGTTCTTGCTACTACTGTCCAACCTCTGGTGGATGAGGCTATCTAAAAGGCTTGTGCAAGCTTCCTGATAGGAGGGACTGGTGGTGGGTAGAGCTGGGTGTTTCTCTGGTGGGCAGAGCTCACTAAAACTTTAATCTGCTTGTCTGCTGATGGATAGGGCTGAGTTCTCTCCCTGTTGGTTGTTCATCCTGAGGCGACCCAGCACTGGAGCCTGCAGGCCTTTGGTGGGGCTAATGGCAGACTCTGGTAGGGTCACGCCAAGGAGTACTTCCCAGAACTTCTGCTGCCAGTGTCCTTGTCCCCGTGTTCAGCCACAGCCACCCCCTGCCTCTGCAGGAGACCCTCCAACACTAACAGGTAGGTCTGGTTCAGTCTCCTATGTGGTCATTGCTCCTTCCCCGTGGTCCTTATGTGAACACTACTTTGTGTGTGTCCTCCAAGAGTGGAGTCTCTGTTTCCCCCAGTCCTGTCGATGTCCTGCAGTCTAATCCTGCTAGGTTTCAAAGTCTAATTCTCTAGTAATTCCTCCTCCCATTGCCAGATCCCCAGGTTGGGAAGCCTGACAGGGGGCTCAGAACCTTCACTCCAGTGGGTGGACTTCTGTGGTATAATTGTTCTCCAGTTTGTGAGTCACCAACTCAGTGGTTATGGAATTTTATTTTATTGTGATTGCGACCCTCCTACTGACTGTCTCATTGCGGCTTCTCCTTTGTCTTTGGATGTGAGGTATCTTTTTTGGTGAGTTCCAGTGTCTTCCTGTTGATTATTACCACATATGTTTTTCAAGATCATCAAAAGTAGTTATAATTTTGTCTATTGCTGTCCTGCAAAAGCCTCCTGTGGCCTTCCTACCCAATACCTGTTCTACTTAGACTTTTTCTTGAGCAATTAGCAAAGCAACAGAAGGATTTTTATGAAGCACCAGATGAGGGATAGAGCAATGATGTTCTAGAGATTGCAAAGGTCACTATGCCCTGAGACAGACTCTGTGGGGGTAGCCCCAGAGGGATCAAAGGCTGAGCCATGATATAAATTATAGAATCAGGAAGTTGTAACAGTGAAATCTATTCTCCCAGATTTTTAACATCTCAGGGGAAAAGAAGTTATGAATGAGGGATTAGAATAGATTATGCATGTCCATGAATGCCACACAAACAGACTAATACATTATTTTACTTTCTAGGTCAGTGTTTCTAAAAATGGATTCCCATGCTGTCACTTGGAGTGTGTGGTTATGTGTGTAAATATAGTGAAGAAAGAAAGATTCTGTAGTCAAATGGGTTTGAAAAAATTCTGTGTAAAATACAGTAAACAAAGTGCCATTATTGAGAATTTAATATATTTCCCTGAATTGTGAATGTTTAGGAAGAGAATATTTTGTTGCAGGGAATGTTTCCAAAATATATTTGATTCAGGATGATAATTTATGGGGTGCTAATTTTGCTCAGAATACAATTTGGGGAACTGTGCTCTGGTGAACAGAGCATGATTATAGGATTTTGAAATAAATGCTTCTGTGTGTTAGTTAAGTGAGGAGATAGTGGACAGAAATGGAAGATGACGTAAGCCACCTTTCGAGTCATTCTTTACCTATATTCTGATTGGAACAGAGATTCCTGTTAGACCTATGATAAACTCAAAAATCTCAGAGTTAAAACTAGAAGTAAACATACATGAAGGCATCACTGTTAAGGTTCTTCAAAGGCTTGATATGCTTTGAGGAACTTGTCACATCATTTGTATGCAAACTGGTTTGTCCAGGACAGGTAGCTCTTGCCTGTTCATTGAAAAAAAAAAAAGCCTATTATTGACTTCAACCACTGAAATGCTTGGTCAGTAATGAATATGCTACCATGTGTGTATGTGTTTATGCTAGTCTGTATTTCACAGAGATTTATGCACATGTGATAGAGTGTGTGTGTATGTGTGTATGCGAGAGAGAAAGAGAGACAGAGATAGAGATAGAGGGGTGAGAAGGAGAGAGAAATACCATAATTAGGGTCTTTAGAAATCTTCTAATTCTTGATTAATTATATATGTTTTTAAATTATTATTTATTAATTATTATTAATTATATATATGTACACAGACACCATCCTGCTGCACTTTCAGAATTATTTAAGGATATTACACACACACATACAAACACATACAACACAGGTAGTTTCTGTTAGTCTTGGAAACATATAAACAAACATACTCCCCAGGAGGGAAAATTTTAAGGGTAACATCACAGTATAATAGAGGCAGTGCATTCTTTTCACTCTGTCCTTCCACTTACCATACATCATCTCAAGGAGTCACACTCTGTTATACATCAAGGTCAGATGTCACAATGGAGCCACCTTTGGAAATCCCCTCCAATTCTTTCCTGCACTTGTGGAATTTTTGATGGGATAAAAGGGGGTGCAGAGTTTGTTTCTTACTCAATGCAATCTCTTTTCTTTTCTTAAAAAAATTCATGGTGAATTTGAAAATATTATTAGGGAAGACCATGTGAGAAGAAAATATCTCTTTTCATATGACTCCAATCTTTAGCTTTAAACAAAAAGAATGGATATGGGAGTGTAGAAGAAAGTGAAGAACTCTCAACCCTCAGGTCATAGGAAAGAATAAGTATAAGCACATATGAATTTCAAACCTGCTAGAATGAGTGCTCAAATGTGCAAAATTAACCATGCCAGCTTCCCGTTTCAGTTATTCAGGATGAAGTTCCAAACTCTTAGCCATGGCACATGAGACCGTTCCTGGACTTTCCTATATTTGCTTGGATAGTCTTCTTTTGCCATCCTAAACTCCTCTCATGGGAGGGTTGAAAGCTAATTTTCATTACACTCCACCTTTATCTGCTTCCTACTCAGTCTGATCAGTTGTATCTGTGTATATTTTTTTAGTCAGCCTGAACTATTTGAAATTGCACTTTCTGATATACTGTCTAATGCCCTCCTGTTACTCTTGCTTGGCAAACTCCTATTTATGTGCCAAGAGCCATCATCAACAGGATGGAAATAATTTCTATATCCAGATCAGGTATCCTTCTATGCGCTTCCATGATTTACTCCACTGTAATGCAATTGACTCTTATTGTAACCAAGAGTACGTTGTGAGCACAGTCTATAGAATAGACATTTATTTTAGAATCTCTTGTATCTCACCTATGTCCACAAATATAGGCCATTAGGAAATATTTACAGAACTAATGAATCATTATCTGTTTATAAGGCAGAGAGATTTTGCCAAAGAGTATTCCTATAATGTATCCAAAATGTTTTATATTTTCCCACATATATAGTATTTTCCTGAGAAAATTAGGACATCTGGTTGAGTTAGAAGAAGCAATTCTGTAGACTTTTATTTTACCCAGTCATTTTCAAATACTCAGCAGGGAAGCATTTCTAAAGTCTAACTGATATATGAATATTTTTATTACAGACCAGTCCATTTCTATTTTTCCAAATTTAACTCAAACCAAGTAGATTTTGATAATGGAGGTGTTAAATTAGGTTTAAGCTAGGGTATGAACTAAACTAATAAAGACATGAATCAGGAAATACATAAAGTTTGGGATATGAAACAGGAATCAGGGGATATGTAGAAATTCCATATAGATTGCAGTCTGTCCTTTGTATCATATACAGCAAGTCCATAAATCTCTCTAAATGCTGACAGTAATGCTGTTTCTGGCCAGTAGAAATGACAGTCATTAAATAACCGTGTCATTTAGAAATGTGTTCTAACATGTATTTTTTATTATAATTATGAATAGGTCCCAAACCATCAAATTAAGCAGACAGTAAATCCCTAAGAATGCTAGATGGAAAATTAGATTTACAATTATGGCCCCAACAGTGAACAATATTTTTCATTGTTAAGTAAAAATTGCTGGAGGTTGAGAAATGCTTTCTCAGCAGGTAAAATTAGGGTTTGATGATAAAAATAAAATCCATTTTTAGAATATATATATATATATGATTAGTATTTATATATAATTATATAATTGCTGCACAGGAGACAGGTTTTTCTTTGTAAACAAATAACATATAAAATTTAAATTTGTTAAGTGTAGTATTAATTTATTATTAATAACAAGCTTTATGCTCTCTGATTAAAGGGATAATTGAGAAAGTAAGTTATGTGCCAAATCCTATGTTTGATGATTTTAGATATGTCATCTCCTTGAATCCTTTTGAAAACCTAGAAATGCAGACCTAACATTAATTTTTACAGATGAGGGATTTGGAATTCACATGGACTTTGGGGGACTTATCAAAACTCAAATAATAAGTAGAAATCCAATTTGTCCTGGATTGGTTGTCCTATCTAGGTTATCAACCTCAAAGTTATTTTTTATGTATCATGATTTATGCTTCACCTTATAGTCAATCAAATGTATTTTAATTAAGGTAAACCTAAATGTTTTGAAGAACATTAATGGAGAGATATTATTAGATTATTTCAAGTTATAATAGCATTTCTATGGTTAATGAGATTAGATTAGATAATATATAAGAAATTACTTTTTGAACTGTAAAGTGCTATATAAAGACTCTCGGTACTTAACACATAGCCAGTATTTGTTGAGTACCTATTATCTTCCAGCCACTATTCCAGGCTCAAAGTTTAGAGCGACAAACAAAATATACCTGATCCTTCCTGTTATGAAGCTCCTACTTTAGACTGGAGAATCAGGAAATATACAGGTAGACAATTAAGTGAGAGAAATAATGAGATTATTCATAGCCTGATGAGTGATATAAAAATTAAATTATGACGATGTAATAAAAACTGAGCTGCAGGAACAAGGCTGGTGGGAAGCATGGTGTCTCTAGATTGAATGGTCACCAAGGATCAAATGATGGCAAGTCATGGGTTGGCCTCTGGGAATAGCATTACATACAGAAACACACCCATGCATGTACATACACAAGTATGCACACACACATACATAGCACAAACTGCACAGAGTGCTCAAATGGCAAGAATAAGTTTGGAAGTTTCAAGGCACAGAAGGAAGGAGAGGCCAGTTTGACTATATCCTGGTGGACAAGAAGAGAATGGAATGAGAAATCAATGAGAGCTAGAGACAGGTTGAAGCCTCTTATAGTCAAAGATTGGAGAGCAGTCAATGCAATGATTCTCAAACTATCTGTAGAGAAGGACAAGTTGTTTTTCTGTTTTGTCTTGTAGTTCCAATTCAGTGTTAGGCTAATAATCTTGTAGACTCCAATAAAAATTAAAATGAGACTAGTGTACTGATGGGAAAATATTATAAAAATTGCTTAATACTTACATTGATCTTATTGTGGACCAGTAATAAAATGTTCATAGACCAGAGATGGTTTGGAAACAGCATTTTTTTTAGCTCTGATTGAGAAGGTATGAAGCAGAATAATAAGCAATCTAATATAAATATAACATAATATAAATGTGTGTGTGAGTGCGTGTGTGTGTGTGTGTGTGTGTGTGTGTGTGTAAAACCACCAATGAACCTTACAGCCTAAAGTGATGAGAAATATCTCTCCCATTGGTCCATGGACAGGATTCATTACTTTTTTCCCCAGGGATATCAGAAGTAGTTCACATTAAAGTTTGATTTTGTCTTGTACTTAAATAATAATAAAAAGAAACAAAACAAAATAAAACATAATGCTGAAGTCAGAGAAAATAGTGCCTCTACAACATTCCAGAGCTAAATTTTATATTTAATAATAGATCTAAACATAGACTCCTATATGTAAATTAGTATTTTTAGAATCTGCTCACAATGAATCTATAATGATGGTATTTGGGTAAAAAGCCTCTCCTGCTTTTGTCCCTCAGATTGTAGAAGAGATTCAAGATAAAGAAAGTCTTGTACACATAATAAAGAAAACCAGTTTTTATTTTAAAAAATCCTGAAGTTCAAAAAGGTTAATTCTGCTCAAGTTCTTCTACCTAGGAAGAGGGAGAATTGAGAATACAGGGTATTTTGTTTGTTTGGGTCTTGCTAGTTATGTGTAATCCAAATCTCTCATGATATGTGCTTGACACTAGGTTAAAAAAATAAAAGTTAACTTATCCCCCTGTATATTTTACTTCATATTTCCTGACTTCACATTTTTTCTATGCTGCCAATATGTTGTAAGTACTGTATCAAGTGTATTCCAGTCGTATTTCTTAAAGAATCAAGTCATTTTCTAAGTGACATTAAAATCTGCTTAACTTTAATTATGAATTTGGGGAAAAAAGACACTTAAAATTATAGATTATATTTGAGATCCTCAGATCTGATAGACCCTATTTCACTTTTTACATCAAATGCTAGAAGTATTGACATCTTAATAAAAGCAGATTTTACAAATGAAATGCTTTAAAGGCATTAGGAAAGATGCATTGAGTAACAAATGTGTGCCATGTTTTGCTTGCATTGGGCTTCCCCCTTGAAACAATTGCATAAATTATGAGAAAACACAGACAAATTATGAGGGCACTCTTGATGTGGCTAATAGAATCATTGATATGAATAGCAAGGAAGACAAATGGTACATAGCATACAACAGTCACGTACCAGTGCTCTCAACTAAGGGCCTAATCAATTAAAACCTCCTTTTGTTAAATAGTACTAAATTATACTTCATAAAAGAGCTGAATGATACAAGCAGTTTTTTATAACTATAAAACTATAAATAAGCTGTTCTTATCAAAGGTGGCCTGTGTATCATTTAAATCCTCTCTTTGATATTGGATACATGGGCATTTTACCCACATGTGTCCCATTCTCAGCCAAGATGTACCCTGCCTTTCAGTCACAGGCTCTTCTCCATTTATGAAGCCCCGATGTCTGTCAGTGACCATTTCTACCTTCTGTCTTAGGAAAAGACTTGTCTCTAATGTACTTTTTAAAAAATCTTTATTGGAATATAATTGCTTTACAATGGTGTGTTAGTTTCTGCTTTATAACAAAGTGGTACATATACATATACACATATACATATATCCCCATATCTCCTCCCTCTTGCATCTCCCTCCCACCCTCCCTATCCCACCCCTCTAGGTGGTCACAAAGCACTGAGCTGATCTCCCTGTGCTATGTGGCTGCTTCCCACTAGCTATCTATTTTACATTCGGTAGTATATATAAGTCCATGCCACTCTCTCACTTCGTCCCAGCTTACCCTTCCCCCTCCCCGTGTCCTCAAGACCATCCTCTACGTCTGTGTCTTTATTCCTGTCCTGCCCCTAGGTTCTTTATAACCTTTTTTTTTTTTACATTCCATATATACGTGTTAGCATATGGTATTTGTTTTTCTCTTTCTGACTTACTTCACTCTGTATGACAGACTCTAGGTCCATCCACCTCACGACAAATAACTCAATTTTGTTTCTTTTCATGGCTGAGTAATATTCCATTGTATATATGCATGGAAACAACCTAAGTGTCCATCGACAGATGAATGGATAATGTACTTTTTAGTTTTTGTTGTTGTTACTGCTGTTCTTTCTCTTTGCCTGTTCATTCATTTTTCATTAGCTATAAGGAACACAATGAACATCCAGTTTTATTTTGTATTTTGGAAATTTTGTTATGTTCTGGGAATATGCTTCCTATTCTCAATGAAATCCTAGTTTAGCATCTTACAGACAGATTTCTTAAACTTATACAACACTAAAAAACAGATGTTGTGAATCTAAGCCTATTCTAAAATAAAATGTTTATCTAATAAAATAAAAGCAGTTACTGAAAATACCATCTTAGCAGTATAAAAATGATTAAGCATGAGGGCTTTGTTTAAATCCAAGCTCAGCCATTTAATAGCATTAAACAAAACCATAACTTTGGAAACATTATATAAACCTTTCTTTCATTACTTCCAAAATAAAAATGATAATAGTGGAGATGAAGAAGTTTATTTAGGAAACTTAAACTCCCACGCTTATTGAAATGGGAGTACTGGATATTGACTGAGAAGTACCACTCCTGCTTAATGTGTTAATATATATAAAGGTTTCAGCTCGATACTTAGCACACAGTGCCTACTCAATAAATGTTGGTGTTATGGCACTACTTGTAGTTGTAGTTGTAGAAGTAGAAACAGTAGTATAATACTGCTACTGCTGTGGCTATTACTATAATACTCCATGCTGGCAACATAATGAATGCTGAATAAATGAATATATGAATCAACAAATAGATTAAGATTTGAATCTTTTTCAAAAAGGAATAATATATATGATAGTGGAGAAGGAAAAATTTTATATGAATTCTCATTCCAAAGGATTTGGATCAGAAAACCTAAAGCTACTTAGATGATCACCTGTTCAATTCCCTCATCTATGGAGAAAAAACTGAGTTCAAGGAAGACTCAGAATTCTGTCAAAAGTCACATAGTTCATGGCAGAATAAGGCTCCCTTGGATTTAATTATGTGACAGGTCAGACATCCGCATGCATACCAGGATGTATAATATTTTTCTCACAATGGTGGAAGTGGTTAATATATAAATTATAAATATAATGTATGTGTATATTTGACATATTATGGGATTCTGTATAAACTCCTCTAAAGGTGTAATTGTCATGGAAAGAAAGATGAATATATGTCCATTCATATTTGTAAAGTTTGCTTAAAAATAGGAATAGTATTATTTATAAAACATCACATGTTGATTAAAAATTGAATGAAATATAGGGAAGTAATCAGTTTCATTATCACGCTTACATTGTCCATATCCCAAACCCACATGCCGATTTCCTCCGAGGGAGCCCATGAGTATCTGATAGGACAGCTGCCTGTGGAGATTTTGTAATGTCTTGTTTTTAGCTAATTTCTTTCAATCAGAAACTTCATGACCATTGGAAAAATTCCTGATCATTGGAATTAAGTTGTCCATTAGAATTGTCTTGATTGTTGGCTTTATGTTCTTATAAACAGACACTTGGCAAAAAATAGAGAAATGTTTTTGATGGTACAAGCAGAGAGGAAAACTCTTGTCCTGTCTCCTCTTCCTTGCAATCCTTGTTATGAGGAATGTATTAGGCCCAAACTTAGCTCACCAGATGCCTTGATTCATTAATTCTTTCATACATTCATTCCATAAATTCTCATTCAATACTTTCTCTGTGTTTAAGACACTAGGAATACAGTAGTTAATATTGTTTCGTACTAGTCCTTATGGAGTTTATGGTCTAATGGAGGATGTAGGTAAGTGCCCAGTCATTTGAGAGCACATAGAAAAAACACCTAATAGACTTGGAGGACTATGGAATGCTTCTCAGAAAAAAATGCCTTTGAAGCTGATACTTGGAGTAGAAATGAGTAAAGTGAAGGGTATCCCAGGAAGAAGGATCAGCATGGGGTAAAGTCAAGTAGTAGAAAGGACATGGGGAATTTCAGAGAACTGAAAGGAAGAAAGAATAAGACATGGGGAGCTGTGAGAGGTATGGCTGGAGAGAGAAGTAGGAATTCAATGAAAGAAGACACTTTTTAAGACATAATAAGGTCTCAGATTGTGACCTTATTGATGTGTGTGTGTGTGTATACATGCACATGTATGATGCACACACACACAGTCTATGTATGTCTTTGTGCATAGACTCTGAGAATGTGTGTATATATAGTACATGCCAGCTAATTAGCAGTTAGATATATAGAAGCTCAGTAATGGATTTCTCATGACAGATTTTACAATCACTTACAATCATCTCCTCCTCTTCATGTAGTAAATCTTCATTTAAGTCTGAAAACAGTTTTGAAGAATCTGTCTTCCACAATGCTTTCTGGATAGCACATTAAATATATCTCAGGTACATTTTTCACATTTAATCTTGAGAGAAACTGGCAAAATGGGAAATCAAGTGAAGACTACAATTATTGCTCACGAACTTTTGATAATATTGTCTGCAAATGTCTGTTCATATTCATATATGAGCACAAGCCTGCCAGAATGTAGAGACATATTTTTCTTCCATTTCAAAATTCCATTATTCTATGTCTGTTTCTAAAGTCTGATTAACAATGACAGCATGTTGGAGGGCATGCTTGTCTAACGTGATTGTAATTCCATGAGTTGGAAGGCCCTTTGTTTCAACAACAATTATTTATGGAGAAATGCTTTCTTAGAATCAGACAGCACAAAGGTTGTATTTGCTGGAAGGACACATAAAGACAACTTCACTCCAAATTAATGAATTCAGTTTGTATTTCTCTGTGCAACACAGATGGACAAAACTATCAGCCAGTTAGAAGATGGTGAGATGCAAACAGTAAGAAACATTTATGTTCATGTAATGCTTTAGTTTCTAACAGGCTTCAGAGCTGACCCCCACAAAGACCTGTGTAGTTGTTAGGACGGGAATTCTCATCTCCATTCAACATATAAGGAAACGTCATTTAAAATAGTTAAGCATTTTACCAAAGACCAATAGAGAGTAAATTGCATAGCCAGGGTTAGAACCCAGACCATCTGACTCTCAGATCTCTTTACAATGATCTGGCTCCCTCTGTGGAACATGGTTCTCCCCATCTACTTAATTCATTGCACAGCTCAAAAAAATTATTTTCCAAAAGAATTGTATGGCACTAAATTTCCCAAATGTGTGTGCCAAAATATGTTGATTAAAGAAAGAAAATATTGGTTTATAAATTCTCCTGTATAATATTGTAACTGACTACCCAAACCCAGCACAGCTAACTTTATCATGCTGTATGTCAATTTTCAACTTTACTTCAAATCACATGCTTATTGCCTAAGTAGTGTGGTGAGGGAAGAGTAATATGGGTCATATTCTCCATTTCCAAGTTACAATATATCTCAGTGGTAGGAACAGTAATGACTCACTGTTCCTACCACTGCTCAAATATAATTCCTTGATTCTTAGTTGTCATAAATGTGATAGATTGTGCTAAAAATGAATTGATACACAAATATAAAGCCTATGTCAGGATTTGATTCATTCTGTAAAAGTTTGAAATTAATAATAATTACTATTATTATAAAATAAATGTACAGACATATTTTGGTCTACCTTATAAATGCTATGTCAAGAAAAGATTTTTCACCTTTATGAAAACTATATTGCCAATTTGTTATGTTTCTGCTTTACTTTTTGTTGTATATATCTTGTTTATTCTTTATAACCACAGATTCCCTCATATTGTTATTTAGTTTAAAATTATTTCCTTTCCCTTTCTATAAGGCATAAATTTTATTTATTCTATAAACGGAGTTATAGTAGCCAAATATATATCTACAGAGGTAATAAAAATTAAAATTAAAAAGTTACAGGGCTTCCCTGGTGGCGCAGTGGTTGAGAGTCCGCCTGCCGATGCAGGGGACACGGGTTCGTGCCCCGGTCTGGGAGGATCCCACATGCCGCAGAGCGGCTGGGCCCGTGAGCCATGGCTGCTGAGCCTGCGCATCCGGAGCCTGTGCTCTGCAAGGGGAGAGGCCACAACAGTGAGAGGCCCGCCTACCGCAAAAAAAAAAAAAAAAAAAAGTTACATTGTTTTACACATAAGAAAGTAGCAATTTCAAAATGTCACCCATTGGTGATGTTATAGCCTAGTATACTCATTCATTGCCTATATCATTTAAAGTATTACACTCTTTTGTAAAGCAATATTGTAGTCTGTAGCAAGAGCTATGATGATACTTTTAATTATCAATCAAGTTATTCTACTATTTTAATTTACCTAAATTTATAAATCAACAAAAGCAGAAACTACATTAGTGAAGTACTTATTGTCGTATTATGAATAATATGAAGGAAGAAAACAGTAAAAATAATCTAAACAAAGTATTACATAAAGAGATAATTTAATAAATTATGTATATATGTGTATATCTATATATATCTCTCTATATAGATATATAGATATATCAAAAGACGAACATATTTCAGTGATATAGATAGAAAACTGTTAATTCTGGAGATTGGCTGGGTTGTCATTGTGAGTGGATTAAATGTTGGCAATAATGGGTCAGCTGATGTCCAGTTGTATGGTCAAGAGTGGTATAGGTGATGTGGCATTTGAAGAATATATGGGCTAGTATTTCATAATTAGCGCTAAGATTACAAAAGGTCACACATAGTGAGTGCTCTGATTAGAAAAGATATTTCCAGGAATGTCTCATGGGACCATAGGGATGGTTGAGAGAACACTGATGAAGAAGAATGAGGCTCAGCAGGATGATGGGTCCAAGAAGCCCCTCAATCTAAAGTGGATGGAGAGCTGGGACCATTCTGGGAAAAAAGAACCATGATAAGGCACCACACACATCACCAAACTCCAGAGAACAAGAGACCTGAAGTGAAACACTCTTGCTCAGCATGCCATTGTCACAGAATCTGCGTTCATAAAAGATGTATGAGAGAAGTGTTTGTCATAAAACATTTGATTGCAAGTGGCAAAAGAAAGCAATTCAAAATGACTTGAGGAGAGAAAAACCTACAAGTCCAAAGGCAGGCTGACTGTTTAGCACAGAGTAAAAATATGTCCATCTTCATCTTTTGGTTCTGATTTTCTGTTAGGTTTTATTCTCAGGCAAGCTCTACTTTCACTCTAGCAAGACAGCCACAAGCCCAGGATTATGACCTATCAGCTAGGCAATGTTACTGGAAAAAGAGGTTCTCCATCTTGGTTACTAAAAAATAATAATAAAATAAAATGAAATGAAATCCTGGTATTTAAACATATTCACCTGACTGGTCAAATATCCTTCTTAAGGCAAGTATAGTAATTAAGTGATTGGAATTCACTTAATAAGCTTGAACGTTGTCATATTGCCACCTCTGGAATTGAGGTAGGTGGCAACCTTATCATATATAAGTAGAGGGAAAGTCTCTCAAAGGCAAGTTGAAACCACTTGAATAATGTGGGATGAGTAGTGTATCCATCTGGTTTGGAGAGAAAATACGTGATAATCATAGCAGAGTTTAATAAGTGGACTATTTGGAGAGGGAAGATGCAAGACATTTAGGCATAAAGGAGCATCATGTGGAGGGAACAAAACAGAAACCCAGGAGGAGTTGTGCCCCAGCAAAGAGGGACTAGATAGATAGAAACCCTGCCCTCAATTTTCTCCAACCATCCTAGCTCCTGATGTCAATTATCATCAGGAAACTCCAATCACAGGTATAGGGCAAAAAACCATAACAGGTTACAGAGTAGGTTGGCGAAGGACCATGTGAGGAGGTGTAAAGACAAAATATCAAACACAGATAATAAATGGGAAAACAGTGGCTGTTGTTCATGGCACTGGGACCAGCCTGGGGCTGTGCATGTGTAAAATCACTGGTGTGGTGTGGTATAAGAGAAATCAGAAACTGGTAACAGTGAGTCATTGGAAGTTAACGCATTTGAGTTGAGGGATGTTTTAGGTCCCGCAGGTTTTGAAGAAGGGCAGCACTTAGAACCATTCAAATTAAGTAAAATAAGTGAATCAACATATAAAAGGTGGCCCTCCTTTATGTAAACCATACTGACCATATGTGACTGTTTTTTTCTGATCTCTAACTCCACAATACTTTCCCTCCCTGAATTCCTATATTATTTATTGTCCATGCCATCAGTCAAGATCTCTCCACATTCCCATGCAGTGTATGCTGCTATTGTGATGATTAATTTTAGTGTTCAACTTGACTGGATCACAGGATGCCCAGGCATTTGGTCAAACAGTATTCTGAGTGTGTCTGTGAAGGTGTTTCTGGATGAGATTAACATTTGAATCAGTAGACTGAGTAGAGCAGATAGCTCTCTCTAACAGGGGTGGCCCTCATCTAATTGAAGGCCTGAATAGAACAAAGAGGCTAATCCTTTTGCCGGTAAGAGGGAACTCCTACCTGACTGCTGAGCTGGGATACTGGTCTTTTCCTGCCTTTGGACTTAAACTGAAATATCAGCTCTTCTTGTGTGTTAAGCCTGCTAGCCTTTGGATGGGAATTTACACTCTCCCAGTTCTCAGGCCTTTGGACTTGGACTGGGATTACACAATTTCCAGCTTACCTACTGCAGAGTTTGGGACTTCTTAACCTCCATAATCATCTGAGCCAATTCCTTATAATAAACCTCTTTCTATATAGATACATCCTGTTGCTTCTGTTTCTCTGGAGAACCCAAACTAATACAACTACATATGCAAAGATTTCTTCTACACAACTATTAGCTGCATGAGTTCAAGGCCAATGACTTATGTGTCAGTAAATCATATGTCCAGGTATATAGACATTGTTTTACTTATCAGTAGTTTGTTGGATCCTTGGTCTTCTTTCACTACCATTTGTTCATACAGTCTGTATTCTTAAAAGTAGATGTGAGGGCTTCCCTGATGGCGCAGTGGTTGTGAGTCCGCCTGCTGATGCAGGGGACACGGGTTCGTGCCCCGGTCTGGGAAGATCCCACATGCCGCGGAGCGGCTGGGCCCGTGAGCCATGGCCGCTGAGCCTGCGCGTCCAGAGCCTGTGCTCTGCAACAGTAGGCCACAACAGTGAGAGGCCCGCGTACCGCAAAAAAAAAAAAAAAAAAAAAAAGTAGATGTGAGTTTGGTTAAATAAAATCTGTAGCAAGTCCAGTGCAAAGGCACTGTAGTAATTGCTATTTGTGGGCTTGATATAAAAATGTTAAAATAGAGGATTTCTCCCTTCCAGACATTTCCTAATGTCTTTAAAAAATTTTTAGTTTGCTAATTTGAGCTTTATTAATACACTGTCATAGAGTATGTAATCACAGGTGACTTCCTTTTTCATTGAATGTTACAAAAATAAGTTTACCCTTTTTTTTGTAGCTTATTTTGTGGTTGTATAATATTCCACTGAGTAAGTATATCATAATTAAATCAACCATTTATAAATCTTTGTTTTATTTTAGCTCCTAACTAGTATGAACAAAAATATCTCTAAGGCTTTTACCTAGGGATTTCATTGTAAGGTCATAAATTATGCAAATGCTAAAATTTGTGAAATAATACAAAACTATTTCTTAAAATGATTTTATCATTTTATACCTCTCTCTATCCATCTTTTCAGCACTCAGTATTATCAGATTTCCACTTTTTACTGGTCTAGTGAGTGTGAAATTGATTGTAGCTTGCATTTTCTTGATATCCAGTAAGGTTGAAAATCTGTTCCCATGTTTCTCAACCATTCCTTTTCCTTGTTGGAGAGATGGCTATTTATGATTTTTGTCTTTTTTTTTTTAATAAAAAAAGGCTATTTTTTTCTTATTGATTTGAAATTGTTCTTTATATATTCTTGACATCAATTGTATATCAATTTCACGTGCTACAATTATATCTGTCATTTGTGGGCTTCCTTTTTTACTTTATGGTATTCGTTGATAAACACAATTTTTTAATTTGAATGTAATCAAATGTTTGAAATGTTGGTTCTATGTGAGTGTTTAATGTGAATTACTTAGGTAATCCTTTCACTTCCCAGAGACAATACAAGTATTCTTCTATATTTTATTCTAAGGGGTTTAGGAGTTTGGGTTTCATATTTATTTCTTATTCCATTGCTGTATGTGTGAGTGTGTTTGTGTGTGTTTTGTGACATAGAGATGCAGTGAATTTTAAAATATGTATAACCTGTTGTCTCAACACTGTTTATTGAATGATATCCCCTTTCTGCAATGATTATCATGCTATATAGGCAGAGTTGCTAAGTTTATATAGCCCCTAAATAAGTTCCTGTAATATCTGTTGTCTTGCATTGGTCACTTTATCAATCCCTGTGTTAATACCATGCAATAACCTCTGCTTCTTCTATGTTTTTGCTTTTTCATATAAAAATTTTATATGAAAATTCCTCAAAAAATCCCTTACATTTTGAGTTTAATTGCATTAAACCTATGGATCAATTTGGCAACATTTCTCCTTGGTATATTTAACCTTTTTATCTTTGAATACATGTATCTCTTTATTTAAAGTATACACTGATTTTCTTTATCCTGGTATCAATGATGCCTATGATTGTGACTGGCACATAATATTTGCATGTAAACATGTCTAAATGTAAAAGTGGAAAATATTAATGGATATTAGGACTGATGTGACCTAAAGGGAGAAATAAGTTAAACCATTAGCTGACTTAAAAATTCTCTTTACAACATTCCATCAAAGGGTTGTCTTGTCTCTGTTTGGCACTGCCGTTGACAGGGCGCTTACTACCTGCTAAGGAAGTTTCTGAAGAACAAATGTTTTTAAAAAATCAGTTTCTCACCTTGTTCTAAAATTATCCATTCAGTTTGGCTTATTTATAAAATTTCACATTATTTCCTTTTAGATTTTCATTTAGCTCAGTTTTTCTTTTTAGCTGCCATTTCCTTAACCTCTTCTTACCGATCACAGATTTGTTCTTTCTTATTCTTTGTAATTTATAGAATCTTCTCATTTGAAACAAAAACCTTTGAAACACCACTTATCAAAGGTTCAGTATAAGTCCATGTGTCCAGCTTCATCCTTTGTATTTTCTCTCTCACCATTCATTTATGACACATGGAGATCATATTCTAAGCCTTTATGTGTTCCATCTTCCATGTTTTGTGATTTACACAGCCATGTTATAAACCCATCAAAGCCTTCATTATTCCCCATTTATGTGACTCTGTATGAAACGTTCATTGTCATTTATTAATATTTAAATAAGCCATTCCTACATTCTTTTTTATTTTAACGCTGTCACACTGTCTACTTTGTCTTTCCTTTTTTTCTGGTAATGGGATTACTTCTGACTTCTACACATACACATGTCAAAAACTAAGGCTATGCTCCCTATTTACCTGTGCCATAGGGGACTTTTCCAAGGCTATCAGCAATTTTAATTAATCAAATGGGTGAGGCTGGAGGCTGCTTTTGAATCCCAAGCTTCCTTCATTCAAGACAAAAAAAATGTAGAATCATAATTTTATAGCTTTTAAATAAATTTAGTAGATGAAGAACTTGAGATCAGAGGAAGCCAATTCATATTGTGCTATTGTTTCATTTGTTTAAGAAAGTATTTCAACTTATTAAAAGAATGTCTGGAGTAAGGGCAGGAGAAGCTCTTCTAAGACATTCTGTATTTCCCATCCTTGTAACTTTGCTGAGAACAGTATAGATGCTCAATATATTTTTATCAAACACATTTACTGATATAGGGTATTTTGGAAACAGGACTACATGTCAGGTCTGATATTTCTTTTACAAGAATTATAAATGTAGAAAAATGCAACTGGCAAATTAAAAGTCTCCATGATTTTTATTGCAGTCAGTTGATTTTTAATAAAAAGGAAAATTACTGCATGAGAGGATCCAGCTCTATTAGCATGCATTTAAATATTTTCCAATATTAACACTGCATTCCATTGTGACCTGCCTGCTGATTTTGATCCCAGGCAGCAAGCTGAGACTTCTACCTTTGCTCAGCTAAGCCTTATGAGCACATACTCTCTCTCTCTCTCACTCCAACCCTCACTCTCCCTCTCTTTCTCTTCTCTCTCTCTCTCTCTTTCTGTTTCACATCTAAGTCCTGGACCCGTACTGTAATTTGCCCAATGCAGCAGCCATTCTCATTCCCTTCCCAATAATTATACCAAGGACAGAAAATGCCCCTAAATTAATCCATCACACTGGCACAGATTCTAATGAGTGGGAAATGCCAAAAATGATCCATTATCACTGCAGTTGGAAAATCATTTCTCAGTTCAGCCTGAGCAACCAGTAAAAGAAATCTCTGAAGCATACAGTGAAGGCTGGATGTAGAAAGCAATCCCTGGTCCTGGAGCTGCCTCGGTGGGGCACTAACTGATTTATATGTCCACACAGCTATGCCCATCCGCATGTACAGACATTACCCCAGAGTACCTGTGTGTGCTCATCCTGGGTTTTGAAAAACTAGATTATTCTTCCTGGGTTGAGTTTTAAAAGGTCATTTGACCAAAATGCAATGCCACAGTGCCCTCAAGTGGTGCAACATATTTCGAATAATTATTTCTTGGTGTCAGGATTCTTGCTTCAGAAATTATTTCTTGGTGGCAGGATTCTTCTCTTGTTTTTAAGAGAAGGTAAAAGATATGAACAACAGCAGCAACAAAATCTTTCTGCACCTGCCTACTCTCATTTTTTAAATTGGTCGCCTTTCTACATTGTCTCATCTCACTTTTTTCCCCATCCCTAATCTCCAATAGTTCTGTATTCCTTTAACTCACCTTGCAAAGGTGGCAGACCAGCCACTCCACCCAAGGTCTGTGTTGTCAGTGTAGTAGTCTGATGAGTCAAGGACACTACTTTCTCCACTTCCCCTACCACATGGGGGAGGTAATATGAGAAAAGTGCCAGAGGAACAATGTCCCAACCCCTCAGATGTGTAAAAACAAATGTGAAGATAATCAAGATCTTTATATTGACCTCTGGTGAATTTATACTTTGTGTGTAACTAAATTCAAAATTTCTCAATTCCATTTCGGGAATATTCCTATCAGTTCTGAGTTTCTCTTTGGACTGCTCAGAGAAAAATGCAAATATCTTTAAATCGTTACTTTATTTGATTAATCAGTTAAGCAATTGCATTAATCATTTTAAAAATTTTATTCCATCATATTTTATGTATTTTCCCCCAATAGTCAGGGCTCACAGATTTCACTATGAGAAATGTGGTGTCAATTTCACACATGGCCCTTTTTGAGAAGTAAGAGTTACATGTGCAATTTTTCTTTATTTGCATTTTAAACCATTGTGCAATTCCAGTTAAGTGTGGAAGAATCACTTATCAGGAAATTACTATCAAAAGGAAAAGTCTAGATGTCACTGTTGAATGGTAACTAATAATGAAATAAAGTAAGTTGGTAAATTTTGTGGGTATATAATATAATATACACACATGTAATCTGTTTTGTGAAACAAAAGAAAAAATAAAAATAACTGCAGAAAATTTGCATTGCAGTGACCACAAAAGTGAAATTCATGAGAACTGAGTTTGACTAAATAGAACAGAGGATCCAGGGGGATATGAAGGGTGTTTGCAATATGCCCATATACTGAGTCATGAAGCTCTTAGCTTATGAGAATGATGATGGGAATAAAAGAGCATGCAAATATTTAAGTATTACTCTTAGTCCTTATTTCTTGGCTATTCTTCCAACAAAAAAGGAAGGGGTTATTTTAATTCATGAGGTTAGAAAACGATGGAGTTATACAACATGGTTACCTTTGAGCCAGGTTAGACAGCCACATTATGTAGTATTTCAGAGCAAAAGCTTCAGCCATTAGACAAACCAGCTACATAATCCAGGCTCTGAGACATGAGTTCCATGAGTCCATGAGTTCCTGTGTGACCATTTTTAATCTCTGAGACTCTTCCTGAATAAAATGAGAATACTTAAGAATACCTACATCATAATGTCATTGCAATAATTCAAGGACACAATATCTGTAATTGTATAAGCATAAGAAAAAGCCTGGTATATCTAAGGCACTGTGCCCAGCATAGTAAATAGCCAGCCAGTTTAATTTTAATTTAATTTAATTTTTGTCATTTATCGACCATTTCAGACTAAAGAAAATGCTTGAGCAATGCATTACATTGTGGGCCTGGATAAGTAGTTTCCATATGCTCCAATCACAGGAAACAGGCTGCAGTTCACTTTGGTTAGATCCAGGTCAGAGAAAATTTGAATAGTGAAGAATTACTATTTTAAAATGACCTTGATTTCCACAAATAATGAATTCATAGTTTACTTGGGTCTCAGTGCTGTCATCTTAAAAATGGGGAAAATGGGGAAAATAAATTTTAGGTCATTTCAGTTACTAAAATATTAAATATATTAATTTGTTTAATATATACTAAAATATTTTAGCATATATTAATACTATAATGTAGCAGAAATCTGTCACATTATGAAGAAAGAATTAGCTCAAACAAAATACAGTATTATGCTAAATAAGCAGATGTAAGATCTTGAAAATCTCATATATTCCTCTCAATGAAACCCACAATTATAGTAAGGTACGACCAGAAATCTTAAAAGGTATATATTAAATGTGACAGATTCTCTTAATTTTATCAATAAACCGTCAGTGACTGTTGGTTACAAGGAACTTCCCTGGGTTTTAAAGATTTGTTTGGTCACAGATTTTATTTAATCATATTCTCTAAGTATGACCATGTGTCACCTATACACAGTCTTCACTTAACCTCTAGCAGCGGGTTATATCAGGTCTGAGTGAAGTGTGTTCACATACCGTGCCAGGCTCTGCAACACTGGCTTCCCTCAGATCTCTTTAAATGCATCTCCCACCACTTCTATCTATCTCCCTACAGCCCAGCCACATCTCACACTTTATCTCTGTCTGATCTTGATGGGCCATTTAATGTCACAAGTCGTTGCTCTTCCTGTCCTGTCACCCATATTACCATGCTCTTTTCATACCTAGCAACATCCCGTTATTTGTAGCACTCATCCTAACTCTTTGATGTTGACTTCTCGGATCTCCTCCATCAGAATTGATTGCTCCTTCCCTTGCCTTCTTAGAGCACTTGGTGCTTTTTGCTAATAGTTATTTTGTTTGGCCTTACACAAATGACTTTATCCAGCCACTCCATTCATCCACACATCTATTCATCATTCCAATCTAGTGCTGGAAATATTTGCTTTACAGTATGTAGGAGAACAGTTTAAGGGTTAGGAATTCAGTCTATGGTTTCAGAGAAATGTGTCATGAGCTCTTTCTCTTCCACTTTCCACTCTGGACAATTTAACAACTTTAAAGCTCAGTTTACTCATCTGTAAGATTTGGGCCAACATCAGTGTGCTGACATTACAGGACTTCAGAGAAAACTGATTGAAATGGGCTTCAAACATTTATCCTGGACCTAGTAAACACTCAATACATGCTAGTAGCTGTTATGACTACTGTTATTACCATTCTATCTCTCTATGCCAACTGCGAATTTTATATCTGTCATCCAGGCCTCATTCCTGAACTTCAAACATATACATCCAACTGTCCTCTAAGCATCCCAATTTTAGTATCCAAGTGACATGTAAAACTAACCTCTCAAAAGTTGAAATGCTGATGAGCCCTCAAAACAAAACCTGCTTTTTTATTCAGTTGCTCCATCTCCATTTACATCTAATACATGTGCATGTTATTTTTCCCATAGCTCACTGATGCTCAGTTCATGGAAAGTATCTCAATTCAGTAAGCTAGGGCAGTAGCAGGGTTCACCTCATTTGTTTTCCATTTTTCAGTGATCACTATTTGTTATTGCATTGTGTCTAGCGTTGTGAAGTTTTTTGTTTTATATATTATTATGATGATGATTATGACGATGATGGTGAAGATGTTACAATTATCTACTTTTTTGGGGGGAGTGAAGGTAAACATAATCTCTTTCTACCACATTGGTCCAAAATGCTAATAGTATCCTTAGATAAGTAAGGCAGTCTTGCATTTCTCTGATCAAAATTCATCCATGACTCACTTTCTTCAGAGACAAAGTCAAGTTTGTAATAGTGGCCTACCAAGCCTGTATAGTCTTCCCCTTCACTGCTTCCCTGGTCTTATTTCTTCCTATTCCTAACTTTGCTCCAGCCACATTGACCTTTCATCACTCAGACATTTCAGTCACTCTCTATCCTTAGGGTCTTTACACTGGCTAATGTCTCTGCCTGGATGTTATCTACTTCCTCCTCTCCAACTTCCTTGGCTCATACATCTCTATGAAAGATTTTCTCATGTGTCACTTCTCTGTGAGGCTTATCTTCACACCATCTTATTTAAAATTGCAAACTCCTTCTCTCCTGCTTTTCTGATCCATATTGCCCTTGCTCTACATTTATTTTTTTCCATAACACTTATCACATTGCAACACACTAATTAAAACACTAAGTATTTAGTCATTTCTCATCTTCACTCTCATGACCACACTCTTGCCAGAGGTAAGTTCTATCAGGGAAGAATTCTTTCTTTTTTTTTCACATGTGTCTCTATGCTGAGCACATTTGTTGCAGCTGCTTAACAAATATTTACTGATTAAATTAATAAACCCTACAATCTTATGGAACCAGTGCGTTTATTACAAAATCAGAAGAATATCTTAACCATTGTTACCAAAGACTTAAAATCTAATGCAGGAAAAAGAGAACTCAACCAACAGTAAGATTTAGTGTAGGGCATTTGCAAACTCTATTCCACAACTAGAATGTGATTTTTTTTTTTTGAGGATAGTAAGTGAATCTATGTTTTCCCAAGGATTGGTGATTTTTATGCAATAAGTGTCTATAAGGCCTTAATATATTTATCTTATCCTAATCTCTTATAATCTTTTTGCATTATATGCATTCCATTTATGTATAAGGTTTCTTAGAGGAAGAGAGAAGGACATAGGTATAAAATCTCTGATTACCAGAAGTGGAATTGCCATGAGTAGAGATTTAAGCACTAGCCATAAGCTCCAGCTATAATTAAGAATAAGAGGTCCATGTGGCAATGAATTGAGGCCTCCTGCCAGTGGCCAGCACCAACTCGATAGCTGTATGAGTGAACCGTCTTGGAAGTAGACCCTCCATCCCCAGTCAAGCCTTCAGCTGATCACAACCCCACCTGACAGTGTAATTTCAATTCATGAGAGACTGGAGCTGGATAAGCCTAGCCAAGCTGCTCCCTAAATCCTGACATACAGAATCTGTATGAGATGATAAATGTTTATATTTGTTTTAGGACACTATTTTTTGAGGTAATTTGTTGTACAGCAATACGTAACTAATACATATGGTTAAAAAAAAAAGAATAAGAATATTTAAACTACAAGCTTCATTATACTGTATGAGGCTGTAGTTGGGGAAAGATTACTCCTGTTTACTACTTTCTACCCAAAGCCTGAATTGTTGAAGGACTAGGGAGAGGATAAATCTACTAAGAGAGAAGTAAAATATGTGGTTTATGAAAACCAGATACAGTAGGAAGTGGGGCTGGATATTGGATGGTACTTTTGAACCACAGGAAACTAAATCTTGCACCAAATACAAAGGGTTTTCACCATGTTCCAAGCAGGTCAAAATATTTAAGGCCATATTCTTAATAATACACACCATTAATTGTGCAAGCATTCAGAGCTCCTGACATGTCTTGGGCTCTCTAGTAAGTACTGAGCCATGCCTTTTGATGAGAAAGACACACTATTCATGACCAACAAACTTCCAAGTCTCATGCTCAGCATGTTTTGAATAGCTGAAGAGACATAATGTCTGCTCCAGCATTGCATGGGTTAACTTTCAGAGACCACCCTCACCTCTCACCTCTCCTTGGCCAAACCTGTATTAAAACAAACAAAAAAAAGCATAGTTCCATGTTTACTGCTTTCACCAATTTCTATCCCATATGCTTAGAAGTGAAAAATCTCATTTGCGTAGCACATTCAGATTGAAGAGTCAGTTATTTGAACTGGTTTTGTGATTTTTCTTTCCCCTACAGTATGTTTTCTTTGACTGCCTTTTGGACTTAAGCATGAAAGAGGGGGGTAGTCTGCATAACTTACTCAAAATACCTCTTTTCCAGTGTCATAGCCTCTCATGTTTCTCAGAATAATGAGCGAAATGCAAAGTGAGAAAGGCAACTCAAAACCAAAAACCAAACATTTAGTTAAAAAAAAAAGATAAATTATATAGAGAAAAGAATAGGCCAGATATTGTTCTGGGTTCTGGGAATATAAAAGAATATGTATCTCTTATAGGGAACTTACTATGGACTTTCAGACATGATTCTCAGTGGCTTTTATTTATTAAATCCTTTAATCCTCACAACAGTTCTGTGAAGTGAGATTTATTCTCATCCCTATTGCCCAGATGAGAAAAGGTAAGGCACAGGGAGGTTAATAATATTCCTAAGATTTCACAGGCATACAGTGCAGGGTCTGGGATTTGGACCTCTACAGTTTGACTGCAGAGGCCTGCTTAACTACTCTACGTTTATAGGAATTCAACATGCTCCCTATGCAGTTGTAAGAGCTTGTCGTGTGTGGAAAGGAGATAGATAAATCAGTATTTTGCTTCCAGCGATTATGAATGGCATGAATGATGACATTTGTGGATATAAGTGTGTGTTTAAACTATCATTCACCTGTGTCTATACCTCCTTTTTGTTTTTGTTTTTCTTTTCATATGAAATATTTACTTTGGAGTGGGTTTTTAAATGTCATCTGTTTTATAATCCCTGCACTAGCTTTAAAACTCTTCATGCTACTTGCAGTTGGGCAGGAGATTCTGTGTTGGAAAGTTGAACAAGAATAGAATATTGAATTAATGAGCTGGAAATTGGCATTTCTGTTAGAAATAATTTGGTGTTCCTGGGTACTTTGGGCCATTTCCTACATGGTTTAACTATTGTATTTTTTCAGGAAGATAATGTGGCTCATTCTAGCATGGGAAGTAAGATCAAGATAGCAAATAAGTCCATACCTACTATGTTTCTGAATATGTTTTGGGTAAAAATTTACATTTACATTATTGTTATTGTTAAAACCAGTTGCAAATGAGACTCTTATTCTGCAACACTAAGTATCAAGAAGGGATAAAGAAGATAAAGTTTCTAGATTCAGTTTTTCTAAAAACTAATTTTGCAAGACTGGGTAGGTTACTTCTTTCTCTCTTAACTTGTCTTTAAACAGGCCAGCGTGGAATAGATTGGGGAGACATAACAGGATTCTAGCAACCTACACAATAACCCTCTAGTGGGAGAGATAAGTTATTGGCAGGGACAGGTGATAGAAGAAGTATAAGCCATCTTACCTTCTCATTTTGAGCAGACTTCAACTTCTTGTGGCAATATCTGAATAATTTTTAATGATAATGTCTATTACATAGGATTCTTTCTAGTTTCTGTATTAGATGTTACTGCTTGTTTTTCAAATTTAGATGCCTTATTTTTATTAATATTTATGTTTTTTCCTTTTATGAGAATTTGGGAGACACTACATTGGAGGTGAATCAGTTGCATTGTTGAACCAGAAACCCATTATTTTATTTCAATATTATCTGATTCTGCAGTTTTTATCATTATACTCTTGTGATGTGATTTCATACCCATCTTTCATTTTTTATTTTTGTCTTCGCTTATTAGATTTAATTTTTTTATCTTTTAGTTTACTTCTTAGGACAGAAGCTTCAGCCTTAATTCTCCTATTCTTGATTGCTTGATTTTTCTTATTTCATTTCATCACTTAGTACTAACCTTCTAATAAATAGAAACAATAATTAATCAATGATAACTCTGTATATGCAGCATGTGTTGGGTGGATAAAGCCTACATGAATTTCACTATATTGCATCATTTGATTCTCAAAACAGTCCTCTTAAATAAGAAACATCTTTAAGTGTGTGTATATACATACACACACTACATCTATATGTGTATATCTATCTATACACATACACACACACTATATCTATATCTATATATATGAACATTCTCTGAGAAAACATATAGTCTGAGAATATATAGCAGACCCTTGAACATCATGGGGGTTAAGGACACCAACCTCCTGTGTCCTGAAAATCTGCCTATAACTTCATAGTCAGCCCTCTGTATACTGGGTTCCATATCCATGGATTCAACCAACAGTGGATTGTGTAGTATTATAGTACATATTTAATATGTACTATGAAAATAATCTGCATATAAGTGAACCTATACAGTTCAAACTCGAGTTGTTCAATGCTCAACTATAGGTATATGTGTGTATGTATATATATACATATATATGCATACACTCACAGAAATTACTGATATATTTTATGAACAAAGTCACAATCTTCTTTGTCTGCTTGGGCATTAACATTTACTTCCCTTTTTGACCAATGTTCTGAGAGATATCACACGGCTCACAGGTTTTAGAGAGACAAAATGCCAGCTCATATTTTAATTTTGATGACCCTTTTCATGTGATAAAGGATTATATGTTTCAAAGCATGGACAGCTGTCTTATATCTGCGTATCTTTAAAACAATCTTGTACTAAGGGCAACATTCGTGGTATTCTGTTCACTTTACAGTTGAGGAAGCATACTCAGAGATATCAAAAATGTTCCCTAGGTTGCTGAAACAGGCCAGGGTTGCTGTATCCAAACCTAGTCTTCCTCCAGTATGCTAACTATTGTTGAGTAGTTTCAAACTTGGGGGAAATAAGAAATTTAGTGTTATTCAACTTGCATTTTCAGGTACTCCTGCTATGGAAGGCATATTAAGGGATGACAAAAAAATAAAACCAATATTCTGCAAAATTACAATTTAATATGAAATAACTCTTACAATCTAATAGAGATAAGAGCTCTTTTAGCAATTCCAAATTATGGAAGAAAAAAATAGAATAAGATTAGTGCTTCTAATGAGTCATCAGCAACCATAAGTTAATCACACTAATATGTTTTGGTTGTAAGTGAAGACTATTTGTTTACTGGTTTGTGACAGCATTCCCCCAAAAGTCTGTGTCTACTCACAATCAAGGAAATTTGAAAAAGCTTGAAAATATAAAGTCAAACAATATGAAGCTCTATTTTATGGGCAAAAATATATATTTTATATTGTTTTTTAAACAGAATTTAATAAACTTACTTGAATTGTATCTTATAAATATACCCCTATTTTAGAAAGTATGTTTAACATTCAGATAGTATACAATGAAGAGTTTAATTTGTACCCTAAATGATGAAAATATCACTTTCTACTATTGGTTGTCAACCTTATTAAATCAGTTAAAAGCACCAATTGTCTTCTTCCTTTGTCATTTTATGCCAAAATTCCACATAAGATTTTTCCCTTGATGATTTTTTTAATGTGTGCTACCTCCACTTAACACTAATCTAACCATCTCAAAAGTCTTCTCAAATTTCATATAAAAAGAAATGTTTTCAAAGGCATAACACTGTAAGGATATTAGACTTTGGAAAAGCCTAATTTTGTGGTGCTAAAAAATGCAATCAACATGGAGATTTGGGTAAAATTATTAAAAACCAGAAGTGTGAATAATGTAGAGTATCCTAATTAGAGAAGCACAGATGTTGATTTATATGAAGATAAGAGTGCAAAATAAGAAACATCTAGCACAATTATATAGAGAACAGTTCAAGGAACCACAGGCAGAGGATAATTAACCCTTGGATTTCATTTGCGGTCTTTTTAGATCCTGTAATATGTTTAAGTTTCTGAAATTAATATATGCGCCTGGTGGCAATTTCCATTTCATGGATATGCTTCCTTGACTATACTCCAAATATATTTTCATTTGGATTAAAAATGTAGTATAATTCAGGAGTTGAATTAGGTAATTTTATCAATAGTTGCATATCCATTTTAATTGGAAAGGAAAAGGAAATGACCAAATCATTAACTAAAGTTGTACCTTAAAAATTTTAAATCTCATAAAGAATATATTCTAAATGCACTGAACCAAGTCTTTAAGTTATACGTGTATGTGTGTTCATCAAGGCACATTGAATACATATTATATGGTAAGCCCTGGCCCAAGTCCTGGGGAGAAAGAAATCCATCAAGCACAGTCTCCTGTGATCAACATCAGGTAGCTCCAAAGCTATGTCACCTAATCAGAGCACAGAGGATGGTCTCCTTATAAAGCCTATGATGTTTATTAAATGTTCGCTAAAAGGGATTATTCTTGAAAAATAAGGAGGAGTTAGGAAAGGAGACAAGTATGGAAGGGCATTTATGGCAAAGAGAATATCATTCTTAAAAGTATGGTGGTATGGTAGAGTTTTTGATGCATTCAATGGCAGTGATTAAGATGGCATTCCTAGGGTGTGTGTGGGGGGTGACAGGCTCACTGTTCACAGTTAATTCATGTCAAGACCTATGCAGAGTATAAACTAGGGACCATGCAAAGACTTTCAAATACATTGAAGAGGAGATTAGAAGTCACATAGGCATTTTATGCAGCCGAGTAATATGTTCACATTTGTAGTGAGTAGAATAGATTAAAGAGATAGAAACTGGGAGTACACACATTCATTAGTGGGTGAGTCAACAAGTATCCTTCCTCTGTTGCAACTGTCAGAAAAATCCAATTCATACTAGAGTTTATTAATGAGACTAAAAATGTCAAAGGGCAGTTGGATTCAGAGATTAAGCAATACCATTAAGACTTGATTTCTCTCCTGCTAAGTTGGTTCAGGCTTTTAATACATAACAAACTACCCCAAAACTTAGTGGCTAAAAGAATAAACATTTACACAACTCATGATTATGTAGGTCAGTAATTTGGTCTGGCTAGCTGAGCAGTTCTTATCTCAGCTGACGTCACCTTTTGGTCATGGTTCCATTGTGAGTCCGCTGGGTAGCTTTGCTTCTTACAATTTGCTGGCTGTCAGCTGAAGCTAAAGGAATGGCTGGGCCATGTGCTCAGCATCCAGCAAGCTAATCCTGGGCTTGATCACATGACCCTGGCAAGGTTACAAGAGTAAGAACAAGAAGAATACAAGGCATCTTGAGGCCTAGGATGAGGCTTGGAACTAGTCCAGAGATACTCATGCCACATTTTATTAGTCAAAGAAAGTCACAAGACTAGCCTAGATTGAAGGAGTTGGGGAAATTTAATCATGTTGATTGTGGGAGCTGTAAAGTAAAATTACAAAGAGGAATAGATATAGGGAGGGGTATAATTTTGGACATTTATGCAAATAAAAGTACCGTAGTCAATTTCTCCATCTCTAAATGGTACTCCTGGCACCGGCTATGGCTTTGTCTGACAATGGCAAACTGGATGTTTAAGTTCTGGCTGCAAATTTTTTCATCTCTGAGTAGAGTGTTGTTTTATTTTGCTGAATGTCTTAGTCTGCTTGGGCTGACATAACAAGTAGCATAGATTGTGTCTCTTAAAGTGAAATTTATTTCTCACAGTTCTGGAGACTGGGAAATCTGAGATCAGGGTGCCAGTGTGGTCAGGTTCTGGTGAGAGCCCTCTTTCTGGCTTGTAAGTGGATGTCTTCTTTCTGTGCCCTCACATGGTTGGGAGAATGAGAGAGAGAGGGAGGAGGAGAGAGGAAGAGAGAGAGCCCAAGCTCTCCTATGTCGCTTCTTATAAGGGTACCACCTTAATTACCTCCCAAAGGCCCCACTTCCAAATACCATCATATTGAGGATTAGGGCTTCAACACAGGGGGAAACAAAAACATTTAGTGTATAGCACTGGACTATTTCAGCATGTATGTCTCTGCCTGAATCAGATTTTGATTCCTCAAGTGTGGGTCATGTAATTCTCTTAAGTGGGGTGGGGATGGGATGGGGAGGAAGCCTATCTCAAACTCCATGGGCTGAGAGTAGGTAAGTTGTTAGACTGGTAGTGAAAACCATAGTTTTTTCCCCAAATATAGGGGCATAAAAATCAGGCAAGTAGAAAATATGCACTAAGTGATCTCATGGGGAAATTCTTAATTCCTGCATTTTTTATGCCAGGTAATTTCTATTTCTATGTTCAGTTGGTGAGAACAATAGAGCATCCACTGTAATCTAACACCTGCAATAGGAAATTTGTTCTAAGATTCTATGTTGGCATTTTGCTAAATTTTTTAAAAACTTATTTATTTTATTTATTTAGTTTTGGCTGCGTTGGGTCCTCGTTGCTGCGTGCGGACTTTCTCTAGTTGCCGTGAGCAGACGCTACTCTTCATTGTGGTGCACGGGCTTATCATTGCGGTGACTTCTCTTGTTGCGGAGCATGGGCTCTAGGCACGCGGGCTTCAGTAGTTGTGGCTTATGGGCTCTAGAGCACAGGCTCAGTAGTTGTGGCACAAGGGCTTAGTTGCTCCGCGGCATGTGGGATCTTCCTGGATCAGGGATCAAACCCATGTTCCCTGCATTGGCAGGCAGATTCTTAACCACTATGCCACCAGGGAAGTCCCAATTTTGCTAATTTTAATCATATTTTTGTTTGACCTCTAATGTTTGCCTTGCTTTATATTCATAAATGACAAATCTTTGAGCCTTAATCAGTTAACCACACACAGGAATATATTTGCAAGGAGAAGGCTCTAGTACTTCATAAAGAGCCTGTGCTTCTTACCTGAAACCCAGAATATGTTTCATAATTTCCTTTGTCTGGCTGTCTTGCCAACCCATGATAACTGCACATCTCAGATGGTCTCTGACTTTTAAATTCCAATTTGTTGGTGTACCTCACTGTCAACCGTGTTTAATTGTATATCTATGCTGGTCTATACTTGGTTTTGGGGACATTTTACCCTCCCCACCACCCACACTTTGTTCATAGATAGCTATTCCTTTCTTATTGATGACATTTAAAAGGTATAGAACCTATCAGAATTTTGCAGTATACCAGCATTTTTAGGCTCATGCTTAGAATTTTTCAGGTCTCTTATACCTGAGCTAGAAATAAAGTTCAGCCACTATTTCTTCAGTCTTCAAATCAGACTAAATATCTAGTACTTACACAGTGCATTCTGCCAAGCAAATATTCAATAAATGTCTGAAGAACTGACTTGAGCAAAGGATTATAGAACTATAAAATATGACTCTGCTCCATGAACTTAATAATAATTCTCTGCTACTGAGGACAGCATATTCTGATCAGTTTTTACCAATGATGTGTATGGAGTGAGAGAAGATAATGCTAAAATCCACTTCATTATAAGCTAATGTCTACAATTAATGTGACATGCCCTCAATATTTCTTGTCCATGTATTAAGATTTTTAGGGAACATTTTAAGGTAATATGTCTTAGCTCTATGATATATATTTCTATCTAAAGTGATGTGTGTGTATTTTGATTTTGTTTTTATTTCACTAGAGTACTACACTTGATTAATTATACCCAAGTATTACTAAGGTTTCATATGCTATGTTTGGATAATTCTTTTTTAAAAATGAAACTCTATTCCTGTCCTGCACCTAGGTTCTTCAGAACCTTTTTTTTTTTTTTTTTTAAGACTGGAATAAAGACGCAGATGTAGAGAACGGACTTGGGGACTCAGAGTGGGAAGGGGGTAAGCTGGGACGAAGTGAGAGAGTGGCATGGACATATATACACTACCAAATGTAAAATACATAGCTAGTGGGAAGCAGCTGCATAGCACAGGGAGATCAGCTCGGTGCTTTGTGACCACCTAGAGGGGTGGGATAGGGAGGGTGGGAGGGAGATGCAAGAGGGAGGAGATATGGGGATATATGTATATGTATAGCTGATTCACTTTGTTATACAGCAGAAACTAACACACCATTGTAAAGCAATTATACTCCAATAAAGATGTTAAAATAGAAAAAAAAATGACACTCTTAATACATTTTCTCAATGGCTTTATAATTGAGGATCTGTTTTTATTTTGTAAAGAAATCTTCTGTTTTGATATTTATTCTTCATCAATGATCCATTAGTTTCATGAAGCAGGTGCTGTATTTTCTGTGTTTTGCTCATTTCGTATATACATTATACACAAACGAATTCTCTTATCAAGTACTTGATTTTTCATTAAGTGTCAATACCTATGTTAAATGATGGGAAGAGAGTCCAAAGCAAGGTAGTCATGGCCTTGGTTCTTGTAACTTTGTAAAATAGCAGGACTTCAGGTACTACCTAAATGAAGAATAATATGACAAGGCCTCTGTCCTTGAATGAATTTAACATGTAAAAGGACAATTATCATGCCACACATTATGAATTTATAAAGCTATGTGCAAATGTTCTGATATCACAAAGAAATAGTTCATTGTGAGCCTGGAAAAGTCAAAGAGGAGAGTAAAAAATCTATCTTGAAAATATGGATAGACCTTGTCAAATAAGACAAGGCAGAGAAGGGCACCACAATAAAATGGATGCATATATGTCACTCTCTGTATGTGTGGGGGAGTGAATGTGCTTTTGATGCTTTAGTGTAATGAGATGGGACTAGTTATGTTCCTAAGTTTGTCACCATTCTGATACTATAGGGTTTCACAGTGAGGACTTTACCCTAAAGTTAATGAGACTTTGAAGGAAAATTTCATAGCAAAAACTGAGTAGATATTTGTAAAGTTTACTCCCTTGACAAAGTACTAGAGAACTAACAACCCCTTCTCCTTTCACTTACACCTTTTTAGATAAAACAAAATATGTTCTACTTAAGGAATTTTTATCAAATAGAAGAAAAGCGATAATAAAAGTTTCCAAATATTTGTTGTAAAGAAGTGTCAGTTATAAATGGAGAAAATATTATCATCAACAAATACCCTGGTAACTATGAATCACTTCAGAGAGTTCAATGTAAGAATAGGAATAAATATCTACAACAGGCTAAGTCAAGATCAAGTTAGGAGAGAGTAGAATGGCAAGTTATGAATTAGTGATGGATATAACTGAAAAAGATTATGAGGAATCACTGTGGTTAGTAAATGATAAAATGTGTAATACTTATGTGATATTGAATTAATGCTCCTTGGATCATTAGTCTATGAATTTCCAGATTTCTTCACCATTGAAATCAATGCTTTTACTGCTTTGGGGCATCAAGTTCAAACAAATGGTCCATTGCTAATGTCTGAATTTTAAGTTTTATATACAGATTTGTCTAGAGTGAATCAATTGTCTTGAAAGAAGGCTCTGGGAATAAATACCAGAGTTGTCAATATTACAATATTTTATCTCACTGATCAAGAGAGAAGAGCAATAGACTAAGAAAGAAGAAGATATAACATAAGGGATTTATAATCCAATAGCAGGAGAAAAGTCCTTCTAGTTCTTTATGTTGAAAATAGAAGAAAAAGGAGGAAATGAAAGGATCTTTTACATCTACCATCCATCCGTTAGGTCAATTCTGTGGATTTGCAATTTGGCTGTGCTCAGTTGGACAGTTTTTCTGTTGATTTTGGCTGGATTGACTCATGCATTTGCCTTCAGCCAATGGTCAAAAGCCTCATTCATGTATTTGACAATTGGCTGGCAACTGGCTGACTACTGGCCAGGGAAGGGGAGAACTAGGCCATATGTCACTCATGATATAGCAGACTAGCCTGGATTCATGAACATAGTGGTGGTTGTAGAGTTCCCATGAGCATCAAGACTGGAAGTTGCAAGGTCTCTTGAGGCCTAAGACCACTGTTTTCCATTTGAATTGGCCAAAGCAAGTAACAAAGCTAGCCCAGATTCAAGTTTAAGGAAAACAGACTCCACCTCATACTGGAAAGAGCTAGAAAATATTATGGTCATATTTTTCATTGCTTTTTTAATATATATATATTTATTTATTTATTTGGCCACATTGGGCCTTAATTGTGGCACATGGGATCTTTTGTTGTGGTGCGCAGGCTTCTCTCTAGTTGTGGCATGGGCTCGGTAGTTGCAGCACACGGGCTCAGTAGTTGCGGCATGCTGGCACCCTAGTTGTGGTGCATAGGCTCTAGAGTGCATAGGCTCAGTAGTTGTGGCTTGCGGGTTTAGTTGCCCTGAGGCATGTGGAATCTTAGTTCCCCAACCAGGGATCGAACCCACTGTGAAAAATGCATCTAATTGTATTACAAATAGATGGCATATTTGAAGAGGTGAAGAAGATAGGCACTAACCTAAATAACTTTGAAAAAGAGAGTTTTGTCAAAATATGTAAGACTAATGACAAAAAGAGTTGCACATAAACATTCTAATATATGTACAAAATGTGTTTATCACAGGGTACTATTTAGAAATTCTGAAATGAATTTATGTTTATCCTGTGTTTTTAAGAAGTGAATATAATGTAGCTACTGATTTCTATATAATGTAGCTAGATTCCTCACTGTCAGAGAAAGACATCATATAAGTAAGGGGAATGTTAGAATGAATACTGTGCTTATGAATTACAGTCATATATATCAACATGAACTCATTTATTTAATAGATATATAAAGAAATGAAAAACAAATATTGATATGTGTGTATAAATATATGTGTATACATACATATTTTTCCTAACTCTATTCCCTTGGAGGGCCTAGAAGCAGTGACACCTCAGAAGCACTGAGCATACCCAATGTCTATATCATGGCTTCTAAATACCATTCTCTAATAAAAGAAACAAAGACTCCTTTCAGAATACATTGATCATAGAATTAGGACAAGAAAAAGTACAAACTGAGCTTAAGCCTGCATCTTCTTGTCTTACCAGTAAATAAAAGGCTTTAAAAATGAAAGTATGTTAGTAGGAGTCAGGAGCCAACCTGAAAGAATCCCCAGTAAGCAGATCTGGAAAAAAAAAAAAAAAAAAGAGCAATACAATAAAGAGCTATGGTATTGGATTAAGAACTGAGAATAAATAATTACTTACAGATCAGTAATGATGTAAATAAATAATTGACTAAGTGATTAAATAAATAAATAAATGGATTGAGAAACAATAACAAAAAATCAAAATAACCAAAATTCAGAATACCCTACAATTTTAAATTTGTCTGCACTTTTTCTGTCATCTCAAACAGAAAACGGACTGGGAGATATAGAGCAAGATGAGAGCAAATATTCTTTGTTTTTTTACATCTGAGTTGTGATGTATAAAATTTCACTATATATCCATGGAGTGACTAGGGCTTTAAATAGACACATGAGAATGATTGTTGCTCTAACACAAAAGCTATTCCAGGACTTCCCTGTTGGCGCAGTGGTTGAGAGTCTGCCTGCCGATGCAGGGGACATGGGTTCGTGCCCCGGTCCGGGAAGATCCCACATGCCGTGGAGCTGCTGGGCCCGTGAGCCATGGCCACTGAGCCTGTGCATCCGGAGCCTGTGCTCCGCAACGGGAGAGGCCACAACAAAGAGAGGCCCGCGTACCAAAAAAAAAAAAAGCTATTCCAAAGATATTTGAAGCTAAGCTTACCTTTGGGAGAGTATGCATCTTCTTTCATTCTTTCTTTCTTTTTCTCTTTTTTGTGGTGTAGGTAGAGATGATTTTATTGATAGCACTTAAACTCAGCAAGATAATGGACACTATGATATCTCTCAGAAAGCTATAGGGGATAAACTAAGTAAAAAAGATAGCATGTATTCTTGTGTGTGTGTTCTCTAGGAACTGAGTAAATTCTGGAAAGAGGGAGAACTATTAAAAACCAGTAACTGTGTTGTTTTTATTTCCCAAATGTTATCTGACTACATCTGCAAGTTGATTTGAAATGTGCCAAATAATCTGTGTCAGGCACTATAGTGCCTGAAATTCCATGAAGGATACTGAAATTTTATATTGTATTTAAAAACATACCTTTGAGAATACAGTATTTGAAGATGTTGAAAAACATTATGTAAAAATATATATCCTTAGTGTTTATATTGTTCTTTTCTACCAACTCACAAAACACATTATAGTGTTACATGACGCCCGTCTAATTTTAATAATTGGACTAGCATCAAATAACTGGTTGTAAATCATTCATGTAACATAATAAAAACAAAACGTAATGCAGTTATGGTGACACAACTGGTACCAAACTGTTCATTGAAAATGACAAAAAGGATTTGTTATTAGACTGGGATTTCTTTAAAAAAATAAGTGGACTTTTAAGAAAGCATAATATCATTTTCTGATTTAATCAAAAGATCATATAGGAAACCATCTGTTTCTAATGTTACTATGTCTATATTTTACTTGGTCTAAAGTCATTAGAGTACTGAATACCTCAGACAACCCATAAAAAGTGGTATGTATGATAGATACATTGTGTTATTTTGAAATCATTCATCCATGCAAAATAGCAGATGATAGAAAAACTTTCAGAATTCAAATAAAAGGATAAACTATCTTCTCATGATGAATTTGATGTAAACCAGAAGTCAGATGTATACCAGCTTGTCAGTTTAAAAGTTGATGATTTGTTTGGTTTTCCTTCTGTAGTTGTTTACCATTCTAACCAAATATCTTCAAGCCTAATTGGAATATATTGTGCCTTAGCCCAAAGAGCTAAGATATAAATCTAATCCTGATGCAATATACCTGCTATATATATAAACTGAATGTTTGGGTCCCCGCAGAATTCATATGTTGAAATTTAATCCCCAATGAGATGATATTTGGAGGTGGAGACTTGGGGAGGTGATTAGGTCATGAGAGTGGAACCCTCGTAAATAGGATTAGTGCCCTGATAAAAGAGCTCCTTCACCCCTTCCACAATGTGAGGACAGAGCAAGTGAGCCCTCACCAGACCATGAATCTGTCAGCACCTGGATTTGGACTTCTTAGCCTCCAGAACTGTGAGAAATAAATTTCTGTTGTTTAAGCCACCCAATCTATGGTATTCTGTTATGGTAATCCAACCAAACAAAGAGGGTAGCTATTTGTACTAGATGACTTAACTTCTCTGAAGTTCTGATTCACCTTTTGTGAAATGGAGAGGGAAACAATAATGTCACAAAATATTAGAGTAATAATTAGAAGAAATGTATGATGATAAAGCACATCATAAAACACAAACCATTCCTTCATCATAAAGGGATGCTATCTTAGTCTAAACTAAAGCTTATAAAAGAATACAAATCTAACTTGGTGATAAATACTGTAAATTCCCAAAACAGAGTAACAATGTAAATAACTACTCATAATTAATAAGCTAAATTAATTCTAAAATTCTTTACTACTTTAATTGTTTTTACTTTTATAAGACAAACATTTATTCAACAAAACTATTCACTAGGGATTGTGATAATCGCTCAGTATTTCAACACAAATACAATAATCCTCTGTCTTCAAAACAATGATTTAATAGGTCAAGAATTATAACCAGTTTTCTTTTATATGTAACTGATTGTTTTGAATTCACATATGCAAAATAATACTTCTAAATTTTTTCATGATCTATGATTAAAATTTATAAACTTTAACAATTATTTAATTTATAAAATATACATTTCCCATGTTAAAATATTTTAAAATCTTAATTATATCCAAGTTAGACTTCCTCACATCTAAATTATTAAAAAGTAGCACTAGAAGTTGAAGTAGAAGTAATAGTAAGGATAAATTTTTAAATACTTTTATATAGAGTGAAGATTAAAAAGAAACAGAAAGAAAAGAAGGAAGGAAGGAAGGAGGGGAGGAAGGGTCATCAGAGGGAGGGAGTGTGTCTTTGTCAAAAATATGTTGATTATATTTGTGGGGCTTCATAATCTGTTCTGTTAATCTGTGTGTGTGTGTGTGTGTGTGTGTTTCCCACTAATACCACGCTGTCTTGATTACTGAGTCTTTATAATAAGTCTACAGTTGTGGAATATAAGTCCTCCAACTTAGGTTTTCTTCTTCAGTATTCTGTTGACCATTATAGATTTTTGCCCTTTTATATAAATTGTGGAATCATTTAATCAATGTCTACAAAATAGCTTGCTGGCATTTTAATTGGGATTTTGTTGAATCTGTACATGAACTTGGGAATAACTGACATTTAACAGTATTGAGTCTTCCAACGCATGAACATGGAATATTTCTCCATTGTTTATCTATATCTCCACTGTGTGAGTTTTGGTAGGTTGTGTTGAGAAATTGATCCATTTCATCTAAATTATAAAATTTTTAAACACAAGAGTTCATAGAATTTTCATTCTTCTAATGTCTAAGACATGAGTAGTGATGGCCTCTCTTCCATTTCTAACGTTAGTAATTTGTGTCTTCTACAGTTTTTTTTGTTGTTAGCATGGGTAAAGGTTTGCCAATTTTACTGAGCTTTTCAAAGATTAATCAGGTTTGGTTTCACTGATTTTTCTCTATAGTTTTCTTATTTTCAATTTCATTGATTTCTGCTCTAATTTGAATCTCTTGTCTTCAGCTTGCTTTAGGCTTTATTAGCTCTTCCTTCTCTAGATTCATAAGGTTGCAGCTTAGATTATTTGAGATCCTTATTCTTTTCTAATATAGTAATTCAATGCTCTAAATTTCCCTTTAAACACCACTTTTACTGCATTTTGCATTTTGAAAAGCTGTGTTTTCATTTTTATTAAGTTCAAAATAATTTCTCTTGAGACTTTTTCTTTGACCCAAGAGTTATTTAAAAGTGTGTTAAATTTCCAAATAGTTGAGGGTTTTTTCAGCTATCTTTCTTTTATGGATTTTTTTTTGTTGTTTAATTTCATTGTGGTCTGAGAACATACTTTGTATGACTTCTATTCTCTTGAACTTGTTCATGTTGTTTTATGGAACAGAATGTGTTTTATCTTGGTGACTGTTCCATGTAAGATTGAGAAGAATGTGTATTTTGCTGTTGTTGGATGGAATATTCTAGAAATGTTAATTAGATCAATTTGACTGATAGTGCTGTTCAGGTTTCTATATTGTTACAGATTTTCTGCCAGATTTATCTATTAATTATTGACAGAGAGCTGTTAATTCTCCAACTATTCACTATTCACTCCCAACTATTCACTTAGTGAATTTGTCTATTTCTGTTTTTAATTCTACCAGTTTTTGCTTTATGTATTTTGACACTCTGTTGTTAGGTGCATACACACTTGGAGTCATTATGTCTTCTTAGAGAATTGACCTCTTTATTGTCATGTAATGCTCCTCTATATGTTTAATAATCTTTGTTCTGAAGTCTGCTTTTCTGAAATTAGTATAGCTACTCTAACTATCTTTTTTTTTTTTTTTTTTTTTTTTTTATTTTTTTGCGGTATACGGGCCTCTCACTGTCGCGGCCTCTCCCGTTGCGGAGCACAGGCTCCGGATGCGCAGGCTCAGCGGCCATGGCCCACGGGCCCAGCCGCTCCGCGGCATATGGGATCCTCCCGGACCGGGGCACGAACCCGTATCCCCTGCATCGGCAGGCGGACCCCCAACCACTGCGCCACCAGGGAGGCCCCTCTAACTATCTTTTGATTAAGGCAAGCCTGATATGTTTTGCTCCATACCTTTACTTTTACCTTATCTGAATATTTACATTAAGTGGATTTTTACTTGGATTTTGTTTTTGTTCTGATTTTTGTAGTCCAATCTCTATCTTTTAATTTGTGTTTTAAGACTATTTGTGTTTAAAGTCACTGTTGATATAGTTAGATTAATATCTATCATGTTTCTAATTGTTTTCTAATCGTGTCCATTAGTTTATTCTCTCTTCTCCTTTTTCTGCTTTCTCTCATTTTAATTGAGCATTTTATATGCTTCCATCTTAGTATATGTTTTGGTGTATTAACTATACTTGTTTTATTCATTTAGTTATTTAGTTAGTTATCTATTTTTGAAGCAATTGCTGAGAGTTTACAATATATAGCTTTACAGAATCTAAGTGCACCTTTAAATACCACTCTACTGCCTCACATTTAGTGCAGGACCCTTATAACAGAGTATCTCCTATTCTTCCCTCCTGGCCCTTGTGAGATATGTCATATCTGAATCTGGTTCTGATGATTGCTTTGTCTCTTTATACATTGGTTTTTGTGTTTGTTTCTATTTTTGCCCCTCAGCAAGGCTTGCACTTTATTTAATGTTTGATTGTTTGATGCAGCTTTAGGTGCTGGAGTCCTCAAATTCCTGTAATTTTTGTTATTATTGTTATCACTTGTTTGTTTTGCTCTTTTTTTTGAGGGGGGGTCTCCTCTTTTGCCCTTGGAATTCCCTAAATACTCCTTCTTAGTGATAGTCTATGTCCTGCAGCTCTTTCATCCATAAACACTCATCACTTTTCATATGGTGGGGGAGGAATGAGAGCATTCTATAATCTTCTGATTAAATTTCAGTCTTTTAGACAACCTGTGTTTCTGGACTGTGACCTTCACAAGTGTTTCTCTAGAGGTATGGCTTTTTCCCCCCATCCTCTACTCCTTTTCTTTGCTGCAGCATTCCAAATCTATATCCTTGAAACCCTCACCCCAGTTTGTGTGTGTGTGTGTGTGTGTGTGTGTGTTTTCCCTCCCTTCAGTAAGACAGGAATACTGGAAGGGTTTATTAGGGTAGGAAGAATTTCCTGCACTCAGGTGGACTAATGCTGTGGAAAAGGACCATCTTCTGAAGAGCAGGCTTTTGTTAAGGAGAATACTCTCAGTATATTTCACAGTGATTACTCCTACTCTTTCCTTGCTAGATCCAGGAGGGAATTTTTCTAGAATCTCCATGATGAGAATTTGATGAAGTTCCGGGGGTTCAAGCCCAGGAAATTGTGGAGACCCTCCTAAGACTGAAGCCCCCAGGAGTTCTCACTCTCACACTAGTTCACACTTAGCCCCAGAAATTCATGAAAATAACTATGTGTTTTTACTAGTATGTGAATCTGTCAACTTCTACCTGGTAAGCAGGTTTCTCTAGATGTGCCTGTTTCTCCAGATTACGTGATGATGGTTTTCCCTGAGACTTTTGGTCTCTGATGTGTCTGAGAAAAGTTGTTGATTTTTAGTTTGTCCAACTTTTTCTTGTTGTAAAAATGGGAGGTTCATTACAAGTTTGAGCTGGAACTTTAAATCCATTCATTTTTTTAAAAAATTATATAATGTTACCTGTAGGTATAACTCAAAAGTAATAGATACATGGTTGCTATGGACAAAATGTTTGTGTCCTCCCAATTCATGTTGAAACACTTTCCCACAATATGATGGAATTGGAGGTGTGGGACCTTTGGGAGGTAATTAGGAATTAGATGAGGTCTTGAGGGTATTAGTGCCATTTTAAGAGTGCTAAGAGAGCTTGCTTCCTCTCTCTGTTCTCTACCATGTGAGAGTACAACAAGAACTCAGTAGTCTGCAACTGTAAGAGTGCCCTCACCAAATTCCAACTATGATGGTACCCTGATCTTGGATTTCTAGCCTCCAGAATTGTGATAAATAAAATTATATTGTTTATAAACCACCCAGTCACTGGTAATTTGTTATAGCAGTCCAAACTGACTAAGACAATGGTCCATTGCTTTCTCTCATAAGTGCCCATTTACTGGAAAATAAATATGCCTTTATAGATTTCAAACAGCCACAAAGAGATTACAGAATCAAATTATTTTTGTTATAGGAACATGAGCTCTTAAACATTTCCCAAGTATTTGCAGATTTAGAAACAAGGTTTAATTTTTTTAAGTTGTCTGCTTTGAATGGGTATATAATTATGCCCTTTTTGAAAGAATACATATATTTAGTCAAAGGACTTGGGTATCTTTTTCTGCTTTTTTAAAAAACTTTATGATATTGATTATTTTTCCACACTTGGGCTTCTGAGCATAGAAAAATATTCTCATTATTAAAATGCTGACATCTGACTAAATTATTTCTAAAGGGTATTGCAAGGACAGTATTTCATGATTCTCTAGTTCTTCCATATTTTCCTTCATACTCAGAGCCTGGGTTAGAGTTTACTTTTAGGAATGTATAGATCTAGTTTATTTTAGGATGTTGGTGGACACTGAGAAGGATTACTCACCAATCTTCTTCCCAGGCTCAGAGGAAGATTATATATCCCATTCTCCATTGAAAATAGGTTGGGGCCATGTGTCTGGGTTCTGGCCAAAAGAATGACAGTAGAAATGGTGTCCATGACTGTCAGGCATGTCACACTTTTAATAGGATGTTGTAGGAATATATAAATGTTAACAGTTACGTTACCACAGCAGAAAAGGTATGATCAATACACATATATACAAGCTTGAGTGAACACACAGATAATGTTTAGAATTGGTAATACTAAAATTAGAATTTAATAATTAATATTAACAATTTCTTCCAGTTCAGTAGTACTTCAAAACAAGTTTGTTTCCTCAAAGTGTAGCTTTAGGGTCATCTTTGTCAAATTCACCTCAAGAGATGATTTTAAAAGAAAAATGACTGTTTCTTAACTCAATGAATCAGAATCTATGTGAGTGGAACTCCAAATTTTGTATTCAAACAAATAATCCATCTACTGGCTAAGTTTGGAGAAAGAGTACTTTAATTTTTCAGGCTCTTTCATAGAACTATTTCATTTAATCTACATTTAAACTGACTTGATTTACAGGAGTTTTTTACATGCTTTATTTATTTACATTTATTTAATTATATCCTTCCTTATTCTAATACAAACAGAGGAAAAAAGGGGGGATTTCAGAATTCATTTAACAAAATTAGTTTTTTTTTAAAGAAAATTAGTTAAATAGGTCTGAGAAAAAATTATGATGAAGCCAATTAAAAGGTTAATACTTAAAATGTGTAGCAGATGGCAGGACCTTTTGGGCCCCCTAGGGTTGTAACAAGACTGACTGTGAGCTTTGGCTCTGACCAGCTGCAGAATTTCAGATGCCATGTTCATGACACTTCAAGGCCTTTGATTTCACATTAGGATATAGTCTCTTGTAAATCCATCCAATTTCAAAAATTGAAATTTCTATGTGAGTTTCCAGAGACTCACCCCTTGCCTCAGGGGCCCTATGCCTTTAAAGAGAAAGACCATGATTCCTCTTTCAAACCACAAATCAGTCTGTGCAGAGGCCCCCTGGAGGAGTGTGGCTTAAAAAAAAGTTCATGCTTCTTGTTGCCTGCTTTGCTAATAAATAGCAGATTACATTCTCTGGGGCTGTGCTAAATTTATAAAGAACACGTTATGTCAGACAAACTTGACTGCTTTTTTGATAAACTCACTAAATTAGTGGATAGAGGAATAGAGTGGATGGAAAATATCTTGATTGTAATAAAATAAGTTGATAGCAATTCACAAACATACACACAAAAAGATCTTGCTGAAAATTTAATTCAAATTACCCTAGCTGCAAGGACTGTTGCACAGATTGAAAATTGAATGAAGAATGACCATAAAGAAAGGGTAATGAAAAACGCTAACAAAGAAATCTATCATGGGCATTTAAAATCTTAATGAATATTATATGAAAGAGGCTAAAGAGCCCAGACTTTAATTTCTCACATCATCTACTCAATTGCGAAGGTTTGTGGATAACCCAAGGAATTTTTTACTTTACTACTTGAAAGCATGTCATATTTAGAAAACCAGTAATTGGCTCATGCAGGTTTACTAGACTTTAGATATTAATTCTCTACTCCAGAACTTCAGCCAAAGTTCAATTCTAAAAAAATCCTGACAAGTGATAGGGACAGTTTATTAATTCCTTTTACACTGTTGCATGGTGGGGGCAGGTGAAAGTGGGTGATATGAATCTGGAATTGAAATCATTGCCTTGGATATACAGTATCTTGTACACTCATTTAAGACAGGACACCACAACCACACAATTAATTACATAACTCAGTATGTACCCAAATTGTGTACACCTAGCCTGCAAGATTCAGGTGCTGCTGCTTTTGCTTATAGCTGAATTCTCTACTTCCTTGTGTCAAGCAGCAGCAATGGTGCATTAGGTAAGAACATATCTTTGAGTCCTAATTTGCCTCTTAGAAACTGAAGAAACTTGAAAATGGTCCATAACCATTCTTAACTTCTGTTACCTTAACTGTAACTTGATGATGTAACACATAGTTACCTACCTCAATGAGTCTATGACACAGGAGTACAGTACATATGCTGTGGAAAATGTTGAGAGATATTAGAAGTTACCATGTAGATGGCTGTAGGTATTAAAGGGTCTGATGTACATGATATGTTTAGTTATTTACTTAGTTCAAAGCAAGTATTCAGTTATTGGTGATGGTGATCATGGTTATGATGATATTATCAGAACTGAAATCAGTCTACCTGGTTAGGATCCTGATATTCATTCTCTTTCTTTTCTTTCAGCAGAAAGTTGGAATCTGTCCCCTGTTTCCTCTAATACTAGAACTTATCTTCATAAGGTCATGGTACTCTTGTCTATCTGATTTTTTATGTCATAGGTCCTGTGTTCAACCTACTTGATTAGACACTTGTGAGTTCCACACATTAGCCATTTCCTTTAGGATTCTACACATCTGCATTTTAAAATTCCCACTGTCATCCACAATTCTGTCGTTTTTCCCTTAACCATTGAACTGTACTAGTGAGGATTCATCAATCCTTGCCAGTAAAATTGCCTCGCAAATGAAACAATAGTCGTAGATACAAAAAGCCAGCTACAGGAATGCCAATAACCAATAATATACTAATTGACCAACTTTCTAATGTTTAGTGTATGGAGGTAATGCATACCACTGTTATTTGGAATATACTGAATAAAATTTCAAGGTATGAATGTATTTATGTTCTTTGACAAGTACCCTAGCTTATATGAGTATCCATTTCACCTGTAAAATGGGAATAATATTTCCTACATTGCCTGCCACATAGGATTGTTATGAGACTCAAATTATTATATGAAAGTTCTTTGAAATCCCTAAAGTGTTGTAGAAGATTGAGAGGGTTGTTAAGTGATCCACTTATTGAGTGAAGAAGGAGAAACTCCAGCTCTCATTATTCTCTTTATGAGACCTAAGAAGGGATATTTTTGGCTATGGTAAAATTTTTATTTGCATCATAATTAGTTTCATTTTGGAATGTTAATGAACAAAAAAGAAATAGGATAATTCTGAGATAAATATAGTGGGCTACATTTATTTTAGATACCATCAAATTTGGAACATTAACTTGTTATTGCAAGCTCTTAACCTTTTGTAATATTTGTAATGTTACAGAATTTTCATCTTGTAAAAAAATAAAATAAAATCAGTATTGAGAATAGCTTTTCTAACAATTGGCTTCAAATGTTGTCATGTTGATTCCAATTAAGTAAATTTTCAGAGCTTGGAAAGAGCACAGGATTTGGGCCAGATAGATTTGGCTTTGTTACCTTACTCTGCAACTTATTAGCAATGGAGGCCTTCAACAAATCACTTAACTTCTTTTAGGCTTGGAATACCTTATATACTAATTGAGATTTTTAATATTTTTAAATATAAGAGGGTATATACTGATATATTAGTAATCTTACTCAGTGCTAAGCTTTAAGTAGGAATCTAACAAAAGATGCCCTAATATGTATAAAGACAAGTTTTCTACAGGAGCTGTTGGGAGCAATAACATATATGACCTATTCCCACCAGTATGAGGAATCATAGAACAATTGTGCATGCTTATATTTTATGGGGGGGGATGAGACAATTTTAATTTTAGTTTACTTTTTGAAATTAATGCCTAATATAAATACAGTTTTTTTTTTTTTTTTTTTTTAAAGAAAGAGGTATAGAGCTTCCCTGGTGGCACAGTGGTTGAGAGTCTGCCTGCCAATGCAGGGGACGCGGGTTTGTGCCCCAGTCCAGAAGGATCCCACATGCCGCGGAGCGGCTGGGCCCGTGAGCCATGGCCGCTGAGCCTGCGCGTCCGGAGCCTGTGCTCTGCAACAGGAGAGGCCACAACAGTGAGAGGCCCGCGTACTGGAAAAAAAAAACCCTAGCAAAGCACAAACTAGAGGAAGAGAGGCTTTACAAACCACACACAACAAAGAATACAGAAGTTTTAAAATATATCTTTTTTTTTTTTAGGGTATTGCATTTTATTTAATTATTTATTTTTTAAACATCTTTATTGGACTATAATTGCTTTACAATGGTGTGTTAGTTTCTGCTTTATAACCAAGTGAATCACCTATACATATACATATATCCCCATATCTCCTCCCTCTTACGTCTCCCTCCCACCCTCCCTATCCCACCCCTCTAGGTGGTCACAAAGCACCAAGCTGATAGTCATACACACACAGACAAAATAACAACTAACACTAACAGTAAGCCACAAAAACAAAACCTGAGGAAGGAGAAGCATATGCTTTACACAGTTAACACATTATAATGTTTTCAATAACAAGTTATGAAGCATACAAAGACAACAAAATAAGGCTCTATCACAGAATAAACAGAAACTGTCTCTGAGGAAGCAAAAGCATTAGACTTACTAGACAAATACTTTGAATCAAGTATCTTAAAAATGCTGAAAGAGCTAAAGGAAACCATGGACAAAGAGCTAAATGAAACAGGAGAATGACAGCTCAATAAATAGAGACTGTCAATAAAGATATGGAAATTACAAAAAGAAACAAATTCTAGAGATGTAAAGTAAAATAATGAAATGAAAATTCACTATTCACCTGCAGGTTTAAATAGCATATTTTAGCAAGCAAAGGAAAGAATTTGTGAGCATGAATATAGGCCACTTGAAATGATTAAGTCTGAGTAGTAGAATGAAAGAATAACGAAAAATGAACAGAACCTGAGACTAGTGGTGCAAGATCAGGTGCACTAATGTACACATAATAGGAGTCCCAGGAGGTGAGAGGGGATTGAAAGAGACAGGAAAACTTTTTGCAAAAATGATGTACACATAATAGGAGTCCCAGGAGGTGAGAGGGGATTGAAAGAGACAAGATACAAATCTATATATCCAAGGAACTCAATGAAATTTCAACTGAATCAAAATTGAAATACTTTGATATAAATCTAACAATATATATAGGATCTGTATGAGAAAAAAAACTACCCACTTGAATGAAAGAAGTTAAAGAACTAAATAAATGGAGAGAAATTTCACGTTCACACATAGAAAGACTCAATATTATCAAGATATCAGTTCTTACCAACTTGATGTATAGGTCTGATGCAATGCCAACCAAAATGCCAACAACTCATTTTGTGGATATCAATGAACTGATTCTGAAGTTTAAATGGAGAGACAAAAGCCACAGAACAGCCAACACAATATAGAAATAAAAGACCAAAAACAGGGCTTCCCTGGTGGTGCAGTGGTTGAGAGTCCGCCTGCCGATGCAGGGGACACGGGTTCGTGCCCCGGTCTGGGAAGATCCCACATGCCATGGAGCGGCTGGGCCCACGAGCCATGGCTGCTGAGCCTGTGCGTCCAGAGCCTGTGCTCTGCAACGGGTGAGGCCACAACAGTGAGAGGCCCGCGTACCGCAAAAAAACAAAAAAGACCAAAAACAGATGGCTGATAGTACCAGACTTCAAGACTTACCATAAAGCCACATTAACCAAGCATTGTGATAGTGGTGAAAGAACAGACAGATAGATCAATGGAACATAATAGAGAGCCCAGAAATAGACACACACAAATATAAACTATTCTTGACAAAGAGACAAAAAAGAATCTAAAGATTCTTTAAAAATTTATAAAAATGCTAACACTAATAAACAAATTCAGCAAAATTGCAGGATACAAGATCAGCACATAAAAATCATTTGTATTTCTATACACTAGCAATGAACACTCCAAAAAGTATATTAAGAAAACAATTCCATTTACAGTTGCATCTAAGAGAGTAACATACCTGGGAATAAACTTAACCAAGGCGGTGAAGAATTTATACACTGAAAACTAAAACAACATTACTGAAAGAAATTAAAGGAGACCTACGTGAATGGAAAGACATATTGTTAAGATAGCATTACTAGCCAAACCATCTACAGATTCAAAACAATTCCTATTACGAGTTGAATGGCTCTTTTGTAGCAGAAATGGAAAACCCTATTATCAAATTCATATGGAATTTCAAGAGGCCCCAAATAGTCAAAATATACTGAAAAAGTAGAACAAAGTTGGAAGATTCACCTTTCTTGATTTCAAAGCTTACTACTACAAAACAAGAGTTATCAAAACAATGCGGATAATCATATAGGTGAATGTAAAATCGGGAATCCAGAAATAAACCCATACCTCTATGGCCTATTGATTTTCTACAAGGGTGCCAGGAACATTCAATGGAAAAGGAATAATCTCTTCAACAAATAATTATGGGATAACTGTGTTTTCACATGTAAAAGAATGTATTTGGAGCCCTACTTTATACCATATTTCAAAATGAATTCAAAACGGATCAATGACCTAACTGTAAGAGCTAAAATGTAAAACTCTTAGAAGAAAACATAGGGGTAAACTTCATGACATTTGTCACATTCTTAGATGTGACACCAAAAGCACAAGCAAAAATAATAACAAAAAATAGATAAATAGGTCTTTATCAAAATTAAAAACTTTTGTGCATTAAAGGATGTTATCAAGAAAGTGAAAAAACAACTTTGAGAATGGAAAAATAATTTGCAAATATCTGATTTAATTTTCTAGTATCCAGAATATATGAAGAACTCCTACATCTCAACAACAAAAACAAACAACCCAATTAAAATTTTGTCAATGTAATTGAAGAGCCATTTCTCAAAAGAAGGTATATTAAAGGCCAGCAAGTACATAAAAAGATGCTTAACCGTTAGGGAAGTGCAAACCAAAAGCCGAATGAGATGCCAATTTATACCCACTAAAATGGCTATCATTTTAAAAAATGGGAAATAAGAAGTGTTAGCAAGCATGTGGAGGAATCGGAACCCCCATACATTGCTATGGAATATAAAATGTTGCAGCCACTATCAAAAACAGTTTGGCATTTTTAAAAAAAAATAAATACGGAATTACTGTATAACCCAGGAATTCCATTCCTAGATATATACCCAAGTGAGTAGAAAACAGGTACTCAAACAAATACTTGTTCACAAATGTTCATAGTGGCACTATTTATAAAAGCCAAAAGGTAAAGACGACTCACATGTTCATCAACAGATAAGTGAGTAAGCAATATGTAGCATGTACATGGAATGGAAAATTACTCAGAGAAGGAATACATTACTTCTACATGCCACAAGTTGATTGAATCTTAAAACATAATGCTAAGTGAAAGGAGCCAGATCCCAAAGGTCATATGTAGTATGATCCCACTTACTTGAAATATCTAGAATAGGCAAATCTATACAGAGGCAGAAAGCAGACTGGTGATCGCCAGTTGTTGGGATATTGGGGGCATGATTAGAACTACTTAATAGGTATGGGGTTTCCTTTTAGGGTGATAAAAATACTTTTGAAACATTTAATAGTGGTAGTGTTTCTCAACATTATAAATGTATTAAATTCCAGTAGAATGTACACTTTAAAATAGTTTATTTTATTTTATATGAATTTCATCTCCATTTTTTTAAAAGCCAAAAAGTAAAGGGGGCATTTTGTATCATTACTCATACTAGATTTTTGCAGATTTAAACTGGGTTACTCTCTGTCTCAATTTCTCTCCACAACTCATTCTCTCTATCTGGAAAACCACCTTTTCTGTTTTCACAGATAACTTCTTCTCATTTAAGTTCCATTTCTAATTTTCTGAGTATCTTCCTTGTCAATTATCATCTGTTGTTTTCAGAAATCTACCCAGTAAAATTACAACATTTGGTTTAACAATCACGAACATGATGTTTCTATGTATCTGTGGCTATAAATCAGAAAATCTGGGTCCACATTTTTTCCAGCTATTATAAAGCAGATAATTTTAGGCAAATTGTTTCATCTATCTGGGTCTGATTGATTTCAAATGCTAAATTTATTTTATTATTATTTAAAGTAAAAAACTTCCGGGGTTTTTATTTAACATCTAATTGCTTTATGCGGGTTTTAATCATTACAACACTATAAAATCAATAAAAATGCAACTGCCAGTAACAAGGTAGTGATGCGATTGATAATAGTCATGTTTCATTCACTCATTCATTCATTCACTCTACAAACACTCCATGCCCTTATACTGTACTGTCCCTGGAGATATAAATATTATCAACAACGATATGATCACTAACCATCAATCCACTGAGTCTATGGTAGATACATAGATAGTAATGATGATGATGGTGATGATGAAAGTATTTATTACTATACTTTAGAAACCCTCTGGATAAAAAGACCAACAGATAAAGACAATTATATCTGTTTTATTATCTTTTTTTATTTGAAGAGTCATAATTAAACAAAGCTGATGTAAAACATTTGTAAGTCAATTATTTGATGCACAAATGTGTAGATGACATCTATATATTTAGTGATAATCAAGATTTTCTGAAGCGATAATTCCATTGGAAGCACTTAAATTACTCACCCAGCACACTGTCATGCATGTAATAGATAGTGGGTGTCTTCAATTTCTTATAACTTGGAAGTCATCCCTCCAAGCATCTCTAAAGCAATCAGCTGAGGAGGTGATTTGATTGCCCTCAACTTATGAAACATTAGTTATTACTTATTGTAAATTGCATAATAGATATCTAGGGTATGAGACTGGCACTGTAATTCCAAGAAAAGCTGTTCTCCCAAATTTTAGTATCACAGACAAAATTAGAAGTAGAATGTCATAATGTAGAGAAAAAATTCTTTAGGTCTGATGAGACCACAACTAGATTGGTGACTGGCATTTATGAGCTATGTGATATTAAGTAAGTGAGTTAATATTATGGTGATACATGGTATCTGGTCTTATTGTGATCATTTTATAATGTGTAAAAATATCAAATCACTAGGTTGTACACCTGAAACTAATATAATATTGTATATTAATTATAACTCAATAAAAAATTTTTCTGAGACCCAGTTTAGATACCTAAAAATAAAGGCAAGACAGAAAAAAGCATATATTTTGAGATAGGACTTTGTGGTAGGCCCTGGAAAAGTGAGCTAGACTAGTACCTGTCTTCAAAGGACTCATGACCATTTGCTTGTATCAGTTATCTATTGCAGCATTAAAACTACCCCTAAACTCAGTGATTTAAAATAAAAACCACTTATTATTTCCCATGATTTACTTGATTGACGGGGTGATTATTCTGTTTTGAAATGACTTTTCTGGGGCTAGACTTGCTCATGCATCCTGTTTCTCAGCAGGAATATCTGGGATGATTGGGATAGCTGAGGCCTCTCTTCATGTGATTTTTCATCCCGCAGAAATTCAGTCGGGGCTTGTTCACTATATGGCAAGAGGATGCGAAGCAAGGGAGGAAAAGTTCCAAGGTGCAAACATTTTAGAGGTTTTTCTTGCATTTCATTTTTAAATTTTCCATTGGCCAGTAAGAGTCACATAGCAAAACACAGATTCAAGGGCTAAATAAGTATGTTCCAACTCTAGATGAAAGGAGCAGCAATGTCACAAGGTCATAAATATAGGGACAGGAAGAATTATTTGGCCATTTTCTAAAAACAATGTTCCATATTATATAAGTGGATAAATTCCCTTCCCATTTTGGATCTTGGTGTTAAAATATCTCCTCACTCAAAAGGAAGTCACAATCCAACACAAAATCAGAAGCGCTGAATAGAGGATTTAGAGTGCAACAAGTTATTATCAAACCCAATGTGAATTTGCAGAATTTTGTACTGATAGCATCTTTTGATTCTCTAATGATCTGGATTTGTGTCCCCAAATTTCTGAATTGGCAGAAGGGGAAACATGCTCCTATTATGTAGCCAATAATGCCATAGTTGTTTCTTTACAGGAATCTTAATTATTCATCACAGCCTCCCTTAAGATAGGACAATATTCCCCAAAATGTATTTAGAAAAATGATCATTTAAGTTCTTGTAGTAGGATAGGCTTGCGGATTACTGGGTTAAAATTTTGTAAACTCTATTACTGCAGGAATTTTGAAAAGACTTTAATATGCTGATGAGTATTACATTTTTTTAATAAGGGAATATAATATATATTGTTTTCTGAACTTAATTCTATTTTTAGATAAGGAAAATAAGAGCTAAATGACTACACTTAAAAAGGTCTGCTTCTGATCCAGGCATTTGCACATTCAAAAATCTCATTCAATATTTACAATTGAGACAGGTGTTATTATAATCATTAGAAAACTGAGGAAACAGAAGATAAGAGAAACTAGCTCACTTGCCAAATTCCACATATCTTGGAAGTGACAGGTTTGTGTACCAAAACCATTTTGACTCGGCACACAACCTAACTGTATCAAACTGAACCAACTTCAGGTGATGCTTCGTCCTACCTCTACCCCTAGCATTCAAGGGGATCTTTGTTTGCCTCTCCCAGGTCCATAATTCTGTTCTGGCCCCAAGTAGCGTACTCATGCTCTGCACAGGCATGTGATGTTTTCCTGCCAGGATCACTCAAAGCATAGCATTAAGCATATATTCCCCCCTCCAAATCGATCCCCATGTTGCTCTCCAAGTACACTCTGCACAGCTAGGCAGTGAGGCTTCATATTAATCATGTTTTCTAATTATTTATTTATTAGAACAAGGGAGCTGAACACCTGGCAACATTTACATTTGCAAATTAGGGAAGCGGCCCCACTCTAGCAGAAATCTGATTTTATTATTTGCCGTGTAAAACCAAGTTGGCTCAGTGGTGGAGAAAGCTATATTAATATAAATAATGATGAAATGCTGGAAATAATCTCTTTTCCCACCTTCAGATTTGGTATATTTTGGGCAAATCTGTACACTTGAAACTTAATTCATGATGCAGTTGTTAGGGTGAAATAAACAGGATATTGATATATTAACCTCATTCTTTCATTAATTCAAGAAGTCTTAGTTGAGCACTTGCTATATTCATGCCACTAAACTCATGTCCTTAAGTTATGTCATAACTTAAGGACATGAGTTCAAACAAACATGTGGCCAATTTCTAAGTTGCACTAAACACTTAGAGTCTCCATGTCTTTACTAGATATAGACATGGAGATTATAATTATATTATGGGTGTTTTTTTTTTTTTTTTTTTTTTTTGCGGTACGCGGGCCTCTCACTGTTGTGGCCTCTCCCGTTGCGGAGCACAGGCTCCGGACGTGCAGGCTCAGCGGCCATGGCTCACGGGCCCAGCTGCTCTGCGGCATGCGGGATCTTCCCGGACCGGGGCACGAACCCGTGTCCCCTGCATCGGCAGGCGGACTCTCAGCCACTGCGCCACCAGGGAAGCCCTATGGGTGTTTTTGAGGCTTAAAATGGATATAAGCATAGCACCTAACTCATAGGTGTGTCATAACCAATATTAGTTGGCTACTCACCCTCCCTGTCCCATTTAAGCATGGTGATCATAAAGATAAAAAGACATGGCCCATAGTTACAGGCTTTCAACCAATAAGGAAGATAAATTAGAGTTTTTAAAAAATGTGATCAGTGTCACAAAAAAAATCAAATATATGCAAGTGAAAGGTAATTTTGGATATGGACATATCATATAGTCAAGTTTTCTAAATATATAGTACATTTGACTCTTGAACGAGTGGGTTAGGGATGCAGACCCTCTGCACAGTAGAAAATCTGCACATAACTTTGCAGTCAGCCCTCTGTATCCTCAGTTCCATATCCTCAGATTCAACCAACCAACGATCATGTAGTACTATAGTATTTACTATTGAAAAAAATTCACATATAAGTGGACCCATGCAGTTCAAACCTGTGTTGTTCAAGGGTCAACTGGTATCTAGAAAAGGGAGAAAGGAGCTGGGATTAGAAGATGTTTACATAATGAATGGCTTTAGAATGAGCCTTAGGTGACTAAAATTTATCCTGTAGCCAAATTATTCCACTGACAGCCAAGAGTCATGCTTCATGGAATTTAATTTAGCCATTATGTACCTTGTGGGAGGGCAACTGAAAATGAAGATGAGAGAGCCAAATGGAATACTATATAATTGTAATTTCTTAGAGGATGTTAAGTCCTCTAACTTTCTGGATTCACTCTTTAAACCACGAGCTCCCCAGAAGAATATTTCTCTCCTTTGGAAGAAAATTTCAAACCACCTAGACTCAGGAGTCCAATTGCATCAGATGTTAGAATCAGAACATCTCTGTCCTGCTCTAAGGACTTCAGGCTTGGGATAACGATAATCCAAACAAGGGCAGTAAAAATGGAAGACTCCCTCTCCTATTGGGTAAAAAGTTCTCAGATAGGGCCCTATGTGCAAATTAAGAATTGTATATCTGAATTCTTTAAAACAAACATGTGGTAAACTACCTTCCAAAGGAATGCATAACACTGAGGAACATTTCTAAAACTACTGGTAAATATACTGAACACAGAGCAAGTTGAAATAAAAGAGCACAGTGAGAAATCAGCAGTGTCACAATGGACATGCAACTTCACACCTCATTTCTATGAGGGATAATATTAAGCTATGAACACCATATATCATAAAATATATGAAGTTATCAGCATAATACTAGGCATATAATACATTTTGAATAAGATTGTACATTTATGACATAACATGTAATCTGTAATTGTATGAAAGATATTTTATAGATTTCTGTTGGCCAGAAAAATTTCAATGAAGAAAATTTCTTTATAAGGAAAGAATTAATGGAAAAGTAATTTGCGATAAATACTATATATGTATCAATCCACATTAGAGCCCAGAAAAATAAAGAGAGAAGAAATAAAGTTTACTTATAGGGAATGGAATTTAAGCAGATTTATTTCTTCATATCACCAAGATTTGAATAAAGATGCACCTAAAAAGAGAAAGCAGGCAGCTGAATTGTTTAACTGGTGGGAATCCAATTGCCCTACATGGGAAGTGCTAGCTACCTGCATGGAAAACAGATGTTACCATGTTTATTTTATGTGGTAGCAGGAAGCTGGTGAGGATAAAAAGTCTGTGTTACCTTCAGTGCTTTGACTTTTACTGTTTAATTACTTTTCAAATCTGTGTATACCAGGAGAAGGTAAGAGCGTTTATTCACTTTTTTCTTTCTTTGCTATACCTACATACTATATCACATTTACTATGTTCTCAATATTTATTTGTACCAATGGACGAATGCCAGAAAATACTGGCCTCCTTCAAAATACTGACTGGATCTCTCAACCAAAATAGGATTTCTAAGACTTAGAATACTCCTTTTGTCAAAGTTACTCAATCAAAAGCCAACACACATAAAAATCTATCCCAATGGTACATGACCTCTCTGTATATGTGTTCTGCAGCTACTTTCAACTTTATCGTGCATGAACAGAGGAATTCTTTAATTTCTATTGTGTTCTCTAAGAACATTACTTCCAGTTTTATCATTGTGAACACTATTTAACCAGTTCTAAAATCCTTCCTGGTGAAATCAGACTGATTACTTGTCAGCCTTATAGTTTTCAAACTATCTTACCACAATTAAAACAATGAAAGAAATAATAATCATAGTTATCATTTATCAGACTTTTTGTTCGTGCAGGGAGATGTGCTAAATGTTTTACCTATGTTGTCTGCTTTATTGCTAACTGCTATTGTCTTAGTTTAAAGATGGGAAAATTAACGAAAAAACTGATTAGGTAAGTCGGTCACATATCTAGAAAGAGACTGAATAGTATTTAAGAGACAAATGACACAGAAGTTGCTCTAGGAAAAATGCATAACCTGGTTCTCTCGGGAATTAGCAAGCCCAGATCCTGTTCAAATTCTGGCTCCAAAAACATAACCTCTCTATTCCTTACTTGCCATATCTTTATAATGAAGTTGATAATAACAGTTCCTTGCAGGGGGTACCTATGAGGATCAAGTAGCTAACACAGGCAAAGCACTGAGAATGAGGCTGGGTATATTGTGTTAACTGTATTAGTTATTATTAAAGCAACATCATAATTAGGTGATATAGCTAAGGTTCTTTTTTGTTTTCATAACTTGATAAACTGGAGGAGCCTGTGAGCTGTGAAACAAAAAGATTTCTTTTACATTTTAGCTTAAGTCCTAGACTGGAATGAAACCAAAATATTTTTATATGTCCGTTCCTCTGATCTTTCTTGCTCTTCCATATTTTATATTCAGTATCTGCAGAAAAATTAGTTGAACTTCAAGGAGACCAAAGGCCTTAATCACTTTCTGGGGTACAGTGGCCTAATCTGTTGTCTTGGGGATTATTTAACCTTTGCTCTACAGAGATGCTTCTTTTTCCTGTGGTGAATTGATGGTGCAATAGGTGGTCTTCAGTTTTTCCTTGATCTCGATGAGTTGTTGCCAGAGTGTCATTAGAGTCACTGTCCTGGACTTAGTGCTAGGAGACCAGGTGACTTAGGAGTTGAAAAGCCAGGGTCTCTAAGGGCAATAAGCATTCTGAAGAACTGACTTGCAACAGAACATTGCTAGTAAAAGAGGAGAAAGTGATGCATTATCTTCAGATCTCTTCACCATATACTCTTACTTCTCTGAATTTCCAATGAACTCAGTTTGTGGTGTTCTCCTGGCTCTCAGTGAGGAAGCTCCAGCCTTTAACAACCCCATGACAGCTACTAAACTTGAGAAAGATATATGTACATATCGCAACATTTGTAACAATACAATGCAGAATAGTATCAATAGCATTATCAGAATGTCTGAGATATATGTGTGTTTGTACGTGTGTGTGTATATGCGTGTATGTCTATATCCAAAAATATTGGGAAAAAACACTTCAGTGATACCTAGATTATGGGCTTTAATTTTTTTCTCCTTTATATTGTATAATCTGTTCCTTCTACACTGACCATGAATTATGTATATAATCAGAAACAATGTGAACAAAACCATTATACACAATAAAAGACTTAAAGTTAATAGTAAATATCTAAATTGACCAATAATTCTGTTGATAGTTTGATATTTGAAAAGCAGGGAAAACCAATGCTCTACTCTGGAGAAATATACTATTCAAGATAAATCAAAAAGAAAGCGAAATTATAAGGAAAAAGACCCACCACAAAGTCCTCATACTCCTCTACAAAGAACTTTAAAACAGAAAATAGTAGTAAAATAAACTACTTATATTTTAAATATATAAATATTTCCAAGTGGCATTTTGAGTCTGCCAGTTAAATCGCCACTCGTGCTCTCATGTGATACCCTCAATAATATTGTAATGTGGTTATTATTGTCCCAATTTGCATATTAAGTGGTCTTTGCAAAGACATTCAGCCGGTGAGTGCGAACTAGAGCTGAAACTCAGGTTTCCTGACTAGCACTCTACTCCTAGCAGCCTCAGAAAAAAAACAAAGAAAAGGAAAAAAAAGGAAAAAGAAAAGAAAAAGAAATCACATACATACATTTAGGAACTCTGTATTTGTGGTGTGAGCAAGGAAACATTCTAATAGATATGCAGATCCCTAAAAAGGATAGGAAAATCACTATACAAAGTTTTGAATTTTATAATAAGACATATTTCTTTATTTTTCTGTCTAAATTAATCTAACATATTGCCCAGAGCACCTGGAATTGGAACAGGCACCAAAGGTGAAATGAGATATAAAGAAACACAGGGCTCTTCTGATGCTGAGCACTAACCATGATACAAGACGTTGTGTTAGGCTTTATATCCACTAGCTCAATTAACTTTTTTTTAAAATAAATTTATTTATTTATTTATTTATGGCTGTGTTGGGTCTTCGTTGCTGCGCGCAGGCTTTCTGTAGTTGTGGTGAGCGTGGGCTACTCTTCGTTGCAGTGCGTGGGCTTCTCATTGCGGTGGCTTCTCTTGTTGCAGAGCATGGGCTTTAGGCGCGCTGGCTTAGTAGTTGTGGCTTGTGGGCCCTAGAGCACAGGCTCAGTAGTTGTGACGCACAGGCTTAGTTGCTCCGCGGCATGCGGGATTTTCCCAGACCAGGGCTCTAACCCATGTCCCCTGCATCGGCAGGCAGATTCTTAACCACTGCACCACCAGGGAAGTCGCTCAATTAACTCTTAGAAAAATCTTATATATAGTGGAGTATTACTCAGCCATAAAAAAGAATGAAATCTTGCCATTTGTGCCAACACGGATGGACCTGGAGGGTATTATGCTAAGTAAAATAAATCAGACGAAGACAAATACCATATTATTTCACTTATATGTGGAGTCTAAAACAAAACCAATGAATAAATATAACAAAACAAAAACAGACTTACAGATACAGAGAACAAATTAATAGTTGTCAAGGAGGAGAGAGGTGGGAAGAGGGGCAAAATAGGTGAAAGGGATTAAGAGGTACAAACTACCACTTATAAAATAAGTCACAGGGATGTAATGTACAACACAGGGAACATAAGCAATACTTTCTAATAACTATGCATGATGTGTAATCTATAAAAAAATTGAATCACTGTTCACCTGAAACTAATGCTATAAGCCAACTATATTTCAATTTAAAAAAATTAGGGCTTCCCTGGTGGCACAGTGGTTGAGAGTCCGCCTGCCAATGCAGGGGACATGGGTTCGTGCCCCGGTCCAGGAAGATCCCACATGCCATGGAGCGGCTGGGCCCATAAGCCATGGCCACTGAGCCTGTGCGTCTGGAGCCTGTGCTCCGCAACGGGAGAGGCCACAGCGGTGAGAGGCCTGTGTACCGCAAAAAAAAAAAAAAAAAAAAATTAAAAATTAAAGTCTTCTGAGAGCACTCCCCATTCCCCATTTAAAGATGAGCAAAAGGTGGCCTAGAGGAAGTTGAATAGTTTTACTAGAGATCTCTTAGGTCAGAGGAACAGCTTTGCAATTTGAAGCTGGGCTTCTGTGGTTCCAAAGTCCTTGTGTGTGTGTTTTTTTATTTGCTTGATTTGGTTTGTCTGTATAGTATTTTTTTAATAGCTCAAATTTTAGAGCAGGCATCCAGGGACAGTTCTTGAATTTATAAATAATTTTGTAACTAGGCAATACAAGCGTACATAGGAGATTATGTGATGTCATCTCTAAGTAGGATGTTGTTAATCTCGGTTCACTGTGACACTGTTCACACACATACACACAACTATGTACATACAACTAAATACATAAACTATCATTCTGCCTTTGGTTAAGCCAAGATAATCTCTCATTATCATTGAGTCACAGCTTTGGCAGCTTCACCCTGACATTTTAAAATAAGGATACCTAATTCTAGCTGACACACATCTCAGTGGCTTAATACAGTGTGCTTATTTCTCACTCAAAGTCAAATCATCACACTGTATGCTTTTATTAAATACAATTTTACTGGTCAATTATACCTCTATACGGTTGGAAAATGCAATAATTATATTTTTTGCATAATTTTTCTTGCCATTGTTTCAGCAAAATCATTTCAATCTGAATGTTTTATATGAGGGTATTCATTTTATTCATCTTTAAATTGTAGCAATATATTTTCTCTACTCTTGTTTGTATGCTTCTTTTTCTAATACAAACAACAAAAAAAATTTTTTTTTTAATTTACATTGCAAGGGAAGTGGAGAAATGTAGTTTCGCATGGATTTTTGGTTAGCATTAACTTTCTCTGCCACAGTTGTGAAGTCGCCTTCCAACTTAGTTTTGGGACAGCCTCAGCCCTCATCAAACAAAACAAACAAACAAACAATACTGTAATTGCAACCCTCTCAGTAGTCAATTCACAAAGGAAATAAGACAAATCACCAGTGAGTATATGAAAGGCATTCACTATTGCACTAACAACAACATAATGCAAAGGGCAACATTTAAAATATTTCACTAATGTTTTAAATCCTCTGTGTTTATTAGGTTGTGGGAAAATAGTTCTCAGGTGTTTTTGGTGGGAATGAAAATTGATACATCTTTTAGAAGAAATATCTGGCTATATGAAATAAAATATAAATGTATAAACTTTTGACTTAGCAAATCCTGTTTTAGACATTTCTCCAATTTTTAGACAAGTGCGCCAAGATATGTGTGTGTGTGAAAAGATTCACTGTGACAATGTAAATACACACACACACACAAAGTAACTTGTTTGTTCATTAATTAGTATTCAGTGTGGTGATCCATAAATTTTAGCCTTTTAAAATAATAAGGTAACTTTCCAGATGGATAGGTAGATAGATAGGTAGGGAGAGAGACAAACAGGCAGCTATATCTGGGATGTTTTATTAATAAACATGGTGATTAAGAAATCATTCAAGTTAATATCAGTTAAGAAAAGGGTGGCTCAGGGATTATTTATTGCTAATCTATTATATGCCACAGTCATATTTCATCCTTACAGCAACTCTTTTGTTTGGGTGTTAAAATCTATAATTTAAAGAAGTAGCAAAGAGTTCAACTCACAGAGACTGAAAGTGGTACCTTTGGGGTTCCAACCCAGGCCAGTCAGGCTCCAAATCTGATGCTCCTTCTACTGCTTCCACAGCAGTTGGAACTTGTCCGCATCTGTTCTCTACTTGTTTGCACTTTTCTGTTTTAAAGCGACAGCCACCCCCTGCCCCACCAGGCTCAGCAACACTTTGCTTTCGTTTCCCGTTACTGAGGCAGATCCACTCACCTCCCTGGCATTTATGAGCAGCCCTGCAGAGCACTTGAGCATCTGGCAACCCACCCAGCGAGAGTGACTGGGAAGCACAGAGAATTCCTCAGAGAGCAGGCGACATCTGTTTGATAGGCGATGAAGAACAAACTCGTAATAAACCCATTTCAGGAGCAAAAAATGGCTCCTCAAAGTGATTATTCATTTTATGCAAGTGTAGTAATGTTGGTCTACGTGACAAGTAGAAAAACAGCCTGTCCGGAAGCAGACAATCACAGCCAGAGAGGGTGAGGCTGCTCACACCAGGAACGAGCGCAGGCAATGGCAGGTGAGGAAGCATTTAGAAAGATTACACAGAAAGCCTGCACCACCTGTGGCTGGCTCCTGTCACAGAGAAGTGACCCAGTTGGTTGAGTGGGGTGCCTACACATCAGGAATGAGTTTCAATACAGTAGCAGTGACTCCCTCACCACTCCAGACTGCTAAGCTGCTCTCCATTCATTCAGCCATCAATGCATCCTTTCCCTTTATCCACCCATTCATTGCTTCACTTATTCAAATATTCATTACATACTCTAATGAAAACATCTTTTTATTACTGGATGCTTTAACGGATACTGTAGTTATTATATTATAATCTAGGGTGGTTTTCCTATAGAAGTGTAAAAGTATAGGAGAATAAAAGGCAGATTAACATTTATTGAGCTTAAATCTGATAAGATATAAATGAATATAACAAAATGTATTGAAGTAGGAAAGAACATAATTGAAAGATAAAATCATCCTTGGTAATAACTACACTGGATACAAGCTAGTCCATGGCTATAAACGTGACTGTGGATGTAGATGAAAAGAAAGAGAATTCAACGTCCTTTTTTTCTTTTTTTCCCCTAGAATTAATGTGAGAGATATTGACTTAGTGTTTTTCTCAGGCAAAGTCATTATATACCATGTGGAGGACAAAACAGAAACTAGGCTAAAAGCTGTCCATGGGTTAGCATACCGTACAAGCCAGATAAAGCTGTTATTATTGTCCTCTTCATATGTGCTATACTCATATAAATTTTATTCTCTAACCTCTCACATATATGCTCTCTGAATCAAAAGGTCTAGGCCAGAGATATGAAAAAATGAGGGTGGGGCGGGGGACGGAGAGAGAGAGAGAGAATATATTAGAGAACAGAAACTCCTAGACATCAGTAGGTAATGATAGCAAAAATCAGAAAGCAGGGGCTTCCCTGGTGGCGCAGTGGTTGAGAGTCCGCCTGCCGATGCAGGGGACACGGGTTCGTGCCCCGGTCCAGGAACATCCCACATGCCGCGGAGCGGCTGGGTCCATGAGCCATGGCCACTGAGCCTGCATGTCCGGAGACTGTGCTCCGCAACGGGAGAGGCCACAACAGTGAGAGGCCCGCGTACTGCAAAAAAAAAAAAAAAAAAAAAAAAAATCAGAAAGCAATTCCAAGAAAATGGTACATCTATGACATTGAAGCATAACAGTGTAGACCAATTAGCCCTCCATGCTTTCTACAGCTAACTTTGAAGATTTGGCACTATTATTTATTAAAGATGCAGAGATTTCCTACCTCTTATATATGTAAAAATGGGCACTAATATCAAGACAGATGCAATCCTGTTCCCCATCCCCTTCTCCCAGCATCAGGAAGGTACCATGTTATAGTGCAAGAAGAACAGCCCTTGGATCCATATAGGCTTGGGTTTGACTCTGCACTTCATTGTTTGCTAGTTCTATGTCCTTGAACAAGTTACATGAACAGCATCTTCATCTATAAAATAGATATCATGATGGTTGGCCTATATGATTGTGGTAAGCATTAAATGAGATAATATTTATGAATTACTTAGAGGAGTGGATAATACATACTAATTATTCAATAAGCAGTAGCTATCATTCCTATAATCATGACTGTGATTATTTTCTCTGAGCCTAAATTTCCTCATTAAATTTGAATAATGATACATAAGGTTGGCGTGACCAATAGATGATATGCATTTTATGCATTCTAAATGATAACAGTATTCAGTCTAGCTTCAAAGAGAAAGAGATGGATGTGCATTGCCTATCTAGGTATGTTTACAAAGTAGTATACATTCAAAGAGTAATGGGCATTTAATTAAATTCTTATGGCAAGAGAAATTCCCAAGTGAAGTTCCTTAGCTCAACTGTAGCATGTTCAGAATGAAAGAGGATCAATATCCTTCAGGGTGAAGTGAGGCTTTATAAATAGAAAAAAAATAGCAATAATTTTTCAAACAAAAATTTAGAAGTTCAGCGACTTAAATGTTCATTGTAGGGCTGGTTACAAAAAAAATCATGAAAATTAAGCCATGCCCTGCCACAACATGCTCACATTGTAGATTTGCAAAGGTGCTATACTTACTCTCAATAATGTTCTCTTAATACGACTGTACTTAGTCCCTCTGAGAGAGAGTAGGCCCCTTTTTATGCCCCTTTTTATGCCTGCCTGTCCCACAGCCTGGAGTGCCCTCCTCTCTCACTTCCATCTACTCCACTTTTTCACATCTTCACAATTTAGCTTCTTCAAGAATCTCACCCATACTCCTGTCATCCAGTGACTAGTCTATGTTCTTCTAATCTGCTTTTTTATACCATCCTATAGTTACTTTCCAATAACACTTACTATATTTCATTTAGTTAGTTTTTTTTAATAAATCTACTTCCCCCATCAGATTGTGAGATCTTTAAAAGAGAAAAACTATCTTCTTACTGAGATTTTATTTCTTCATTACATGAATTACTATATACTATTATATTTTTATTTTCTACTAATCTTCCTTATGAGAAGGTTTGTTTCATGATGGTAGGGTGTTTGTTTCTGTGTTCTATACCATAACCTGAGAATCTAGAATTTTTTGTCACATAGTAGGCACTCAATACATATTTGTGGAATAAATGAATAAAGGCATCATGCTTACAGAAGTTAGCATAGTGCCTGCTTATGTTAGTTACTCAGAAAAGCTGTGTTGAATTTAATAATTTTTTTTTAATTTATTTGTTTGCGCCGGGTCTTAGTTGCGGCAGGCGGGCTCCTTAGTTGCGGCTTGTGGGCTCCTTAGTGGTGGCATGCATGTGAGATCTAGTTCCCTGACCAGGGATCGAACCCAGGCACCCTGCATTGGGAGTGTGGAGTCTTAACAATTGCACCACCAGGGAAGTCCCTGAATTTAATAATTGAAGAAAACAGTGATGCAATAATATTAGCTATCATTTAGAAATATATAGTTTGCAATGATGTATGCAATATTAGTTATCATTCAGAAGGATCACAGGGGCAAAGTTTAGAGATGATGAAGATGGTAAAGGGAGTTCACAAGAAAGCCTGGCATGACTAGGAACCTATAGCAAATGATGCAAGATGAAGACAGAGTTACTAGAAGACACTGGAGAATTCAAAGACAGTGAGAAAGTGAAAGGGCTGCTGTGTCATGTTAACAAGTCTGCATCTAGGACTGCAAAAAGCTATGGAGCCGTAGCAAATTTTGATCAGTCAATTAAGGGGATTTGTTTGTGCTCTGAGCAGAAAGTTGGCTGTCTATGGTCTGGGTTCCTTCTCTCTGCAAAGAAAAGTCAGCCTCTCTGAACTCTGTGCCTGGAATATAGCCCAATATAGCTCACTGTCCAGAGCAGAGCTGCAAAGAGCCCCTAGGGCATATTGAGTGGCATATTATAGGAAGCAGGTCTTTAGAGTGAACTTGAAAGAAGCCACATGTGTTGCTATTTTATGGGTGCTTGGGATCACCTGAATGTTATCTGATAATACTATTTATTTCCAGCAAGGAGCATTTATATATATATATATTATATATATATAAATATATATATATTCATGCAGCTCCTGTGCCTCAGAAACAAAAAGCAACAGCGCTCCCCTCTGCAATTCTAATAGAGACTGATGAAAGATTATTAGAACCTTTAGTCTTGGGAGGGTCTTAAAAAGTAGGGTAAAATAAATAGGCTTTTCTAGGGCAAATGAGTATGAAATACTTTGCTATCACTGAGCCATAATTGACTAAAAGAGATTATTTTAAGAGTTTCCAATTCAATTCAGTTCCATGGACTCTTCTTATTTGTACATTACTGTGTAGGTACAGGAAGAGGAGTGAGGGATTAGTTATATGACTATATATATATTCATATAGATGTGTGTGTTTACATAAATGTATTGACATATTTATATTTATGTTGACATAAAACAACATATATAATTCATTATATATTATATAAATTATAGATTAATTAGAATATTCTGATGCCATGACTAGCAGTATAAAAATATTAAAATAACAAAATTCAGAATTTATAGTTCTTTCAGAACAGCATTCAACTCCCCATCAAAACAATTCTGATGCCAACTACAAACACTAGATAAAATATACAAATAAAATACCTAAGGATTCTGAGGAAAACACAAAAGCAGGCATACTGTGCGCTGTGAGGGGACGGGAGGCTATAAAAGTGACTAGCATGAGGATGATAAAAACAAACCACACTTACACACACCATAACAAAATAGCTGAAAACCAAAGGTAAAGAGAAAAAAAGTCTTGAAAGCATCCAGAGAAAAATAACACATTATATATAAGGGAACCATGATTTGAATACTGTAGATTCCTCATCAAAAACTATGGAGGCCAGAAGAGCAGACAACAATGGAACTGCATTTTTTTATTATTAAGCTTTTTATTTTGAGATAATTTTATCACCTGTAGTTGCAAAATATAATACTCAAGATCCCATGTGGCCTTTTTCCAGTTTTCCTCACTGGTAACACTGCAAAGGGATAGCAAGATATCACCTCTAGCATATTAACATTGATACAGTGTAGATGCAGAACGTTTCCATCTCCACAAGAATTTTTCATGTTGTGCTTTTCCAGTCACACACACTTCCCTCCCACCCTCACTTCCCCACTAAATGCTGACAACCATTAATTGTTCATATTTCTGTCATTTCAAGAATGTTATACAAATGGAATCAGAGAGAAGGTAACCTTTGAGATTGGCTTTTTTTCACTCAGCATAATTCTCTGAGATCATCCAGATTGTTGTGTGTGCCAATAGTATGCTCCTTTTTATTGCTGACTAGTGGTCTATGGTATGGATGTACCAGATTTTATTTAACACATTGAAGGACATAAAATTGTTTCCAGTTTGGGGCTGTTATGAATAAAGCTGCTATAAACATTCATATACAGGCTTTCATGTGACCATAAGTTTTCATATCTCTGGGTTAAATGCCCACTAGTGCAATTGTTGGGTCATATGGTATTTGCATATCTTCTTTTCAAAAAAAACTTCCAAACACTTATCCAGAGTTGCTATACCCACTATACATTTGCACTAGCAACACGAGTGATCCAATTTCTCTGTCCTTTCACCAGCATTGTGGATTGTCTTTTTTTTTCTTTTTCTAGCCATTCTGATGAGGATAGAATAATGACGTGTGGTTTGATCTGTATTTCCCTAATGGATGGTGCTGCTGAATATATATATTTTTAAATTTTTATTGGAGTATAATTGCTTTACAATGTTGTGTTAGTTTCTGCTGTACAACAGAGAATCAGCTATATGTATACCTATATCCCCACCCTCTTGCACCTCCCTCCCACCATCCCTATCCCACCCCTCTAGGTGGTCACAAAGCACCGAGCTGATCTCCCTGTGCTATACAGCAGCTTCCCACTAGCTATCTATTTTACATTTGGTAGTGTATATATGCCAGTGCTACTCCACTTCATCCCAGCTTCCCCTCCCCCCACTGCCATGTCCTCAAATCCATTCTCTATGTCTGCGACTTTATTCCTGTCCTGCCCCTAGGTTCATCAGAACCATCTTTTTTTAGACGCCATATATATGTGTTAGCTTTATTTTGATTATTTACCATCTGTTTATCCTCTTCAGTGAAATGTATTTTCATATTTTTTGCCCATTTTCTAATTGGACTATTTATTTTACTATTTGGTTTGGACAGTTCTTTATCTAGTCTAGATATTATTTGCCTATGTGATTTGTAAATATATTGTCCAATCCTGTAGCTTGTTTTGAAAAGAAAAATGAGTAGGTTTTGTTCCCCCCCTTTTTTTTAAATATTAAAAAAAAAACTGAGGCTTAGGGAGGTGCGATGTCTTCACAGTTTACACGAAAAGCAAGTGGCTGAGATGTGGTTTGACTTTAGTTCATTGTTTATTCCACCTCACAGTGCTTCCTTAGGCAGAAGTCTTTTATTAAGCGATAGATGGGGAGAGTCTACTTTCCATCACAATTCTAGGTATCACCTGTAAAAATCACGCCCCACCCACAATCTGAGTAAATTCATATCAAGAATACTGGGTGCCCAAACCTGTATGCTTGGTTGAAATATGTTCTTGATTCCACTATTTTCAAATGTCTAAATTAAGAGATCTGATAAATACATTCTATTAATCATTAGTTGCTGATAACATATAAACTGGTCCTGACAAAGACAGATATTTTCCTAAATATTTTATATCAAAAGCAAGATGCAGAATACTGTACACTATATGATATTAGTAATATAAATAAATATATTTGTACACACTTTTTTGGCAGAAGAAATTTTCATGAAACTTTTAAAATGATGTTTGCTTTGGGTGAAAGGGAGAATTTCACTCCTGTTCCTTTCTATGCTCTTTGGATTTTTTTCAAACTGTATTTATGAATGACTGTTACTTTTAAAATATTAGGAACATAAATAAAAAGATAAAACATTGCATATGTAATGAGCAATAAAGAGTAATTTCATTTCTTAGCATCTGAAGTTTTTAGCATAAATTTCCCTAAAATATGTGTTTCTGTTGGGTGAACTTTGCCATGACTATTGGGACAGAGGGTAGCAATGAGATGCATAGGAACTGGTATGTTTGGTGAAAACTAAACATTCAATTTATAAATGAAGAAATAAATTCAGAGTGATCAGTAAGTTGTTCTAATTCATGCATCTATTAAATTACAGAGCTAGAGCCTATACCTAGATCTGAATGACTCGAAAGCCCCTGCTGTTTCATATGTCCCCCACTCATGAACCTTTAATCTGGGGTAATCTGGTTCCTTTCAGTAACTTCATCAGTGGCTCAATTCCCTAGGTATCTACAACTATCCAGCTGATATAACTTGTAAGAGTCTTACACGTTCTTTTTACAATGTGCCCAGATTCAGTCTTTTATTTTAGCATCCCCCCTTTTTATAACTAAAATTGCATCTTGTAAACAGGTAATTTCACAAATTTATTCTTTTCCAAAGTCATCTTAATCTGATGTAGTTTCAACATATTTCTTCTTTCTGTAGTAATCCAGACAGGGGATTAATATATTCTCTGGACATTAGATGGAAAATTACAAAACTTCTACATTGAGTTTTACCTGGGAGAACTGCCCTGTTGCTAACAGGAAGTGGCTCTAGGCTCTTTTCATTTTCAAACATTTCTTGGAGTAGAGGATAAAACACTGATCCCATCTGCCTTACTGTGGTTGTCATACTTAACAGTTTTATCTTAGATTATGAGGGAGAGCCTTTACAACTGTTTTTATCTGAAATTAATAATTGTGAAATTGATATGTATCATTTTCCTCATTGTATGAAAAAGTCAGTTCAGAAGGATTAGGTGACTTTTTGGAAACAAATAGGTAGTGGAACTCGAAACTTCTCTCAGTTCTATTGATTGCACGTTCAATTTCCCCCCAAATATATCATTCAAACTTTATTGTTAATTTAAGATTAAAAGTTGAAAACAAAGTAATGCAATTGCTGGACTACATATTACATATATGGAATTATCTGTTTAGACTTCATGGCGTGGACTTTATCTTTGCCTCACCTAGCAGATTGCTTTATCACAAGACTTTTTAGGAAGTCAGAGGTTCAGAATCAGCAGAGGTCTGCAACTTACCTGTGTTTATAAGCTTAACCTATAATACCTTTGAAACTAAATTCATTCTTTAAAAAAAAAAAGCTTTTCCTTTACATTCAAGTTCTTTGATGCACCCGCATCCCAAATAATCAGAAATAGATTTCAGTTTATTATCTTCAACTTCAGTTTATTTCCTCTCTATCTTTACCAGATGGAAATGTCACCAGATAAAGATGTTAATCACATGTGATGTTAGTGTGAGAATGACAGGTAATTATTGCTTTAACTCAAGTGGCCACACACTAATGGATTATTGAAAATCACTGATATCATTATCCTAGACCACCAGGAAAAAGTGATTCAGAAATCCTGTATTAGACTGGCTGGGAGGAGATATGCAATTACCCCCAGGGATGAGATATATATCATTGTCACTCCGGGCTCTTAGAGTGTGAACACAGAGTCTGCCTGCCGATGCAGGGGACATGGGTTCGTGCCCCGGTCTGGGAGGATCCCACATGCCGTGGAGCGGCTGGGCCCGTGAGCCATGGACGCTGAGCCTGCGCGTCCGGAGCCTGTGCTCCGCAACGGGAGAGGCCGCAACAGTGAGAGGCCCGTGTACCGCAAAAAAAAAAAAAAAAAAAGTAATTGTGTAGACTACTCTTTCTTCTTAGTGAAATGCACCAGATACTTGATATTTTAATCATATGAACAATGTTCATTTTTTCTGTATTCTGAAGGAGGTTCACAGTAATGCAAATGTATAATGCAGTTTAACTTACAATACAAATTTATGCTTTTCAACTCTAGAAATATATTTTTAAAAATCAGCAACATAAACCAGAACATGACCCTGCAGAGTTTGGAAGGGATTTTGTTGTTTTTTTGTTTCCTTTGTTTCTTTTGTTTCTTTATTCACACTCGTAAATATGCAGTGCTCTTTTCAAGGGGCATATAATAGGAATATATTCCCACCACTCTGCTACTTTAAGATATTATGAATTAAATATAATAGAAAGATGTTCCTCCCATCACTCCACCAATGTCATGGTGGCTTAAGATATGCTGAAATCCCAAAAGTTACTATGCACTCAACATCCTCTTTTGTAGATTCCTTCTTTCAGTTTCTTTTCCTGACAGTTTTCAAGAGATAGGTCATATTTTGGACACACTAAAATTTAGCTCCAGGCATCTAAGTGCCTCTTCCTAACCTCCTTTTTCCCTAACTGGTATTCATTTTTATCTCCAAAGTAAAGGACATTCCTTCTTTCCCACCCAACATTCTGAATAAATAGTCTTTGAGGCCTGTTATGAAAGTCTTTCTTTAAAAAAAAAAGCATATATATATATATATATATATATATATATATATATATATATATGTATGTATGTATGTATTTCAACCTGTCACACTCATACCCAACTTAAAAGTTGTATTCCTCTTTCTTTAATTAGGGGAAAGTCTGTCATTTAAAAGCATGATATCAGTACTTACATAGATACATCCAAGAACTGAAATACACAACCTCAAAGCCCAGCAATTCCACTAATAAATAATCAATGAAAATTCATGAACATAATTACCAAAACACATATACTAGGTACATGCATATATTCAGTCAGTAAGCAAGCACAATTTATTTATTTATTTATTTATTTATTTGCTGTACGCGGGCCTCTCACTGTTGCGGCCTCTCCCGTTGCGGAGCACAGGCTCCGGACGCGCAGGCTCAGCGTCCATGGCTCACAGGGCCCAGCCGCTCCACGGCATGTGGGATCCTCCCAGACCGGGGCACGAACCCATGTCCCCTGCATCGGCAGGCAGACTCTCAACCACTGCGCCACCAGGGAAGCCCAGCAAGCACAATTTAAGCTGCATATTTAGGATTATTGAATCTTTCCATGTGCAACTCTCAAGGTGAGGTTAAGGAAACATTATAGGGAAACAGGAAAGTCTGCCTTTTAAAGAAAATCTATGTATTGATCTATTGATTCATCACCTATCTATAATGTGCATATGTATGTATTAGGGATGGGAAGTATAGTATTTCCCATCCCATTTCATTTCTATTCTTCATTGCCACATTTTTAAAAACTAATATTTGCCATGGATTCTGCACTTTCTGCATTTTCCATTCTTAGAAGCAGCCAAACCAGGATTTTCTGCGCTGTATAGTGTTTTAGGCTAAAGTAGGTCAATATCACAACTGAGAAAAATTAGGTAGGATTAGAAGTTCTGGTTCAAATTGAAAAGATAATCTCTAAAACTCTGAAACATCACTAAAGCCCCCTCTAGGACTACATAGAAGAGAGACTTTTGGATGTTAGAGGGATGTAAATAATATTTTATATTCATTTTCATGGATTCAGGAAATAATAATATACATGCCTAATTTTACACACATACACACACACATATTGTATACTCTGTATATACAGTGAAGAAGCAAAGATCAATATGGCATATAGTATGTGCTCTTGCACAGCTCTTATTCTAACAGGAGAGACAGACAGGTAAAGAGATAATTATCATATCATAGAGAATCTTAATCTGAAGTTTACTGACCCTTAAGTGGAAAAGGAGACTGTAGCTAACATCTGTGTTTATATCAAAATAGCATATTCGCTTTCTAAGGGGTCATGCTATACTGCAAGCACATCATCTATTTGCGGCATAAATATTTTGCCTTGTCTTCTTACCCTCTTAGCTGTAATACACACACACACACACACACACACACACGCACACCAGTGAAATGGATTTGGAAAAAAATTGGTTCAAATAGCAAAACATTGCTGTATATAAATCACAGTAGTCCCAAATAGTAACTCAGATTATTCGAACGTTTCATCTGTAACTAGCCTACTTCTAAAATGCTTGCCCAGGATACTATTCAGACATCTCAGCTATCTAAATCCTGTTTATATTTCACTAATTTGGTGAACTTAAACAAAGCCTATTTACTGGCAATCTTCTTATCTGTGCCTTTGGTGAATATTGCTAATGATCAAGAAACTCTTAGTTAGCTCTAATATATGTACGAGATCTTTTTAACTCAATACTCTAGCCACGGGCTTCCCTGGTGGCACAGTGGTTGAGAGTCCGCCTGCCGATGCAGGGGACACAGGTTCGTGCCCCGGTCCGGGAAGATCCCACATGCCGCAGAGCGGCTGGGCCCGTGAGCCATGGCCACTGAGCCTGCGCGTCCGGAGCCTGTGCTCCTCATCGGGAGAGGCCACAACAGTGAGAGGCCCGCGTACTGCAAAAAAATAAAAATTAAAAAAAAAAAAAATACTCTAGCCAGGCTCAACCAATTGATCTGTGTTGGCTCATGATATGCTACCTGTTGGCCATAGTTTCTCAGTTCTAGGTTTAGAAAAAGCAAATTGCACATTTAGGAATTGAGTATGGACCTGAGAATAAATTATAAATGCATTGTCAAGTAAGCATATTCTTTCCACAGTAGAAATTTTAAAAAAATATATTTTTTTGAGCCCAGGATGTTTGGGGACATTTTTGTCTTAGAGGAATGTATTTTGTAAGCAGTACCTGTTCTTTACCGTTTCCCAAACCTCTGCTATGTGTCAGGCACTGTGTCAGCTCCTGGAGAAATGAAGATGAATGAGGACATGCCCATGACCTTGAAGACCTTGCAGTCTCACAATTCAGATAAACCCAATAATTGTGAGATAGTGATGAGAGTACTTGGGTATTGGTAGATATGAGGCCCTATGGGGTGCTTAACTCCATCAAGGGGTGAAGATTTTATTGGAATCATTACAGGATACTTTACAGAAGTGACCCCTAAACTCTCTTGAAAGACATTTGGAAGTTAGGTGAGAGTGAAAAATGAGAAGGGAGTCCAGGTTAGGCCTGGAGGCAAAAGGGGAATAAGGCTAGTCATGCATTCATAAAGACCTGAATGCAGAATACTTGTTTGAGCCCACAGATTTACATTCAGCAAAAAAACTTGAGAAAAGTCACTTAAAGCTCTGAGTCCATGTCAAAATTGTATTCCAACTTCCTTCACCTGGACAAGTTGTCTTGTATCCAGTTGCTGAAAAATTACATTCTTCAGCTTTCTTTCTCCAGTATTGACAAATGGTTAAATGGAAAGGGAAGTCAAAAAAGAAAATCAATGTGATTTTACACAGTCCTCATTACTAGGTCAACCATGCCTTCTGTGTGCATACTCAAGCGTGTTTCCTTGCTCTGAGTCAGGCTTTTAGAAGGTTGCTTGCTGGCTGAACTGTCAGCTCAGGGAGACAAAAAAACCTAGTTTTCAAAATCTATCTCCAATAAACAAGTAACAGAAAACCTCACACACCAATCTATGATTCTACTTTTAATTATCATCATTAAAGCAAAACCAAGGAAGAACCACAAATTGGCTGGTCATTTCCATTTAAAGAACCATAAAGATTTGCAGCCGGAAGGGTCTTTAAGGCTAATCCATGTCAAACATCCTTTCTCCCTTTATTTTATAAAAATGGAAATTGGTACATAGAAAAGTCAAGTGGCTTGCCCAAGGTGACAAATTAAGCTAACGGCTGAACCTGAGCTCGGTCCCAATAGAATGTGCTCATAAGCCCAGGCATTCGAATCTGCAGAGCCAGGGAGAATAGTTTATTTTGAATTACAATTTATTGTTTCTTTAAAAACAAAGTTTTTATTTAAAAAAAAGCTTTTCTGTGACAGTGCCACATAGCTGTTTATCTGTGTCTTTCTCTGTGTCTGTGTGTTTGTTGGGTGGGGACATATACTCTTCATTCTTTAGCATCTCCAACACAGTCGTTCTCAAAACTGGCTGTACATTAAAATCACTTAAAGGGCTTAAAAAAAATCAATGTCCAGTCTCCCCTCCCTAGAGATTCTAATTTAATTGGCCTGGCATGGTATCCTAACATCTGTATATTTAAAGTTCCCTAGGTGGTTCTAATGCAAAGTCAGTATAGAAAACAATTGCTTTGACCTAGCATCATAATCAGGATTCAGTTGTCCACAAAGCTCCCCACATTCATATGCCACCTTACTGCTAACTATATAATATTTTCCTCCTATTGGCTAATATTTAACTTAAGTAAATTTCTTTTTTTTTTTCTGTTTTTAAAATTTTTATTTATTTATTTATTTGTTTTTGGCTGCATTGGGTCTTTGTTGCTGCGCCGGCTTTAGTTGCGGCAAGTGGGGGCTACACTTCGTTGCAGTGCACTGGCTTCTCATTGCGGTGGCTTCTCTTGCTGCAGAGCACGGGCTCTAGGTGCACAGACTTCAGTAGTTGTGGCATGTGGGCTCAGTAGTTGTGGCTCACGGGCTTAGTTGCTCCGTGGCATGTGAGATCTTCCTGCACCAGGGCTCGAACCCTTGTCCCCTGCATTGGCAGGCAGATTCTTAACCACTGTGCCACCAGGGAAGTCCTAAATTTCTTTTTAAAATAAATTTTATGTCACTCTGACCAATGATAAACAAATTATACCTATTTAAAAATGAAATAAACATGATATAACCAAATATTATTATTAAGTATTAGATAGATGCCATTGCTTATCTGAGATTTTGAGCCTAAAGTCTGTTATTTCCTTGCTAAACTTACAGATAGCATATATAAGGAAAAGGATGAAGATAGTCACATGACACCAAGACATTCTTCCTGATATAAGTGGATGGATTGACAGAGAAATATAAAGGGCATACTTTTCAAAAAGTGCCCGGTCTCTTACAATATCATCTCACTTAATACCAGTGGTAAATGTCCCATGCTTTGATAATCTGTGATTTAACATACAGGAGGATGCATGGAATTTTGTCTTTGTTTCTCACATCTGCAAGTGTACCAAGGCACTCACCTTTTGTCTCGGTTTTTCCTGCTGCTCTCAGTGGGCTATGAGCCACACTGCACTGTCTAAAGTTGGTGACTTCTAACCACATTTAACTCCCTGGGTAGCTTGGTGCCTTTTTCATGAGGAACCCAGAACAACATGGGGTATGGCATGTCCACTACTCTTATTTCCCTATTCCCTCCAAAATTCCAAAAGCAGCCCACTAGAGTAGTCAGGTATATGCAAATTGCTTTACCGTTGGGTTTGAGAAATTCCAGGGAATATTCAAATGTAGGAAATGGGAAGTCAAGTTTCTAGCTAAGTTGGCTATTTTCTGCAGTCTCAAGACATTTAATAAAATAGGTCCCCAATAAGTAGGGGCCCTAGAGGTATGTCCCTACTAGAAAAGGGACGCCAAGGAATCAGTCATCAAATTCTGAAGAGGAAAACGTTGCTTAAGTAATGTGGAGATGTTATGGAAGGGCATTGGCAGACACTACACAGAGGCATGTGTCATATATATACACATCACACTTAGACTCCCGAAACATTTTAGAGAATGAATAAATCATGAAAGTTTAATATTTGGAGAGCCCTAATCAGCCTTCTCAAGGTATATGACCAGACTTGCCTCCTTGTGGCTGCCCCTAATCAGTTTACAAGGTTAACCATTTCCACACTGTCTGTGTTTTTCTTTTTTCTTTTGTCTATTTCTCTCTCTCTCTCACTCCCCCTTCTCTGTTTTTGCTTTTGTTATTTGTCCAGACTCCAAAACCATCTACCTCATATACAAATAAACAGTTAACATTTGAAATATCTTGTTTCCTTTGAAAAGACATATGTGTAGCCTTACCCCAATAGCTTCCACTTTTCCCATACCCACTCTTTATGAAAGGTTCAGCCTCCCTAAACCCTACCCCCTTTAATCCCTTGGGAGCTTATCTGCATCATGAATGGTGCTCAGACTGTCTGCAGGCTTTGGCTAGATGCGCAGGTCTGTAGTCTCAGATCCCAGGAAGCAAGGTGGACAAGGGACAGTCAGGGCTGCATCTCACTCACAACGGTAGCTGTGTCACCAGGTAGCTATATCTCCTTTACAAACTTACCACCAGGTTGAACTGCAGGCTTGCCAGTTCCTCTTAACTATTGAGCTTAAGTAAATACTTCACAAGGACACACACTGAAGTCATTTCAAGGAAGGGGACAGTCTCACAGTTAGCAAGGTACTTGAATCTTCCTTGGATCAGTGGTTCTCAACCTTAGTTACAAGTTATAATCATCTGAGAACAACAGTACTAATGACTTAGCTCTACTAGAGATATCTTATATTTGCACACTTAGGACAGAGCTTAGCTTAATTTTTTTTTAAAACATCTTTATTGGAGTACAATTGCTTTACAATGGTAAAGTGTTAATTTCTGCTTTATAACAAAGTGAATCAGCTATACATAATACATATACATATACATATATACCCATATCCCCTCCCTCTACACCTCCCTCCCACCCTCCCTATACCGTCCCTCTAGGTGGTCACAATGAACGAGCTGATCTCCCTGTGCTATGTGGCTGCTTCCCACTAGCTATCTGTTTTACATTTGGTAATGTATATATGTCCATGCCACTCTCTCACTTCGTCCCAGCTTACCCTTCCCCCTCCCCATGTCCTCAAGTCCATTCTCTATGTCTGCATCTTTATTCCTGTCCTGCCCCTAGGCTCTTCAAAACCATTCCTTTTTTTTAAGATTCGATATATATGTGTTAGCATATGGTATTTGTTTTACTCTTTCTGACTTACTTCACTCTGTATGACAGATTCTAGGTCCATCCACCTCACTACAAATAACTCAATTTAGTTTCTTTTTATGGCTGAGTAATATTCCATTGTATATAAGTACCACATCTTCTTTATCCATTCATCTGTCGATGGACACTTAGGTTGCTTCCATGTCCTGGCTGTTGTAAATAGAGCTGCAGTGAACATTGTGGTACATGTCTCTTTTTGAATTATGGTTTTCTCAGGGTATATGCCCAGTAGTGGGATTGCTGGGTCATATGGTAGTTCTATTTTTAGTTTTTTAAGGAACCTCCATACTGTTCTCCATAGTGGCTGTACCAATTCACATTCCCATGATTTAAATGCATAAAGGGTTTTATACCCACTGTGCTTTGGAATTATGGTGCCTCCATTATTATTCATTAAGAATCTTTATTTATTTACTGTATTTATTTGGTATCCTTAATTTTTCATTTTGGTTGCGGGCAATGTATGGAGCTATACTGGCTTTTAATGTTCTCCTAGATTCCGAAGGAAGAGCTCAAGGCATTATATAATATGCATGTATACATACACACATACACATAGACATATACACGCATATGCATACCTTCTAAAATCAATGATCTTATGTGATCTGTTTTTTCAAACTCAACTCATATTCTTTCTTCCTTCCTTCTTGGCTCCAAACACCTAATACCATTTCATTTTGTGGAAAAAACAAAGCTCCGTATAGTTTTAAAGACTTTGTTCATGCTGCTCCATAGGCCTGAACAGTCACATCATTTTATCCTTCCATCCTTTGAATGGTCAGAGTCATTCTTCAAGTCTCAATTTAAATATTACTTTCTCAAAGGTCCACCAATCTCCCCATATTTCTCTACCACAAAAGTACAATATAAGGTTGATATAACAACAATCTCTTTATACAGTATCACATCTCAGTGTCACAAGCATCTAGCACAGAAAAGTTTTATCCATTTTTAAGAAGAAAGAGAGAGAGAGAGAGAGAGAGGGAGGGAGGGAGAGGGGAAGGAAGGAAGGAGAGGAGGGAGGGAGGGAGGGAGGGAGGAAGGGAGGAAAGAAAGAAGGCAAGCAAGCACATTCGTGGAATAAGGCACCTTTCCCCAAAACAGGAAATCTAAAATGTCTTCTAAAAACACAAAAGCAACAAAATAACACTTTATTCTTACAAAGTCATCTAGCTTGAGAACAGAATATTTTTGAGAGGCAACGGCATATCTGTATAAACGTCTACACTTCAGTAATGCAGACAATTTTTTACTTATATCCATTATGAACTGAAAATCGTTTTGAATTATTTTTCATTGATTTGATCCTTAATTTATGGTGGTCACTTTACAGTAATGATCACTTCTCTTTTCCTTCATATATCCATTCTATAAAAAATACTTTACACTTTGTCATGTGCTACTTATATTTAACAGATATTTTGATAACTTCAGCTAATAGCAGTACAATCTGTTGGCAAATTTGGAGAGCTAAGGACAGAGGGCAGGAGTATTTGGATTCCCTTTAGGCAAAATGAAGGTGGTTCTATGTTTGATTGAAACATAGGCAAAGGCAAGCTATTTATTGAAAATCTGACATATCTTATGGCTCAAATAAAGAAGAGAATTTTGATATTGGCCAAATAGTCATCACAGCTGACCGGTTACTGCAAATGAATGGAAAATATTTATTGGTTTACGGCAAAGTAGTATCTACATTGTATAATTTTGTGTGTGTGTGTGTGGTACGTGGGCCTCTCACTGCCGTGGCCTCTTCCACCACGGAGCACAGGCTCCAGACGCGCAGGCTCAGCGGCCATGGCTCACGGGCCCAGCCGCTCCGCGGCATGTGGGATCCCCCCGGACCGGGGCACGAACCCGAGTCCCCTGCATTGGCAGGCGGACTCTCAACCACTGCGCCACCAGGGAAGCCCTAAAATTTTAAACTAAAATTAAAGCATTCTCATTAGTAAAGTGAAAAACCAAACACAAACAAGGATACCACTCTCAAATATTTTTATGTGGGAAGGGAAGGTGAGGGGGCTTGCCCTGTAAGGACATGGCTCCGCTAAGGGGTGCACAGCTATTAAACATAGTGCTGCAATTATGAGAAAATATTTTCACTTTGAAAAAAAGATGAGTAGGTTTGTGACATACAGAAAAGCAGCTCTAGTTTTTGTTTCTTATAAAGAAATTGTACCACTAATGCTCTTTCCCCTTGCCACCTGCCTCTGAAATCCCCTTATCCTCTTCTGATAGACAGACACAAATTGAATTACCAAACAAGCTTTTTTTTTTTTTTTTTTTTTTAAATCTAGGGGCAACCAATTACCTCTTTCATCAAACACTGTCTTGCCACTGCCATCTTGTGGGCAGGATGCTACCATGCAATTCACTCTTCTGGCCAAATCAGGTACACAAAGTTGGTATCTTCCCAGGAGTAAGTGTTAGAAACTACAAACCAACAGACACTCAAAAGGAACTACGGAGGGGAGGACTCCTGCTGAGCTTCTACTGAATGACATCAACTGAACTATAATGCATATAAAGTTTAGTTCTTTTATGTACTTTTTTTTTTCTTTTTTGGCTGGGTTGGGTCTTTGCTGCTGCACACACAGGCTTTCTCTAGTTGTGGTGAGCAGGGGCTACTCTGCATTGCAGTGCACAGGCTTCTCATTGCGGTGGCTTCTCTTGTTGCAGAGCACCGGCTCTAGGCACACGGGCTTAGCAGTTGTGGCACACAGACTCAGTAGTTGTGGCGCATGGGCTTAGCTGCTCTGTGGCATGTGGGATCTTCCCAGACCAGGGCTCGAACCCATGTCCCCTGCATTGACAGGAGGATTCTTAACCACGGCACCACCAGGGAAGCCCCTATATATGTATTTTCAAACAATTGCTGTCACTCAGTAGAAGGTCAGCAGAAAAGGCCTCCGTGGCTTCTTTTGAGTGCATATATATGTATATATGTAAGTATACATATACATATTTATATTTACAGAACATATGTTATATATGCTCATATATATATGATTTTTTAGTAAGTAAACAAGTATTTATTGCAGATTACAAAATAAAACATGCAGCAGGGTCCCCATGTATATTAAATTTACTATCAACACTATGATAATATGAAACAATATCATATATTATTTTTAAAATTCTGGGAGGCTATACACCCAAACATTCCTTGTAGTTTGATAAGATCATTGGTGACTGATATATTTCATACTTATAACTGCCTCACCACCTCTCATCTCATCACCTGTCACTGAACAGGGAAGCAGTTCCATTGATACTGGTCACTTGCAGCCCAAGACTAGTTTTGAACTGTGACTGCAGTGTGCAAAGGTGATGATGAAGTCAGAGATGGACTGGAAAAAGAGAAGAGATAGGATATGAAATGACTGAAGGCACTTGACTTTGTCCACAATGTGAAAAGGAAGAAATTTCCACATGATAGTGTGGTGGAAAAAGGGCTGGGTTGGGTGCCCAAAGTACTTGTTTATAATTAAAACTCTGCCTAAGTATGGGTTAATATTGGGAAAACACTTTACTCTTCTGGGAGAGTGTCACCATCTGTAACATGAAGAGATCAGAACAGTTAACTCAAAACTTTTCTTAGCTTTTAAATTGTTTAATGGTACAATCAGTGCTGGGATGGTTGATGGTTGAGATGGGAGTATAGTTGGCCCGAGTGATTCTGAACTTCGTCTTGGCTGGGTTTCCAGTCATGAGGATATTCTGCACTTACAGGAGGTAACTGCTGAAATTAAATGAAGGGCTACTCTGTGCAGAAAGGGGCCTTTGAGAAAGGGGCTGTGGATAGAGGGATTTGTAAGGAATGTGGTACATGCAGGTGCTGGGGTAACTAAGAAATGGAAGGCGGATACTAGGCAAACTTGAGAAGCAGCTCCTTCTGTCTTCCATGGCCCCATCTCTTCATTTAGATATGCAACTTCTATTTCTTATCAAAACTTGATCTCAAAAAGGTATATTTAGCAAATAACATTAACGTAGAAGTCACGAATGCTAGCTTAAAGGGAGGCTTCTTAAGTCAAATGAAAGCTAAAACTTTCAAGCTGCAGGGGGAAAATCCCATCTGGCCGATTCTCAAAGAAATGAGAAAAATATTTTTTGAGGTAGGAAAATTCTACTCCACCTGCTCAGACCAGTAGTTATGAGAGAAAATGTCTATATACCCTCTGTTTGTTTTAGATGCAAGCCTCTTCTATATTTCCACCCAGGGATTTAGAAAATAGGACACAATACATCTATGTTGTCACATGCAATTAGTACCGTGGTGAATTGCTAATGAGTCAACTCCAGCTCCAAAGAGGCATTTTAAATAAACCCAAGAATATATCACATCTTCATAAATTGCTCTTATAAGTTAATAAGTATGTACACATGCATACAAAAATGGAAATAAATTCTGGAAACAAGTCTTGAACAGCACCATATGCAAACTGGGTTAGGTGCTAAGAATGAGGCAAGCAGGAAGTTCCATGGTCCTAGAGGTCACGGAGCTCATTAGTGTAAGATAAGATATAGGATATTTCACTGTTTACATGGAAGTAAGGAGAACACAAGTTCTGTTTTAGAGGGTCAGGTTAAGATTGGGGGATAGGGGCTTCCCTGGTGGCGCAGTGGTTGAGAGTCCGCCTGCCGATGCAGGGGACACGGGTTCGTGCCCCGGTCCGGGAAGATCCCACATGCCCGCGGAGCGGCCGGGCCCGTGAGCCATGGCCGCTGAACCTGCGCGTCTGAAGCCTGTGCTCCGCAACGGGAGAGGCCACAACAGTGAGAGGCCCGCGTACCGCAAAAAAAAAAAAAAAAAAAAAAAGATTGGGGGATAGGACAGGGAGGATCAGAAGCAGGTGTGATCAGTGATTAGTTCTCACAGATGGGTCAAGTTGGTTTTTGAAGTAACACCAGGATTTTCAAAGGCAGAAGGGGAAAGGATATTTCAGATAAAGGAAATAGTTGGAACAAAAGCAGACAAGTGTAAAAGAAATTTGAGGAAAAAGACAACCCCTTCTTGAGAACACATAATCCTAGAGCTTACTTCCTAGGAGGTGGAGCTAGTCCCAGCCTGAACCAGTTACAATATAAGGAAAGGGGAAATCACACAAGATAAACTACATCTTAAAGTTTTAATACTGAGGATCCCTTTGGATCAGACCTCATTTCAGAGCTGCATCAAATGAAATGGACAAGTGGAACTTTAGAACTGTGCTGTCCAATGGATAAATGTGAGACAAATAATAATGAGTCATATATGTAATTTTCATTTCTACAGTAGCCACATGAAAAAGAGAAACAGAAAGAATAAAAAGATGAAATTAAACATTAAATTTAAACAATGAAATATAGCTAAAATATAATTTTCCTATATTAAATAACTATACAATTATTAATGAAATCATTTACATTCTTTTTTAAACTAAGTTATCAGGATCCACTGTGTATTTTACACTAACTGCACATCTTGATTTGAACTGGCCAAATACTCAATAGCTACAAGTGGCTACTGCTTACCCTATTGGACAATACTTGCTCCTGCTAGTAGAGAAAAAGTGATCAAATATCAGTTAATTATGACGTTGGCTACATTCATAGTTTCTCTTTATAAGTTTAGATTAAGTTTCTCTCTTCTGTTCTCTTCTCTTGAGTCTGCAAGTTTTGCCATAAATGCGTGTTGAATTTTTTCAAATGCTTTTTCTACATCTGGTGACTGGAAAGTTCTTCATTCTCTCTCTTTTCCCTCTCAAAGGTTTGATAAAATTCATCAAAAATACGAGTAATAACTGTAATTATGAGTAATAACTGTACCCTCCTTTTTTAAGAGAATGTTTGGGTAAGATTAGTATTCTTTGTTCTATAAATATTTGACTTCGATTGCATATGACTCTAATCTGGGACTAGAGTTTTCTTTGTGAGGTTTATAATTAGAAATTCAGCTTCTTTGGTACTAATATTATCCCTTTCATCTTATGTTAGTCTTATTAAATAGTGTTTTTCAAGATTGTATCCATTTTTAGTCGCTGGCTGTGATAGCCATGGCTTGCTCATTTTAACAGGCACCAGATGCTTCCCCTTTACTTCTTATAGTCAGTTCCCTTCTTTTGAGATCACCTATCCATCAATAACTTCAGACTCAATCACCTTGGACTAAGCCCATCAAAGGCTCTCTTGGCAATGTCATTGAAACCATTTGCAGCCTAATTAATCTATCTTTGTGGTGCCTCAAAACAGCATACACACTGCCTTAATTGCTACAACCTCACACCCACTGAGGACCACAAACAGAGAATAAGCAGACTGGATGCACCCTGCAACTCCTGTATTTGCATCATTTACTGCAAGATTAATGAGAGAAGCTGAGAAAGCCAGAAGTGTGGAATAAAACCATAGGTTTGGGTTTTAGAAAACCTCCCATGGCACTTAAATAGAGCAACTACTTTACTCTTAATAGCATAGTCTTTTGGATAATATTAGGGCTTTTATTTTTACATTACACACTTTAGACACATTACTTATTCTCAATGAACTTTACAAAGCTTGAAACCTGAAAATAATATTGATTAAAAAGAAACCTCAGGGCTTCCCTGGTGGCGCAGTGGTTGAGAGTCCGCCTGCCGATGCAGGGGACACGGGTTCGTGCCCCTATCCCGGAAGATCCCACATGCCGCGCAGCGGCTGGGCCCGCGAGCCATGGCCGCGGAGCCTGTGTGTCCGGAGCCTGTGCTCCGCAACGGGAGAGGCCACAGCAGTGAGAGGCCCGCGTACAGCAAAAAAAAATAAAATAAAAAAAAAAAAGAAACCTCAAAATGGAAACTAATGTTTCTTTAAATGTTTAAAATGCAATTTTATATGGAGTAATCAAATTCAAAGTGTATATGTGTGTGTGTGTGTGTGTGTGTACACACGCTGAGGACATAATTTATTATGTTTTATATGTCAGATGTACTAATTCTGAAAGAAAGAATATTTAGATCTTAAACATTTCTTAAAATAACCATAGTAACAAATGAGATGACAAAGAAGAAAATTATTAACTACTCAGTAAAATCAACCACAAAACACAAATCAACAACAACAAAAGCCCCACAAAAACAACAAAATCCTTTTGTGCTTGATGCTGAATCCAGGCTCCTTGAATGTGAAGCACTGTCGTATCAGCATTTCAATCTTGTTAAGTAAGCTGCAATGTGTTTTATTTATTCTAATTATCCAAAAATTATATTCATAGTATAATTTTATATTGTTTATAATTCTATTTTGTTTATATTACATAAGGATGGACCAATTTATTACTCAAAATAAAATAATCCCTTATTGTAGTATGATTCAATTTTACTTGTGAAAATTCCATTGACTTTTTTTTTTTTTTTTTTTTTTGCGGGTACGCGGGCCTCTCACTGCTGTGGCCTCTCCCGTTGCGGAGCACAGGCTCTGGACGCGCAGGCTCAGTGGCCATGGCTCATGGGCCCAGCTGCTCCGCGGCATGTGGGATCCTCCCGGACCAGGGCACGAACCCGTGTCCCCTGCATCGGCAGGCAGACCCCCAACCACTGCGCCACCAGGAAAGCCCTCCATTGACTTTTTAAATAGCATATATGTGGAGTAAAGTCAAACCCACATGTAGATTGTGGTTTCCTGATGGAGTCTGATGAACACAAAATCTGATGTTTGGAGTCATGGGTTGAACTTACCTTCGATTCCTGATCTTGGGGAGTAGATTAGAGGAGAGGAATCTTGGCCTAACTCAATGTCAATATTATCATAAGGATTATATAGAGAATGGATGCCAGTGTTATGTGAAACCATTGGGTCATTCAAAGGTGGCCATTTATTTTTAAACCTAATTGACACTTCCAACATACACAGAAATAGATTAGCTACCATCTATTTCAAAAGCACAAGATAACATGGGTCAAATGATCCTAATCTGAAAATAGGCTAAGATGGTTCCATTGTAACTTCCAAGATGTTTATCATTTTTTTCATTATGTAACCATGATTATATGATATATATATAATCTCTCCCAAAGATAAATAATTAAGTGAATTTTCAGTTTTTTAGTTTTGTGATCAAGATAGCAAATAATCAGATGCAATACAGCATGGAAACCTCAGTTTGTGGAGGTTCCAAGATCTGTGGAGAACAAAAGCAAAGCAGATTAGAAGCCCGTATGAAGAAACTACCCAGCTAGTATAAAAGCATTTATACTATTTGAAGTGTGTGTGCATACATACACATAAAATTACTGGTAAACTAAGTAAGTATGGTGTTAGACTTTATGGAGCTTATGTACTAGGGAGAGAGAACAGGAAAACAAATAAATGATTATGATTTTAGCTGCTTTAAAAATATTAAGCCAGGAAGGGTAAAGTCCTCTAAATTTTAGTGATCTAAAAAGAGAGGTACCATGCAAAAGGTAGAGCATGCTTCAGTGGATGGGGTTATGCTAATGATGTTCGTTGAAAAATTCATGATGTATGTTAGAATAGGCAAGGAATTTGATGCCATAAGGATGAAGGGCCTGGAGGAAGGATTAAGACAAGGCAAGCAGCTTAATGTAATGATGTAAAAGGTCTTATGTGATGTTCTATAAGGTTAGTATTCCTACTGTGATCACAGGAAACCATTAAATGACCTCAAGCAGTGGCGTGTCATACCAACTTCATGTTTGGTAGTATCATTTTTGCCTACCCTATGGGGAAGGGATTTTGGGTGATTAGATGGAAGATACAAGACTGTTTGGTGCCTATTTCAAGCAGTTTGGATAAGAAATGATGTTTCTAAAACTGATCTCATACAGTAGGATAGAGGGTAGTAAATATACGTGAATTAGAATGACTCAGATAACCTAAGCAATTGGACATAGAGTAAGACATAAATTTTTAAAGATAACGAACACTTCTACCCTTCTGCTAAAAGAGATTTATTGGATGTTCCATGCAACTACAGGTGCATACTAGATTTGGTGATACACCAACATAAAATCATCTGCTAAACAAACACATTCTCTTTGAATTACACGAAAAACTCTACAATAGCCTTGTGCAAAACTGTATTCTTACACTGGTTAGGAAGGCAATTTCCTCTCTTAGGACTACAGAATTCAAGGCATTTTTCATTTAAATTACTGACCTTTGCCATAAAATGTTTCAGGAAATAATCGGCACTCTAAAAAGAGAGAGGTTCTTCTTTCTTTTTTTATTGCAGCATCTTCTAAGCACTGGCACAAAAATTATATGTCCCATCTAATGTGGGTGTTCTGACAGTGCAGTCAAGTTAGATTAAGTGTAATAAACAAAAACTGTCACTAAAACTCTCAGCTGATACCATCTAATATTGTGTGAATACATTTTATTTCCTAACATTATGAAACAGCCAAGAGTATAATAAATTACTTACTTAAGCCCTTTGAGGATTTCTGCATAATTTACCAAAACAAATTGATTTTAGTGGAAAAGCCGCTAATTTACATGGGTAGGAAGTGTTTTCCTTGGTGTGATGAATTTAATTTCAGCTTCCCTGTTTGTATGAATTCACTCCAGTAATTCATCACTGTTAGATTAAACCACAACTATGTTTTACTTGAGTAAGTCCCTAACACTCAATATATATGAATGAAAATAAATTGCCTTTATAGTATGGCTATATAATATATAAAATACATGATTGTTATCTTTTAAATAGAATAATTTTTTAAAAGATAAACAATGACATGTATAATTTTTAAATATGAGCAAAGTAGTTTAGTACCCTTATTAAGTTGTATTTCAAGGTTTGTTCTTAAAGAGATACACATTTATAGGGTGCTGGATACGTATCAACTTATGTCTTGGATATTTTACATTTGTCATGTTATTGTCCTTTGTAACATCTTTATGAAGTAGGATTTATTGGCCTCTTCTGGAAATAAAGGACTCTCAAGTCAGGAAAGGAAAAACTCTTAACCTCTCCTTGTGTTATAATGGGAGCTTCACTGAGTCATGCCATCTGTCTCCAGTTACATGGCCTTTCTTTTCTCATGTAATATACTGAACTTTCTGTCACTTAAGGTCCATGGACTACCACTACACACATGCATGCATATTTATGAATACACACACATGTAGAGGTACGTGGGTGTATGTACATACACACACATAGCTTTTTTTTTGTTTAAGAGCAAACTATTACTTAGATTTCACAGAACATTCTTGGGGAGTTACCCACCTTGAACACATTCTTATGACATATCACTTAAGACTGATGCCTTAAATTTTTACTCTAGTATAATACTAGCTATCTATTGCTAAAAACAAACAAAAACCTAAAAGTTAGTAGCTTAAAACCACCAACATTTATTACCTCACACAGTGTATGAGGGTCAGAATCTAGGAGTGGCTTAACCGAGTGGTGCTGGTCTAGTCTCTCACAAGGTTGCAGTTAACCTGCTTGCTGGCTTGGCTTGACTGTAGTCATCTCAGGGTTTAACCGAGGCTGAACAATTAACTGCCAAGCTCATCCACATGGTTGTCATGCCTCAGTTCCTTGCTGGCTTTTGGCCATCAAACTCTTGTCCCTTGCCAAGTGAGCCTCTCCACCTCTCCAAAGGAAGACTAAGTGTCTTCACAACATGGCAACTTGCTTCACCCAGAGTGAGGATCTGAGGGAGCTGGCTAGCAAGAGAACATCCTAGACAAAAACCGCAGTGTTTTATAACCTAATCCGAAGTGACAGTCGCTGCTGCTGCGTGCTATTGGTCACACAGACCAACACAGGTACAATGTGGGAGGAACTATACAGGTGTGAGCACCAGCAGGCAGACATTAGTGGGGCCCGTCTGGGAGGCTGGCTGCCACAGATATCAGGACATACATTTCCACAGCAAAATAAAAACGTCACAGCTAATAGCAAACAGGCCATGTGAAGACAGTCTGTCTGTAAAACTGCCAAGGTCTTCAGTGGCTTAGAAATAACGTTGCTCTCTCCACATGTAAGATCTGGACAATTAACTTAATGCCATTGAAAATGTGTGATAACAGGTAATGTTAACTGTGGGACAAGCTCTTTTGACCTGAAAAGATCTAAGTGTTCCAGAGGCTATGTTTGAAACACTTCATAAAATGTGCTCCATCTCTTTGATCCTTTTGATACTCAGAGAACATTTTAGATAATTCTGGTGGTAAGAAGATTTAGCTATGGGATCAGTTCCACCAGCGTATCAGTGAAAAATGCTTTAGATTTCAGCTAATGTAAAACTTGACTACAGTAGTTTAAACACCCAGAGGGACCAAGGTGGCTATTGGTCTGGGTTCAAATTTTGCTTCTCTCCAATTTTCTTGAGCTTTTCCCCAATGCTTATATTTTCATAATGTCCATCCCATCTGTTCCAGCTGCAGGTGTCATTTCCAGTTTCATGGCTGGCATTAGAGAGGCAGTATAGTGCCAGCTACAACTTTTGATTTTATTAGGAAAGTAAAAGCTGTCCAAAAACAGCAGATTTCCAATTCTACCTTCTTTGCCAAGATTAAAAAAAAAAAAAACACGACAAGTAATAATGATAGCTTATACACATATAGCACTTACTATATGCCAGGCACTATTCTATGCATGTCTTACATAATAACTCATTCAAATATCTACCTCACTGTAACCTGATGAGGTAGATGCTCTGGTTATCTCTATTCCACAGAAGAAGGAGGGAAGTCATCTTTTACCCAAAGTCACACAGCTAGTGAGTGGGTGAGATGGCATTTAAACTCATGAATTTGCTTCCAGAATACCCGCTGTTAATCATAATCCTAGAGAAATATGTCACCCCTCTCTGGCTGTAGAGAGGATGGGGCTGTGTATAATAAGCTTTTTCCAGCCTTTTAAGTGGAGGTAGCAGAGAAAAAGGGTCAGAGAATGGGAGTTGGGTTTGCCAAACAATATTGTCTGCCACAGTATATTACCAGTCATGTGTCTATTAACCTTGTTTAAGGTTAGATTTTTTCATATATAGGATGGTAGAAAAATGCATCCTTTACTCATTTTAGGTCATACAATATTAGTCATTTGTAGGTCAACTAGGAGCTGCAAACTCTTTTTGCTGATTGTAATAATAGATATAAATTTTTCTAAGGTGCTATTCTGAAGAGAGTATAAATGAGAGATGATTATAATTCCTTAATTGCTTGGCAAATTAAAATACATGTACTTATAATTGCATCCGCTTTTACATTTTAAGTTCAATAAGAATTGATTTTTAGGTCTCCTTTCAATTTCTCACTGTATTTGCCTCTTGTCTCTAGTGTCAAGCATTTGGTGTCCACTTCGAAGTAACTGGACTAGTGAACCTTAAGGGACTTTTTTGCCCCCAGAAAGCTTTTGTCATATGTGCCAGTAGCAGCCCAACTACTTTCTTGCTGAGCTCTCATTATAAACATTAAAATGGACATCCCCCTGGTTTCCCAAACAGGCATAGTGTCACTCTTGCCCATTAAGGACACATTTCAAGGCATCTTCAGTATCTTCCAAATATTAATTGAATGGCTTTTGATGATATTATTAATTACTGGAGCAAGAGAGAAATTATGGGAAGCTGTATTAACAACAGGAACCAAGTTACTGGAACCTGCAGATATGTATGTGCTCACTGACTTATACTGTTCATGTTAATAGTTGTGCCTGACACTGAACAGAAGGCCTTACTGTCACAGAGTTGACATCATTAGGGCTGAGAAGTGATTAAATACTCAGAGCTCAAAAACAGTGATACATAACAGCCTCACCAGCTATTCTACTCATTCATATGTATGGCGGCATACAGACAAATTCAGAGTGGCCTGCAACTAAATAAAGAACATTTAGTGAGCTCCAATTGTATGCAGAATACTGCACTGCAAGAAGATATAAAACATATTTCCAACTCTATCTGGACCTCTGGGAATTGAGGAGTTGACTAAATCTTTACTGGTCAATGGATTGAGAATGAGATTAAACAAATGCAACCTTCTTTGGGTACCTATTCAGTCAAAAATTTACTGAGTGCCTCCTTTCTCAGGGCTTAGGTGCTCAGGATGCAATATAAGATGCAGCCTCCGTTCCAGGGCAGAGTGCAGAATCTAACAGGGGAGAAAAACACAATTAAGACTGTCTGAAATGTGTTATTTGAGAGAAATTCTTAAACCAGACTGAATGCTGGCAGGAAAGACATCATAGGTGCCATCATCCACCAGGGAACCCTCAGTTCCAAACATAAAGGTGGTTCTCAGTAAATATTTGTTGAATGGAAACATTAATAAATGAATGAAAACAAGGAGTGAAGAGCGTACTATTGGGGCATAGCTTAGGAGCATTTATTTTAATATTCGGGGCAGTCAGAGAAGGCACATAAGAGAAGAGTGATGGCTGCCATGCCTTGATAGACGGGATGAAGTTACCCAGATGGCGAAGCGCAGGGAAAGCAACCAAGGCTGAGAGAAGGCGTACACCAGGGCACACAGTTGACAGAGTCTCTTCTGGGTTCAAGAAATTAGTTCAATTCCAGAAATTACTATTTCTATCTCAGCCTGAAAATAATGGACTAGGTATCCCCATTATATATAAGCAGGAAAAATAAATAATGATGTACATTAACAGAGGGGTTTGTTTTTACATGAGGTTATAAATAGACAGAGATATTTTCTAATTAGAGAGTAAATAATTTCTACTTTTCTTTCAGTTCACCTTCATCGCATTCACACAGAACACATCATTTCAGGATGAGGGAAAGTCTGAATAATTATGGATATTATGGTTGGGGATGTTTTAAACTGCCAGCGACTATTTAAAATATTGAAGGTCAGAGCACATTTCTTTAGTCCTTTGCATACTTAGAAAATCACTTTAATCCTGTTGAATACATTGCCCAGTGAATATCTGAATATCTCCCCAAAACAATACCTATTATAATCTTTATCAAAAATATGTCTTAGGGCTTCCCTGGTGGCGCAGTGGTTGAGAGTCCGCCTGCCGATGCAGGGGATGCGGGTTCGTGCCCTGGTCCGGGAAGATCCCACATGCCGCGGAGCGGCTGGGCCCGTGAGCCATGGCCGCTGAGCCTGCGCATCCGGAGCCTGTGCTCCGCGGTGGGAGAGGCCACAACAGTGAGAGGCCCGCGTACCGCAAAAAAAAAAAAAAAAAGTCTTAGACACTTAGCAATAAAGGTATCAAACAAAGGAACTTTAAATTGCCAACAATGCCTATTAGGTTTCCATGGGACTAGGGGAAATGGACCATAAAAAGATAAATAACAATAGGTTCAAATTGGTAAGGAAATCACAGTTTGGCCGTGGGTGTGAAGGGGTTGAGGATGGCATCGCAAAGCCAATTAATGGCAACATATTATAATAACTTATACCACAGATAAGTGTAAAGGGCTAAAGCAGTCATAAAGAGTAAGGCACAAATGATCTCTGAGAGAATCAGGGAAGCCTTCAGAGAAGACGGGGTATTTAAATTATATGGAAAAGTACGATGTCCAGAAGAAGAGAAAGGAAAAGACATTATCAATTAAAGACTATTGCACATGCATAGAGAAAGTAGAGAAATACAGATATTCAAGAGGAGTTAGTAATATGGTTTGGGTGGACTGTAGGGTGTTTGAAAAGAAGCAGTAGAAGGCAGGCACTAGAATTTGCAACATGTATCTGCCTGTGATGGTTTAGGCATAGCAATCCTTAGAAGTAGAAGTTTAATAAGGTTTGTTTTAGTTCTCAAAGCCTTTCAGTATCTCACAGGTCTTCTCGTTCTTAAAAGACATGATGCATTCATTTCTGCAAGTTTAAATCAATCATGTTTGGACTGATACTCAAGGAAAGATGGTAAGGCAGCTTGATCTAGTCCTCATAGTTACCTTCTATAGAAGCCAGATCACAAACATGGAATATGTTGGCCATTGGAATCAGTCATATTAATTTTCTCCAAGAAGAGTACTACATGATAATACTGAAAAAAATTGTAAACTTGCTAGTATTTTTGATACAGATATCTAAGCATGAAAATGTTAGGGATAACTTTCTAGGTAAAAAGAACCACCTATAATAACTTAATCTCCACAAGACTTCTGCATAGACATATAATAAGATGGGTACTGGCAGAGTGCTGTGTTTATTTAGCTGTGGCCTTACAAGGAAACAATCATTTGCATATTTCTCTCAATTAAGTATTATACTGACATAATTAAAACTATAAAGGGCACTGACAATATTTCATTCTTTTAATGAAAGAGGAGACATATTATACAGTTCAGACTGTCTCCCTATTTAATTTGCCTGACTTTTTACTGCTCAAACTGTGCGACTTCTATGAATGTTGTCAATTAGGATGAAAAGAAGGAAAATTAAAGTCGCTCTTGAAAATGCACTTGTGTTTGTTTCTGGAATCTGTGTACGTTCAGAAAGTTGTGATTTGCATATTTCATGTATAATTAAACCCAGGAAAAGCGAACACTAGAGAGGCTAAGGCAGTTTCACACTTTACCAGCATCTTCTTTGTCATTATTGGGAACTCATGTCTGAAGATGTGGTCCCTTCTTCAAAAACCTTACGTATCTTTTCTCTGAGAAAAAGAGTGTAAGAAATTTTTTTTAATTTCTACTTTTTAAATTTAAATACATTTATGGCTATATATTATGTGACAGTGCTGAGACAACGTGTGTTGAGATAAAGTGTGTGACAGAATGTACACTGGACTTGGATTCTAGAACCTTGAGTTTGAATCACAGTGCTTCCATTATATTTATGAAAGGTTTCTACAAGTCACAGCTATGTCATCAAAAAAATGGAAATAATGGCACACAGTCCATTGACTGTAATAACAAATGGAGAATGTCAACCACATAAGGCACATGCAAGCACTCTGTAAACTGGTACACATCAAACAAATATAATAATATTTTTCTGAGATTGCAATCTCATCAAATCAAGAAGACAAAATAAAGACTGCTGCCCAAAAGAGGCTTAAAAGTCTAGTGAGAAAGACAAATAGGTAAACCAACATAATTCAAGTAGAATGAAATGTATAATATATTAGAGAAATAAAGCAAGTACGTAAATATGGCCAACCTGCCTACAGCTCATTTTGCTTCTGTGAATGGATCTCTTTGGAATAAGACCATCGGGGATAGATAAAGACAAGAGGAAGAAAAATTTCATTCCCAAGGAAGAAATCAGGAATGTTTTCATTTGGACCCAGGATTAAATTAAAGAAAGAAAGAAAATTAAAGATTTTAATATTTTCAGAAAAGTAAATTTGTAGCTCCATCATCTAACTATATTAGCAGCAAGTTTTTACATGGCTGCTTCTGGTTTTGTGTCAGCTCCTTTTTGAACTGCTATGAATAGTTAACTATAAGACATTTTCAGTGAACTGCACTAAGAAAGCAGGGATATTCTTAGACTGACTGACTCTGTCTCTGTCTCTCTCTTTTTGCCTCACCTCCCAACCTTTGTCTCTTTCTTATCTCACTGACATGCACACACGTACATATACCAATTATTTTTAAGGCGTAAATTCTTTGTTTTAGAAGTGCAAGATGGGACAAATATTAGCTCACTGGTGAGTTTAAAGTTCTTAAGGCAACCGATTGAGTGCCACATTTTTCAGCTAATCAATACCTGCAGGGGATTTATTTTAATTGCATAGCACGCATTCCACTTTCTCCTTACTTGGCATATCTGGGTGCAGTTGACAGGCTTTCTTAAACTGAACTGAACTTTGGACTGTTGACCAATGTGGTTCCTTCCAAGTAAGATTATATGATGCTACTATCATGTGTGGCCCATCATATATGTGCGTAATGACAGCACGGCATGTTGTCATATCCTTCAAATGATCAGTCCTGATTGGGACTAGGGATGGTCTCTAAGGCACTACACAAGAAAAAGTTACCCTAGTCTATAATCTGAGAGCTAAAGTTGACAACAGATATCCCATGCAAAAAGGCAAGGAACAACACACAAACAAATCCAAACGTGAGTGATAACCTAACGAGTGATAACCTAACACATGGAATCAAGAACATGAGCAGGGGCTTCCCTGGTGGCACAGTGGTTGAGAGTCTGCCTGCTAATGCAGGGGACGCGGGTTCGAGCCCTGGTCTGGGAAGATCCCACATGCCACGGAGCAACTGGGCCCGTGAGCCACAACTACTGAGCCTGTGCATCTGGAGCCTGTGCTCTGCAACAGGAGAGGCCACAACACTGAGAGGCCTGCACACTGCGATGAAGAGTGGACCCCACTCGCCACAACTAGAGAAAGCCCTCACACAGAAACGAAGACCCAACACAGCCAAAGATAATAAATAAAATGTGACACCTTTTTAAAAAAAAAAAAAGAACATGAGCAGCTGCTGAAACTCATAAGAACTGAAGTCAACACTTGAGACAAAACTAATAGACAAGTATGACGACAATGCTGAATTATCCGTAGCTCTCAACTGCATGAAGAATTGCAGTTTGAGGTTAGCGAGACCATGTCTGTGTTTTGCAGTACTTTGTCTGCTCTGGGGAACAGACAAGCCATAATTGAACCAGCTGGAGTTTTCAAGCAACCTTAAAATGGTTTCACCAACACTGAGGCCAAGTTGTTCCAGATGTGGGAAGGGGGACAACCTCTCCAAAGCTCCTAGAATTTGTTCTTCTTACCTCGCATAATTTTGCCTCTATTCCAGGTGAAGGTACTACAAATTCAAGGGAAAGGGTTGGAGTGTGAAATGGATTGGGCTCCTTGGATCTTTAGGATACAGTCATCAACAGCAGCAGCACAATAGTCATTGAGCAGTTACTATGAGACAGGTATTGGGCAAAGTGCTTTAAAGAAATAGTTCAGGTAATACTCCCAGAAAACTCATGAAGGAGCATCTACCACTAGTCTCATTTCATACATGAGAGAACTCAGGCTTTGAGACATCTTCCTACAGTCAAACAACAAAGATTTTATTGAAAGAGTCAGAATCCAGGGCAGTCTATGTTCTACAATGCTATACAGTTAGCTATTTGGTTATCTGATAATTTTGAGGGCTTTGATATGAAAATGTAGGAGGAATTCTGATATGACACAGGCTTTTTGAGCTACCTCATATTCCATAACCCAACCCCCAAGTTCCTAAGTTCCCACGTGCTTCCTTTGCCTTTGCTGGCACCTCAGGTTCCCATATCATGTGCCAATGTGTTCTGGAGCTCTATGGTGCTACACAGGGGTTCTGCAGGACATTTTACAATTTTAAGCAATACATTTTACAATTTTAAGCAATACTTGGCATTTGTTAGACATCTCCCAAACTATAAATCCTAGGTTGTTAACGATTTGAACATTAGATTATTCTATATTCCTTTTTTTCCCACACAGCCCTGCAGGATGAGGGAAGCTACCAGGGGGCAATGCCAAGGGAATGGGCCCTGGAGGAGAGAATGGAAAGTTTTGCCAGTGGAGGAGAATTTATGTGATATATTGAAAAATTGTGTAGCACACATATCAGTAATTAATTGTGAAAGTAAAATCGTCTTTCTTTCAATTTATATGTACTTTTAAAAATGAACACTAAGCTATTAGGACATAAATACTTACTGTTTGACCTAACTGTGCAATAATATGAATTGTTAGATATTTCTTCTGGCATACAGGCACCATGAAAAGATTTCCGAGACAAGAGCACTGAAACTGAGAAAGGTTGGCAACCTGTGAATGACCCTCATTCTGGGTTTCCTAAAGCTGAATCTTTGGGCCCCATGTGTCAAGTTCTATCCAGGCAGAACTGCCTTCATTACTTTTAGACTTGAATATAAATCACAGTCATGAGTGGCCATCAAAGGTCATATGATACAACTCAGTGCAGTGGACTCCATTCCCTGTTGGGTAAACCTTGGCCAATGGTAAGTGGCAGGTTGCGATAGGGCTATACAGATAAATTCCTGCTACTTTCTCTCTTCATGGACTCCACAAGGTGTTTTTTTTTTTCTTGTAGCCCTTCAAAAGTTATGCAAGCTATGTGAGCACACCCAGTAAGTGAACTGCTGTGTATCCTTGAAACTCACTGTGAGGAGGTAGCCCAAATACAAAGGTATGACACTGCACTGCTTCACATCTTTTCTTGATTCAGTTTTCTTTCTCATCACCCTTACTGTCCTGGTTTTGAACCTTACCAATATAGTGTCAGCAGTGTGATATTTCCCCAGTCTTGCTGTCTAAATGACCCAGGCTAATATAGTATCATTGTTCACTTCAACCAACAAAAGAACCATGTGAATTAATTGACAGCCATTAGACTGTAGTTTCTCAAGATACTAGGATCAGAAAAAATGTTTGGATGTTTCCCCCCAATTTTCTTTGAGAAGATTCCCAAATGCAATATTTTATCAGTCCTTGGAATCTTTCCTAAAACATCCACACTCTCATAGACATAGCAACAAATTTAAATAACATCACACTGACTACATTCTAAGATATCTCCATTTTAGTTTTTTGAAAATCTTAACAATACAATCACTATATGGCTATTTGTCTTAAGATTAGTGCATTAAAAATAATCAAATGGATGAAGTTTCAAGTTACTTTATTCTTCTGGCTTTAAAGAACATTTTAGTTTTGCCAGTAATAGAAATGTCTGACTGAATCCAAAAGGAAAGCATGTAGCATTTGTTCAGTTATCTTTTCACACTGGTAACCAATGTAGGCATTAAAGTATGTTATTACTGTGATACTCAAGACTGTCTTATGAAGTAGGTACTATTTTATAAAGGGCAACACCGAGGTCAGAGCTTGTAAGTTGTACAATGCTTCAAAATAAACAGTTTGGTTTCATACCCTGGTTTATCTGAATATTTCAAGACAGGGTTATAAAATGAGCACTTTTGGAGTTATCGAAAGATTGCAAACTTTGAATTATTAATAATCTGCTTACACAACTCTAATAGTGAGCCCCAAATGTAAAATTAGCTCATTCATTATATTGGAATTCAGTCTGACACACAGGGCAAAAAAGATACAGATGCACTCTCCTTATTCATGGCTCCTATTGAGTTTCTCCACACTGAACATTCCTACCGACTTCTGAGGCAGTGAACACAGAGAGCATTAAAAGGCCACAATATCATCTTGCTTTACTCCCTGTTGTGCTAATCTGAACTCCCTTGAAGCTCCTGTGAACTCAATATGAGCTCAAACTTGAGTTCAACTTCTCCAAGGGAAAGACTGTGCTGAGAATCTGGATCCCAGTCAATGGTTCTTTCTGTACGTCTTCCCAAGTGGAGTTCATCTACTTAAAAGTTTGAAGTCAATATTTTTGAGCTTGAACTCTTCAATCATCAGTCAGTATGTTTCTATTTTCTTCAATATAAACACCCTTCTAAATTGATGTGCTATTGCAACAGCATTTATCCTCAATTCTTTTGGAATCCAGTTTGGTCAATGATCCTGATTTAAAAATCATTACTGCTAACAACCACTGATGTTTTACTCTTCACATTTCAGCTTTGAGAGTTTAAACATTTTGATCACCCAGCTGGCAATAAAAGTTCTCATTACAGATAGATAGTGACTGGATTCTCAGACTTTTGTATGTTGATCTACTCTGGTCTCTGTCACCAAAGTCATTAACACAATGTTTAAAGTTCATTCTCTTTTGATTGTCAAATTTGGTAAAAATGGAATTTTTGTAGATAATATTCAATAAATTGACAGGTTTTTTTAATTGAAGCATAGTTGGTTTACAATACTGTGTTAGTGTCAGGTATACAGAAAAGTGATTCAGTTATCTATCGATCGATTGATCTATTGATCTATCCTTTTTCAGATTCTTTTCCATTATAGGGTATTACAAGATTTTGGATATAGCTCCCTGTGCTATACAATAGGTTCTTGTTATTTATCTATTTTATACATAGTAGTGTGTATCTGTTAATCCCAAACTCCTAATTTATCTCTCCCCCACCTCTGCTATCCCCTTTGGTAAGGATAAGTTTGTTTTCTATGTCTGTGAGTCTACTTCTGTTTTGTAAATAAGTTAATTTGTATCATTTTTTAGATTCCACATGTAAGTGATATCATTTGATATTTGCCTTTGCTGACTTACTTCACTTAGAATTATTATCTCTAGGTCCATCTCTGCCAAGTGAGGACACAGTTAAGAAGACAGCTGTCTGCAAATGGCATTATTTCAGTGTTTATCATGGCTGAGTGATACTCCATTATATATATTATATATACACATACATATACATACACACACACACACACCACATCTTCTTTGTTCATTCATTCATCTCTGACATATTCTTTTTGGCCATTAGGTAAATCCCATTGACCATCTACAATAATGGGTGTATCGTCTCACCATTCCTCTCTCATATCCTCTAACTATGAACATTTCTTTCTTCTGATTTTGGATTCGGGATGTGATGACGTTAAGGCAAAACACATCAATTTATTCCATGATCAGCACATTGATATATGGTAGCTATGTAAATGTCTTGCATGAAATAGCTGTTCTACATACAAACAAGTATAATTATCATGCCGAGTATTGTTCCTTTTATTTGCTTATTTGTTCCCCCAGAGGCAGACATGAGTGCAGGGCCCAACCAGCAAGAGGATGAAGCATCTTTATAGCGCAACTGGCTAAGAGGAAAAAAGTCTACATTTAAAACAAAGTGAAACAAAATAACAACCTCCTCACCCCACCTCTACCTTGCAGGATTGTCCTGACAAAAATGACCCACAGAATTTAAAAGAAAAGTGATGTTACTGAAATTACCACCGTATGAGTTGCACTCTTTGGGACATATGTTTGCTAAGATGTAGTCAACTTCATTGTTCAGCCATTGTGGAAACAAGGTGTGTTGGACTGAATGTTTGTGTCCCCCTGAAGTTCATGTGTTGAAGCCCTAACCCCCAATGTGATGCTATATGGGGACTTTAGGAGGTAATTATATTTAGATGAGATCGTGAAGGTGGGGCTCCATGATGGGACTAGTGTCCTTATAGGAGGACAAAGAGACCAGAGTTCTCTCTCTCTGCCAAATGAGGACACAGTAAGAAGATAGCTGTCTGCAAGCCACGAAGAGGTCCTTCATCAGAACCCGACCAGTCTGGCACCAGGGTCTCACATGTGCAGGCTCCAGACCTGAGAGAAATAGATTTCTTGCTGTTTAAGCCACCTAGTTGATGACACTTTGTTATGGCAGCCCGAGCTGACTAAAACATAAGGTACTGAGGGTAAGAAAGCACAGTGTGGGCTCATGGAAACCTAACATGTTAAGCATTGTGCTACAATTCCAAGGACTCATGGAACATCCAGCAACCTCAGGAGCAGATGCATATTTCTCAACCAGACACATTAAGAATATGGGTTCTAGGGACTTCCCTGGTGGCACAGTGGTTATGCCTGCCAATGCAGGGGACACGAGTTCGAGCCCTGGTCCAGGAAGATCCCACAAGCCGTGGAGCAACTAAGCCCGTGTGCCACAACTACTGAGCCTGCACTCTAGAGCCCGCGAGCCACAACTACTGAGCCTACGCACCACAATTACTGAAGCCCGCGTGCCTAGAGCCCGTGCTCCTGGGTTCCACAACAAGAGAAGCCACCATGATGAGAAGCCCGCACACCACAACAAAGAGCAGCGCTTGCTTGCCGCAACTAGAGAAAGCCCGCGCACAGCAACAAAGACCCAATGCAGCCAAAAATAATTTAAAAAAAAAAAGAATATGGGTTCTAGATTGGAACGCCAGAGTTCAATCCTGCCTCTTCCACTGTCTGTCTAGATCTGCAAATGGAGTAAGTTAATGTTTCTGATCCTCAATTTCCTTAATGTTAACTTTTATTATTATTGTTTTTGTGAATCAGTTTTTATTTATATCTGCTTTTCTCTATATTTTTTGTCTCCTTTTCTCATTCTATTTTCCTTCTTTTCTATGAGTCTAACATACAGAATAGTTCAGGAAAAAATACTTTTTGTTAATTTTATCAGGTTTCATATAGAATATTTCCATTAGGCAGATTTTATGTACAGATCCCCCACAGGTTATCAACCTGTATACCCAATCTATAAATCACTGCCTTAGTTATATTATAAAACATGGTCCACCAAATTGAATTCATGATGGTAGAGCCACATGGCAAAAAACATTATGTCCAACACCCAAGGTATTTATTGCCTCTGATCACTTTCTTTAGGAGTTAGACCAGAAGTTAGTTGGAACTTCACAGATGCCTCCCACTGTAATCATCAATCCTGCTGGATGACAACTACAGCCATTGCAGATTTTCAACACACTGATTACAGTACTAAGCAGAAGTTACACGGTCTTCTCTCAGTATTATTTGCCAAACTTAAATCTGTGTTAAGAAATAAGAACTATGGGGCAGAGTCTGGATGTATTGATATTTTGAAAAGGGAGACATGGAGAAAAATAATGGTTTAGGAGGAGGAAATGGTAATAAAGATAAAGGTTAGTTACTCTCAAAAACAACTTACTGGGGCTTCCCTGGTGGTGAAGTGGTTGAGAGTCTGCCTGCCGATGCAGGGGGCGTGGGTTCGTGCCCCGGTCCGGGAGGATCCTGCGTGCCGCGGAGCGGCTGGGCCCGTGGGCCGCGGCTGCTGGGCCTGTGCGTCCGGAGCCTGTGGTCTGCAACGGGAGAGGCCACAACGGTGAGAGGCCCCCGTACCACAAAAAAAAAAAAAAACAACTTACTTACAACAAAACATGATAGGACTAAGCACAGAGCAAGGTGGCCATTATCCAAACAGCTGTGTCAATCCACCAATCAATGCCTCTGCTGGGACCAGGTCAGTACCAGGCAAAATATTTATCTGTGAGAGAAACAAAGACTCTGTGTGTTTGTGTGTGTGAGTGTTAGGAAAGAGACAGAAAGGGGTAAAAAAGACAGTTTGCCTCTGGTGCTACCCATAGAAACTCACCAAAGAGCTCAATTGCCTTAGGTCCTGTATTTGCTTCCTATCTATGAAATCATTTTTAAGAAGATGGGAAAAGCTAGCATCTAGGAGCTATGTTAAAAATGAGCATCTTTATAAAATAAATAAGCCATGGGGATTTAAGGTACAGCATGGTGACCACAGTTAATAACACTGTATTGTATATTTGAAAGTTGCAAAGAGTAGATCTTAAAAGTTCTCATCACAAGAAAAAAATTGTAACTGTGTAGTGATAGATGTTAACTAGACTTATTGCAGTGATCATTTTGCAATATATACAAATAGTCGATCATTATGTTGTACACCTGAAACTAATATAATATTAAATGTCACTTACACCTCAGATAAACAAACAAACAGAGGCATGGACTAAAATCCAATGCCTCCATTAAACAAAATTAATTTCCCTTAAATGCTAAAAAACAAAAATGAATATTAACATATTCTGTGCTAACTCCAGTTATTTTTCTTACCTGCATCAGATTGATTTATTTTGTCTCCATTCATCAAATATTTTTTTTTTTTTTTGCGGTAGGCGGGCCTCTCACTGTTGTGGCCTCTCCCCTTGCAGAGCACAGGCTCCGGATGCGCAGGCTCAGCAGCCATGGCTCACGGGCCCAGCCGCTCTGCGGCATGTGGGATCTTCCCAGACCGGGGCACAAACCCGTGTCCCCTGCATCGGCAGGCGGACTCCCAACCACTGCGCCACCAGGGAAGCCCGTCATCAAATATTTTGTAGTTACTAACATCAGATAAACATGGAGATAGAAAGATAAGTAAGGCAATATTTCATAACTCAAGTCACCAAAGATGATCTTATGAGGAAGGCAGACTTGCAATGATTTAGAATAATTTCATTGAGGAATATACAGGATGCTATGGGATCATGTAGCAAAAAAAAACCCTACCCTGTTTGAGATCATACATGTTGGTGACATGACTGCATAGATTCAATTTTCCCAAGACATTTTTTTTCCCTGTAGTTGATTGATTCTTATTTGATCACATGAGTTAGGATGGCCAAAATGATCAGGCTTAGTAATTATTTCAAGGGTGAATAAATAACTAAAATAGATTTTAGTTCTTTAGCACTTTTAATACCTAGATACTGGAGAGGGACGCATACATTTCCTCCACTTGGAATGTTAAGTAGATAACTAGTTGGGGCTAACAATGGCATCTTGGTGAAGTACACAGGTTTTCTTTTAGAGCAACACAGAGGGATCCAGAGGAGAGAGAGACAGAGAAGCAGAATAGAAAGAAGTTTGTACCATACCAAGTCCCATTTGAGATAAACTCATGATTGTTCCATTTTCCTTGTACACTGAGCTGAGCCTCAGTTACTTTCAATCACAAGAGTTCTAGCTGATACAACATTAGGACATTATCATTAACTAAATTCCAGACTTTATTTGTATTCACTGGTTATCCACTAGTATCATTTTCCATTCCAGGATCCAATCCAGAATACCATACTATATTTACTGAGCTTTTAAAGAACACTATAAAATATGTCAAAAGCATTCAGGAATAAGATATCATAGTCAAATTATTATTATTACCCCTGCCCTTATCCAAGCTCTCAGGTTCCTTTTAATCACAGCAATATGAGATTTCAGTACCAAATTCCTTGATCTTCTTTGTCAAAGTTATAAGCAAATATATACAATTACAAATAAAATCAAAGGTATTCCAAACAGCTAATTATTTATTAACCATCTATTAGTGTTAACAATTAAAATCTGTTCCTTGTTAGAAATACTTCTTTGAATAGTTAACATCACTTTATCAGGCAAGAAATAATATGAGAAACCACATCTACAAACTGTATTCTACTTCTGATATAACTCCATAACTCAGCTGTTAACATAGGATTGGATTCAAATTTGCAGCCATTAAGGCATGTCTCCATTTTATATTAGGATTTTAATTTAACATTTGTCACTAAGGAAACTGATTTGCATTTTAATGAGAAAACTCACTATGCAAACTTTTGAAACATTTCACCTAGAGGTTGACAGCAAAGTCAAAAGAAGTAACTTCACAACTTTAAAAAACCTCAGTTAAATTGTAAAAACAGGAATTATTTTATTATTCAAATTAGATATTCTGTTGGGCATTAAACCTATGTTTTCAATTTTCTAGATATGGTAGAGGACTTACTTTTCCCTTGAAATAAAGATGTATAGGGCTTCCCTGGTGGCGCAGTGGTTGAGAGTCCACCTGCCGATGCGGGGGACACGGGTTCGAGCCCTGGTCTGGGAGGATCCCACATGCCGCGGGGCAGCTGGGCCCGTGAGCCGTGGCCGCTGAGCCTGCGCATCCAGAGCCTGTGCTCCGCAACGGGAGAGGCCACAACAGTGAGAGGCCTGTGTACCGAAAAAAAAAAAAAAAAGTATATTTTATTCACATTTAAAACATGTATAGATCGCTATCAGAACTATAAACTACTAAGAATTGGTTTTTTCCTTTTTTAAAAAAAAATCTTTGTTCTACACTATTATTTATGTCTTGGTTTTCTCAACCATATCTTTTTCATTAAGAATCCAAGAGAATTTCTGATGTGTAAGTATGCATTTATATAGAACAACTTCTTTTTTCTCTGTACAGTGACATAAATTTCAGCAAAAATAAGAAACATGACAAAGGTAGTTACAAGTGAGCCAAATATAAAGCTGTGGAGCAATTTTCTAAAAGAGATCTATACCACTTGAAAACACTGGGTTTTAAATTTTTACTATTACCAGAAAAGTAGTTCTCAGTTTAAGCCTAGAAACCAAAAATTATTTTAAATATCTAAAGCAACATGTTTTTCAAAGAACCTTGGGTACTAGATGAGTTAGTTATTTCTCTTTCCTGAGCATCAATTTCCCCTTAATGTCTGTATCTTAACTCAGTCATTAAGATTATCCAGAATAATAGGTGTAAAGCACATAGCATGGTTCCCAGAAAGCATTTAATTAATAGGAGTCACGTTCCCATTTTCAGTCATAGTGTCTGCATTACCCATTAGGTCAACTGCACCTAATGTATCCAGTTCAGATGGTGTTAGTTAGATATATAATGTTCCAATAATATTTTGTTGTAGCATTTCCCTCTTTAATACAGGATCTAACTTAGGGCCATGCTTCACATGTAGTTGCTCATGTCTTTAGCCTTTATTTATTTTGAAATTGACTCTCAGCATTAATTAACTTTATCTTTCATAGCACTGACATTTTGAAAAATACAGACCTGTTATCTTGTAGATTATTCCACCACTTGTGGTTTAGTGGTTCCAGGGATTAGAGTCAAGTTGTGTATCCCTGGTTACATTATGTCACAGTTAAAGCAGAATCATTTTTCGTGCATTACACACATCCAAAGGAACACGGTATCTGACTATCCCTCACAGTGATGGCTATGATCTCCTAGTTAAGGTATTACCCAGTTTCTCAACTCTATACTACTGTATTTCCCTTTCCACACAATAAGCAATTTGTGTGGAGACTTTTTCAGATGATGCAGTACTGCTATGATGAACCCTCACTCCCAATAACTTTTGCCAGGAACAATTTTAACTGTAAGAATTGCAAAATGGTAGTTTTCAAACTCCAGTATTTACCTCACCTTTAAGAGACAGGGCACTGGAGGGATATTTTCTCTCTTCTTTTTCTTCATGTAGTTATTTCTTTACTTATCTATCTACATCTATTTATTGTCAAAGTTAAATCACACATTCTCACTTTATGTAAAGGGCTACAATCCAGCTTTGTTTTTATCAAAATAATGATGGTGTCCAGATTTAGCTGTGGAAATTCCTTCAAGCTGGCTCTCATCTCTGATGTCTTTATCATGTCCCTATTATATCTCAGTTCACTTTCCTCCCTGTGGAATAACTAGATGTTCCAGGCTTATTTTGCACTTTCTTTGCCCTAGGCCTGGAATCACTTATTTCTCCAGAATTCCTGATTCCTTTTGGTAGGAAGGGATACTTTGAAGCTAAGATCTGAATGCTGGGTATGCTCATTACTACTAGAAATAATGTTACTTCTAGGCCCTTTCAGTGAACAGAGCTAGAAGAAACAAATACATGCACACAAGCATACACATACATATATACTCACATATCATTCACATACACACACAGTCATGGCTCTATATATTTGTCACTGCTTCCTTCCTCAGTAAGTGCCCTAGCTTCCAACTACAGCAACACTGTACAATTCATTTACCAAACTGTACATAACACATGAAGGGGAGTTTTAGAGTTCGTATGCCCACAACAATACAAAAATCAAGCACATTTTGAAAAGTTAAAGTGTCATTTTCAATTATTTCTTTTCTACAGACTGAGTTTTTTCCTTCATCCTATTTGACTCATTTTCCCCTTCTCTCTTTGATAAACAAAAGAAAGCATATATATACTTATATACTATGCTTTTTAAATTAAGTAACATACTCTGGAAATCAATTCGTGTTAGTTAGGAGATACCCTATTTTCAAAGCAACATTGTACTTCATGGTGTATATGCCAAAAAGTTTGTTCAACAAAATCTCTTACCTCAAGTGTACAGCAAACTGATTCAGTTTAACATACATACATGTATTTCTTTTTCAGATTCTTTTCCATTATAGGTTATTAGAGGTTCCCTGTGCTATACAGTAGGACCTTACTGTTTATCTATTTTATATATAGTAGTTTGTATCAGCTAATCCCAAACTTCCCCCCTAATTTATCCCTACCCTCCCTTGCCCCTTTGGCAACCAGAAGTTTGCTTTCTATGTCTGTGAGTCTGTTTCTCTTTTGTAAATAAGTACATTTGTATCTTTTAAGATTCCACAGATAAGTGATATCATATGGTATTTGTCTTTCTCTGTCTGACTTACTTCACTTAGTATGATAATCTCTAGGTCCACCCATGTTGCTGCAAATGGCATTATTTCATTCTTTTTATGGCTGAGTAATATTCCATTGTCAATACCCACTTTTATATCTTTCTTTGATATGTGTGTCATTTGATCATTTTTCTGTATGATTTGTGGGTATTGTTTCTTTAATATTTGGATGTTCTGTATACATTAGGGTTATTGTGCCTTTGTCATTCTCTTGATTTCTTTTCTTGGGTGAAAAAGAAATCATTTGTGATTTTTCTAAGAGGACTTGAAGAACTTCTTGTTCTTCCTCTTTCCCTTCTTCTTTGTCCTCCTCCTCCCACTTCTCTGCCTCTGATTCATTTTAAATGTATTCTTTTATGGCTGTTAGCATTTCCCTTATATATATATCAAAGTGCTCCTATGTTGGATGCATAAATATTTACAATTGTTATATTTTCTTCTTGGATTGATCCCTTGATCACTATGTAGTGTCCTTCTTTGTCTCTTGTAAGAGTCTTTAAAATCTGTTTTGTCTGATATGAGTATTGCTACTCCAGCTTTCTTCTAATTTCCATTTGCATGGAATATCTTTTTCTGTCCCCTCACTTTCAGTCTGCATGTGTCCCTAAATCTGAAGTGGCTCTCTTGTAGACAGCATATATATGGGTCTTGTTTTTGTATCCATTCTGCCAGTCTATGTCTTTTGGTTGGAGCTTTTAATCCATTTACATTTAAGGTAGTTACCAATATGTATGTTCTTATTGCCGTTTTGTTAATTGTTTTCAGATTTTTGGTAGGTCTTTTTTCCTCCCTTCTTCTTTTGTTCTTTTCTCTTGCAGTTTGACGACCATCTTTAGTGCTGTGTTTGGATTCCTTTTTCATTTTTGTGTGTATATCTATTGTAGATTTTTGGTTTGTGGCACCCATGAGGTTTTGATATAGCAGTCTACATATCTATACAAGATTATTTTAAGTTACTGGTCTCTTAATTTCGAATGCATTTCCAATATCCTGCATTTGTACTCTCCTCTTCTCACAATTGCTAGTTTTGATATCATATTTCTGTGTGTATGACTTCCTATCTTAACTGTACATTGGCCTTTACTGGTGAGCTTTCCCATTTGTAATTTTCTTGTTTCTAGTTGTGGGCTTTTCTTTTCGGTCTAGAGAAGCTCCTTTAGCATCTGTTATAAAGCTTTGGTGGTGCTGAATTCTCTTAGCTTTTGCTTGTCTGTAAAGCTTTTGATTGCTCCATCAAATCTGAATGAGAGCCTTGCTGGGTAGAGTATTCTTGGCTGTATGTTTTCTCTTTCATCACTTTAAATATACCCCTTCTGGCCTGCAGAGTTTCTGCTGAAAAATCAGCTGATAAGCTTATGGGGATTCCCTTGTATGTTATTTGTTGGTTTTCCCTTGTTGTTTTTAATATTTTTTCTTGGTTGTTAATTTTTGTCAGCTTGATTACTTTGTGTCTTGGTGTGTTCCTCCTTGGGTTTATCCTGTGTAGGACTCTCTGTGCTTCCTAGACTTGGGTGACCATTTCCTTTCCCATGTCAGGAAACTTTTCAGCTATTATCTCTTCAAATATTTTCTCAGGCCCTGTCTCTTTTCTCCTTCTGGGACGCCTATAATGCGAATGTTGGTGTGTCTAATGTTGTCTCAGAGGTCTCTTAAACTGTCCTCATTTCTTTTCATTCTTTTTTCTTTATTCTGGTCTGCAGCAGTGATTTCTACCATTCTGTCTTCAGCTCACTTATCCGTTCTTCTGCCTAATTTACTCTGCTGTTGATTACTTCTAGTACATTTTTTTTTTTTTTTTGCGGTACGCGGGCCTCTCACTGCTGTGGCCTCTCCCATTGCAGAGCACAGGCTCCGGACGCGCAGGCTCAGCGGCCATGGCTCACGGGCCTAGCAGCTCCGCGGCATGTGGGATCTTCCCGGACAGGGGCACGAACCCGTGTCCCCTGCATCGGCAGGCAGACTCTCAACCACTGCGCCACCAGGGAAGCCCCTAGTACATTTTTTATTTCAGTTATTGTTTTGTTCATCTGTTTGTTCTTTAAATTTTCTAGCTTTTTGTTAAACATTTCTTTTATCTTCTCAATCTGTTCCTCCATTCTTCTTCCAAGATCGTGGGTCACCTTTATTATCACTACTCTGAATTCTTTCTCAGGTAGGTTGCCTATCTCCACTTCACTTAGTTATTCTTCTGAACTAACTTATTCTTAGTTTTATCTTGTTCCTTCACCTGGAACATATTCCTCTGCCATTTCATTTTGTCTATCTTTCTGTGTTTGCAGTCCCACAGGCTGCAGGATTATGGTTCCTCTTGCTTCTGGTGTCTGACTCCTGGTGGATGAGGCTGTTCTAAGAGGCTTGTGCAGGCTTCCTTCTGGGAGGGACTGGTGCCTGCCCACCGGTAGGTGGAGCTGGGTCTTGTCCCTCTGGCAGGCAGGGCCATGTCAAGGGGTGTGTTTAGAGGCAGCTGTGGGCTCAGGAAGACTTTAAGCAGCCTGTCTGCTGATGGGTGAGGCTGTGTTCCTGCCCTGTTGATTGTTTAGGCTAAGGTGTCCCAGGCATCCCCACCCTGGAGACTTTGGGGTGTTGAATGGGGCCATGTCTCAGCATCAAAATGGCGGCCTCCAAGACAGCTCACACCGACAAGTACCCAGTATCTCCACAACCACTGTCCTTGTCCCAGCAGTGAGCCACAGCTACCCTCCACCTCCCCAGGAGACCCTCCAAGACTAGCAGGTAGGTGGGGCCTGGCTCCTGTGAAGTCACTGCCTTTTTCCCCCTGGGTCCCAGTGCACATGAGACCTTGTGTGCGCCCTCCAGGAGTAGCATTTCTGTGTCCCCCAGTTCAGTGGAGTTTCTGCGATCAAGCCCTGCTGGCCTTCACAGCAAAGTGCTCTGGGGGCTCCTCCTCCCAATGCCAGACCCCAGAGTGGGGAGGCTGACATGGGGCTGAGAACTTTCACTCCTGCAGAAGAACTTCTGCAGTATAATTATTTTCCAGCTTGTGGGTCGCCCAACTGGTGGGGTATGAGATTTAACTGTATCACAAATGCACCCCCTACTACCATCTCATTGTGGCTTCTTTGTCTTTGGAAGGAGAATACCTTTTTTGGTAGGTTCCAGTCCTTTTTTCTTGATGGTTCTTCAGAACTTAGTTGTGATTTTGGTGTTTTCATGAGAGGAGGTGAGCTCAGGTCCTTCTACCATAAAAAGAGAAATCAACTGTAACACAATAAGAGTAGGGGACTTTAACACTCCATTTACACCAGTGGACAGATCATCCAGACAGAAAATCAATTAGGAAATACAGGTTTTAAATGACACATTAGACCAGATGGATTAACTGATATTTATAGAGTATCCCATCCAAAAGCAGAAGAATACACATTCTTCTCAAGTGCACACGGAACATTCTCCAGGAGAGAGCAAATGCTGGGCCATAAAGCAAGCCTCAGTAAACTTAAGAAAACTCAAATAATATCAAGCATCTTTTCCAACCACAATGCTATGAGTTTAGAAATCAACTACAAGAAAACTGTAAAACAAACCAAAAAAAACAAACAAAAAACCACACACATGGAGGCTAAAAAATATGCTATAAACAACCAGCGGATCACTGAAGAAACCAAAGAGGAAATCAAAAAATTCCTAGAGACAAATGAAAACAAAAACACAACAATCCAAAACCTATTACACACAGCAAAAGTAGTTCTAAGAGGGAAGTTTACAGCAATACAGTCTTACCTCAGGAAACAAAAAAAAAATCTCAAATAAGCAACCTAACCTTACACCTAAAGCAACTATAGAAAGAAGAACAAACAAAATGAAAAGTTAGTAGAAGAAATCATAAAGATCAGAGCAGAAATAAATGAAAGAGAGATGAAGAAAAAAATAGAAAAGAACAATGAAACTAAAAGCTGGTTCTTTGAAAAGATAAAATTCATAAACGTTTAGCCACATTCATCAAGAAAAAAAAGGGAGAGTGCTCAAATCAATAAAATTAGAAATGAAAAAGGAGAAGTTACAATGGACACCACAGAAATACAAAGGATCATAAGAGACTACTACAAGTAACTCTATGCCAATAAAATGGACAACCTGGAAGAAATGGACAAATTCTTAGAAAAGCACAACCTTCCAAGACTGAACCATGAAGAAACAGAAAATATGAACAGACCAATCACAAGCACTGAAATTTAAAAACTCCCAACAAACTAAAGTCCTGGACCAGATGGCTTCACAGGCAAATTCTATCAAACATTTAGAGAAGAGTTAACACCTATTCTTCTGAAACTATTCAAAAAATGCAAAGGAAGGAATACTCCCAAACTCATTCCATGAGGCCACCATCACCCTGATTCCAAAAGCAGACCACACAAAAAAATTACAGTACAATATCACTGATGAACATAGACACAAAAATCCTCAACAAAATACTAGCAAACCAAATCCAACAATACATTAAAAGGATATCATACAATATGATCAAGTGGGATTCATCCCAGGGATGCAGGGATTTTTCAATATCTGCAAATCAATCAGTGTGATACACCACATTAACAAATTGAAGAATAAAAACCACATGATCATCTCAAGAGAGGCAGAAAAGAGCTTTTGACAAAATCCAACACCCATTTATGATAAACACTCCCCAGAAAGTGAGCACAGAGGGAACATACCTCAACATAGTAAAGGCCATATATGACAACACCAGAGCTAACATCATACTCAATGGTAAAAAGATGAAAGCATTTCTTCTAAGATCAGGAACAAGGATGTCCACTCTTGCCACTTTTATTCAACATAGTTTTGAAAGTCCTAACCACAGCAATCAGAAAAGAAAAAGAAATAAAAGGAATCCAAATTGGAAAAGAAGAAGTAAAACTGTCGCTGTTTGCAGATGACATGTTACTATACACAGAAAATCCTAAAGATGCTGTCAGAAAACTACTAGAGGTCATCAATGAATTCAGTAAAGTTGCAGATTACAAAATTAATACACAGAAATCTGGTGCATTTCTATACACTAACAACAAAAGATCAGAAAGAGAAATTAAGGGAAAAAATCCCATTTACCATCACATCAAGAAGAATAAAATACCGATATCCTAGACATAGCTGTCTGAATAGATGTCCTCGTTTAATCTAGAACACCAGAAGAGAGTTTAGAAACCTCTCTCAAAAGCTTTCTAAGAGAACAGAAATGGGATCTGAATATCTGCAGTGTGAAACTCCTGCTGTATCTTACTGTCGGAGTGAAAGAAATGTGTTTTCTTCAGCAATTTCCTATTGCAAAATGTGGGACAGAAAATAGTTTTACTTGTATTGCTTGATTTAGTAACATTTAGATGTCAACACTGACCTCATAGTCTTCAATAGTGTCATTTAAGTAAAAGTCCTCCTTCCACTGTATTCTTTTCTTGGCTTTCTGTTTTAAAGGTTGAACTTCCCATATTTAAGAATAAGTGTGAGTTTAGGAAGTTGCTGTCCACACATCCTCAGTTTGTTATTGTTAACAGCATTACCTTGTAGAACAGGGTTCCCACCCAATACAGTGGTAATGATTGAAAGAAACCTTCAGAACATAAAGTATAAAGACAGCAGGCAAAACACTGTCAAACTGGAATTGGCCACCATGGAAAGCAGGCATCCAATTTTTCTTTAATTCAGAGACATCTGTCCCAATGGAGGCCAGGCAGTTTTTACAGGGTCCTATGGGAAGCAGGAGGTTGGTTAGAGCCTCCTGAAGCAGAGGCTTTCCCTTTTGCAATCTTCATGATTTTTTGTTAACTGTTGTAACCAGATAGCTGTTCTGTTTTAAAATATAAATGAAGAAGAGTGAAATTGTAAATACTTTGTAAGCATAATCATTTGTACTTGAATAGTAGGGTTTTAAAGGGAACTGATATCCCACCAAACAAAAGGTATAATAAATTGATCTTTTTATATGGGAAAAAAAGAATAAAATACCTAGGAATAAACCTACCTAAGGAGGCAAAAACCCTGTACTTCAAAAACTATAAGATAGGGCTTCCCTGGTGGCGCAGTGGTTGAGAGTCCGCCTGCCGATGCAGGGGACGCGGGTTCGTGCCCCGGTCTGGGAAGATCCCACATGCCGCAGAGCGGCTGGGCCCGTGAGCCATGGCTGCTGGGCCTGCGCGTCCGGAGCCTGTGCTCTGCAAGGGGAGAGGCCACAGCAGTGAGAGGCCCGCCTACCGCAAAAAAAAAAAAAAAAAAAAAAAAAAAAAAAAAAACTATAAGATGTTGGTGAAAGAAATAAAAGATGATACAAACAGATGGAAAGATATACCATGTTCTTGGATTGGAAGAATCAATATTGTCAAAATGACTATAATACCCAGGTAATCTATAGATTAAATGCAATCCCTATCGAATTACCAATGGCATTTTTTACAGATCTAGAACAAAAAAATCTTAAAATCTGTATAGAAAGACAAAAGACTCCAAATAGCCAAAGCAATCTTAAGAAAAACAGGAGCTGGGGGAATCAAGCTCCCTGACCTCAGAATATACTGTAAAGATACAGTAATCAGAACAGTATGGTACAGACACAAGGACAGACTTACAGACTAATGGAACAGGATAGAAAGCCCAGAAATAAACCCATGCACCTATGGTCAATTAATCTATGACAAAGCAGGCAAGACTATCCAATGGAGAAAAGACAGTATCTTTAACAAGCAGTGCTGGAAAAGCTGGACAGCTACATGTAAATGAATGAAATTAGATCATTCTCCAACACCATACACAAAAATAAACTCAAAATGGATTAAAGACCTAAATGTAAGACTGGATACTATAAAACTCCTAGAAGAAAACATAGGCAGAACACTCTTTGACACAAATCGCAGCAATATATTTTTGGATCTGTCTCCAGGAATCATGGAAATAAATATAAAAATAAAGAAACAGGACCTAATGAAACTTAAAAGCTTTTGCACAGCAAAGGAAACCATAAACAAAATGAAAAGACACCCCACAGAATGGGAGAAAATATTTTCAAATGAAGCACCCAACAAGGGATTAATCTCCAAAATATACAAACAGCTCATGCAGCTCAATATCAAAAAAAAAAAAAACAACCCAATCAAAACATGGGCAGAAGACCTAAATAGACATTTCTCCAAAAAAGACAGATGGCCAAAAAGCACATGAAAATATGCTCAGCATCGCTAATTTTAGAGAAATACAAATCAAAACTACAATGAGGTATCACCTCACATTGATCAGAATGGCCATCATCAAAATGTCAACAAACAATATATGCTGGAGAGGGTGTGGAGAAAAGGGAGCCCTCTTGCACTGTTGGGGGGGATGTAAACTGGTACAGCCACTATGCAGAACAGTATGGAGGTTCCATAATAAACTGAAAATAGAGCTACCATATGATCCAGCAATCCAATTCCTGGGCATATATCTAGAGAAAACCATGATTCTAAAAGACACATGTACCCCAATGTTCAATGCAGCACTATTTACACCAGCCAAGACGTGGAAGCAACCTAAATGTCCATCAACAGAGAAATCGATAAAGAAGGTGTGGTACATATATAGAATGGGATATTACTCAGCCACAAAAACAGAATGAAATAATGCCATTTGCAGCAACATGGATGGACCTAGAGATTATCATACTAAGTGACGTAAGTCAGACAAAGACAAATACCATATGATATCACTTATATGCGGAATCTAAAAAAATGATACAAATGAACTTATTTACAAACAGACTCACAGACTTAGAAAACAAACATTGTTATCAAAGGGGAAAGGTGGGGGGAGGGATAAATTAGGAGGTTGGGATTAACATATACAGACTATTATATATAAAATAATCAACAAGCACCTACTGTATAGCACAGGGAACTCTACTCAATGCTCTGTAATAACCTGTATGAGAAAAGAATCTGAAAAAGAATAGATATATGTATACGTATAACTAAATTACTTAGCTGTACACCTGAAACTAACAAAACATTGTAAATCAAATATTCTTCAATATAAAAAGCAAAAAATAAAAAAAAAAAAATTAATTTTGTTCAGAAGTTAAAAATAAATAAAAACTGTTCTTGTGTACAGTGTGAGGAATTGATCAAATATAATCACGTTCCTAAATGTTACCCAGTTTCTCCAGTACCATCTATTTTTAAAAGGCCAACTTTGCATCAGTGCTTTGAGATATTTAACTTATACTCAATTTCATAGGTACTTACCTTACTGAACTCAGGTTCAGCTGCTCTCTGCTCAGAAGCAAATACTTGAGAGAGAAGTATTGGTTGGAAAGGAAAGGTTGCTTTATTCAGGAGGCCAGCAACCGGGGGTGAAGGCAGACTCATGTCCAAGAACCAACTCTGAAGATTCTGTTGGACCATGAAAGATTTCAAAGGGAGAAAGGGGAAGTTAATCACAGTTAATCATTTGGGGAGGGGGTCAGAGTCTTTGTTATCTCCCATTGTGTGCAGACTTTCCTTGACTGGTTGGTGGTGAGGTAACAGGGTGGTGTTCCAGGACTCTTTTGCTCAGCCTGAATTTACTGAATTTATAGTCCTCCACCTGGGTGGAGGCCTTAGTTCTTGCACAGGAACTCAAAGATACTGTTATGTATATTCTTTGAGGAGGAATCAGGGCCCTGCCCCATACCTGAACTATCATTTTCTTGACTGTTCCTCCTTTCTTTCAGCATTCCCTCTTTCCTGATTAGCAACAGCTTGATTCTGCCCTTTGGAACTCATGGCAGGTCAAGGAGGCTGAATGAAGCCTATTTCCTACAAATAAAAAACAGGGGACATGGAAAGGATTTGTATCCGAGAGGGCTCCACACGTTCCTGCTTGGTTTCAGTAACCCCTTTTTTTGATACTCCTCAATATTGAGGAGAACAGGTATTAGACAAGAAAGGGAATAATGTTTTGGATAGAGAGATTAATCATAAACTCAGCAGCAAAACCAGGTTTTAAGGGGACTTGGTTTCAATCCACACTACTGTTTCAACCTTCCCCAAATCTTTCAGGTTACAGGGGCAACAACTGCTCTGGCTACTTCCTGCTGAAACGGGGTTTAGTCCTGCCTTGATTTCGGGAATGGACACTGAATTGGAAATATTCCTGAGTTCGAAGTCCTATATCCAAGTCTTGTATGATTAACGTCTCAATCCCTTAGTCCACCATTTTAGTGCAACAGACCCAATTAGAAGTAGGACTAGTGACAACCCAAACATTAACAGACAAAAATAGATCTAATTCCCTGAGGAATTCAGGAGAATAAGCCTGAAACCCAGTCTGGACCTAGAACTTCAGTGGATACTTGTAGACAGTTGTCTAATTTTATCTAAGTAGGTTTTAATTTCTGATATGGTACTAACAGGAGCTCTTGGCCTATACACATTAAGTCTCCTTTTTCTAACATCTTATCTAAACCAATAACATTGTCTAAAAAATTTAATATTTACAAGAGGAGACCTTGAGACCATAAGATTGCAGCTGCCAGCAGATACTACTTTGAGACTGGCTGGGGGCATCCCCAGGTCTGACACAGTTCAGAAAATTCAAGTTTTTAGCTATACAGGAATGTGTCTGAAATTACATCCATGATGACTGCCCAGTTTTACCTTGAATGTCTGAACCATAGCTACTCCATTTTGACTTTCAAATGTATCTCCCTCCTCAATGGCCAAATCAGATGTATAATGCATGGTTGAAAGGCCACAAAAGAGGCCACTCAGTCAGTAAAGTTTAAGTTAAACCATGTATAAGCCAGAATGACTTCCCCATACCTCAATACATACAGATTTTCCCATCATTTCCCCTTTTGATTGCAAATCTTCTGACATACCAAAATGTTTGTCCCCAAACGCCAGGGTAGCCATCACCTGCCCTGGGTCCACCATCTCCCTCAGTGCTAGGCTTCCTTTTCACATATATATATATATATATATATATATATATATATATATATACACACACACATACACATGTGTGTGTGTGTGTGTCTGTGTCTGTGTCTGTGTATGGTGTAGTTACCCACCTTGAGGGAAAACTAATCAGATATTGTGAACGGGCTCACAGGTATGCTAATGGGGAAATATTTTACAGGCCATACATTTAATCACTTATACCAAATGTTACACAAGCATTGTATATGTGCCTTTAGCAGTACACTTAAAGCAAGCAGTGATACGTCATGAGTAGTTACACTCTCTGATAACTTCACTAGATAATTTTCTTTTACTCCTGAACATCAGGGCAAAAGTATGGCTAACACAATAACTTTTATAAATATAGACCTACTATAAGATAGAACAGAGCTCTGATCACCCATATTTAATTATTCATGGCCAAACAGCAAAGCAGTGCAATGTAAAATGGTCTCTCAGGGTTGCAGTTCCCTAGCCCCAGAAAGGGAAAATCCCAACCAATGTTCTACCCATAGTCAAAGCCAATGCAACAGGGAAGTATACCCTGGCGTCATCAGAGCTCAGAAACCAGAGACTTCTCAACCAGCCAATGCAAGTGCTAATACATGCACACATATGAACAATGAACAAGGTCCCATAAACAAAAGATCAGATGAGGTGTAGCCAAAAATTCTACTTCTACTCCCAGACAGAAGCTTCCAAAGAGATTGGCCCAGATCTCGAAAGAGAACAGGCCCATACTGACCCACAATGAGCTCAGATGGGCTCACAACGGTCCCAGATGTGCTCACTCCCTGAAAGGGAAGTGAACCCAGACAAAGTAGGTAGAATTCCCAGCCTGCACAAGTGGGAGTGGATCACCCTAAAACAATGCACACAAAAACACAATCAACAAATAAGGTACAGTCGCAAAGACAGAAAATCAGAGGTGGTGTAGCCCAAAGATTCCACTACTACTCCCAGATGGAGGCCACCAGAGTGTCCCAGCTCCTGAAAGAGAATGGACCAGTAGGCTCGCAGTGAGCCCAGATGGCTCAATGCCTGAAAGGGAAAGGAGCCCAGATGGAGCAGGTAGAATTTTCCTATGTAATTTAACATACTGAATACTCCTAGTTTATTTGATCTCGATTGAGATGCAGCAGGGTTCCTCTAGTTGGAGGTCTAGAGAACTTCAGTTAGAATTTTATATTTGGGGAGTTTGTCAAAAATATCAGAGGTTTCAAAGCATCTGATTAAATAGGATCATAGGTCATTGTGAAACAATACTTATTCACTTAACCAAAGTGACAGAAGATTTCAAAAGCAAATACAGTACTTCCCTGGTAGTGCACCTGCCAATGCAGGGGACACGGGTTCGAGCCCTGGTTGGGGAAGATCCCACATGTTGCAGAGCAACTAAGCCTGTGCTCCACAACTACTGAGCCTGCGCTCTAGAGCCCGCGAGCCACAACTATTGAAGCCCACGCGCCTAGAGCCTGTGCTCTGCAACAAGAGAAGCCACCGTGATGAGAAGCCCATGCACTTCAATGAAGAGTAGCCCCCGCTCTCTGCAAGTAGAGGAAGCCCATGCACAACAACGAAGACACAACACAGCCATAAATAAATAATTTTTTTTTAAAAAGCAAATACAGATCACTTAAAGCCACAGAAAATCACACAATCTGTTATCAAAACCAGCATTTCAAGAAAATTTTGTTCTCTTAACAGAGAGAGAACCAAACTCCAGTCTTGCACCAGCATACTCGTAATAACAAAATCTGTTTACTTAATTAAACTTAATCCAATCTTAGCCAATCCTGACCATGTATGAAACTCTTTTCTCAGTGTTCCTTTTCCAGAAACCTATGACTTTCTGTATCCATATTAATTTTGTCCCTTATTTTCTTCTCCATTCGGAAACAACCAGCTCCAGGACAAAATTACCCTTCTTTTCCCTTAACAAAATGTAATTCCATTGCTCATACCTTGTTTTATTGAAATCACACATAATTTTTTTTTTTGCAGTCCTTTTTTATATTAAGTCTAAGATGCCTGAGATATCCGAGGTCTGCTACCAAGACATTCAGGGTAGAGGCTTTAGGATAGAGAGAGACATTTGGGAGTCATCAGTGCATAGATGGTTTTTTGTATTTTGGGTTTTTTCGGCTGCACCCCACAGCATGCGGGATCTTAGTTCCCCAACCAGGGATCGAACCTATGCCTCCTGAAGTGGAAGCAGGGAGTCTTAACTGCTGGACCACCAGGGAAGTCCTGAAATCACACATCTTACTTTCCTGCATTACTGAAATGTTTCTCTTATTGTTGTAGCTTTAATTACACATATTATAATTTTAACCCTTAAAAACTTAACCTCTAACAAAAACTGAGAACCAAGTAATTGTGAACTGTTTGTCATACCAGCATTTCCTGATTGGAAAACTTATGCTTTAGTCTTCCTCTCCTAAGAAGGCAAAGGTAGGTAACCTTAGATCCATCCAGCAACTAACCTTCCAGTATTTTATGCTGTTTGAAATGACCCAGAGAATCAATGAATTCTTATCATTTCACTTAGTTTAAAATTACCAAAATCTGCAGAGACTATCCTTAAAGCAGACATTTGTAAAACATAATTATTCCTAACAAATTCACCCAAAAAACCCTCTTATCTCATTTACATTTACTTGAAGTTTCATCATATCAAGTTATTTTCCTTGCAGACAAATTTGCAACAGATATAATAAGGTCTTATTTGACTTCTAGTAAACCTAGGTGCAGTAAAAGTATTATACTTAATATTGGCGATTCTAAAGACATTTCTATATTAATCAAACAACAAGCTTAAGCTAGCTTTAATACCAGATATTCAGTACTAAGTATTACTCAGATCATGTGAACCTGAAATTTATTCCAGCCAGTTTCTTTTATATTTAGAAGTATTTAATTTGTAAGTGCTTACTTTTAAGTCAATTAAAAAGTGCTCATTCACAAGTTAACTTTTACATAAAGACAGAAACAGAGATCTCAGAGTTTTTCTGCTTGAATTTAAAAAGGACTTTTTTTTTTCTCTCAGTCTCAGGGACTATAGATCAGATAAGTTCCTGAAAGCCCAGGCAGAATATTTACATTTTAAGAGCATGGGGAGGGACATGCAAGTTCCTCCTAGAAGGACTTGTTCCCTCACAGTCAGAATTCCAAAAAGATGTTTTATCAAGCCAGCTTTTTCTAACTGCATATACAAAAGGAACCAGTTTGGGAGTTTCCAAGTTGTTTCATCTTAACCAATTTTTTCTGCAATCTAAAGAATACTGTGGCCACACAGTGTTAAAAGAGTAATTTTCTTTCTTTTGTCATAGGATCATAGCTAAAATCCTTCCAATCACCCAGAATGTGCCCCAAGGGGCTGTGAGGTGGAACTGAACCTGTTTCCCATTCTACAAAAAGGCAACAAGGTTATCAATCATACAAATGGAACATACACATACCAAAAACATATCCGTCACAAATTTGCCAAGAGGATGACTAGTACGGGGTCCCAAACAAGGCTTCCCCAACACAAACTGCCTTCGATGGCATATGCACGTCAGAACCAACTGGCAAAATGCCAAAACAGCACAAGGGGAAGGATGCACACATGCACACTGGTGCGCTCACCAGTCCTGGTGCTCATCAGCTTGTATCAGATTTCCATTTCCACCAACCAAAAGCAAAAGTTGGCAGCCAGTGCCAAGCGGGAGATAAATAGAAAGAATCCCTGAAACAAACAGTTTCAGCAGCTCCTGAGACATCCCTGAAAATAACCCTCTTGGGGCCGGCTAGCCAGGAGCAGCTGGCTTGTCTCAATTGTCCTGGCACACTGCATGGCCAGTTGACTACTCCAGGAAACCCAGAGGAGCAAGACACCACAAGAGTGCAGCCCCACATTGGGTGCCATAATCTGTTACCAAACTCAGGTTTGGCTGATTGCTATTCAAAAGCCCATACTTGAGAGACAAGTGTTGGTGGAAAAGGAAAGGATGCTTTATTCAGGAGGCCTGCAACCTGGGGAGAAGGCAGACTCCTGTCTAAGAACGAACTCTGAAGATTCTGTTGGACCAAGAAAGATTTTAAAGGGAGAAATGGGAAATTAATCAGAATTAATCATTTGGGGAGGGGGTCAGAGTCTTTGTTATCTTCCAGTGTGTGCAGACTTTCTTCTGATTGGCTGGTGGTGAGGTAACAAGGTGGTGTTGCAGGACTCTTGTGCTCAGACTGAAGTTGTCATCTTCCACCTGGGTGGGGGCCTTAGTTCCTGCAGAGGAACTCGAAGATACTGTTTTGTATATTCCTCGAGGAGGAACCAGGACCCTGCCCCATAGCTGCACTATTGTTTCTTGACTGCTCCTCCTTTGTTCTGTATCCCCTCCCTTCCCTGATTAGCAACTGTTTGAATCTGCCCTTTGGAACTCAGGGCAGGTTAAGAAGGCTGAAGGAAGCCTATTTCCTACAAAGAAGAAATGGGAGACACAGAAAGGATTTGTATATGGGAGGGCCCCACTGGGTCCAGCTCAGTTTCACTTACGAATTCTTATGGACTCTACTCTATTTTACTGTTTCCTCTACTTATATGACAGTACTACATTGTTTCTTGGAGTTTTTGTTTTTTTAAAAAGAAGCTATGAGATATGTTTAGTATATGATAAGATGCCCCCCTTTACTTACTATTCTTTCTACAGCTGGTTTTCCTAGCAATTTTTACGTTTATTCTTTTTTTCTAAGTTGTGTTTAGTTTTCCTAAGGAAATAAATCTTGTTTGTATTTATATTGGAATCAAAACAAATTAATAAATTAAATTAAATTAGTGAGACTTGAAATTGTGATGTGTTGATATACTTTAACAAAGAGCAGGGGGTATATCCTTCCATTAGCTCAAGTTTGGAAGTGTTTTATATACACACACACATTCACAAGATGGGAACAAAGCTCTTCTTCCTCCCCTGTCTCTTATCCATTTCATACAGACATTTCCATTACAGGCACCTCTTGTTGTAATGGACAGTACATTGGACTAAGTCTCAGAAGGGTCTTAAAAGCATGTTGATACTGACAAAACATCTACAACAAGCCCCAAATGTTTCTACATCCTTTGAATTATTCTAGTCATAAGTCTCCCTTTTTGCAAACTGGACAAATAATTTCTAAACTTAGGATGTCATACCATATAATATGAGAGATAATTTCCAGCCATAGTTGCTGTTTCTAAGGTTCTATATGAGAAATATTCAACACCAAGATTCTGGGTTATATTTCCTTTCATTCTTTATTTAATTAATTTCTCAACTTAGGATGTCATACCATATAATATGAGAGATAATTTCCAGCCATAGTTGCTGTTTCTAAGGTTCTATATGAGAAATATTCAACACCAAGATTCTGGGTTATATTTCCTTTCATTCTTTATTTACTTAATTTCTCTAAGAGGCATGCAGTATTAGAAAGAGACTGTTATAAGTGTTAAACTACTGCCTATTTTGCTATTGAAATTAGCAGTTAGTTTTCAAATATGTGTTTTTCTTTAATTTACTAAGAAAATGGATGGCCTCTTTCACAAATTCATAAAGATAGCCTGTAGGGAAATAATTAATTATCCTAAATATATTTCACAATCCCAAAAGGAGATACAGGAAAACATATTTCAAATACATCTGTTAGAATACCTTCAAAGTCCTTTGATAAACTCTTGGATCATCACAATGATGGGATTTATTATGACCCTTTCTGTATGTGCTGCACAAAGAAAGAGGAGTATTATCCTATGCAGAAACCTATAGCTGCAAGGGGGAAATAGACCATTTAAATGCAAATCTTCTAATCCAAGAGATTCACTCTCTAAATAGAAGTGGGTCTTCAGGGTGACTCATGCAGTCAGCAATATACAGCCATTCTTCTGGGATTACTTATTTTAGGAAATCTAATAACCTGCTTTATTATGTGAGGATACAATGTCCTACCATGTATCCCCAGACTTTCCCTAGTTACTGTTTCTCATAATATGTGGGCTTCCTGGTTGTTTAAAGTTTCAGTGGTTCCTTGAGTTATGAATCAGGTGCCAAAAAAAGCTCCAGTTCTATACCCTAGCTACGGTACTAAATCGCCCATAGTAATTACACAGTATATATTCTCCAGTCACAATTATTGGAAAAGTGTTGAAGAAAAATACGTTAAAAAGACAGAATGGTATATATATTTGAGGGGCAATAATATTTCATAAGAACAGTTCCACTGCAAGATATACACCTATAAGCTGTCTTTCCACAAATCACACTGAATATTCATTTAAATTTTTTCTCCTATATTCTAGAGCATAGTGAGCTATTTGTAAGCTGTATTTATGATGCTGAAAAATACAAAGACAGACTTACACTGATCAGATCTGGCATCCCAGTTTCAACCTTACTTCCAGAATTTTGGTTTATAAAAAGTAACCATTCTGCATATCCACAATTTTCCAGTATTCACTTGTAAGTAATCAATGACTCAAGCAAACTCCTGGTAATTTTGGAGGAATGAGTAGAACTGTAAGCTTTAAATAAAATCCATTGCTTAATATAAGCCTTATCTTTGGTCACATAATCAGGATTAGAAGGGCTAAGAGTAACTCTTATTTCCTCTGCTAAAACCAACAACATGCTTCAAATCCCTAAAAAGCAGAATACAGGTGAGGGTTCACACAGGAATTTGCATTTGAACTTGACTTTGAAGAAAAACAGGCATGCTTCTGAATAGGTGGTGGGGAGTTTCAGGGATCTAGGGGAGAAAGGCATTTGAGTTCAGAAGTGTGGCAGATACAGATTAGGAGAGGTTTAAAAAACAGATCAATTAAGGCAAATGACTTATAGGGTAGAGGAGAAGCAGGTAGAGAAGATATTAGAAGTAAGTGCTAGATTCAAACTATGTAAGAAGTTGTGTTTGCTACCTTAAGGAGTCTAAAATTTTTTATAACAGGCTATTCTGAAGGAACTTTGCTTTGTTTTGTCTTATCTTTACTCAGGGTATTTATAAAGCAGAGTTATAGGGAGATAACTTTGCTCTGGGACTACCAAATAAACTGGAGAGGGGAGAAAGAAAATATTTAGGATACCAATGCAGTCACTAGATCATAGATTATGAAGTCTCACCATAGCTGATGAGATGGAGAAAAATGACTTTAAAAATAAATACAGGACGGAGCTGGACGAATCAGGATCCCTGACTTCAGACTATACCACAAAGCTACAGTAATCAAGACAGTATGGTACCGGCACAAAAACAGAAATATAGATCAATGGAACGGGATAGAAAGCCCAGAGATAAACCCACGCACACATGGTCACCTTATTTTTGATAAAGGAGGCAAGAGTATACAGTGAAGAAAAGACAGCCTCTTCAATAAGTGGTGCTGGGAAAACTGGACAGCTACATGTAAAAGAATGAAATTAGAACACTTCCTAACACCATACACAAAAATAAACTCAAAATAGATTAAAGACCTAAACGTAAGGCAAGACACTATCAAACTCTTAGAGGAAAACATAGGCAGAACACTGTATGACATAAATCACAGCAAGATCCTTCTTGACCCACCTCCTAGAAAAATGGAAATAAAAACAAAAATAAACAAATGGGACCTAATGAAACATAAAAGCTTTTGCACAGCAAAGGAAACCATAAACAGGATGAAAAGACAACCCTCAGAATGGGAGAAAATATTTGCAAATGAAGCAACTGACAAAGGACTAATCTCCAAAATTTACAAGCAGCTCATGCAACTCAATATCAAAAAAAAAAAAAACAACCCAATCCAAAAACGGGCAGAAGACCTAAATAGTCATTTCTCCAAAGAAGATATACAGATTGCCAACAAACACATGAAAGGATACTCAACATCACTAATCATTAGAGAAATGCAAATCAAAACTACAATGAAGTATCACCTCACACCGGTCAGAATGGGCATCATCAAAAAATCTACAAACAATAAATGCTGGAGAGGATGTGGGGAAAAGGGAACCCTCTTGCACTGTTGGTGGGAATGTAAATTGGTACAGCCACTATGGAGAACAGTATGGCGGTTCCTTAAAAAACTAAAAATAGAACTACCATATGACCCAGCAATCCCACTACTGGGCATATACCCTGAGAAAACCATAATTCAAAAAGAGTCATGTACCACAATGTTCATTGCAGCTCTATTTACAACAGCCAGGACATGGAAGCAACCTAAGTGTCCATCAACAGATGAATGGATAAAGAAGATGTGGCACATATCTACAATGGAATATTACTCAGCCATAAAAAGAAAAGAAATTGAGTTATTTGTAGTAAGGTAGCTGAACCTAGAATCTCTCATACAGAGTGAAGTAAGAAAGAGAAAAACAAATACCATATGCTAACACGTATATATGGAATCTAAAAAAAAAAAAAGGTTTGGAAGAACATAGGGGCAGGATAGGAATAAAGACGCAGACATAGAGAATGGACTTGAGGACATGGGGAGGGGGAATGGTAAGCTGGGACGAAGTGAGAGAGTGGCATGGACTTATATATACAACAAAATGTAAAATAGCTAGCTAGTGGGAAGCAGCTGCATAGCACAGGGAGATCAGCTCTGTGCTTTGTGACCACCTGGAGGGGTAGGATACGGAGGCTGGGAGGGAGATGCAAGAGGGAGGAGATATGGGGATGTATGTATATATAACTGATTCACTTTTTTATAAAGCAGAAACTGACAAACCATTATAAAGCAATTATACTCCAATAGAGATGTAAAATAAAAAAAATAAATAAATACATGGACTTCCCTGGTGGTCCAGCGGCTAAAGACTCCACACTCTCAATGCAGAGGGCGCAGGTTCGATCGCTGGTCAGGGAACTAGATCCCACATGCCGCAACTAGTTCAAATGCCACAACTAAAGATCCTGCATACCGCAACGAAGATCCCTTGTGCTGCAGCTAAGACCCGGCACAACCAAATGAATAAATAATTATAAATAAATAATTACAGACAGTGAGATTGACAGACTTGTTGAGTAATTCAATGTACACAGGGAGAAGTCAGAATATTTCTAATTTTGAAGACTGGGTAGATAGAGTATTATTTGCTAAATTAAATGCTCTCTGAATACAACTTGATATTGAGGACTGTGTGAACAGTCTGCAAGGATGTGGGGTGAGGTTTAGGGTATAAAAGGGCAGAGTCCCACCTGAGTAGAGAAAGCCAACAGGTAAGAGGCTACCAGAGTCTGTAGGACAGCAGAGATGTCCGTACCCCTGTCCAGACTGGATTATCATGACCTTGCAGATCAGAAGACCTCAAACCTAGTTATATACTAGAATTACCTAGAAGTATAAAAATATACCACTGCCCTGGTCCCATTTCCAGTGATTCTAATTTTGCCCTTGTGTGGGTCAGAGACTTTACTATTTTCCTTATAAGTTTTTCACAGATTCTAACATGCAACGAGGATGAGAATCACTGCTATAAATGGTAACCGAGGAGTGTGGAAACATGTTTTATTTATTCTCTTTTGTGACCTTCACCTGCATCATAATTTGTCGAATTCCTGTCTTCTTCACACCACATGATAATAGGAGCCAGATCTGTTTCATTCACAGTTTCATTTCTCAGGATTCATTACTGTGACTTTGCACAGTCATGTAAACTGTTCACTTTCTCATCCACCAATATCTATCCACTGAACAAGGCTATTTGAGACGTGCTAGGAATACAATGGAAAGGAAAATCCTACCTCATCCCTCACTTCATGGCATTTACAGTCTGTATAGGAAGAAGAAAAGAAGAAATGAAAGGAGAAATAAAAGAAGGAACTTAAAGTCCATATCTTCTCTGCCAAGGTTATATTCACTTTTATGTCATCCTTAATTATGGATACATGGAATTTCAAGCATTGTTGAATAAATGAAGGAAGCAATTGGGTGGCAAAAGACACGTGTGTGCGGGCTTCCCTGGTGGCGCAGTGGTTGAGAGTCTGCCTGCCGATGCAGGGGACACGGGTTCGTGCCCCGGTCCGGGAGGGTCCCACTTGCCACGGAGCGGCTGGGCCCGTGAGCCATGGACGCTGAGCCTGTGTGTCCAGAGCCTGTGCTCCGCAACGGGAGAGGCCACAACAGTGAGAGGCCTGCGTACCGCAAAAAAAAAAAAAAAAAAAAAAAGACACGTGTATGCTATTACAAAATCTGCACATGAGCTCTCTATCTCTTTTTTTTCTTTCCTGTAAGGCTGACCAGACAAGAAATCCTAATATTCTAAATAAGAAGATAATGCTAAGATGCATATGTTCATTTTTAACAAGCAAAATTAACTTCTGCTAAGAACACTGATGATTCATGTTGCTCACTGTCCCCTAGAAGAAGCTGATTATTATGAAACAGAGCAGAACCCCTTCCCTTCAGAAGACCTAAATAATAATACTTAAATTATCTTAAGGTGTAGACCTCCATAGTTCATTTTAGAAAGGGTAAATCTTCCAAAAATCTTAAGAATTAGATGACTTAGAGGACAAAGATTCAGTAGGGTCTAAGTTTGTATCCCTAATTTTTCCTTTCAGAGGAAGTTTATTTGGTCAGAGTAAACTACATGGCATATAGTGAGATGAGGACAATGAGCATTTTCAGACCTGAGTAGAAAGACAATAAGAAGTGCCAGGCAAACGTTTTGCACATTGTTCAGAGCAACTGATATAAACATCTTTGTTGAGGCCATATCCTTAAATAAGGATATCTTGATTTAATTTAAAAATTAAAGAAAAAAATACAGAAAATGAATTTTAAGAAAACTATACTTGGAATCATAGAATCAGAGGATTTCAGACCTAGGAAGGCCTTCAGGAATTTATCCCCACTAGGTCAAATTTTCTTTCTATTGATATTTTTTGATAACAGTTTTATTGAGTTTCAACTTACATATCATAAAATACACCCATTTTAATTATTCAATTCAATAGTTTTGGTAAATTTACAGAGTTGTGCAATCATAATAATTCAGTTTTAGAAGCTTTCAATCATCCCAGGGATTCCTCATACGTATTTGCAGACAATCTTTGCTCCCACTCCTAACCCTAGGTAACCACTATTCTACTTTCTGTCTCTACGAATATCCCTATTAAGAACATTTCAGATAAACAGAATCATACAACATGTTGTTTTTTGCGCCTGACTTCTTTCACTTGGCATAGTAACTCTGAGGTTCATCCATGCTGTAGCATATGTGGGTAGTCTGTTTCCTTTTTAATGCTGAATAATATTCAATTACACCAACCCTTTGAATTTAAGGATGAAGAAATTGAGACCAAGTGAGGCAGCATCACTGTTTCAAGTCCCTACAGCGACTGTGGCCTCTCTGGATGTGAAATCACACTCTGACACTGGACGATAAATGTCCCGACCTCATACTAGCTGGTTCTGTTCACTGGGGAGACAATTATCAGGATGTAACCTGTAGGTGATTTTGTGTCTGGGACTTCTCACATTAAGTTCAGAGCAACTGCCGCTTAGCTAAACCAGAAAGCTTGACCCTTGCTATCTCCCAGGCCTTTATGAAACCCAGTCCCCCTAAAACCAAGTTCCTCACAGTGTTTATGATTAACCTATCTAAAATGGTATTCCCTTTCTTGTTCAACACCTGTTCTCCTCAAGATTGAAAAGTATCAAAGAAAAGGGAGGACTGAAACCGAACAAGACCCCATGGGGCCCTCCTGGGTACAAATCCTTTCTGGGTCCCTCGTTTCTTGTTTGTAAAAAAAAAATAGGCTTCATTCAGCCTCCTTGACCTTCCCTGACTGAGTTCCAAAGGGCAGATTCAAACAGTTGCTAATCAGGCAAGGGAGGGGATGCAGAAACAAAGGAGGAGCAGTCAAGAAACAATTGTGCAGCTATGGGGCAGGGTCCTGGTTCCTCCTCAAGGAATACACAAAACAGTACCTTCGAGTTCCTCTGCAGGAACTAAGGCCCCCACCCAGGTGGAGGATGGCAACTTCAGACTGAGCACAAGATTCCTGGAACACTACCCTGTTACCTCACCACCAACCAATCAGAAGAAAGTCTGCACACAGTGGAAGATAATGAAGACTCTGACCTCCTCCGCAAATGATTAACTATGATTAACTTCCCCTTTCTCCCTTTAAAAACTTCCATGGTCCAGCAGAATCTTCAGAGTTAGTTCTTGGACATGAGTCCACCTTCTCCCCTGGTTGCTGGCCTCCTGAATAAAGCAAACTTTCCTTTCCAACCAACACTTGTCTCTTGAGTACTGGCTTTCAAGTGGCGAGCAGTCAAACCTGAGTTTGGTAACATTTACTGTAAGCTTTCACTAACATACTCTTACACCTCCCCAACATCAATTTCTTTGGGGGGAAAAAAGTCCCAATATATGTTGTGATTATTTCAGAATTATTCATCTACTTATATATCTTTCTTCCCCAACTACTTTGTAAGCACTGTCAAGGAGGAAGAAAATTTCCTCTACTCTTCCAGGTTCTTCTAGCTGGTCTAAGAATTAAATTGAAGGAGACAGGTTAACGGGAGAAAATTAAACAAAAGTTTAATAACAGGTATATGTGGGAGAGACCCAGGAGAACTAGGTAACTCGTCAAAATGGCTAAAATCCTCACCTTAAACACCATCTTTAGTTAAAGACAAAAGAGGAAATTGGGGCAGTGGTTTGGGACTTCAAAGGGGAGGACGGCAATTCTCATGGAGATGGAAAAACAAATGTTTGGTAAACAAATGTTTGCTGGGCCCTGCAGAGACAGACGGACACAAAGAGACAAATTTTAACAGACTCTGCTGGGCTCCTCCCTGCTGGTACACCTAATGCATACTATAGTTATCTTCCTGGAACAGGTCTTCTGTCTACATTCTTCAGGCAGTTAGAAAGAAGGTCAGTTTCTTTCTGAGTCTTTTGGGTGTGTTTTTAGCTTCAAATAATCCAGATGCCAAGGAGACTTTTTGGGTGGCAGGTTTTGCTCCCCTGCAGCACTTTTCATGAGGGAGCTGTCCAAGGCCTAGGGCCACAACTACCACACAGAACTCTGGCTACAAACATATTTCCATTCAAATGCTGTGCTTTAGTAAATAGAGAAACTCATCTAATGTAACTCTTCTGAGGTCCCCCAGGTAATGAGCGACAGAGAAAAGTAAAGAATTCAGATTTTGTTTACTTCTACACTTGGAACGTTTTAGTGACTGAAGATGAGCTCTGAGTTCTATATTTTCTTGGATAGTCAAGAAAGTTTAACCGTATTATTTTGCAATCTCCAAGGAATCTAATGAAGGCTGTCACTCTCCCTAATTAGTCCCATTTGATTTTCATTTATTAAAAACAACATGGTGACGCACGCTTGCCCTCTCACCTGATTTTAATTAGGTCTCAAGAAACACAATTTAGCAAATATGGCCATTCACCTCATTATAAAAGAGACAAATTATTCTAAACCAGGTTTCTAATGAAAACAAAACCCTCTTTTCCAACCAAAAGGCACTGTCTGCTCCTAGACATTAAATATTTGCAAAATAGACATAAGCCATCAATTTCCAAGGACATGTTATTTTAAATATTCTTAATCTCTGATTTTTGACAATTAACAATTTTCATTTATATATTGATATGCTGATCTAATAAATAATATATTCAAGCCATTAAAGCAGGTAAGCAAAAAAGGAGTTAATATGGAGTAGTGAAGCACATGGAATCTGTCAGACTTCCTGGGTTCAAATCTGCTCACTTCCTCATACCACATTTGTAACCATGGGCATGTTCCATCACATATGAACTCTCATCTGCAAAATGAGAGTAATAATACTATCAATCATATTGAGTTGTGGTGCAGATTAAAAGACATATTACAAGTTAAGCATGTATAATAGTTACTGGCAAAGTATTATATATCATTATAGCTATTACTGAATTGAGGTCATTCTTTGGATTTATTTTCTATTATTTTAGAAATTTTCACAGGGCCTGGAATTTCTATGAGATACCATATTCTAAATATTCTATCCTTGGTCCATCAACTTAAAATATTACAAAATTTCAATCCCAGATTGCTGCTGCTTTCTGCAGAAGCACAAAGAGTCCTTTTTCATCCATGTGACCAGACTTTCAGATCAGACAATATGATATGTAAGTAAGGTATTTGATCTTATAATGCAATTTGAGCCTTCAAAACTCCTATATTGTGTCCCATGGTATTTCTAATTGCTATAAATGAAAACTGGATAGTTTCATACTATTCCCTAAATACAATTATATTTTCACTAATATCACCATGTGTCTTACCATAAATTTTAACTTCATGAAAAAGTGAAAAATTCAAATGGGAATTCAATACAGACTAGAAAATACTGGGGAGAAGAACATGAGAGACAGAGAGAAAAAGAGAATGAGAATGTATATACCTGTTGGTATAGGTAGAAGTGGTAGAGGGAATATTTGTATTAAATCTAATGCTATAACATTAAAATCCATTGGTACTAGGTTGCAATTTCATTGAGGAATATATAAAAGCCCAAGATAAAAGTTATGATCATAGGGACTTCCCTGGTGGCACAGTGGTTAAGACTCCGAGCTCCCAATGCGGGGAGCCTGGGTTCAATCCCTGGTCAGGGAACTAGATCCCACATGCATGCTGCAACTAAGAGTTCATGTGACAACTAAGGAGGCCGCCTGCTGCAAATAAGACCTGGCACAACCAAATAAATAAATAAATATTTTTTTTAATTTTAAAAAAGAATGTCTTGAAAGAGAAATTTTTTTAAAGTTATGATCATATTTCATAAAGTAAAAAAACACTATAAAAGTCAAAATTAAGGCAACCTATGGAATGGAAGGAAATATCTGCAAAACATATATCTGATAAGGTATTAATATCCAGAATATGTAAAAAATACCTACAACTCAACAACCAAAATAACCTAATTAAAAAATGGGCAAAGGACATCAAAAGACATTTCTCCAAAGAAGATATACAAACGGCCAACAAGCATATGAAAAGATGTTTAACACCACTATTCAACTGGGAAATGCAAATCAAAACCGCAATTAGATATCATCTCACACCCATTTGGTTGATCACTATTAAAAACAAGCAAACGAACACCCAGAAAATAACAAATGATTGTAAGGATGCAGGGGGGAAAAGGAACCCTTGTACACTGTTGGTGGAAATGTAAAATGGTACAGCTGCTATGGAAAAATGTATGGGGTTTCTGAAAAATTAAAAATAGAATTAATATATGCTCTAGCAGTTCCACTTCTGGGTATATATCCAAAAGAATTAAAAACAGGGTCTAAAAGATATAAATATATACATACCCATATTCACTGCAGCATTATTCACAATAGCTAAAAGATGGAAGCAACCAAAATGTCCATCAACAGATGAATAAAATTCAGTATATACATACAATGGAATATTATTTAGCCTTAAAAAAGAAAATCCTGTTATATACCACAACATTGATGAACTTTGAGGATATTATGCAAAGTGAAATAAGCCAGTCACAAAATGACAAATACTGCATGATTTCACTTATATAAGATATCCAAAATAGCCAAACTCTGAAACAGAAAGTAGAATGGTGGTTGTCACGGGCTGGGAGAGGGAGAAATGGGGAACTGATGTTCAATGGATATAGAGTTTCACTTTTGCAAGATGCAAAAGTTCTAGAGACCTATTGCTGACAATGTGCATACAGTTAACAGTATCATACACTTAAAAATGGCTAAGACAGTGAATTTTATGTTAAGTATTTTTTACTGCAAAAAAACATATGCATTTTGGCCAAGGGATATCCAACTATACTAAAACAAGTATATGTTATATGTATCACAGATTGGAAATGTGATTTAGTAATTGGCCAAATCATTTTGGAATACAGATCCTGCAACACAAATATACCTGAAGGAACCATAATTTTTAATTGCATAAGTTTGTACAGCCCATACCTTATCTCTTCTCCAACGATATAGATAATGGATAGCAAAGAGAAAATATAAGCATATTCTCTGATTTACTCATCAGGAATTTTTTTTTTAATTATATATCCATTTCTGTTACTCACTTCACGTGGATCTTCAGAAGACTCAAATGATTGTACTTCTCCCTAAATGCCAATTTAAGGACTTGAGAAAAACATATTGTCTGTGAAGCAGCCCTTGCTATACCCTCAAAAAGTTCTGGCATTTTAGTTTCTTTATATGTGTAAACAAATGTAATATAAACGTGCTGTCTCCTCTGTGGCTTATTTAGAGGTACTAAGGGAAGTCTGAGAGGTGTCACATTCCAAAACAGTACCAGGAAGCTATGGAATTTTCTGTTTCAACCCAAGTCTGATTATAAAGGCCATACCCTGACTACTCTACAACTCTTCTCTCTTTCTGATTTCCCCATGTCCCCTCTTTGGTATGCTCATTAATCTAGCTGGAATACAGCTTTCAGATTCAGTCATATAGTGATTTACTTGAGGAGTATGGTTCAGAGGCCACAATGGAGAGTTAGATTTCAACTCACTGCAGAAAGAATTTCATGATAAGTGCTTTTCAGCCGGGAATGAAAAGTTACTGCAAAGGATACTGTGAAAACGTTCTTTCAGCAGTCCAAGTTAAGATGCAAAGAAACCTCTTAGGAGAGGTGAAATGTTTGGAGAAATGTTTCTTTCATCTTACAAACCGTATTGTACAACTGGGGAGTTTTCCTCTGGTGAGAACAAGTTTCTCTCACAGGAGGTTGATGACCTCTTTAAAAAAAAAAATCAGAGAGGAAAAAACAAAGATGTAACAATATGGAAAAAGATACACATAAAACAACACAATTTTCATTTTCTACACACACACACATACATGAGCGCACACACATCAGTTATCATTGACATTTCAAACACTGTATACTTATGTGCATTTTAGATAAGTCAAACTCTTAATCATTCATCTTTTTATTCACTCTATTACCTATTCATTCTTTAATCTATCACCAAGATCAATATTGTGTGAATTATTGTGCAGCTGCCCCAAATTTCAATTTGTTAAAAAAGATTTCTCTTGCACTTGTTTACTATGTATTAAATTATATACTTCATTTAGATATCTGGAAATAAGTTAATGACTTCAGAACACATCTTCAGTATTAAGTGCTGTAAATTTTGTGCACAATAAGGAATTCACCTATCTGCCATAGCTGTGAAAAATGCAGTAGTATACATCCAGTCATTATAAACTGGTGTCCTGTCGTTCAACACAGGTACCAGAGGTTGTTTCATATTTAATAAAGTGATGTAATGATTTATTAATCCTGTGGGAAAAAAAGAATCATAATTCTGTATTGTCTCTATCTCCAACAACACAAAATCCTCTGATTTCCCACCATGGATGTGTGTACAGCAACACCATCTTTTACCTATAATGGCGTATATACACACCTCATCAGAAGACGGATCTCAGTAAGTGTTACTTTTATTTTCCCGCATACAAACAGGTTGGCCTCTTCAGCGGGGTCTTTTCTTCGTCTTGTCAAGCTTTCTCTGAGCATCTGTCATTATTTCAACATCTGGAGGGGAAGATAAGCTACTCCAATTGGAACATTGCAGTCAGCAACTTTATCCAGGAAATGGAATTTGTCACCTCTGCAAAGCATCCGTCTTCTGCCAGCTTTTGACTTCCTATCCTCAGGCCAAACTCAAAAATCAGGCCTCCCCGTTTGTAGGGCTGCTGTGCTATGGACTAATTCAGCTATGGAGAAAAGGATGACAAAGGGTGGAAAGATCATGATTAACTCAAATTAATTTCTAGAACAGCAGGAAACCCAACTCAACATGATATAAAGATTTAATCTTAACCTGATATCTCTCCAGACATTACACGACTTCCTTCTTAAAGAAATATTGAATGTTGCTCTGCATTTTTTCCTGACAATTGCTTGTACCATCATTGTGCTGCTTTGATCAGAGGAAGAGGTCATCTTCTTAAATTAACCAGAAAAGCTAACTGTTGCTAATTTGAGGTATGATATGAAAGAAATTCACAAATCATCCATTCCTTAGTTTACTCATTCAATTAAAGTGACAGTAGAGCTGCACACACATAAAATTATATTTTAAAGGCAAATCTGATCAGATTCTTTCTCTGATTAAAACCATTTACTGATTCCCTTTCCCCAGAGAGTATCTGGATGCTTTTATGAGATTGTCAAGGTGAGTTGTCTTCTGGCTCTTGTTTGATTCTCCAGGCTTGCATCCCACCCTTGCTGTACACTCCAACCACTTGAATTTCTCTATGTCATGCCCTCTTGCCAATGTACATGTTATTCCTATTTCTGGGAGGCCTCTCAGCCTAGAAGGATGCTTCTCAAAATCAATGTACATTCAAATCATCGAGGGATCTCGTGAAAATGAAGGTTTTAGACTGTGTATTAATAACAAGCTTCCAGGTGACGCTAATACTGTTCAGACCTATAGTATACTCTGAGTATACCACGGTCCTAGAGCACTTATTCTCAGCTCAGGGATGATTTTGCTCCCCAGGGCCATTTGGAACTATCTGGACACATTTGCCATAACTTGGGGCATGGGGTACTGGCATCTAGTAGTTAAAGACCAAGAATATTACCAAACATTGTACAATCCCTAGGATGATCTACAATGACAAAGGCTTACTCAGGCCAAAATGTCAACAGTGTGAAGTTGAAAAGTCTTGATCTACAGGGTATCTAGTCTTCAGGAACCAGCTCAGTTCACCTCTTCTCTGAACAGGTGCCTAATCACACCTAACTGTTTCTGGCTTCCCCATCCATCCAACCCCATCACTCCCTCACAGACCTAATAAAGTATACATATGGTTTATCTGCTGTATTATCAATTACTTCTTTACATACTTAATTGCACTTCTATTTGTGAGCATCTTGAGTGCAATTATCATATTTGTATCACAGCACACAGCACCTATTTTGTTGTTGTTGGTTTTAGGGCACTTTTCCATGTGACTAATATGAGATGTTGAAAGAAAATGAGATCATTAAAATTTGCAAAATTCAATTTTGCCATCATAAACAAAGGGTAAAACAAGAGGGTGTCATTTGGTTTACTTAACCTATCAAGGATTTACTATTCTGATAAGAGCTGAGGAAAATGGTTATTCGAACTGTTCATAAAAATGTGATAGGTTCACGTTACTCAGAGATAAATTGTTGACAGTCTTTAAAATATACCTGTTATTTGATCATCTCTAAGAGGTCACTTTTCACTGGTTGATTTGGAGTCAAATCAGTCCATTGACATAGAGAAGGAATTCTTATCCATGTGTTTATGATAGAATTTAGGAGTTCTGTGAATTCAGAGAGGAAAAAAATGCACCTAATTTAGTATTTTTTGTTTTATATTTAATGAAGGAAACAAAGCACAGAGTCTTTAATACACTGTCATTTGTGGCTACCACAAATGTTTTCTTATCTTATTACAGTGTTTCAAACACCTTGAAATATTGTTTATAATAATGCTACTTAAAAATTACAGTACTGGGGCTTCCCTGGTGGCGCAGTGGTTGAGAGTCCGCCTGCCGATGCAGGGGACACGGGTTCGTGCTCCAGTCCGGGAAGATCCCACATGCCGCGGAGCAGCTGGGCCCGTGAGCCATGGCTGCTGAGCCTGCGCGTCTGGAGCCTATGCTCCTCAACGGGAGAGGCCACAACAATGAGAGGTCCGCATACCGCAAAAAAAAAAAAAAAAAAATTACAGTACTTAAGAGATTATATGTTAATGAGGAAGCACTTATATTTCTATGCCATAATTAAAACACTTTGACAATTTTATTTCAACATAATTAACTTTCTTTGTAATCCCATTGCTTTATCTAAAAATATTATTTTAATAGTTAATCCATCAGATGCATGGAACACCATCCTCAACACCCCACTTCAAACCCTGTCAGTTTGACTAATTCATATGTATGAGAATATTTCATGACTGTACTTTCACTGTGGAACCTTATTAAAGTTCTTTATCGGGGGTATTCAGAAAACACTGTGTAAGGGCCATTCTGCAAAAGACAAACAAAATATATAACATACTGTATTAGTTGTCTGTTGCTGCATAAGAAATTACCCAAAGTTTACAGACTTAAGACAACACAAATATATTATCTTACAGTTTTGTAAGTATGAAATCTGAAACAAATCTCATCAGGCTAAAATCGAGGTGTCAGCAAATCATATCCCATCCTGGAGGCTCCAGGGGTGAATCTATTTCTTGCTCGTTGGGTTGTTAGCATAACTCAGCTCCTTGGGGTTGTAGGAACCAGGTCCTTGTTTTTCTTGCTGCTTATAAGATGGGGGCTATTCATTACTTTCTTTGGCTAATGGCCCCATCCTACATCTTCAAAGCCAGCAACAGCAAGTCTAATATTTTTTATATCACATCTCTCTTCTTCCATCATTTTTCAGTTTTCAGAATGCATGTGATCAGGATAAAGCACCCCTCTTTCAAAACCTGTAAACTTACTCTCATCTGAAAAGTTACCTTTGCCATATAAAGTAACATATTTACAGGTACTAGGGAATAGGATGTGGCCTACGTATCCCAGGTGCCTAGAAGTATCTCACAATGACTAGAAACACTCTTTATCTTTGAATTTCATTAATATTTCATCATTATTAAGTAGGGGTACCTGAATCTTATGCCAACGAATGAAAATTAATTTTATTATTTATTAATGTAATATATGTAGAGCTATCATAATCAGTTCTGACATAATATTCTTACTAAAGGGAGGATAAAGATCTCTGCTTTATGCTTCTTTTAAGTTTTCTAAATCTTCTTTTCCTAAATTCTATTAACCTATGGATATGTATAGTTTTATAGCTCTTGATATCTTTTGCATATTGTGCCTATTGTCTTTTAAAAATATTTTGGTGTGGGCTTCCCTGGTGGCCCAGTGGTTGAGAATCTGCCTGCTAATGCAGGGGACACGGGTTCGAGCCCTGGTCTGGGAAGATCCCACATGCCACGGAGCAACTAGGCCCGTGAGCCACAACTACTGAGCCTGCGCATCTGGAGCTTGTGCTCCACAGTAAGAGAGGCCGCGATAGTGAGAGGCCCACGCACCACGATGAAGAGTGGCCCCCGCTTGCCACAACTAGAGAAAGCCCTCGCGCAGAAACGAAGACCCAACACAGCAAAAATAAATTAATTAAAAAAAAAATATTTTGGTGTCTATGTACAGTGTTAGCACATGATATGACATTTTCAGAAGTAAAATTTTGGAAATTACCTGATGAAAGGATTTTATTTTCCAATTTTGGACTGTGTTTATAGGAGGAATCCTATAAAAGTAAAGAGATCAAAGAACATGTAGTTAAATGATGAATTATCCTTCTCAAAAATTACCTATGTTTATGGGGTGAAGATTACCCAAGAAATTTAAGGACACATACCTACTGAATATGTAGGATATATAAAGTCATGATATTAATAAAACCCTAATTTTTACATTTTTGAAAACTGTTCTACCCTGACAAGGTAGATTCTTCAGAAAGTTACAAGTCTTCAGCATATCTGAGTCAGAGTATACACTGGCCACAGCTTAAGAGGGAAAAAAAACCTGTCAAGGGAGATTCCTTCTTGGGGAACCACAGGTAAAAGTAGAAAATGAAATAAAATCCTAGTTACAACAAGGGAATGTCAAAAGCAGTTCATGACTTCCTGTAGAAAATAACCCTTTAGCCACTGCTCATATCACTCTTTCTCTTTACTGCTTTTTAAATCAGCAAAGAGGATCAGTAAAGGATCTTTGGAACGGAGAGCAGGTTTCACTAATGAGTCTCCTGATGCTGTCCCAGTGATGGGCACGGCAGAATTCCATCAATAAAACATTAAGATAAAGCACCCAGAGCCCTTAAGGTAGCAGCCAAATCTCATCCCAGGGACTTGCATTTTGTGTCAATTAAGGAGTAGACTTCAAGAGATGAAACTGACTTTGCTCAGGCTTGCAGTACACCTCCGGCAAACATTAGCACAACAATCGCCATCATATTTTTGCGCCTCTCAGGTCCATGTGCAATGACTATCTCTCTCATTTCTCATTGGCATGCTGTTGTTCTAATTTACTCACCAAGACTTGCATTTAAGTCCCAGTTGAGCTTGTTGGACACTGAAATGGAGTTAACAGGCCCAAGCCTTTTCCAAACCTGTATTTTCTCCATTTATTAGTAAACCTCTCAACTCATCTTTTTTTTTGCTTCCATCAGGAGAGTTTCAAGACAACCCTGTAAGGTGAGATAAGAATGTTCTTATTTATTAAACTAATGCTTCTATCAATATAAATAAATTTGAATTCCAGGTGAGTTCCGGGGCATCTCTTTCTCCTACTTTTGGTTCTTGAATTCCAGGAAAAGCAATAGTGAAAGAAGAGCTATTAACACAAACTCACTCTGTTTTTTTGTTGTAGCAGCAAATGTTCCATAATGTAAATACTAGGATGGAATTTACAGTGAACATCAGTATATTTCTGAGTTTCTTATCACACCTAAATTAACTAAAGGGTTTTTGTTTAAGGGATCTCTTCTTCTGATTAAAATGTAGTTAGAATCATAAAATCCTGTGGTTTTATATTTGGGAATCTCATTCACTTAATTTGCACAAACTGCCATTTTTATATCTTTAAAAAAATAAACAAATTTACATTTTTTTCATGTAACTTGTCTCATCAGAAAAAGCTTTGAATATTCAGGTAAGCATAACTTGTCTTTGCTGTCACATTAATTTAGGATGTGATCTACCTGCCTTTTCTAAGATAGGTAAGTATACCCTGATTAAATAAACATGAAAGTGACCAAGCAAACATTTTAATCTCACAAAGAGAACAGGTGTGCAAAATGTAGATAGAACCACCCCTCCCACTCACCCTGCAATGTATCGAATTCAAATACTGCCCATGATAAGATTCAACCTCAACCTCTTCCCCAGAGACACAGCACTGCCATGAGCAACCTCTCACTAGCAATTTATCTCTGACACTTCCCAAGGCTCTGTCACCATCAGCAAGAAATCTCCACACATGCTCCTTTTCCCTCTTGCCAGATTGCTCCAGTTACAAAACAATTTGAAACTTGGGAAATTTAGACCAAGAAGCGGTATCTTTCTTATCATTTCTCATTTTACATACAACAGAAGCACAATTTTACCTAAGCACTAAAGATGCCCAGTTGTTTACATGATCTGAAGAGTGATTTGGGGACAGAATTAAGTTTAGGGATGCTGTTTAAAACGTCTTCTCATACGATGTTATGCAGTTTCAAAATTTAGAAGAACATGATTATCTTATTGTTAGTGAATTAGAGACATGATGGAAAATGGACAATAATGAAGGAAGGTAATCCATTTCAGACCAAAAATATTTCTTCACAAATCAGAAGATGATGCCTCTTTACCCTCGGTATGAGAGAACATGGGGAATCATCCCATTCAACACTTCTTCAGATAGGGCAAAAAAAGGGGTTCAGAGGAGTGACCTCCCCAAATCAAGCTTTCAAAGAATGTTTTTACTGATTACCCACCCTGGGCCTTGCATATAACATGTCACCCAGTACTTCAGGAACCAGAGATATGAGTGCCTGCTCTGAGCTTTGTTGGGAATCCAGCTCTGAGCAAAGCAGAAATAACTCTTGTGTTCATAGTCTCTTTAGTCTAATGAAAGGAGAGTCAAATTAAAGATACATTAATGAGCACATAGCTAATTATAAATTGTAACTGTGGTAAGTCCTTTTTGAAAAGAATTACAAGTTGAAACAAGATGAGAAGGGAGTTGCTGGAATAGACCAAAGAGTAAAAGAAAGTCCATTTTGAGGAATTAGAATTTAAAACCTAAAACTTAAATAGAAATTGACCAGAACCCCTTCCCAAAAATGGGGTTGATAGGAAAATGATCTAAGTAGATAGAGCAGCCAACGTAAAGTCCTGCAAATTGTAAGGAGGACAGCATATCTGAAGAATTTATAAGGAGGCCAAGAGATCTTGGGAGTTTCAAGAAATGTGGAAAATATTAGAATAGATTGGTGACTTGTGCAAAACCTCTCTATGGAAGACTATACTTCAAAAATTGGCCCTCTAGGGACTTCCCTGGTGGCACAGTGGTTAAGAATCTGCCTGCCAATGCAGGGGACACGGGTTCGATCCCTGGTCTGGAAGATCCCACATGCCACGGAGCAACTAAGCCCATGTGCCACAACTACTGAAGCCCACGCACCCTAGAGCCCGTGCGCCGCAACACTGAACCCGCATGCTGCAACCACTGAAGCCCGCGTGCCTAGAGCCCGTGCTTCGCAACAGGAGAAGCCACCGCAATAAGCCCGCACACCACAATGAAGAGTAGCCCCCACTCGCCACAACTAGAGAAAGTCCGTGCACAGCAACAGAGACCCAACTTAGCCAAAAAAAATTGGTCCTCTAATTCCAATTCCATTGCTATGGTTTGTTAACTCATAAAAGCATTTAGCATTTGTATGCAACATGACATAGAAAACATTTAGAACTCAGAGGCACTTTAAATTTCCACGCACTCCACACGTAAATTTGGTGCTCTTCTTGAAAACTTCCATTTTGATTGTATAATCAAAACCAGTGGCAGATATTGCCAGCTAAGTAGAGTTTAGCAAATTAAACTACATTACATCAAAACACGATGCTCTCATCCAGCATACAATCCCCTATCATCAAACAGTTTGCAGTGAGCATGTATTTTGCAGGTTTCACTATCTCAATCTGTATTTGCCCTCAAACCTTCCTCAGGGCTCTGTCTACATTGTCAAATGAGAAGTTGAGCCATCACCATGGGAAGGGTATTGATGGAGACAGTTCAGGTCAAATGAGTCCCCTTTTCCCAGATTCTGCTCTATAATAGGCTCGCGTCTCCTCTTCAATTTGCTTGCATAAACAGAGCTTTAGAGCAAGTGTGAGACTAGTAGATATTCCAAACGTGTCTCAAATAATATTACAGATATAAGGTCTTGTCTACAAAGCATATTTGACCCATAAAATTTCAGTGCTGAAATGACAGTGTGGAGAGATTCTGCTCTAACTTTTTTTGTTGTTATATTTAAGGAAACTGAGGCTCAAAAATGTTCATTCATTAGCACTACGGCATGGTGCCACAAACACACTCCCTGGTAGAAACAGAAGTGAAGTACATGTATCTTGACTCCTATTTCAAACTTTTCCCTAGGCATCCGTACATTGTGACTGGAATCCATTCATCCAATAACTATTAGCAAACACTCAGTATTTATCAGTCCATATAGGACTCTTGGAAGACAAATAACCATAACTAACCACAGCTTACTCTGTGCTAGGAATTGTGCTCAGAGATTTACATGTAATTCTTCTCATTGCCATACTATGCTTAGGAGGGAGACATGATTATTAACCCCATTCTATATAAGAAAAGACTGAAAATTTTAAGTTTGAGTAGCTTCTCCCCAAATCACATAGGTATTAGGTGGTAATAGAACTTCACCCCCCAAGCCTGAAGTCTTAAGCATTATGCCATTCTGCCCTATAAGTAATGATTTGGATATTCTTTTGGGAGAAAAAAAATTAATTTTGACATATTTGATAAATATTCATGAAGTTCTACTACGTGTCTGGAACTGTGTTTCTTGCTGAGGATGCTCTGGGGAACACAATACATGTATTTCTTATAGAGCTTACTGCCCAGCAGGTGAAGGGGATATTAAGTAAAGAATGACACAAATGTAGCTAAGTACCAAGAGTACTTTTAATAGTACCTTAAATATACTAAGGATTAATAGGAGGCACTGTAAAACAATATAACTATCCATTGGTATCAGGGAGGTGGTTGTCAAGATAAGGCTTAAAGGAAGAGAGGGAATTGACAAGAAAACAGAAGAAAAGAGGTAGTGGGAATAGGTGCACAGGTGCTGGGTTGGAAAAGAGCTTGATGCATATTAAGCACAGAGATGGCCAATGTGACCAAAACGTACTAAACACTGGGATATATATGCAAAATGGAGCTGAAGAGAAAAGTAAAGTGTGCCAAGAGCATGCAGGCTGGTGAAAGATTTTGGTCTTTTCCTACAACGTGTTATATGGCTATTGGGAGTTTTAGTAGGAGGGTATTCTCAGAAGGTTTATGTTTTAAGAACAACTTGATTGCTATGTAGTAAAGGCATTACCGAGGGCCAAGAGGGAAACTTTTTTTTAAATTAATTTATTTATTTTGGCTGCCCCAGGTCTTAGTTATGGCACGTGGGATCTTTGTTGCGGCATACAGGATCTTTAGTTGCGTCATGCAGACTCTTAGTTGTGGCATGCGTGCAGGATCTACCTCCCCGACCAGGGATAGAACCCAGGCCCCCTGCATTGGGAGCGCAGACTCTTACCTACTGGACCACCAGGGAAGTCCCAAGAGTGAAACTTTTCAAACGTTGGCATTTCATTTATTTACTAGCATGCTGGCAACCTGGAATACAAACAGAGAAGAAAAAGAATGTTTGGCAAAGACTCCAAAAATCATGCCATTTAAATATTATGGAAAAAACTGAACATGCTTACTTTTGCGAAAGAGAATTAGGAGAGAGTAGAGCTTTTATAGGAGGGAGGAGATGGAAACAATGAGCTGAATTTCTAAGGAGACATATTTTAGCTCACTAGAGCCTTTTTTTTTTTTTTTTTTTTTTGCGGTATGCGGGCCTCTCACTGTTGTGGCCTCTCCCGTTGCGGAGCACAGGCTCCGAACACGCAGGCTCAGCGGCCATGGCTCACAGGGCCAGCCGCTCCGCGGCATGTGGGATCTTGCCGGACCAGGGCACGAACCCGTGTCTCCTGCATCGGCAGGCGGACTCTCAACCACTGCGCCACCAGGGAAGCCCTAGAGCCATTTTTATACTCAGAGAGAGTCAATAAAATAATGGGCAGCTCTATGACATTGTCAGTTTTCTGGCCCTGAAGACATTTAAGGCGATATTACATATTTCTACTTCTCAGGATGTTGTGGAACTGGTTCCATAACTGGAACAGACATTTGGACAAAGTGTCTTCCTCCAAAATTGGTTCAAATGCTAAGATTCTTAATTTGCCTTACAAAATCTGAATGTCAAAAAGCAACCTATTGCTAGAGATGAAGTGATATAATTTCTTTGTATATGGAATTCAGATGGAATCTTTATCGTATTTACAAAGTAAGGGCTATTTTGCCTTCAGAAACTCTGATGGATTTCCCTACACAAAAATCGTGACTTCCTCGATTCAGCTCGATCCCTGCCTAGAACTGGTGACCAGCCACAGAATTAGCATAAACTAAAGATAGAGCTTCTATTTAAGATATATGTTATTCTTTTTCTGCTTATATTCTACCAGTGAATATGTAAATATTGTAATTAATAATGCTTTCTATTAGTAACTTTACAAAACATTAGAAATTTAAATCCAAAGTAAATTTTTCTCCCTCTGCTTTGGTTCAGTTCATTACCTCTAACTTTTTTCATTCTTTCCCTACTTTCCATTCTTTCTTCTGCTCTCACTGTGCTTCTTCCATATCACAGCTAGAGTCATCTTTCTTATGCATGCATGTCTTTGTGCCACTCCCATGTTTAAGACACACATACATAGAAAATTTCTTCCCAGTGCTTACAGTGTAAAATCTATACAGTTTTATGTTGATATAAATTACCCTTTGTAATTTTTATCTAATGTACCTGATCATTCTCACATACATTCCTTCTATTTTTATTCATTACAATGAATTCAAGCTACTGTGGACTACTTTTCATTTACAAAAAAGCAGTAGTTATTATAGTAGTATTAGTATTTTAGTATTAAAGTAGTTTTAGTTACAGTAAAAAGCAATGGCTGTCATTTAAGGACCTCATAAGAACCAGACATTTTAACATGACTTTCATTTATTTTTTTCATTTATTCAACATATACTTATTAAAGGGCACTCTCAGGCACTGACCCAGGAAGCTGAAATAATGCAGTGAACAAAACAGGTGATGTCCCTGTTTCATGGAGCTTATATTCCAATGAGTCATGATATCACATTTTACAGAGATATGTATTATTCAGTATTATCTCTTCCCTTTTCAATTTCTTTCCTAGCCTAAGGGTATATATATATATATATATATATATATATATATATATATATATATATATATATATATATAGTGCCTTGGAAAAAGCATAAACAAACTTTCTCCATACCCCCCCAAAATGAAAATCTAATTGCTTAAATAAGGAGCATGCATTAATATGCCTGTTAAGAACAATTATAGCTCCCAGAATAGAAATATGGGCTTTTAACCTTGTTTCGATTCAATAACCTACATTGTTGAGGAGGTTTGCCAACTGGACTGTATCTTTGAAGCCTCACCTCCACCATCTGTATTCATCTGAATGTCATGCCATCATGTGTCTCTTCAAGTGGAGATCATTTCATTCTTAATATAGTTAGGTAGCATAGAGTGCTTTTCATGCTGGGAAATGCAAAAAGTGCAGAACCAGGAACTGTCTGGGTTGAGGAACAAAGTCCAAGGGAAACCCCTGGTGAGACTGTGAAAGGCAGCGGGTGAGGAGGTATGAGAAGGTGTCACATATTATCTAAAAGGAGGAAGAGTGATTGGCAAGGTCAGGCTATTTGCAGAAATAGCATTTGAGCCCAGTTCGATTGAAACTTAAAAGCTTAGTTAAGTCAAAGGGCTGTGAGGGGTGGGGGGAGAAGACTCACGCTTTTCCTTATGGGAAACTTGGTAAGAAAAAGAATCACCCATATTAGAGGAATTATATAAATAGAAAGAAAATTGTAAAAGGAATCTAGTGTATAGTACTTGGAAAATATTTTTAAAACACACCTAATTGTATAAGACTTACAAAAGGGTTGACTGTGGGTATGTACAGGAAGCGACACAGTTTTGAAATATCCAAAGGGAGTATAACCAACTAATATTAATAATTGCTTTTTTAAAAGCCTCATCAGGGGGCTTCCCTGGTGGCGCAGTGGTTGCGAGTCCGCCTGCTGATGCAGGGGACACGGGTTCGTGCCCCGGTCCAGGAAGATCCCACATGTCGCAGAGCGTCTGGGCCCGTGAGCCATGGCCGCTGAACCTGCGCGTCCAGAGCCTTTGCTCCGCATGGGAGAGGCCACAGCAGTGAGAAGCCCACGTACCACAAACAAACAAACAAATAAATAAATAAATGCCTCATCAGGCAGTACCTTTCAAACATGATCCTTAAATCAGAATCACCTGGTAAATTTGTTAAAAAAAATAAAGCAAACTTTTCTGGCCATTTCTCTTGCATACCCAATCAAGATCTGTGAGGGTGGGAATTTTTGTAAACAAACTGTTTAGCAGTGGGAGGTATGCCTTTTTTCATTGGTACAGAATTTCTTCGGTTCTTCATGGTCTGTTCTGTGCCTACACTGTTTCTCAGCTGCATATCCTGCCTCTGGGTGCTTTTCCACTGTGAACTCCACACTAAAGCCACAGATGCAGGCTGATACCAGACTCTAGATCAGCCATTCTTTACAAAGTTCCATTTTGCCTTCTCTGCCTGCAATATCTTCCAAATCTCTCTTTTCTTTCTTTAAAAAGTCAACTGAGAGTCACTTTCTCTGGTAAGTCTCTAATGAGTACCGGGTACTGTGTTGGGCAGCCTCTCCACGTGCTACCATGGCTCCTAATGTAATATGGTCCATAGGAAAGTCTCAAGAGTGTTTCTCAGTCTAAGCTATACTAATCCATTGGAACGTGTGTCTTTCATCTATTTGGTAAATTCTTATGAAAGGTATGCTCGCTTCCAGGCAATATGCAAGACAGTAATGATATTTAGTGCCTAGTGAGGGAGAGGAAAGGTAAGCAATAAAGTGGAATAATTGCTATGATAGGGGAAATACAGAATGCCATAGGACAATGCCACAGGATTCCAAACGTATTAGACTTCTCCCCTACACAGTCGAGACTTAAGTGACTGCTCCCCTCCAGAAGCCATTACTTGGTTGTTTATCTACATGCCTCTACATACGGACTTAACTGAGCATTCTTTGACAATAACAATAATTTCTGCAGCCAATTCTAGAGTCGTCTCTTCCCCAAATGAAGATACTTTAACACCCATTTATTTTGTACTTACCACTGTCTATATGCTTTGATAAGAATGAAAAACAAAACAATAACCACATTTGCTTTTAGCCTCAGGTTAACTATATGTGTTAAGCTGACCATGATAATATTTACTGAAACACACTGATCATTTATGTCAGCCCTTAACGTAGATTCTATCCCCGAAGCTTCATATCATCCTTATACGATAGGTGCCATTATTATCACCATTTTACAGGTGGGAAGCTAAAGTTCCAATAAATAGTCCCATTTGTCCAAAGTCACACATAAGTAGCCCCTTGACTACAAACCTGTGTAGTCTGACTGCAGAGGGCACACTCGTATCCATTAAGCTGTCTTCCCTGCAGTTTCATTTCACTGTGGCATTTCACTGTGTCTTAGATTGAAGATTTCCTCTAAGCCTGTCATTTCTGGAGAGATAACATATCAGAAGTTCTAGGATCAAAATGCCTGGCTTTGAGTCCTGCTACTATTATTTATTAGCTAGGTAGCTTTGAGTATTTCACTCAAACTTTCTGTGCTTTGGCTTAGTCACTGGCACCATGGGAAGAATAATAACATTTAACTTACAGAGTTGCTAATAGGGCTTAGCAAATAGTAAGCACTCTTTTCTGGTTATCATCAATACTGTTGCCATCACTATTACTATATAATTATTACTTCTACCGATAGAGCATTACAACTACCATGGCTGATTTGTGAGCCTTCAGTAAATCAGTTAGAAACAGTTTTCCCATTGGTAAAATGTGCATTTAAATCCTCCCTGTTTTCCTTATAAGGTTTCTATGAGGATGAGAATAAAAGATGAATATAATAGTATTTCAAGTTCTCTGAATCTAATAAAGTACCTATAACTACATCACTCCATTTTCCACTTTTATTGATGTATATCTCTTTTCTTACTTTGTAAGATTCTTTTTTTTTAAGAATGTTTTTAACTTCATATAACTTACAACAACAGTGGCTTAAACAAGACATTATTTATTTATTTATTTATTTGGCCATGCTGTGCAGCATGTGGGACCCTTAGTTCCCTGACCAGGGATTGAACCCGTGCCCCCTGAATTGGGAGTGTGGAGTCTTAACCACTGGACCACCAGGGAAGTCCCACTTTGTGAGACTCTGATAGATACCTCCTGAGACTCATGAGATAATCAGGCCAAACTCAGAGGGAAAAATCCTCAACTAATTCCATTCATATATCCATGACATCAGGTTATCAATAAGAGGGGCACATAAAATAAAATGAAGAAGAACAATGTCACCCAAGAACCAGAATCTGGAATATGGTTAAGTTGCTCCTATTTAGTGCCTGCTCTCTACCTGGTTATGAAAAATATGCTTTGGATCCTAAATAAACACTGGGCCCAGTGAGCAAGGGGGTATAATTTTCATCGATTGATGCAAGATTTCCTCTATGCTAGGAACTTTTACCTGTGTTCACTTCCTTTTTTCTTTTACCCTACCTTCTTTATAACCCCCAAGTTTATTTGATAAACTTTCAGCTCTGTGAGATGAAACAAGTTTTGTAAAGACATCTTAATAAATGGCAAAGATATTTAAGTCTGGGTGCCTGATTCCAGAGTTCAGGTACTTTCCACTAAGATATGGTACATCTTGAATATGCTCTAAGAATAATTAATAAGCAAGTTCATTCATCAATCCAAGAGAATGATTAACGTGTTAAGAAATGGCCTGGTCAATGGATAATGAATGGTTCAAAAAAACAGGTACGAGGAGGAGAACTGGAAATAGATACATATAAATAGGTAGGTAGACAGATAGATCAATTGATCAATCGATCTTAAAATCCTTCTAGGTTCTAGGACACAAAAACCAAACGTGATGTTAATTTGAATGTTATGATCCTACAATAACAAAATGTCTAAAGCCCTATCACTCTGTATCTTAGTTTCACAGTCACGTTTTCTTTCAATCATTAGAAGAATAACAAATGTTCAATATAGAAAATGTGGGGAAAATTCTAGAAGGAAAGAAAAATCACTCTGTCAAGAGATCCATAGGTAACCATATTTTTCAACACTTTATTTTATAAATTGCTTTTATTTTTTCTACTTTATTATATTTGTGTGTTTCTATATTCTATTCTTTTTAAATTAAGATACTCCTACATCTTGTCTCCTTTCCTCCAGTTTAGTGTTTGGCAATTTTATGACAAACTTTTCACAGACAAGATTCTAGTAACTTTATAGTTTTCTATCCTAAGAATTGATAATTATTTAATTCACCATTACCCTTTCATTGTTTTCAATTTATAAACTGTTTTATAACTTAAACTGTCATTAAAATCTCTGTTATTCAAAGATTTTCCTGTATCCATAATATTACAATAGAATGGACTCCTGAGAATCAAAAATGAGAAGAAGCATTTGGACATTTTTAATGTCTTAATACATATTGCCAAAATGCTTTTCTATAAATACAGTGGTCATTGATCAGGAGCCTCAGAGAGAAGGGGCATTTCAGAGAGAGGGGTAACATGGAAAAGGCAGGGATAAAAAAGGGGGATGAAGATTGAGAAATTTGGGCTTCCCCAGTGGCGCAGTGGTTAACCTGCCTGCCAACGCAGGGGACATGGGTTCAAGCCCTGGTCCGGGAAGATCCCACATGCCGCAGAGCAACTATGCCTGTGTACCACAACTACTGAGACTGCACTCTAGAGCCCGCGTGCCACAACTACTGAAGCCCGCACGCTTAAAGCCTGTGCTCCACAACAAGAGAAGCCACTGCAATGAGAAACCCTCACACCGCAACTAGAGAAAGCCCGCGTGTAGCAACGAAGACCCAATGCAGCCAAAAATAAAAATAAATAAATTTATTTTAAAAAAAAAGATGGAGAAACTTGACAGTTAATTTAGGGCTGAAGTATGGGAAGACAGGGAAAAAAATTTTTAAATGTCAGTTAACATTAGTAACTCACAGGCAAATGGAATCTAAAGAATATCAAATATACCATGTTGTCAAATTTGAGTCATATTTTGTTAAAGAAAGTGAGTGAAGGGATTATCAGCACTGCACTCTTTCCAAATCCATCAGAGAGGAGACACTTGGAAGTTCAAGTTTTGCATTATATGCTCATATTGGTGTTGATTGATGGGATTTCCTGTCTTTAAATACAAAGGTTACCTGTATGTTTTACTGACCTGCATTTGAGCCAGGTCTTTTTGTTGTTGTCTTATTTTGTTTTGTTTTTTTGTTCAAGGAGAGAGGATTTTTTATTGAGATACAATTGACATACAACATTATATTAGTTTCAGGTGTATAACACAGTGATTCTATATTTGTATATACTGTGAAATGATCACAGTAAGTCTACTTACCATCTGTCACAATACATAGTTACAAATTTTTTTTCTTGTGACTTTTTTTTTTAACATCTTTATTGGAGAATAGTTCCTTTACAATGGTGTGTTAGTTTCTGCTTTATAACAAAGTGAATCAGTTATACATATACATATATCCCCATATCTCTTCCTTCTTGTGTCTCCCTCCCTCCCACCCTCCCTATCCCACCCATCTAGGTGGTCACAAAGCACCAAGCTGATCTCCCTGTGCTATGCAGCTGCTTCCCACTAGCTAGCTATTTTGCATTTGGTAGTGTATATATGTCCATGCCACTCTCTCACTTTGTCCCATCTTACCCCTTCCCCCTCCCCATATCCTCAAGTTCATTCTCTAGTAGGTCTGCGTCTTTATTCCTGTCTTGCCCTAGGTTCTTTATGACCTTTTTTTTTTTTTAGATTCCATATATATGTGTTAGCATATGGTATTTGTTTTTCTCTTTCTGACTTACTTCACTCTGTATGACAGAATCTAGGTCCATCCACCTCACTACAAATAACTCAATTTCGTTTTGTTTTATGGCTGAGTAATATTCCATTGTATATATGTGCCACATCTTCTTTATCCATTCATCTGTTGATGGACACTTAGGTTGCTTCCACGTGAGCCAGGGCTTTTTTTAATTTTTTTTTGCAGTACACGGGCCTCTCACCGTTGTGGCCCCTCCTGCTGTGGAGCACAGGCTCAGAGGCCATGGCTCACGGGCCCAGCTGCTCCGCGGCACGTGGGATCCTCCCAGACAGGGGCATGAACCCGTATCCCCTGCATCGGCAGGCGGACTCTCAACCACTGCACCACCAGGGAAGCCCAAGCCTGGGCTTTTTTAACTGATGAAATTGTGGCTCTTTCTCTCATAAAATATATTAAAATAACAATATCTATATTATGACTAGCTTTGGTAACCCAGGAGGATCAAATATTCTAACAAGTGAAACGATGCCAGCAAGATACTGATTTCTTTGCAGTTCCAAATTATATCAATAAAGATTAAAATTATATTATATTTCAGGTTTCAAAATTTAAGAAATGACTAATAAACAACTTATACTAATTCTACAAGAGTTTTCTAATATTTCTTTGAAACTAAAGTATCTTCCATCCATTGCAACTCCAGTATTTCCCTGAGATTTTTCCCCCCTAAACTTGTATTTCTGGAACTCAATTTTTTAAGAATAACTATAGATAAGAGTCAAGATCACATGGTAAACAGAAGCAAATAGGAGTGTTCATGAATGTATTAAACATGTAATCACTGAGATTAAAATTAGAGAATACTATAAAATTAATTGTATTCTCTGCCTTGGACTAACTCACATTCTAATGATAATTACAAGTAAGAATTAGAAACCCTGTGGTTTTTTAGACTATTAGAGTTAAACAACTCATCTTGTTTCTTCTTGTATGCTATGCATCTCTCATGGTAAAATGTATAGGTTTCTAAAAAAAACCCAAGAGAAGGGACATCTAACATAGCCTGAGGAGTTGAGAAAGCTTTTCCAGAGGGCAGGTAATGGCTGAGCTGAATTATCCTGGTAATAATCACAAACCATGGGACTTCCCTGGTGGTACAGTGGTTAAGAATCTGCCTGCCAATGCAGGGGACACTGGTTCGAGCCCTGGTCCAGGAAGATCCCACACGCTGTGAAGCAACTAAGCCCATGCGCCATAACTACTGAGCCTGTGCTCTAGAGCCCGTGAGCTACAACTACTGAGCCCACGCGCCTAGAGCCCATGCTCCACAACAAGAGAAGCCACCGCAATGAGAAGCCCGCACACCACAGCAAAGAGTAGCCCCCGCTTACCGCAACTAGAGAAAAGCCCGTGCACAGTAACAAGGACCCAACGCAGCCAAAATAAATAAAATAATTAATTTTTTTAAAAAAATCACAAATCACAATCAGGAGGTTAAAATGGTGCAAAGTCATGGAGGTGTCAAGGAGTTATAAGAGTTGGGAAATTCAGCACATCTGAAATTTGAATTTGAGGTGAGAAGCATGAGGTCAAATCACAGATGAATGCTACCAATTTGGAGTCTGTTCTTAAGTCAGTGCAGTGCTACTGAAAGATTTTACATAAGTGACACAATCATATTGACAGTGTAGAAAGCTCTCCATGGTGGAGCTATGGAAATTAAATTTGGGGAGTTTGGGGATTGAGAATGTCATCAGGGTAATTCACTACCAGGCTAGTTTAATGGTTCAACTGAGATATAATGAGGCCCTTTTCCATGAGAACAAAAGGAAGAGCAGAGTAGAGGAGATACATGAAAGGTACTTATCATCACAGACGTTTTACAAGTTTCTTTCGAAAAGCTCAGTTCTTTAAATCCCACAGACTTACACTTGGACATCTTTCAAAACAGGGGCTGCCGAAATGTGAAAGAGTGAAAGCTAAATTGCCTTCAACTTAGAAGGATTTTTTCCCCAGCTCTAATTTGCCTATGTTTGGTGTGGAATTAGGTATTGAAATCCACTCAAGTTTCTAATTTTCAGCTTCCTTGCACCCACACAGCCTCACAGCTGTGAGTTTGCTAATATAATGGATTCCAGTTGAATCTAACAAGGGGCTCAGTACACAAATACTGTCAGACGGTATGGTTTTTCTTTTTTTTTTTAACATTTTAAAAAATTTATTTATTTTATTTATTTATTTTTGGCTGTGTTGGGTCTTCATTGCAGTGTGCAGGCTTCTCATTGCAGTGGCTTCTCTTGTTGCGGAGCATGGGCTCTAGGCGCAGGGCTTCAGCAGTTGTGGTTCGCGGGCTCTAGAGCGCAGGCTCAGTAGTTGTGGCGTACGGGCTTAGTTGCTCCGTGGCATGTGTGATCTTCCCGGACCAGGGCTCGAGCCCCTGTGCCCTACATCGGCAGGCGGATTCTTAACCACTGCGCCACCAGGGAAGCCCCAGATGGTATGTTTTTATATAAATAAAATGTGGATACTAGTAAACTTAAAGGTCTGTCTTTAATAGAATGATTCTTAAAATTATTCTAATATGGGCTTCCCTGGTGGCGCAGTGGTTGAGAGTCCGCCTGCCGATGCAGGGGACACAGGTTCGTGCCCGGGTCCGGGAAGATCCCACATGCCGCGGAGCGGCTAGGCCCGTGAGCCATGGCCACTGAGCCTGCGCGTCCGCAGCCTGTGCTCCGCAACGGGAGAGGCCACAGCAGTGAGAGGCTCGCGTACCGCAAAAAAAAAAAAAAAAAAATTATTCTAATATATAGCCACAGCCAAGTTGTGATGGAGCTGATTCACCAGATGTAAAGAGAAGGGATTGGTAAATTAATTACTTGGCACTACCAGATTATAGTATTGGTGTGGTCCTTAGGTATTATCTAGTCTAAATGATAAACAATAAACAAATGAGGAAACAAATGAGGCAACAATTTTTAAAACACACTTCTGGCTTATGATCCTGAAATTAGCTCCCCTGTGAGTCAAAATTAGAGCATTTCCCCCGAAAGCCTAATTTAAGAAACAGATAAACATTCAAATCTAATGCACCATCCTGTGCCATACCACACGTGTATAGTATTAGAATGTCTGGGGCTCGAAGTCTGCAACTCTGGATTACAATTAAAAGTCTACCAGGTAATTCTCCTGTACACCAAAGTTTGAGAGCAACTACTCTAAGACCGTAGCATCCCCCTGTCACTTTAAATTTATTTGAATCTATGATTTCATTTTAAAAGTTCTTGATGGTTTTATACAGAACAAGTATTTTTGAAATTTAATGAATGCTTGGAAAGATTCCACTCCTACTACCCAGAAACTGTTTAAAAGGATAAGACAGAAGATTCATCCGTGTGGTTAGGTGTAGCTATATACGCTAGGTGTACAGGGGGATAGTCAGTAATATATTCTTGTCTGTGTCCCCCTAGTACCTAGCGCAAAGCCTGGGGCGTGGCAGGTATCCAGTAAAATGTGTAGAATAAATTAACTGATTTGAAAGCCAGTGACTTTCCTCTCAGTAGGGAAGTTGTGGAGGTAAGTTTTAGCTTCTGAAATGAAGCCTTGGATGTTCCCAATAATGAACACTGCAGTTATCTCTTGATGGGAATGGGAAGCAATTCCTTTACAGGCATTCCGTAAGGGGTTATATATACATATATTGAAAAAATGAAGCAATGGTTTTGCCATTGCTCTTTTAAATAGATGAGCTCCCTTCTTTTGTTTCTTTTGTGTGCAGGATTGCTGTACACCTCTAGATGGTGCTGCTGGCTCATAACTAAGCAGCCACCATATCCAAATCCAAGGCAGAGTGAAGAGTTCTGACCTCTGAGGAACCATCTCTGCATTTGTGACTCTCCCTCTTGCCAATTTGCAGGAAGCTGTATTTTAAAATGCTTCCACTCGGCCAATTTTGATCACCTTTCCTTCCAACTCTCCCCTCATTATCTCTGTTTTCAAATTAAGGAACCTGTTTTAACATATTCTTAATAGAATTTCTAATTATGTTTATGCTCTTTTTATTCACGGTATGCAGAATGGAAGCATAGAGATAACTGATGCATGCTAGGAAAAAAACTGTTTTTACCTGGAAACGTTCCTGTTGAACTTGATACATATGGAATGCCACACTTATATACTCCATACATAAATTTGTATAAGATATATGATCTTTCTGAGTCCAATTGTAAATATTTTTTAAAAGAAACAGCATAATACTGGAAATATGGTATTACTGAAATAGAAACACTCAGGACTGAAAAGGATGTGGCATATGCATGGCTGCTCTGCCCTCCCATTCCCAGGACAGGCACCAGTATTTTTTCATGGTACTCTTCCCCAATTAGCTACATCTGGGATCAGAATTCATTCCTACCACAGAAGTGAAGATGGATAACTGTTTGCATATACTTTAAACTATTCACTAGTTTAATGCTATTATTTTATGCTGGTTATTTGGCACCCAGAGAATCTAGGTGTCCTGGCCATAATTCCATGAAATAAGCAGCAGAACTAAAAAGAACAAAAAAACAAAACCAGAACCTAGATACATTGAACCCTGTTTAAGAGCTTATAGGTCATGCTGACTATAGTCTGTTTTATCTCTAAAATTCCAAGCCAGAGTCTCAAACTGTTAATGCATGTCCTAGGAAATAGATAGCAATTCATTCACTGATCAATAAGGATTTATTCGGTAGTTACTATGAGTTCAAAACCACCCCAAATAAACTGTGCTAAAGAGATGAATGGAATGACTCCTGCTTCCAGAAGCTATCATTACTGCATTAGAGGATGACCATATAAAGTATTGCTGTGGGCAGTAACTGTTTCTCATCTATTGCTACGAGAGACATGCAACGTGAAAGAAATGTGTACCAGGTATAGTGGGACGTGTGATATGACAGAAATATGTACCAGAAGCTTAATGAATGCTGCCTTGATGGGAAACAAAGGCAAGATTTAGACTCAGTTCAATGAAACTGACAGAGTATATAGATTGTTTTTGTTTTCCAAGAATGAGGATGAAGTTACCAGGAGCACAGGAGGTAGATGAGTGCATGTATTTAGGTTTTAAAAATGTAAAAACAATAGTACTGAAGCACACGTGCATTTGGTGAACCCATGTGACAAGTATTTCATTTAATGCTTACAAAACTACCACTATGACCACCAATATGTGACAGTCACTTCCCATTTAACAGATCTGAACATTGAGACTCACAGATGTAAAGAGGTTTGCTCAAGGTCCCATAACCAACTGCAGAGAGGTAGTTACAAAGCTCATGCCTTCAGCCTCTGCATTAGACAGTCTTTCTGTCTTTCAATTCGAATCAAGAAGGAAAGTGATGAAATACCTGTGCTAGTCCATAACAAATTTTATGTTTCAATTTCACAAACAGGACTTGGGATGTGTCCCTGAATCAGAGGGCATGTTAGCACAGCAAGGCTAACATCATTTACAGCTTCCATAAATTAGCCAGCTAAAGAAAAGCAGGAGATACCTCATCGCTGATGCAAACCCACAGAATCAGAAATTAGTACTTAGGTTCCAGAAAAAAAAAAAATGGAATGGGCAGGAGCCTCAGCATATGAGGACCTGAGTGCAAAATGCTGAAGATTCTAGAACTGACACTAAAAAGTAGCTGTACAATTCTGGAAAAATTATTCCACCTTTTAGGGGCTGAGTTGCCTCAATCTGCAGGTGCCAATAGGCAGAGTTTCAGATCACTGCCTTCATTTTAGCTCTTTCTGTGGTTCTAAAAAATTCAAAAGCCATGTAATCTCAGCACCAGATCATGGAGAAGGGGGAAATGAACATGGAGAAAAAGGTGATCCATCTAAAGACTGTAGCTAGAAAAGGTCTGGATTGTCCATATGGTATACTGAAGCCAGGCTGATGTCTCTATTAACTCTCTTTAAGCTTCACATCCCCTCCCATGTCTGCAGAAATTAGAATTATGCTTGGAACAAAGGAAGTGTCCACAAGGTAAGTGTTGAATGGTGGTCAATTTGCATTCATTCATTCATTCAGTAAATATCTAGTCAGCATCTCTTAGAGGGAACACACTGTCATATTTACTGGAGCTTAAACAGTACTGCTCATGAGGCTTAAATATGCATGGATATTTTCACAGAAAGAAAAGAGTACAGTCAATAAACGGGAGGCAAAAACAAAGGATTCTGAGTATTGGGGAAGGGGAAATTTTGACTTCCTGAATCTAGAAAGATTCTGAAGTCCAACAAGAGATTAGAGTCATGAGGAGAAGACTGAGTAGCTACCAGTCAAGGCACATGAAAGAATGAGTTAGAGGAGAAATTGTTCATGGCGGATGGTGGGAGAACATATGGTTTTCTCTTATTCAGATTATTTACCTGGGATACTAGGAGCAGACCCATTCCTGAGCAATACTATTCCCACAGTGTTGTTTTTTTTTGTTTGTTTGTTTGTTTTGCGGTACGCGGGCCTCTCACTGTCGTGGCCTCTCCCGTTGCGGAGCACAGGCTCCGGACGCGCAGGCTCAGCGGCCATGGCTCACGGGCCCAGCCGCTCCGCGGCATGTGGGATCTTCCCAGACCGGGGCACGAACCCATGTCCCCTGCATCGGCAGGCAGACTCTCAACCACTGCGCCACCAGAGAAGCCCTATTCCCAGAGTTTTTAACTCTAAAAGAGCATCATAATCAAATGATGTGATCCAGAGTCTTATTTTTTAAAGAAGTTGTCTTGCTTCTCTCGCTCCCCTTTCTGTTCTCTGGATTAAAGAATAAACGATAGAGTGTATTTACATATGAGTTAACACTTTAAGTGCATTTACACGCTAAAGCATATAAATAGGCAACAGACATTCCAGCCTGAGACTGCTCAGAGCACAGGGACCTCACAGAAATCGCTGCCTTAAGATCTAGCCACTCCGTCTGTGTCATGCCCTGTGGGTTTCGGTAACATCACTGATTATTCATCCACAGACCTGCTTATCCCATCACCACTCTACACTGGGCACAGTTGCTCATTGTTCTCCACTGATTAAAATGCCGTGATTTATAAATGGATGAGGTAAAAGAAAAGCAGACCAAGGCCATTACTTGCAGGTGGGTTTTTCTAGTTGCTTGTCTCCTGAGTAATCAATCTTCTGTGGAATATCTCTTGTCCATTTACTGTTGGGATTTTTTTTTTTTTTACATCTTTATTGGAGTATAATTGCTTTACAATGGTGTGTTAGTTTCTGCTTTATAACAAAGTGAATCAGCTATACATATACATATGTTCCCATATCTCTTCCCTCTTGTGTCTCCCCCTCCCTCCCACCCTCCCTATCCCACCCCTCCAGATGGTCACAAAGCACCGAGCTGATCTCCCTGTGCTATGCAGCTGCTTCCCACTAGCTATCTATTTTACGTTTGGTAGTGTATATATGTCCATGCCACTCTCTCGCTTTGTCACAGCTTACCCTTCCCCCTCCCCATATCCTCAAGTCCATTCTCTAGTAGGTCTGTGTCTTTATTCCTGTCTTACCCCTAGGTTCTTCATGACCCAGCAATCCCACTACTGGGCATATACCCTGAAAAAACCGTAATTCAAAGAGTCATGTACCAAAATGTTCATTGTAGCTCTATTTACAATAGCCCAGAGATGGAAACAACCTAAGTGTCCATCATCGGATGAATGGATAAAGAAGATGTGGTACATATATACAATGGAATATTACTCAGCCATAAAAAGAAGTGAAATTGAGCTATTTGTAATGAGGTGGATGGACCTAGAATCTGTCATACTGTTGGGATTTTTAAAGTGACTTTCTACACTGATAAATAGACCAAATTCCATGTATGTCCAATTCTAAAAGACAGCTGAAATATCAATATCACTTTTTCCATGATAGTATATGTATCTAATTTTCTCTAAAACTGTCCTTTATGTGAAAACTATAATGTTTGATTCCAAGACTCTAAATTACCAGACTAAAAGGACTAAGTAGAAAGTATGGGTATTACGAGATAAGTATGTCACCACTAAAGCACTCAAACGGGCTCACGTCCATTAATTGTTGATGGGCAAAAATTTGAACAATGCAAATGCTGTTAAATTCTATGGTACACCTATGGACTAGTTTTCTGAGTTAAAACTGTCTTTAAACATTGCCTTATATAAGCACCTCCTCTTGACAGGCAAAGATGACAGATCAGGAAAGGAGAAGTCACATGGTATAAGAGAGGAAGAAAAAATGTGTGTCTTAATTTCCATCCTCAGTTTGGCCCATATAATTCTCAGAGGCTCCTAGGGACAGGGACCTTTTTGTGGCCTCCCTGGTGTCTCAAACAGCACATGACATAGGACCACGCACAAGGCAGGTTCTCATACATAATAACTACAACTATTATAGCATTCACATCACCCTGAAGGACTAGAGAGGTGAGGAGTCATTCAAGCCTAAAAAGATGCGGGAATCTTAGAGGAAGAAAAAGTTGCATTGATGGATATAGGTTCCTAATGTCTATTTATTTCATTTGGTATAAGCCTATCAGTCCAACATCTGGCAAACCTGAGATTTAGCAAATGGGATCTTCTGAGGTATATGTGAACAAATATATCCTTCTTTTCTAATTCAGTGATGGAAAGGAGAACTTATTTGTATTTTATTATTTTACAAATAATTTAAAAGTTCCGTCACAGAAACCATTGTAAGTTCAGCAAAACATGAGGCTATTGTACAAGATTCATTATTTTAAAAAAATCTTCCTTCTTACAGAACAGTAGTATTGGGACTTCCCTGGTGGCACAGTGGCTAAGAATCCGCCTGCCAATGCAGGGGACGTGGGTTCGAGCCCTGGTCCAGTAAGATCCCACATGCCACAGAGCAACTAAGCCCATGCACCACAACTACTGAGCCAATGCTCTAGAGCCTGCAAGCCACAACTACTGAGCCCAGGTGCCACAACTACTGAAGCCCACGCGCCTATAGCCCGTGCTCCACAAGACAAGCCACCGCAATGAGAAGCCTGCACACTGCAAAGAGTAGCCCCCACTCACCACAACTAGAGAAAGCCTGCGTGCAGCAATGAAGACCCAACACAGCCAAAAATAAATAAATAAATTTATTTTTTAAAAACTAGTATTAATTTCCTGTCTTTTTAAAATTTGGGCCATTTCTTCTGCAATTAGCAGCATGTGTCTGCAAAGATAGATATGTCTTTTTATATATAAATATGCTTTGCCCTTTCTTCTTCTGTATTTTCTAGAAAAATTACATCAGAGGGACTTCCCTGGTGGTCCAGTGGTAAAGAATACGCCTTACAACGCAGGGGACGCAGGTTCGATCCCTGGTCGGGGAACTAAGATCCCACGTGCTGCAGGGCAACCACGCACCACAAGTACTGAGCTCGCGTGCCTCAACTAGAGCCCACATCCTGCAAACTACAGAGCCCACGTGCCACAACTAGAGAGAGAAAACCCGCACACCACAACTAGAGAGAAGCCTGCGCACCGCAACTAAGAGCCCAGCTGCTGCAACTAAGACGCAATGCAGCCAAAAATAAATTAAATAAATAATAAATAAATATTTTTTTTAAAAAAGAGAAAAATTACATTGGAGAGTAAGATATGTACCTGCCCATAGATACTCATTCTTCAGAATCATGAGAGTTCTTTGACTCGTGGAAACTACAAGTTAAAGAGTTACATTTCAGATCCAACGAACTTATTTAGAAACCTGATCACCTCTGCTGCCTGAAATAGGGATAGTCTTGGAAGAAAAAAACTAATTATCTGTAAAAAGATTGTAAAAGGGGATCTTGAAGGAGAAAATGGCTAAAGGGACTAGACAGATTCCTATACGTTCTTGTTATAATTGAAACTCTAAATTCTATGAAGTTGAATTAAAAAGCAATAGAAGTTCAAATTTCCAGAACCTGGCCTGTTACCAACTTCCTTTGGTATAAGGAAGGTTCTATTTTTATTTTTTTAGGAGAAAAGGGTAAAACGGCAAGAGACATAATTATGGGGAAAGTAATTAATCATTCTCTTAAATATTAAAAAAAAGAAGAAAAAATTCCAAACATTAACCCATCTTTCAGTTCACTTTCCTATATCCTAATCACTGATGTTCGTAATGAGTGCAGGCCTAGCAAAAGCCCTGAGGATCACAGGAAGATTAAATTTCACTCATTAGACTGTAGCTAACAAGGCAGAAGAATGTCCTTATATATGTAACAATGATTTCCAATAATTTGCTCTGTGACCTTGGAAAATGCACTTAACTGCTCTGGAGAAGCCCGCACACCGCAACGAAGACCCAACGCAGCCAAAAATAAATAAAATTAAATCTTAAAAAAATAAAATGGTGGGAGAATTCCAGAGGAGATTTGGTTGAAGCATTTCCAAGAGTCAGAAGGAAATAGTCTGTAACTCACAGAACTTGCCCAAATCAATCTGCATCAGAAAAATAAGTGTAGTGGTATGATTTTTTTAAGAACAAAATACCTTATATAATTCATTAATGTCCCAGAAAACAACAAAACAAAATAAAAATCGTAAGTAAGCAAAGCTCATGCTTATGGAAAATGCTTTTGTTAGGTTGACGGAGTTTGTTTTTTGATCAGTAGGTTCTTTTTTCTTACTGTACTTATTTTGATGGGAGGTAACTGGTGGATAGAGAAATAACAGCTTGAAATTTATATTGGCAACCTAAATTATCTCTCCTTAAAGGTGTTAAAATGTTATTGATAGGAATAAATTTTAAATTTAGACCTTCAGAGATAATTTTGACTGCGATTTTGAATCTTTTAGCTAATCCTATATACATGGCATAGAAATTCTATTATTTTCTGCTTCTCATAGCAGCTTGAAAACTGCACAACCTACTTGAGCATTCTTTAGTCTTTAACAAGTAAGACTGGGAATTGTGGAATAATCAGTAATGGTTATCTGCCTTTTCCTATTTAAGAACAATAATGGTGCTCACTCATCCTGAACAAGGGCATTAATTAATCATTGTAGCTATGCAGGTTGAAGTCCCAATGTTATCATCATTGAAGCACAACAGTAATATAAACTCCTGCTTAAGTGCTTTTGTTCTGTGAAATAAATCTTTGCATTACAACCGTTCCTAATCATTTATTAAAAGTATAACACTTTGCCATTATCATACTTGATTGTGATGTTTTTAAGCCATTTGTCTTAACTTCTTGCTTTCACAAATTTAATTTTCTAGAATTTTAAAGCATAGAGTGGATTTGGTCGGGGGTGGGGGACAAGAAAGCTCTCTAGAAGAATGCACGCCTTTAAAAAAAAACAGAAGTAGAAGTAGAAACAAAAAGAAATAGGGTAGAAAATTAATCTAAATGCTCAAACTGATTGGTTACACAAAGGATATTTGGCATAAAATACAAATGTGATTATTAGATATAGTTATAAAACACAACCAAAAGAAACTAATAATACTGAGGTAACCATATTATCTCAAACAAATAGAACTTTCTGTTGACTTGAAAGGAACGTTTGTCTCTAATTTGGAAGTTGAGATAACAGCCTAATTTGCTTAAATGTTAGTGTTTGTGAATAATTCAAGTGAAATTACTACTTTATAGCCTGGTGGGACCCACATCCCCCAGGAAAGACAACTTTTTAAGAGTCTTTATCTAACCAGATACAAAGTTTCTTTTTTACTCATACAACAAAAACTGAAAAGTCTTATCAGAACTATTTATTAAGAAAGGCCACATAATACTAATACCTAGGAGGAAGTTGTATGCCACTGGCACCCCAAAAGCATTGGAACGGTACACAATCTCCCCACACTCTGCTTTAAGCACATGTTGATTAAATGCTTGAATGGGGTCTAACACAGGTTATGAGAAAATGTAATGTCACTAATTGTTTAACAAACAGACCAGAACTTATACAGCCAAATGAATGCTGAGTTTTTGAAATAGGTACCCAGGGAGGCTGCAGACTTATTCCCATATATAACCTGATCTCAAACTCTGGAGCATCCTTTTAATGTCACTTCAGTGTTCCAACCAATCAGATCATTCTATTTTCACCCAAGAGATTAGAAACTTTTTGCAAAGCTGAGATAGTTTGGGACAGATTCACCAGCACATTCTGAAACAGGACTGCAGTTTTAATCAAACCTGAGCTCAATCACCAATTCTATCATTTACTGCCTGAAAGACTGTGAGCTGTTACAATGAATGACTGAATGAATAAACATTTGAATAAATTAATACACGGTAATTTTACTCCTTAATCAGAAAATCTGTCCTAAGCAATGATGATCCCAAATTTTGATGTAATGCTGAAAAGACATGAAAAAGTGGCTCATACATGACAACACTTTTGTCACCAAGAAAACTTACTCCTCCCCTGCCATTTAAATGTGCATTGGGTGCCTGCCATGTGCCATGCATTGCACTAGGTAGAGGGGATACAAAAATAGACATTTCATGTCCTCCCAAACCTACTGAGAAGACAAACAATAATCAGATAAGAGAATACTGTTTGATTAGAGTTACAACAGAGGGAAACAAAGAATGTGTGAGGCTAACCGGAGGAAGGGAAGAGAAGGGAATTTAAGGAAGGCTTCCTGGAGAAGAATGTGTGGATTTGGAAAAACACACAGAAGTAATCATACCACCTTCAATAGACTGAAAGTTTGTGTCCCCACACAATTGAAATATCAACATCCTATCCGCCCTCCCCCCAGTGTGATGGTCTGAGGAGGTAGGGCCTTTGGGAGGTAATTAGGTCAAGAGTGTGGAGCCCTCAGGAATGGGATTAGTTACCTTATAAAAGGAACCTCAGAAATTTCTCTTGCCCTCTTTCTGCCATATGAAGATACAATGAGAAGTCAACAGTCTGCAAGCCAGAAGAGGGATCTTGCCAGAATCAAATCATGCTGGCACTCAGATCTTAGACTTCCAGCCTCCAGAACTGTGAAAAATACCTTTCTGTTGTTTCTAAGCCACCTAGCCTATTATATTTTGTTATAGCAGCTCAAACTGACACCACCCCCCTCTTGGTCAGGTGAGGTCTAAATAGAAGAGTAAATTACTCCAGGATTGAACGACCTCTTACAGATTTTAACTGTGAGTTATTTTAACACAGATCACCGGTCCAGTGCTCTGTCACTGGTCTATGTGAAGAAAGTCTATACATTCTGCTTTACCTAGGGAAGACCCAACTTATGCCTGTTGTCCTCAAGTAATTGTGACAACCCCTACTTTCACTCTGGAAAGGGTACCAGCTTAGAGAATAAGTGATATAGTTTGGTCTCCTAGAGTATGATGTCATGTGTGGTTTCTGGGACACATGTCGAAGATTCATTCACAGAAGTACAGAATTACAAACACTGGCTCCAAAGGCAGTAGCTGCGGGACAGACAAATGTCTCTCATGTTTACTGGTTGTGGACAAGTTACTGAACCTCTAAGCCTCATCTACCTCATCTGTGTAATGGACTGGGGGAGGACAGTATGATATTTACCTCCCAGGTATGTTTTGAGGATTGAATGTGTAAGTGTTTGTACAGTCTTCAGTACAGTGCCTAGCATACATACCAACTAGATACATGTTAGCTACTATTGTATTGTTAACTATTTTTCACCTATTTATTCCTATAATTACATTCACCAATAGCAGCAGAGCATATGATTTAAAGACATGCCCTGGAACCAGACTATGTCAGTTTGAATTCTAGTTCTGCGAAGTCCTCATTCAAAAGCTGTGAAACCTTGGACAAATTACTAAACCTCTTCGTGCCTCAGTTTCCTCATCAGTGAAATGGAGATATCAATCATAGGATCTACCTCACAGGGTTGTTGATAATATCAAATGTTATATAGAGAATATTTGAACAGTCCCACTAATACAAGAAGTGCTGTCACAATTATCATTATCATCTTTTTCAGTCTCTTGTGTGCTAATCCCTGAGGCTATTACAAAAGTCTCTGCCCCTAAAATGCCTACATATTTGTACCCAAAATTGCTCATGATATTTTTTCAAAGTTTCCCAATTGGTATGAATACCCAAAAAATTTTATCTAAATTTAAAACTACAATTTTGCCTTTCATTACACTGGACTTTTGCTAAATATTTCTGAGACTTAGCTTCATGATGAAAACTTAATTTTTTTTAACATCCATCCCTTTCATATTTCACTCCAGTGCTCTTAGGAATTATTCACAATTAAGATGACTGTTGAATAATAAAGTGCCAAGAAGCACGCACTCGATTCATTAATGGTGTTTGACTTCCAGCAAATGCTCAGAAGTACTGAGAGAAGTAGAAGCTTCTGTCTGTTTTTGAGTCTCTCAGTTTTCAATTCATTAATCAAAGCGCCACGTGATGATTCAAGTACTCTACAACACACACATCACAGCACAAACATTCTACTGCCATGAAGTTTAACCAAGGAATTCATGAACAAAAACACAGTAACAATAATTTTTAAAGTAAAATTCAAAATATGCACTGTCCTGGGCCTCAGAAAGATAGATGGACACCAACACAGCCTGCCTGTTTGCAAACTAATTTAATTGAATCACTTTGAATTCAGAAAAATAATGAAATTTCATAGTTTTTTTTTTCCAGTGAAGACCTTTGTTATCTAGTTCTAAACAATTTTAGTGCCATCTTCTCTAGTAAATCCCTTCATGAACTAGGCATCAGGCACACTAATTTGCTTATTATTTCTCCCTTTCTGTTACATTTTCAACTCATTATTTCAACCCTCTGCATATGCCTCTATCCCCTTCCTATAAGGCTTTTCTCCACATCACTTTCTTACCAAACTTTACTCATTTCACCTAGTAAAACTGACCATCTTTATGTGAAACTTACTCTGGCATCCTCTGCATTCTAGCCTCCCTCCTAATCAGAATTAGCCCACAGTCCTTGGTGACTAGTTGGATTTAATGGTTATTCATTCCAATTTTTATCACAGCTGCATGCAGGCTGGGTTGCCCTATTCGGTCATAAATTCTTCAAGAGTAGAGACTGACTCTTGTTTCACACCTTAGTGTGGTTCCTGATTCACTTTCATTCTCACTCTTCAGAAAGGAATTACAGGTTCCCAGTATGCAAGAATTATTTGTTAAATCCATGTGTGGCCAGGAAATAATAATACTGCTGGATGATAGCATCCAGCAGTTCACTACATACCCAGAAACTGGACCAATGTATCTCTGTGTGCTTGGGCAATATTCTTTTTTTTTTTTTTCAGTACGCGGGCCTCTCACTGTTGTGGCCTCTCCCGTTAAGGAGCACAGGCTCCGGACACGCAGGCTCAGCGTCCATGGCTCACGGGCCCAGCCGCTCCGCGGCATGTGGGATCTTCCCGGACCGGGGCATGAACCCGTGTCCCCTGCATCGGCAGGCGGACTCTCAACCACTGCGCCACCAGGGAAGCCCTGGGCAATATTCTTATGGTTTAATTACAAGGTTGATGTTGCAAACACAACAGTATTTGTCCTAAACATGGAGATGTTTTCAGTTCTCTTTCTATCTTTCTCTCTCTTATACATACACACACACACACACACACTCATACACACACTGAAATAGCCAATAACATTACTGTGATACTGCCTTTGAAAGAAAGACACCCCCATTAAATTGCTTTTGAAGTAAAGGCACAAAGTGAGTTACGTAAGCTGAACAGGTGTATATCAAAGGCAGACTTCCCCCTGCTGCCATTAACTACATGAAAGCTTTGGGGAGTTATTCCTTTGCTCATTTTAGTGGTTTGTATAATGAGATCAGAAGACAGAAACTCTGGCAACTCTTGGATCTATTTGTAGCTGCTAGACACAGAGAGACACTCTGCATAGGAATGATGATTCTATTTGAAAACACCGAACATCCAGATGCCTGAAGTGGCCAATAATCACCCCTGTCTTGTCTGGGTTTCATCCATCACCTTGCCTTATGCAGTGGACTTTTCTTTTCACTTTTTTTTTTCTTTTCACTTTTTTTTTTCTTTTCAGCCTCATGACCATGCAAAAGCTTTCTCAGTGTGCTCATTTGGCTCACTGGGAAATATAATCTTGAGAGCGGAAAAAGAGAAACACACTTATACCTGGTAAGAAATAATGCAGGAAACTAATTACACACACACATACACTCTCACACACACACACACACACAAATCTATCTACATATGATGTAAACAATATCCAACAGCCAGGGAATCTGGCCAACTCATCATGTATGTCTTAAACATTCTGGAGTGTCTCCTGAATGCTGACTTGATTTTGCACTTCTATGCTTGCATTTGCCTACTTCCTCTGCCTTCCTTTCGGCATTCCAAATAAACACTACTTGGCTTAGAACGTGATGGCAACATTGACTTCATTCCTGGTGCCTTCCATAAACAGAGTTTCTGGTTACCCCCAACTGCTGCATCTATTTCCCACTAGTACGGATGACTAATATAGTATTAGAACTGATGTCCATACCTAGAGAATCCCTTTTTTTTTTTTTTTTTTTTTTTTTGCGGTAGGCGGGCCTCTCACTGTTGTGGCCTCTCCCCTTGCAGAGCACAGGCTCCGGACGCGCAGGCTCAGCAGCCATGGCTCACGGGCCCAGCCGCTCCGCGGCATGTGGGATCTTCCCAGACCGGGGCACGAACCCGTGTCCCCTGCATCGGCAGGCGGACTCCCAACCACTGCGCCACCAGGGAAGCCCGAGAATCCCTTTTTTGAATGAGACTGGATCATGAAGGATGAAAGAAAACAGCTGTAACTATTCATACTTCAGTATTTTGGGGTTGGGAGGAATGCACAAGCAAGAGAGAGATGGTTTCAAAGGCAGCAATGGGTTCTAATGGGGGGTGGGGGAGGAATTCACTTTCTCAGTTCAAGTGCCATTGAGGAGACTGCATTCCCAGAAATACCAGGTAGGATTTTGGAAGTGCTGATCTATATGGGTCATTCTTGGGTTTTGTAAATCTTGATCTTTAAACATACTTTGGAATTTTAAAAATGTGTATTTTTCATATTGCAACACTGATTGAATTCCCTTGCATTACTTGTTGCTTTCCTGAATAAGAATGTAATAGTTACATAAATTCCTGACTCTGGGTCAAACTGGGGTCTTATAACTTTGCCAGCTCAACTGGCTTCCAAAAAACTCAGCCCAAATAAGTAAACTTCTAGAGATCTTGCATACAAGTGTCTTCTTGGGATCAGTCAAGAGCTGTGCATCACTCCTCCTCTTGATTCACTGCCACACTGTCAGAGTGTCTACATTTCCGCATGATCAATCAAGTCTAGACTTACGCCTGCTTTGTAGTCATACTTATCAAGATCCCAGTTTACAACTAAAATTGTCCCCATTTTGACAATACATTATATTGTCACTTCAACCACCTTCACATATTAGATCCCCTATAACAATGAGTTTCACATCACAGGCCACAGATTAACCACATCTACATAGCCTGAGGAGGTTGGTTAGAAATCAAATCCCTAAGTATCAGTCTCAGAGATGCTGATTTAATCAGGTCTGCCTGGTGTCCATGAATTTATACACATTCAACTAATATTTACTGTACATATCACGAAATGCTATTTTCAGTGCTAAAAATCAGTATTAAACAGGACAAATTCTTATGTACTTTCAATGACTCTGATAACAAAAAGTGGATTTTTAAGAACTAAAAAAAAAACCAAAACAAAAACAAAAAATCATAGTATGTGACTGTTGAAAATGCTATTAGAGTTAATTATCCCAGTTCTCTCATATTTCATGAAAGAAAGTAGAGCTGAAGATGATAATGACATCAACAATGACATGAACTATTCCTTATGGAGTGATTCCATTGTTCCAAGCACTGTCTGCAGGTTTTTATATCCACTATTGCTTCTGTCGTCACAAAAAACCAATGAGGAGGATACTACCGCTATCCTCATTTTGTAGATGGGGAAACTGAACTCAGACATATCAAGAAATTTGCTCAAGGTTATAGAAATAATAAAAGAGTAAGGCTGTATTTTTACCTAAGCAGCCTGATTTCAGAGCCTATGCTTTTAACCAATATGTGCAACTCCGTTTTTCTCTTTTGCCTTCATCACTCAGTGAACTATGTTAGGATAAGAACCCAGGGCTCTTGACTCTCAGGACTATTTTCTTTCTGGTCTATCAGGTTTCCTCAAGTAAAACATCATCAAAGTTACTGCCATGTCTTATGCCACAGAATGTTTTCACTTCTTCATCAAAGAATAAATTCTAACACCTCTGGCAACAACAGTTAACCAATTTCTTTAAATCCATCTCTTAATTCATTGATATCCCAAGGTAACTGCTTTAAGAAATACACACTGACTGTTATGGTGGATTTGAAAAACATTAACCTGTTTTATAGGTATAGTTATACACATAAATTAAAAAAGCAAAAGGAAGATATATAGCCAGCAAATGTTGGTGAGGCTTTTAAATGCTATGTGTCTCCCTCAGGACAACAGAAATCTGTCCAAAATCCATACAAAAGTAGCAGCTGAACAGCTCCTGTTGGAGTAAAGGTGATTTTTAGTTTCAGGTTTATTGTATTTTAGATTTGTTACCTTCATGTTGGCAGCATTTCTGCATTAAGAGACAATTCATCTTGCCAAACACATATGCAGGATTTAAATGAGGTGACTATGAAGTAGCTGAAAGTTACATGTATGGGGTAACAGAAAGGCTGACAATTGTTAGAGAGCACTTGCTGTATACGTCAGACATTACGTTTGTTGTTGTTGTCTGGTTTGGTTTTCTTTGTTTTCACATATAGCAAATAGCCATTCATTAGTTCTTCACATAAATATTTCATTGGCAATTACTGGTAGTTTTCAATATGAGAAAACTGAAGGTCACTCTCCAAAGACACAAAAACCATAAATGATGTTTCAGAATTTAAACTCAGGGTTTCAATAATCCCTTATGGTGCACTCAATTCTCTATTAACTTTTCCCCTTAATAAGCTTCTAACTGAAGACTGATGCATTCATTTACCTGCTTAGTTTTCTTAAATTGCCATATAGAGTAGAAAACAGTAATACAACATACAGACTGAGAAAATCGAGTGTCCCTGAAAATACAGCTCTGATATCTCAGGATATGGGATCATTTTAGAACTCTGACAAAATGTTTTAACATTAGTGCCTATATGCTTCAGAATTTCCTTTTGTTATTCTTTTATTGTCCAAATGATACTGACCTAGGAATGTTAATACATATTTGTTGCTTTTCCTGTGTTTAAGGAAAGCCTATGTTTTTCTCAATTTGAATCTAAGTTTTATATCTTAATGTCTGTGTAACTGCATACAAGATATTTAACTCTGAGCTTAGTTTTCTCATTTGTAAAATGGAAAATAATTATACTTCATAGAGAGTTGTGGAAATGAAGTGAAATATTTTATATCACATGCTCAGCGGTGCTGGGTAAATAATAAATGCTCAATAAAAGTGAACTAGATTTTTTTAAAACAATATTATATATATATATATTTATTCAAAATCACATATGTATATATAAATAATTCCATATTGCTAGTTAGCACATTTAAATTATTCATTAAGAACAACAGAAAAAACTAACTAGTCTGTTGACTTCCAGATGATTTACGTTATACATTTGCAAATAGTTTTGGATACACTTATTCCTTATTTGTGCTAGTATTACCAATAAGTGGAAGTCACTCAGTGGCATTATTGGATGGCAGGTCCTAAGGAATGTATCCAAGTATTAAAAGATATCTTCTGTTTAATTAAGAGGCATATGGAAGGTATGAAGGCACACAGCCTATAAAACAAGAGAATTTTAATGAGCACCACTGGAGCACCCAATGGGACCACAAACCAACCACCTGTTCAAGAGTGATAGAAAAACGGATGAAAGAAAAGGAGCTGACACCAGTTCAACCACATTCTCTCCACCGATCTGAGTTAATTCATGAATTAAGTATGCAAAACATACCCCAAATTGGTATGTATCTTCATTCACAAATGCAAGCGTCCCAAGGCACCACTTCGATGTAAGTGAACATTAATGAAATAAATAAAAAGTATGATAGTTTGATATTGTATAATTTGTCTCAACCTATGTCAGATTCTGGGCTACCCTTTTACCATCTCCAACACATATATGTTAAATCTTGGTATTACAGAGGAAATAAGTGAGGGAGCTTAACCTAAGCATTACTTCATGTATTAACTCACTCACTAATTGTGTAATTTATTCCATCTTCATACCTAGGACTTGGGACAAACAGAAAAATAAGTCCTAGTTCTCAGTTTATGATGTCTGACGTAATTGAAATAATAATAATGTACATCAGGCTATACCTGTCTAGCACATGTATCATCTCATCCCAATTCCTCTGATACACAAAGAAACAGGTTATCATCCTATTTTATAAAAGAAGAAAGCTGAGCACATTTTAATCAAGTGACCATGTTTTTAATGTCTTCAGTTCTGTACTGACATTTTGTTACATGGCACAGAGGATGGATTTCAGATTCATACAAACTTGGGTCTAATTATTTTCCACCATTCTGTTCTCTCTACATCAGTTTCTCAACCTCAGCACTACTGAAATTCTGGACCAGATAATTCTTTGTCTTGGAGGGTGGTTCTGTGCATCACAGGTTGTTTAGCTGTCTCTATGGCCTCAACCCATGAGATGCCATTAGCACAACTATCCACCTCTAGTCGTGACAGCCAAAAATGTCTCCTGATGTTACCAGGGGGACAAAATCACTTCCAGTTGAGAATCGCTGGTCTATATTACTGAGATACTATAATTTCCACCCACAGTAAAGAAGATATTGATAAAAGCAGTTGTATTCCCATTAGATCTATTTATTAAGACTGTACATAAGACTTCCCCGGTGGCGCAGTGGTTAAGAATCCACCTGCCAACACAGAGGACACAGGTTCCAGCCCTGGTCCGGGAAGATCCCACATGCCATGGAGCAACTCAGTCCATGTGCCACAACTACTGAGCCTGCGCTCTAGAGCATGTGAGCCACAACTATGGAGCCCATGTGCCACAACTTCTGAAGCCCACACGCCTAGAGCCCGTGCTCCACAACAACAGAAGCCACCTCAATGAGAAGCCTGCACACTGCAACAAAGAGTACCCCTGCTCGCCACAACTAGAGAAAGCCCACATGCAGCAACAAAGACCCAACGCAGCCAAAAATAAATAAATAAATTTATTTTTAAAAAAAGTTCAAGGCCAGAGATTGCCTTATTTACATTTGCTTCTTAAGTCCCAAGACACTCTAGCTTCTATAAATGAAGAATACACAATAACTCTCAATGAGGGATTAGAAAGGAGTAAGAAAACATCAGTTCAAATTGTGACTCTCCTGCTCTGATTAAATTTTTGACTACTGTATCAGCCAGCTCAGGCTGCCATAATAAAAATAACACACACCAGGTGGCTTAAAAACATATTTCTTTTATCACAATTCTGGATGTTGAAAATCCAAAATCAAGGTGTTAGCAGGTTTACTTTCTCCTGAGGCCTCCCTCCTTGGCTTGCAGATGGCCACCTTTTAACTCTGCCCTCACATGGCCTTTCATCTGTGTCCACATCCCCAGTGTCTCTTTTGTGCGTACATATTCCCTCTTCTTCTATGAACCCCAGCAAGAATGGATTAGAAACCCATAATCCTCACTCTTACCACCCCATTTAACCTTAACTACCTCTTTAAAGGTCTTATTTCCAAGTATAGCCATCATATTCTTAGGAACTGCGGACTAGGGCTTCACCAAATAATTTGGAGGGGACACGATTCAGTCCCTCACAACTTTGTCTACTCAAAAATTCAGTTCTCCAACTATAAAATGAGTGTGTTATACTAGGTCAGTATTTTCCAAACTTTAGTCATTGGTATACTGTCATTATGACTTGGACCCTTTACACATACTATTTTCACTATTATTTGTTGATATTTTAAAAATTAAATTGCTGTTTAAATTGTAAATATATTTAAAAGGAAACTTTTTATCAACACAATAAATTAAAAATGGAAAATCATCATATTTAATTACCTTAAACATAAGATTACAAATTTTTTTGTGTGTGTGGGGTACGCGGGCCTCTCACTGCTGTGGCCTCTCCCGTTGCGGAGCACAGGCTCCGGACGCGCAGGCTCAGCGGCCATGGCTCACGGGCCCAGCCGCTCCGCGGGCATGTGGAACCTTCCCGGACCGGGGCACGAACCCATGTTCCCTGCATCGGCAAGCAGACTCTCAACCACTGCGCCACCAGGGAAGCCCTACAAAATTTTTTAAATGACAAATATACACCTTATCATGCTCTAGTTCCAGGCTTTGAGCCTAAGGTCCACTCTATCTTGGTTATAATGGCCAGTGCTGAAGATGTGTTAAAGACATATTAGCAACATAGTGATTCATTCTCCATGATGTATCCAGGGGGAGTGAAAGAAGGCTGAGATGAGAATAACTTTCTCACTATAAGATTCAAGGTTAATTACTGCCTTGCTAGCATGCTATCTAAAACCATCTTGTGTTCCACTAAAAATCATTGATTTATACCCCAGTTTCACATACCCCACTCTGAAAAACCCTGTAATACTTGATTTCTAATTCTATTTCAAAGATCCTACCAATCTTTTAGGATGTGTAAGTGTCAAATATTAAAAAGTGGAAAGTTAATAGTGAAAGTTGTGGGGTTAACTGTAAGTCAAATGGATTGAGTAGAGCCATTGAATAATGTCTTTATAATTGACATGAGAGTGCTGTACAGTTCAGCCCTAATGCGATTGTCTTAAAAAGTTCAAAGACAAGAGACTACTTTTCCCTTTTTGGTACACATATCAAAAGAGTTTTGTAATAATTCATGTGATGATGGACTGAGATTGTTCTATGATGGATAAACTCAAGGGATAAAATGTATCACTTTTGAAGTAGGTGTTACTGGTGATTGGTTTAATAATGATACAAGGTGTCAAAGATTAAAAATATCAGGGGAAATGTCTATATAACATGCAAATGACTGCTAAGTGCAAGCATTTTTAACTAGATAAAGACAGAAAGCACATGCAAAAAAAAGACTTGAACATCATTCTGTCTGGAACCCTTCTATCTCACATATACCTGGAATAATTTCAAGTTCATTGCTGGAGTGAGTATCTCTCTCTCACAGAGCACCGTTCTCTCTCAGAGTTCAGAAACGTGTATACAACATCACAAAGTTGGAAATCATGTGAAAAAGCAGTGAGTGGAAAGAGAGAATGTTTTTATTTAGCAAAAGCTATTCTTAAAGAAAAAAAGAGACTGTTTAATTGTTTAATCCTATATTATCCCCTTCTCTGTAGATCAAGGTTGGAATTGTTAATTATAATGGCTAGTATCAAAGAGCTAGGATAATTGGATACATCTAATGAGATATATTGCCTCATGCATGGGATATGCACATTTTTGGAAGACTCTTCTTTATTCATGAATCTCTGGAGCCCCACACACTTAAAAGATGACACATTAACTCCACCTCCTGATGCCTCATCTACAACTCTGGCTTCTCCTAATACACTTTTTTTAATTGAAATATAGTTGATTTACAGTGTTGTGTTAGTTTCTGGTGTACAGCAAAGTGACTCAGATATATATATATATATACACACACTTCTTCAGATTCTTAAGGACCTTATTATGAAAGCATTCTTTCACAGAATATGTACATTAACATTGACAATCTCAAGGTGAAGGGATAAATCAGGAGCTTGGGATGAACACACACATTACTGTATACAAGATAGATAACCAACAAGGACCTACTGTATAGCACAGAGAACTCTAATCAATATTCTGGGATAACCTATATGAGAAAAGAATCTAAAAAAGAATGAATATATGTATACGCATAACTGAATCACTTTGCTGTACACATGAAACTAACACAACATTGTAAATCAACTACACTCTAATAAAAAAAAAAAAAACACTGACAATCTGAATCTTCCTACCTTTCAAAGGGTGAATAACTTGAGTCTAAGAACGATGCTTGTAGAAGCTGTACCACGTATTGAAGTATGTCACACTTGCCTGCCCAGGATTCATGACACTTAAGAACAGTTACTTGCTTTGCAGAGATACCATTTGCAAGAGGCGTCCTCCACATAACAAACATCCCATCTCAGCAATGGACATGCTTTCTGTCTACCCATGACTTTTAAATAGTGTCTGCAATCATCACAGTCCCTCCATTGGAGAAAAGGCCCCAGAATGCTCAAAATAAACCACACTATCCTCTGGGAACAGGGGATCTGCAAACTCCATGTTTCCTTTTCCAGTGGGAGATATACATTTCAAGCCACTGTTCCTGAGTCTGCCTTCAATTAAGCACATGAAGATAGAATCAGCTCTTGGCCCTCCATCAGTTCACTAAATTCCTGATCCATAGAGAATAAGTAGGAACTACACTCTTCACTCAGAAAGCTATTAACTACATAGATACCCCTGAAATCAAAACTTCACAGCACTGTAAGTTGTTCTCCATTAGCCCTACCTATTCTCATACCTGTAGTAATCACCCTCAAATGCCTATTTCCATTCACTCTCTGGGGCTCTGGAATCAAAGGTTGGTAATTTCCTAGGTCCTTTAGGAGAGGCGTTAGGAGGACCATGCACCCAGGAGTGAAATTTCAGCACGGATCCTCCAGGTTCTGCACCAGAAATAGGATACAAACTACCCAACTAGAAACATAACAGACAGTGGGGCTGGCCTGCAGAGACGGCCCAATGCCCATAATATACATTCCTTATGAAAAGAGTGTGCCTGTCTTGTGTTCCATAACAATGTACCTTACTGAAGTCAATGGGATACCAAATTATTCTTTGAAATATAAAACAGTTTATCTCTACCTGCGCACAGGATCCATCCACCTGGATTTTGTAGGAAACCACATCACATGGTAACTTGTTCCATCTCTCAGGGAGAAAGGAAATTTCAGATGCTTAGATTTTGAACTCCAGTAATTTGAAAACTGAGACTTTGAGAATTCCTAAGATCTCATTAATTATTAGATGCTTTGTGACAATAAATGTATAAAATACATTCTCTTTATAACTTGGGAAAACCCAATAATGTCTCCTCCCAGGTCAGAAAGTGATACAAGCTCTCCTGCTGCTGCTTCGGCAATGGTTAATAGAACTAATCTTGGTTTAATGAAACACTAAATTAAGCAGAATGAGAAAGGTGAAAAAAATCACTTAATTATTTATTTGATTGATTCAGAATAAAATATCCCAAACAGGACTGCCCCCACTAAGGAAAACTGGGCTATAGTAAACTTACACCTCTAGCTTGCTGGCAACCTTTGAACTATTTGCTACACTTTGTGATCTTTTATTTTCTCCCCTATAAAATAAGAATTAAGAACAGATTATTTCTAAGCTACACTGAGTGGTGAAATTCTATATTTCAGCTAATGGAGGAGAAAAGAAAACTTAGGATAATCATATTAGAATCAGGATAAAATGAAAGATGGCTAACATAATTTAACTTACATTATTCTAACACTGTAAATTATGTGAAAAGGATGTGAAGTATAAACATGGAGGAAGAAGACAAATATCAATATTTGTAGTTGGTATGATAATCTTTTCAGAAGATTCAACTGAAACAATTGGAAACCGATTATATTAAAAAATGAAATTCAGGGCTTCCCTGGTGGCGCAGTGGTTGAGAGTCCGCCTGCCGATGCAGGGGACACGGGTTCGTGCCCCGGTCCGGGAGGATCCCACATGCCGCGGAGCGGCTGGGCCCGTGAGCCATGGCCGCTGGGCCTGTGCGTCCGGAGCCTGTGCTCCGCAACGGGAGGGGCCACAACAGTGAGAGGCCCACATACCGCAAAAAAAAAAAAAAAATGAAATTCAGAGAGTTTAGGGAACATGCATAATGATAAAGGATGCTTCCTTATATATTCACAAGAGCCAGTTAGAAATCATAACATTTCATCTACAAAAGTAAAATGCAGATTAAAAATAACAAGAAATATGTTGAGCACATATAAAGTACATATTAAATGTGTTTAGGGGCCTTAAAAAGATTTTAATAAATTGAAAGACATACTATATTCCTTGCTAGATTCAGGGGTAATTAATACCAATAAAATTTTGATTCTTCACAAATTGATAAATGGATTTAATATAATTCCAATTATAATCACAGTGGGGTTAATGGGATTTAGAAGCAACTTTAATAGTCTACATTTCATGTAGAATAAGAAACAAAACAGAACACTTGATTTTTTTTAAATAGTGTGATATTGGTAAAGTAAAGCTTGCCATGCTAGGTATTAAAATATACCATATTAATAGTTTATATTATTCATCGTTCTCTGTAAGGTTGGTCCTCTTCAAAGAGCTCTATGTATGCTAATTCATTTTTTCTTTAGCACAAACCCTGAAAGGTATGTTCAGCTTGTAAATGAAGAAACTAAGGCAAAGGAGAAATACGTAATGTGCCATAATACACCCAACAAGTAGGTTGCTTACAGATGATTAGAACCTAGATCATATGACATCAGAATCTGTGCCACTAATGTCTGTGGTATACTGAGAGCTAGAAACAGACTTGAGGTAGTGAGGTAGACCAATAAACAGATACAGTGAAAAAAGGATAGAAGTTAAATCAGAGAGAACACAATACATTAAAAATCACATATGCATCAGTGAGTGACATCACTAAAACGAACTTCAGGTCTCTAAATTTCTAAGGGACCAAAACAACTCATTGTAATTCTCTACATCCTGGCATTTATTTTCAGTGTGTTATCACATTAAGCATCACTGATTTCATCTTAGAATTAGCAAAATCACTTTCATGTTTTTTGTTTCCCTCAAGTAGGTTAGATCTAGGATTTTAAATTTTGTAAACGATGACCAAGACTATACCTTCTTATTTCTGCATATTGTGATTTTCAGAACAGGTTATTAAACTCAAATCCCACAGGTTGCATGGTGTGGCCAAAAATTAAAAAATAAAATAAAATAAAAAGGAACAGGTAGATAATTTGGTAATGTTTATGTCATATGTATATGTGCATGAACTCACAAGTATACTGCAAAGAGAAACTTATCTGAACTGACTAGCAAAACTGAAATGAAAATTCATACTTATTTAGTATGCAAATGAGTGTTCAAAGGGAGCATTTCATATTTATAAAAATTATAGCCTCTATTTAATGAGATTTTGTTTTTGGGTTTTGAGGATATGATTTTGCTATCTTCTCCAGAAATATCTTTATAATATAATCCATACTTTAGTACTGCAAAGGTATTTGCTTTGTTGCTGATGTTTTCTTTGTTGTTACTGCTTCTTTTGTTCTTTTACCGTGAAAATCATGGAAAGGGCATGAGTTCTACCTTTGGATCAATAATACCAAGAAGGCAATAAAGGAGAGCCTCAAGACACAAAGCCAACCCTAAGAATTCAGTCAAGTTAGGAAATAAGAGATGCTCTTAACCAGGAGGACATAAGATTGCCGGGGACACACAGACATCTTGGGGAGGGTATCAGAGGTACAGGATCTGGAAGCACTTTTTGTCAATATTTTTTAGGGAAGTCTGACCTCCATTAGTGTCTCTATTGACTAAGGTACAGAGAGAAAGTGACTTCCATAGCATAACCCATCTACTTACTGGCTGAGCTAAAACGAAAACTTATGTCACCTGGACCCAAGACTGATTTGCTTTCCACTGAGCTTTTATTGAACTCTCCCTGGTCATTGTGCATACAAGATCCCGACCTGGTCTCTGTCTTCCAAGTATACGTAGTCATATGGCATAACATAAAACTCCTTGGCAAAATTATTCTGAGCAGGCAGGAGAAAATAATATACTAAACACAGGGACTGAAAGCAAAAAGGATAAATGGACATCTTGATCAAAATATGCTTACCATTTTGCAATCTGAGTGTAATCTTTAGCGAGTAATTTATATTAAATCTAATAAAAGTACGTCAGAAAGTTTATGACCAAATGTAACACAAATCATGAACGAGGGCCACAGTGAATACGGAAGAATTATGTCTGCCATCCACATAATACAGGAGAAGGCAATACAATACTTTCAGACCTGTGAAAGTTTCAAACTATGACTAAAAAGTTCTTGCTAAAGTACATGCATTTCCCCAGCGGCTGCATATGTTTGCCTGACAAAACCCATGGTCGGGCGATGGGTCCCAAGGCGTTAACGTTAAATTCCCATATTCACATAGTAAGTTCTGCACTTCGTGCGGCTGAGCTGACAGCACTATGGAATGCTTTTCCATAAACAAATTCCATTCAATAACCTGTTTTCCCCTTGCGTTTCTGAAGAGAACTGTAATGGCAAAGCTAAGACTCTTACACAGAACAAGGGAGAGAAAAATCTTCAATTAAACAGAACCCTCAGACAACAGGAAACTGTTCTTTATAATGTTCTGCTCCCTGAGAGTAAACTACAAGTGTCCCTTTCATCTCTCTACTAATTGTTGAAAAGTTTGTGTAAACGTCCTTTCATTCCACAATAATGACAGCAGAAGGGAAATGCTCTTGTCTAATCGTGTGTAATAGGTCTGCCTAGTATTTAAGCACAGAAGTTCTGGATTTAGGCAGACATGAGTTTACATCTCAGATCAAGCTATGTGAAATTGAGCACTTTAAGAAAAATTACTGGAGCAAAGTTTAATCCTCTATAAAACAGGGGCGATATTTACATCTAACACATAGGGTATTTGTTCATTTTGATAAAAATTTTTTGTGTAATACACTTAGCAAAGATCTGGCCTATAAAAACTCTTTAAAAACAATATAAATATATCATCCTCTAGAAGTAGTGGATACTCATTTCAAACAGTCAGAGGTAACAATGGCATCACAGTAAACATAAAAATTGATATGTATGGTATCATCCATGTCAGTATTCATGCACATGAAGAATTTAGTTTGTTTACTAAAGAGCAACTAAGTAGAATACTGAGAATACTAAGAAGAATACGTATTATTAATCTGATTATTTATTACTAGGCATTAATGAGTCTACTACATTCTAGACATTTTAAATCAGATATTTAATCTATTAACCTATTATACAAAGAAGAAAATTGAGATATAGATGTACAATGACTTTTCTAAAGTCACAATTAGTTGATGAAAAAGGTATAACTTAAACTCTAGTCTTAATGAACATAATGAAATTAATGAATGAACATAACATTATTCTTTGAACTGAATGATTATGTTACATCATTCAAGAATTTAGGAGAGGCATCTGTACTATCTAGGGAATACAATTAGGAGAGGTTATGATAAGTATTGTTGAGAAGCTTTTAAGATTGAGATAATGGGAAGGACTGAATAACAAAACAAGTGAAAAACTATCTTAATGAAAAAAGAGATAACATATTGATGAACATGATTACTTAATATATTATAAATGTGCCAATTCACCCTCAAATGAATTTAAACATATTTGGAAGTCTAATGAAATTTCAGCTACAATTTTTGGAAAATTTATGTAGGAAAAAATCATGGAAGCTCAAGACAATCATGAAAATTTTGAGCAAACAGAAAATTTGCACTATCAGATATAAAATATTCTCCAAACTATTATTAAAAATAGCTACTTGGGCTGAAATAGACAAAAAATGAAATGGAACACAGAAACCAGAAACAGAACATTCTATGTATGAGAACTCAGCTTATGATAGATACAGGAGATCAAAACTTACTTAGGAAAGAACTGATTAGTTTATGGATACACTGTTAAAGTTCTCATTACATGAAAATAATAATGTAAATACTTCACAACATACAAAAATAAACCTTTAAGGGTTTATGTATTTAAATATGAAATTTAGAATTATAAAGGGAAAAGAGGAAATGATAGACTACCACTGCTCAATGGGGGAGAGAGGATTTATGCCTGTCATGGAAAAAATAAACTATATAAGAAAAATTTGCTGGGTTAAAATCCACCAAATTTAAGGACTTCCATTCAAAAAATGAAAACATAGACAAATACAAGAGACATAAGTCAAGTTGAGGCAAGTTATTTGCAAAATTTAAAACTGAGTAAATAATAATTTGAATTGACAAGGTTTGGCTGCAAAACAAGAAAATGAGAGGAAATCAAGAACAATAGGTACATTAAATGAATAGGAAAGTCACATAGGGGATGCAAAGGTATGACAAGTATATGACCAAAAAGTACTATCAACAAAATAAAAATTTACAGAACAAAGGGAGATCACTCTGCATTGTCATTTCCCATAGAGTAGAAAGCTGGATAATGCTTGAGAAAGTGAGGGAACAGAAAGCACCTCTGGGTGCTGCTTGGATTGTAAACCAACCTAGCCATTTCAAAGAGCAATGGTCATTAGTATGTATATTCCCTAGACTAAAAATCACAACCCTAGATGTGTCATGCCTGCAAGATATTATCACAAATGATCCTAAGGATGGCTCTGGGAGGATACTCCAAGGGAGCTGTTTCTACAAATGTTACAAGGTAGGATTTCAACCTAGATATTTCTCAGTACCAGGAGACAGTTCTCTCATACTATCTATAAACAACTGAAGATAGTTGTGATGCCTTCTCTTTCATCACCCACATTCTCGTCTTAGGCATGTGTATGATAGCAGCTGATGTCTATCACTAGCACGATCCATATATAACTGTGGCTTGTGCATTTGACTAAATAGTGAACAGTAATATTTTGAACCTTTATGTTGTATTTACATATATTGGATTTGAATACAGAATTGATCCATTTTATTTGCATACAGCCACATGTATAGGTTGAAAATCCAATTTTAAATGGAAAAAATCCTGTAAGAAATAATAATGATTTATAGAATAAACGCAACATATGAATATATGTATTTATATGTATGTGTATATATACATATAGGCACACACATACACACATATATATCATGAATATACAAAACCTCCACTATTTTACTAGTTTCACACATATCTAAATAGAGTGCACAGAATGTAAATATATGTGTCTTTATACATGCATATATGATCCATCTCAGTTGGCTGAGAAGGTCTAGGATCAATGTTACGCCAGTAGCAATAAGCACACCTTGTGCTTAGGGAAAAAAACAAGAAAAATTATCCATGACATTTGTTAAAGACAATATCAAAGAATATATTCAAGGGAGGGAGTACTATAATGAAGTTTTTTAGTAGGGAAGAGAGATGAGTGCAATTCTGGACACAATAAGGAAAACTGGGGATTTACAGTCAAGGGCAGGGGTTGCAGGGTCCGGGTAAGGAGGTGGATGGCAGATGGAAAACTACTAAGAGGTAGAGTGATTCTTTGCTCCAAAAGGGTTTTTCCTGAGAGCAGGCCAGGGTGATCAGGTGGTCAGACAAAGAGTAGGGGATTTCTGATAAACTGACTCTGCAGGATCCTTGCTAAACTGTAATAATTGAGTCACACACAGGACCCCAAGTTTAGGGTCTGGTCAGAAAGAGGACTCAGTTTCATCATCTGAATAATGAAGAAGTTGGTCTAGCTACTTGCTAAGCTTTTCAAGATGATATTCTTTTTTTTTTTTTTTTTGGTATTGGGTATCTACTCAATCAAGATGTAGTTAATATTCAATTAATCCCCTGAGAGAAACAAGATGTTGGAGATGGATTCAACATGACATTTATTTTTCAGTGAGAGACACATTGGTGGAGTTGAGGAATCTGGCTGGGATTCAGAATTGGAAAAGGATTGTGGTACCAAGGGTAAAATAGGAGCTGCTTAAAAAAAATACATATACATACATACGTATATATGTGTGTGTATATATATATAATGCATACATACATACTTCTTATCGCTACCACCCAAGTTCCTAGAATACCACATGCCTTATTCATTTCAGAGGTCAACTTCTTTGTCTCTGTCCTATTTACACATAAAATCCACATGGTGTTGACTAAGAATCTCACGAAACATTGGAAAGAATTGGTAAAAGAATGTCTCTTTCTCTTCACAGATGCCCTTTTCCCAGTCACACTATTTATCACCTTGTTTTCCCAGTATGCCTGAGAGCCAAGAGAGGGTGAAAACACAAGAAAACTTAAATATGCCCACAGAAGGGAGAAAGAATGTATAATGCATAACCACAGGAGAAGTCAGACACTGAAAAAATGAAGAATTGAAAGCAGTTTGATTTAAGGTATGACATTATTAAGTGTGACTTTCTTTTCCTTCTAAAAAACAAATACGTCATTTGCTATACCAGAAATATATATCATTTTCCATAATTTCAGTATGCAAACTTAATTCCTTAGCACTGCAGGTCTACATAATCAGACTCTATCTTTTGAAACTGAAGTCTCCAGATAAAATACAGTGAGAAGAAAAAACAGTATAACTGTTATGTGTATAATCCTTATACAAATCGGCTGGTATTCAAATATACCCCTTAAAACTGTGTGACTTTGGATATGTTGTGTAACTCTCTGTATCTTACCTGTATCGATGCACAGATTCCCCATCTGTAAAATGGGAAAATTAAGTCTTTAATTGTGTAGAAGGGGAGAAAAGAGGCAGATTGAATCTCACTGTGGGTGACTTCCTTTACTTAGTTCATGTACCTTGGTTTTGTTGTGCTAACCTAAAGACTGTTAGGATTAAAAACACTTTCTTTCTCTTGCTTTTCTGCAGCGCAAGACAGGTATCTTGGGACACTGATTTGCTTGAGATCCCAAATTTCTCTCCAGTGAGCTGTTTCAAAGTATATACTTGAGACGGTGACATGTTTTATAAAGGATTAGTAAAAATCTTTTGCACGTTCTTCAATTAACTTGTTTGCTAAGCTGATATTTTTATATCCATCTCCAGCTCTCCTGTGTCTTATTCCAATACTGGTTCTAAGATAGAGGACAGTTTCACACAACCCGCTGTAAACACCACATTCTCATCTAAAAATTATGAGAATTAATTGTAGGAGAATATAAAAATGCACTCAGAACAGCCCTGATTCACACTAGGACCACAAAAATTATGGCTTAATGAACACTTAAGCTTCACCACATTATATCCAGATCCTAAAACATCACACTCTCATACACATATGCATATTCATACATATGATTTTTGTCACCATTTAAAATTCAGTATTCAAAACCTCCTTCTCTATTCCATTCCATTTTAATCAAGTCTATTTATTTATAAGGAAAAAATCCATACAAATTCGTTCAAATAGTAAATGTCTGACTGAAGGGTCGAAAAGTATAAAATCATATACGGTGGCATCCCTCTTTCTCTCTCACACACAAACATGTGTGCGCGCACACACACACAAACATGCGCGCGCACACACACACACACACGCAGAGTTCTTTTTACTGGCCAGGTGTCTCCTCAATTCTCCTCTCTATAGATAACTTTTCTTGCTTATTTTATAGTTTGTTTACCCTCATACTTTACCTTGCATGTAGATTCTACCAGTCTTGTCAGCCTACCTTTTCACAACTACCTGTGGAGGGGGATGCGTGTGTGTATATATGTGTGAGTGTGTATATGTGTGTGCATGTAGTATGTATTTAAAGGATTCTCTGGAAACTAATATATATATATATATATATATATTTTTTTTTTTTTTTTTTTTTTTTTTGCGGTACACAGGCCTCTCACTGTTAGGGCCTCTCCCGTTGCGGAGCACAGGCTCTGGACGTGCAGGCTCAGCGGCCATGGCTCATGGGCCCAGCCGCTCCGTGGCATGTGGGATCTTCCCGGACCGGGGCACAAACCCGTGTCCCCTGCATCGGCAGGCAGACTCTCAACCACTGCGCCACCAGGGAAGCCCTAAAATATATTTTTCAAATAAAAATTCTATAGGAAAATTTGGGAGATTATGAGCCATAAACATTTTAAGCATCTTTCTTTAATTATAATTTCCATGCAAATTCCATAATTAAAGTGTACAACATAAATGTATAGTTGGATGGATTTTGACAAATTTGTGTAATCGTGAAATAAGCACCACAATCTAGACTTAGAACACTTTCATTATTCCAAAACGTTCCTTATTATCCCTTTGCACTCAGTCCTCACAAGCACTCCTCACTCCAGGCAGTCCCTGCTCTGTAATACTTGAAAATTCTGGTCTTTAGGTCTAGTAATACTACTAGGTAGACACTCATAGCTCATTGTGATTTTAATTTGCAATTCCCTTATTACTATTGATTTTGAGCATCTTTTTATGTGCTTATTTGCTTTTGTAATACATTCTTTGGCTAGATATGCATTCAAGTCTTCTACCCATTATTAACAGGTTGTTTTCCTTCTAGGAATAAACATTTTAAATCGTACCTATTTGACTGCAGTAATGGAACAAACTACTTGAATAAAATCAAAAAAGACACATTGGCAATATTGCCTTCCTTGACTGTCAAACGCTTTACTTGAAATATTTAAGTAGACTTTCTTTTAGAGTTTAAGTTTCATGTTTCATTGAACACTATTCCAGATGTTCATGGGGTACCTTGGTGTGGGGTTTGGGAGTGGCAGGTAATACATTTTTGCTGTTTTAAACTGATAATTTTGTTGTAGTTAGTTATGCAGCAATAAAATACAAACTTGGTAGAAATGAAAGCAAAAATAAACAAATGGGACCTAATCAAACTTATAAGCTTTTGCACAGCAAAACCATGTACAAAGTGAAAAGACAACCTACAGACTGGGAGAAAGTATTTGCAAATGACGCAACCAAGAAGTGCTTAATTTTCAAAATACACAAACAGCTTATATAACTCAATAAAAAGAAACAAACAACCCAATCAAAAAATGGGCAGAAGATCTAAATAGACATTTTTCCCAAGAAGACAGAGATGGCCAGCAAGCACAAGAAAAGATGCTCAAAATCATTAATTATTAGAGAAATGCAAATCAAAACTATAATGAGATATCACCTCACACCAGTTAGAATGGCCACCATCAAAAAGTCTACAAATAATAAATGCTAGAGAGGGTGTGGAGAAAAGGGAACTCTCCTACACTGTTGGTGGGAATGTAAATTGGTGCAGCCACTGTGGAGAAGAGTATGAAGATTCCCTAAAAAACTAAAAACAGAGTTACCATATGATCCAGTAATTCCATTCCTGGGCATATATCCAGAAAATACAAAAGCTCTAATTCGAAAAGATACACACACACCAATGTTCACAGTGGCACTATTAACAATAGCCAAGATATGTAAGCAACCTAAGTGTCCATTAACAGATGAATGGATATGGGACCTTCCCAGTGGTGTGGTGGTTAAGAATCCTCCTGCCAATGCCGGGGACATGGGTTCGAGCCCTGGTCCAGGAAGATCCCACATGCCGAGGAGCAACTAAACCCATGTGCCACAACTACTGAAGTCCGCACACCTAGAGCCCATGCTCCACAACAAGAGAAGCCACTGCAATGAGAAGCCCACACACCACAACAAAGAGTAGCCCCCGCTCGCTGCAAATAGAGAAAGCCTGCATACAGCAACAAAGACCCAACACAGCCAAAAATTAATTAATTAATTATTTAAAAGATGAATGGATAAAGAAGATGCAGTATATACATACAATGGAATATTACGCAGCCATAAAAAAAGAATGAAATAATGCCATTTGCAGCAATCTGGATGGACCTAGAGATTATCATACTAAGTGAAGTCAGTCAGACAGAAAAAGATGAATATATGATATCACTTATATGTGAAATCTAAGAAAGAGTACAAATGAACTTATTTACAAAATAGAAACAGACTCACAGACATAGAAAACAAACTTATGGTTACCAAGGGGAAGGGGAGGAGGGATACACTGGGAGTGTGAGATTAACACACGCACACAAACACACAGAAAATAAACAACAGAGATTTACTGCACAGCACAGGGAAGTATATTCAATATCTTGTAATAAAATATAATAGAGAAGAATATAAAAAAGACTATAAATATATACATATATATGTATAACCGAATCTTGTAACTTTGCCGTACTCCTGAAACTAACACAATATTGCAAATCAACTATACTTCCATTAAGAAAAGAATACAAATTCAGGCAAGATAGATATTTTTTAATCTTTCAAGCCTTACAGTCCTATTGCAACTATTCAGCTTTTTGGCAGTAGTGCAGAATCAGCCACAGACAATATATAAGTAAGTATGTATGGCTATATACCAATACATTTTTATTTACAAATAATGTTGAAAGTTTATTTAGCTCATGGGCCACTGTTTTCAGACTCCTAATGTAGAAAATCTAGGGGGCTGTAGATATTGTTAAGCAGTTTTTGCTTTAACCCAACAAAAATAGGATACCATTGGATGGCTTTAGCATGGGGATAAATTGTTAGGTTTACATTTTGAAGATCACTCTACCTAAGATTGTAATAATGTATAAGAAAATGGAGTAACTCAGAGTGCAAACTATAGAATAATTTGTTGGTTACTGCAGTTGAGAGATTTTGCTAGGAGGATGATGGTTAGAAGGGTGACAGAGAGGGAAAGAGGTCAGTCTGTGTGTGTTTATGTGTGTGCACACAAATGCATTAAACCCTCCATCAGGACAGCAACTGTACACTTTTTGACATTTTCTTTTCTATGAATAAACAGATTCTGCAACATCTGTAACATAATTCTAAAGACAGAGGCAGAGCTTTATCTATGAGAATGGCATTGGAGTGATTAAATGATTTCCGGTACACAGTGGATTTATTTGAGTTATAGGGAACAGAATAGCTCTACTGACCGGGTGATTTAATGTTTTCTTCCGAACAACTTGCAAAACATTATGAGATGGTGAGAATGATATCACCAGAGGCATTTTGAAACTGTCTGAAATTGATCGCTGCTAGACAATAGCTTCCTTTTTGCCTTGCTTCTTCTCAGACAGTCTGCTGTTTGAAAAACTATTTTTGAAAGCCTTTTTATTGGAATGCTTTCTTATGCACTGAATGGTCTCTTATGTAACAAAGCACCCAGCTCAGTGACATACACACAGTAGGCATTAAGTAAACGTTAGCGGCTCAATCTCACTTGGTTGAAACAAAGTCATTTTTATATTAAGTCTGGGTTTAAAATACTAGAGCAAAGTCCAGAATTACAGTAAATACCAAGTTATATAGATTCAACATTATTTTTCTTCACAGGGAAATTCAAAACTATATAAGACATTTCTCCCTGCATCTCTCATGTTTCCACATGTGCTGCTGGTGCCACAGTTCATGCCTGAACACATTACCTGGGCCATTACTTAGAGTTGCGTCTGCAGCAAGGGGTGAGGTAGCATCTCCCCTGGGGACAAAGGTTTACTTGTCTCCTGCTTGCTATAAAATGGTAGGCTTTGTAAGCTCAGTGTTTCCCTTCTGCATTAGAACCCTCTGTGTAGCAGGCATCTGTCTAGACCGTCTGTGTGGGATTTGCGGGGCAAGCAGAACTGATACAAACATGTGGATACTCATGTGACTTACTGTGCCATGAGTGATGAAGTCCTTTGTCTCTGACCAAGCAGTTTCATGTCTTCTGCCAGCATCTATTAAAAAAAAGTATCAGGCTCAACTTACTAGATTTTAAATAAGGTATAATCAAATCCTAGTACTCAGAAAAATGCTTCAAGTTTTATATTGTGCATAGATATTCCATATTGAATACTTCTAATTATATACACAAAGAGGGAAACTATTTATAATTATACATACATATATATACACGCACACACAAATACATATGTCTGTTTAGCTTTATTCCCTTATTAAAATTCATCATCGTGAAAATATACTATTTTATGCTAATGACATTTCCCCAAATATTTATGAAATAACATTGCTGTTAATGACATAAATGATGATAATAGCTTTATGGCTTTCACAACACTTTTTTTTTTTTTTTTTTTTTTTTTTTTTGCGGTATGCGGGCCTCTCACTGTTGTGGCCTCTCCCGTTGCGGAGCACAGGCTCCGGATGCGCAGGCTCAGCGGCCATGGCTCACGGGCCCAGCCGCTCCGCGGCATATGGGATCCTCCCAGACCGGGGCACGAACCCGTATCCCCTGCATCGGCAGGCGGACTCTCAACCACTGCGCCACCAGGGAGGCCCCACAACACTTTTTTAAAGCTTGCTTTTGATTCTCAAACTTTGAGGCCTGTATGAAGTATATTATTACTCCAAATATAAATTAAAAGGTTTCTATAATTTTTTCAAGTAACTGTAATGTTTAAAACCTATACTTATAATTTGAAATTGTCCATTCTATGCTGTTCAAAATATCATTCAAAATATAGTACACTGAAAAATAATTATTTCAAGATGATTCATTTAGTCATTCATTCAAAATATTTCTTCAAACTTATTGCATGACTTATACAGTATATATTGTGTGTATGTGTGTCTATAAGAGAGAGAGAATAAGCAATTGCACGCAGTACATAGTATACACAGGTAGGATGAGGACAATTGGTTAAAATGCCTGGTTCCCTTTTATAGTATTACCATATTAATTTTTGGTTATTAGACTCAAACATGTTTATTTAAATAATTTTGGGAACTTTAACTACATCGTCAGTGTCTTAGATGGGGACAGAAAAGAGAATAGGGTAGGATCAGGAATGGAGTTGGCTGAGAATCATGAACTCATATAGAGACCCCGGTATCAGAATCTCAGACTGAATCAAACCTCAGATTCCTCTGTTGCCTTGTGAGAGAAAAATCACAACATTTATTTAAAGTGCATATATAAATAATATTCCTACATAAATCGTAAAGCTCTGAATAACATGTTTAAAGTTTATGTGTAAACTCTGTATGATCTTTATTGTGAAGGCCTTGACTTCCTTCTTAAAACACAGATTGGAATCCTCAATTGTCAAACTAAGAGACAACTGAAGGAATAAGTTGGTGTCTTGGTCAGAGGTGAACATTTGCTAATCTTTCAGGTCTTGGTGCCTAGCACAGTGTCTTGACAAAGAGAAGGTACACACACACACACGATATAAAAAGAGAAAGGAAAGAGTGAGAGTAGTAAAATTGAATGAAGAGGTCAAGAAGACTCTTCTTAAAGATAACCGATGAAGCAAGCATGAGCCTTAGACAACCTTTGGATGGATTACTCTCAGGCTATCAAAAGACAACACAGTCAGAAAATAATCATACAAGAATTATTATAAAACTCTGTAGGGCTTCCCTGGTGGCGCAGTGGTTGAGCGTCCACCTGCCGATGCAGGGGACACGGGTTCGTGCCCCGGTCCGGGAAGATCCCACATGCCGCGGAGCGGCTGGGCCGGTGAGCCTTGGCCGCTGAGCCTGCGTGTCCGGAGCCTGTGCTCCGCAACGGGAGAGGCCACAGCAGTGAGAGGCCCGCGTACCACAAAAACAAACAAAACAACTCTGTAATCACAAGGTGCAAGGGAGAAGTAGAAATCAGGTAAGTTGGCTGGGGTAGGGAAGGCAAATTACATTGTAAATTAAAAAAGGGACTAAAGAAGAATTAAGAGAAAGAAAATAGGAAAAAGAAAAATGAAGAAAGGCAGAGAGGGAGGCTGGAAAGGGGAGAAGGGAAGAAAGAGGAAGGAAGGAAGAGAAAAAGAGAAAGGAAGGAAGGAAAGGAGGGGGGAGAGAAAGGAAGGGAGGGAGGGAGGAAGGGAGGAAGGGAGGGAGGGAGGGAAAAAGAGAAGGAAAGAAGCGGGGGAGTCAAACTTATTTAGTCCAGCTTCACTTTCTTCCTATATGATTAGTAAATCAACTAGAGATTCTGTTTGAACCTTTCAGCAGGAGAGGAGGGGAGAAATGGCTGTTTTTTATACACTTGACTTAACCACGCCTGCCATTTCACTGGCAGTCTCTGCATATTCCCCTGACAGCACCTGGAGAGGGTGCCTGTAGAACACCAAAAGGGTGGTGGGAAAATATGACATGTGACACCAGGGCAAGATCTGATCCTCAACAAATGAAATCTGTCAGCCATCTCCTCAAAGGCTGCCACCTTTCATATCCCTGCTTGGCTGAGCTAGCTTTTTACAGGGACTTATTGTATTATTCAGCTGGTTTGATTTTTCTTTTTATGACAACCCTCCCCTGGAGACCATCCATCTCTTTACAATCTTGGAGAACGACTCTAAGTGAATGGCATTTCAATGTAATTTATAACCCTCTACTGTAAACACATATATGGGTTGTATCTTAGAACTGGAAAGAATGCGAATGGCTAGCCTTGGGTCACTATTATTTTGGATGAAATTAGTACCAAAATACTTAAGGAATTTAGATGGGCAAACTGAATGCAGATAAAAGGAAGAACAAAAAACAAACAAAAAACAAGCAAACATAAACACCCAGAATGAAAAATGGAAAGATTAAGTTCCAGTTTTCTACGGTCATTAGTTAGCTTTGTATTCATAGACTTCACAGGGAGCTAGGAGGAGTGTGTAAAACAATCTATAATTCAGAGTTATTAACAAAGTTGTAGAAAACAGCATCCAGAACTGTAACATTTTAAAGATACAAGAAACCTTAAAACGTACCTAATTCTTTTGGAAGACTCAAATTGTTAATATCTCAATTCTCCCATAGATTCACGACTGCTCCAATCAAAAAAAAAAAAAGGGGGGCTTCCCTGGTGGCGCAGTGGTTGGGAGTCCGCCTGCCGATGCAGAGGACATGGGTTTGTGCCCCGGTCCGGGGAAGATCCCACATGCTGCGGAGCGGCTGGGCCCGTGAGCCGTGGCTGCTGAGCCTGCGCGTCCGGAGCCTGTGCTCCGCAGCAGGAGAGGCCACAACAGTGAGAGGCCCGCATACCGCCAAAAAAGAAAAAATACAGGCTTTTTATTTGTAGATGCTGACAAGATGATTCTCAACTCATCTAGGAATGCAAACACTCTAAGAACAGCCAAGACAATCTTGAAGAACAAATTCAAGGGCCCAGTACCTGATTTTAAGACCTTCCCTAGGGCTTCCCTGGTGGCGCAGTGGTTGAGAGTCCGCCTGCCGACGCAGGGGACTCGGGTTCGTGCCCCGGTCCAGGAGGATCCCACATGCGAGGAGCGGCTGCGCCCGTGAGCCATGGCCGCTGAGCCGGCGCGTCCGGAGCCTGTGCTCCGCAGCGGGAGAGGCCACAATGGTGAGAGGCCCGCGTACAGAGAAAAAAAAAAAAAAAACCTTCCCTAACCGCACAGTAATTCAGAGAGCATGGGCGGCGGCGGTAGAGGCCCTGCACGCCAGCCCGCTCTTCCCTCCGTGGTTTCTCTCTGCTCTCACCGGGAGCACCGCCTGCCCCGGTCCGGATCCTCTGGGCCCGACCCCTCCCCACAGCGCTCAGTGAGCACGCAGGGCGCCCCGCCCATCTGCAAAGAAGTATGGTACCCGCTTAGGAACATACAACGAGGGTCACTTGATTTGCAGCAAAGTTTCCAAGGGGAAAGCAAAGTCTTTTCAATAAAAGAAACTAAACTGCTGTTAGTTAGATAACTAAGCGTGAAACTTCTGGGTCATAAAATATGCTTAACTTTATAAGAAACTGCCGAAGAGTTTGACCAGCTGATAATATCAGGAGAATTCTTAATGTCTCCCTCATTATTGCCAACATTTGGTATTGTCCGCCTATCTCTTCAGGCCTTTTGGGCCTTTGGGGTGGTTGGCCCGTGCTACCACGTTGTGATTTTCACAAGCTGTTTCTCATGAGGCTGATCACCTTCCCTGGGCTCATTAGCCCTTTGAATCTCCACATGTGTGAAATGCCTTCAAGTAGTATGCCCACACTTCTATTGGGTCGTTCATCTTTTCCTTAAGGATTCATCAGAGTTATTTTATATATTCTGAAAATAAAATATGTACTGTGACCATCTTCCCTCATTCTATTGGATTGTTTGGTCATTCAGACAATAGAAAAAAAAAAAGAGGCCAAGGCTAGCACAAGAAATGTCACGATGATTGATAATAGTCCTCAGAGCAATGGAAAAGCAAAAGCAGAATTAAGAAGAACAAATGGCTGCCTGATTGTCTCCCTTTGCAGAAGTACCTGCTTGCAGTTTTGTTGTCAGAGCTGCTCCAGGTCTTTGCTCACAACCCTCCAACCCCACCTTTAGCTAGAGTTAACCTAAATCTTTAAGCCAAAGGGCCCAGAGATAAGGGAAGCTACAAACAACAACAATAAAACCAGCTGGGACGAAGATGGCGATGAATCTGACCTCCAACAGACCCTGAGTCTCATTATATGTTGATTTTACTCCACTAGCATACTAAAGGGCACACCTACCAGCAGCCGTGACCAGACCCAAAAAGGATAGAAAGGGAGTGGCACCCCCCTCCCTGGAAAAACTTTGCCTCTTCCCTGTAGACTAATGCATATGCCTCCCCATCATTAGCCTCATGCCTCTCCCCTTTGTCTTGACTTTTAAAAATTAAATCCTTCTTGCCACGTGGGCGAGATGTTGATCTATGAACTTAGTTCCTGCTTCTCTGTTCTTTGGCAGCTGAATAAAGCTTGTGCTGTGTTGCTCTCAGCTTAGGTTTTGTTATTCGACTGCTTGAACCTGATGGGAAAAAGAACCCGTCCCCACCAAGGCAAGAGAGCCTTGGCCAGGCTAGGGCAAGATCAGGGTGCTTATGACTTAATTCGGTAACAGTTTGACATTTGGAAAGTACTGAACCAAAATAACTGTTACAGCTACCCACCAACCAATCAGAACTGAATGGCTTTTTCACCTTGTTTGTGGTTTTTACCTTTATAGTCTCAGCCCCAGTGGTGGGCCTCACTTTGCGGTATCTGGCCTGACTGGGTCTCCCTGGGTTGCAAACCCGTTAAGGCCCTAGTGTTACTTTGCCTAACAGTAAAGTTGCCCGTCAGGGCTTTTCTTTCAGTTGACAACTCTGTTAATGGATCCTTTGAATACATTGAAGTTCTCAATTTTCGTATAATCTGATATATTCACTTTTTTCTTTAACGTTCAACAATTTTACTGTCCCATTCAGAACATCTTTAATCCTCTCCAAAGAAATAATGATGTTCTCTTATGTTTCCTCTGGAAGCTTTATTATTCACCCTTCATATTTAGTTCTACAATATATCTAGAATTAAATATTTGTTTATAATAAGCAAAGGAACTTACATGCGAGACTTGTCCTGGGCCACCTTTTTTTTTTTTTTTTTTTTGTGGTACGCGGGCCTCTCACTGTTGTGGCCTCTCCCGTTGCGGAGCACAGGCTCCGGACGCGCATGCTCAGCGGCCATGGCTCACGGCTGGGCCACCTTTTGAGAGGAGGAGATCTCCGCACCCACCTACAAGAATCTTAAATGTTTGCATGGAGGCTTTAACTAGGTTCAGTCAGGTATTCAATGCAAATGATCTCAATGACACATTACTCTCTAAAAGCTATATTCTTAAACTGGCTGCAGCTGTGGAAACAGTGGGCGGAACTACATTCCAAAGGCAGGGTGTGTATGGAGCCTCTGATTGCCTGAGGCCAGTGGGCAGGTTCACCGGAGGTCATGTCCTGTCAGTAACCTCCTCCAACAATGGCAGGGGTACAATATACTTTTTCTTTCTCCTTTGATTGTCCAAGTGACCCAGCACCATTTATTGAAAAGGTTTTCCTCCCTTGCACTTTAGTATTGTTTTTAGAGAATGCTAAAAAGAGGCCAGAAGGATATTAACTTTATATAGATAGTGCATATGACTTCATCTAGATAAAGTAAAACTCCATTGAGCCATGGACCAAATATTAGTGCAACTTACTACTTGTAAGTTATACTTCAATACAGAAATAATTGTTATGTATATTGATATTCATGTAATATTGGCAAAGATGCTTTAAGTTAATGATATTACGTCTTTCAACTCTCAGGTTAGGTAAGGTTAAACAAGGTGCTTCTAAATGGATGAAAAACAGGTTAAGTTAATAACAATTTGTTAAGCTTAGTAAAACTTCTTTGATGCACTTTCCAGACACTGAGGAAAGTAATGACTCCGTTGACTAGAAAATTAATTTTCTTGCAAAGCAGATGATTTTCAGTACTTTTCTCCAACAAAATAATAGGTGTACATAATGGAGGTATCTACTGACAGATCATTGAACATTTTTTGGTGATAGAGGATTATGAAATTTTTTAATAGCAACTTGAAAGGGGCTTGCCAAATTGAGTGATTTTATATGGCAAAACTCCTTTTATTCCCTTCTATTTATCTGTGTACATGCATACTCAGCATTTATCTCTGTTTAAAAAAAAATGTTTAACTGGTGTTGGTCTTTGTCCCATTCTACTGAGAAAAAATATTCTTCTGTGAATAAATGATTTATTTGATAAAAAGTTCCTTTCACAGTAAGAATCCAATTTAGCAAAAATATTTTTATGTGATTAAGGTTGGAAAAAATTTATACAAATATTTTTATATTAATTGCAATATTAATCTAATTTAGTTCAAAGACTTAGAACCTTTTAGCTGTAGGATGCTATAATATAAAAATATTTCATGTGCATAATTTACAAATATCTTACAAATGCATTTTATTATAAAGTATGGTATGATGAAAAATAAAATACTTTCCAGGATAAACAATTACATTAGGATAAACATTTTTAAAACAGTGGGAAAAAAAATGAGTTCAAGTAGGAAAAAAATAAAACTCTGTTAAAGAAAAGTTTTCTTGTTAATTTATAAAATGATTGATGGTGGTGTGATATTGTGATTTGTAATAAGAAATATATACTTGGTTTTCATCCCCATTTCTGGCACAGATCTCCTAAGCACTTGGAATTTAATAAAAGTGGCTTTCGTTATATTCGTGAGGTGACTTTTGGAACTCACTTATGGGTGGGTGGTGGTTGCCAGGGGAACCAACTCTGTGGTTAGAGGTTGAAGCTTTCAGTTCACCCCCTGACCTCCAAGGAGGGGAAAGGGGCTGGAATTTGAATCAGCTGCCAGCGCCAATCATTTAATCAATCATGCATATGTAATAATGCTTCCATAAAAAGCCTGAAAGACAGGGTTTGGAGAGCTTCTTGTAGACATTCAGGGAGAGTGGTGCCTTCAGAGAGAGCAAGGAATCTCCTCACCCTTTCCCCATACCTGGTCCTGTGCATCTCTTCCATCTGGCTGTTCCTGAATTATATCCTTTTATAATAAACTGGTAATCTAGTAAGTAAAATGTTTCTCTGAGTTCTGTGAGCGGCTCAAGCAAATTAATGGAACCCGAGGAGGGGGTCATGGGGACCTGTGATTTATAGCTGGTGAGTCAAAAATACAGGTGACTACCTGGGCTTTTGACTGGTATCTGAAGTGTGCGTGTGTTGTGCAGGGGAGTATGGCGAGGAGGGGCAGTCTTGTGGGACTGAGCCTTTTACCTATCAGATCTGACACTGTCTCTGGGCAGGTAGTGTCATAGTTGGGTTGAATTGTAGGACCCCCAGCTGGTGTCCGAGAATTGCTTATTGGTGATGTGGAAACCCCCCTTTCCACATGCTGGAATTGGGTCCAGGAACCCCCAAAAAATGGTTATCAACTTGCTGTAAGGTTTTCATGTCATTGAATATATTTTTAAGATTAATCTACATGTCTTTTTAAAATTTCAGCATTAAAATATGCCAGGAAGTCCAACATTTATAATTGCCTATGCTTAAAGTTAAATGTTTTGTGTCAATTTAAATATTTGCGAGAGGTTGAGGTTTTCAAAATTCATTTGGAAATGCAGGAACAAAAAAAGTCTGAAGAGCACTGTCCAAGAACATAAGAGCAGCCATGTAGAAATTGTCAGTGTGTAGACTTTGGACGGCACGGAGTCCCTGCTCTCAGACACTGTCCTTCCAGGGTTACTCTGCCACTTTGAGGATGAAATTCACACAAGAACATAATAGGCATGATGTGACCTCACTGGCTTCTGCAGCCTCATTTCCTGAGTGGTGTTTTCCAGTCATGTAGATTGATCCACGAAAATAGGATGTTTGGTACTTCTCTGAAAGGACCCTCCACATTTCCCAGAGGGCTTGTTATTTCTGTCTCCACTCTTAATGGACAGGCAAAAAAACTCCTACTCCTCAGAACTCAGGCCTCAGTATCATTTTCTCCTCTGGAAATATCCCTGGGAAATCACATAAAGATTTATACTTTTGTCAGGATTAGAACCCTTATTGAGTTAAATGTTTGTTTTCACCAGTGTCAAAGTCCATTAATTCCTTCAGAGCAGATTTTTTTTTTTTTGCTCTTAAACTTTGAGCTTTTACACATTATCTATTATATCGTGCATAAATGATTGTAGAATGAATGAATTTAAGAAGAAACAAACATTGAATCGACTTTTCTTTTTCAATAGAGACAAGTAGATTCATTTGAAATAACTGAGGAAGATACGTCTGGATTACCTGAAAATCTTAACTTTATAATATCTAAAAGGTAAATCTCTATTTTATTTTTTAAAGAAGTTATTTAAGAAATACTATATAAATGGAATATCTGAGATGTTATTAATTGTAGAATTTAAAACCTGATAATTCTGTAGCTATTACTCCTTTATTTTCTTAGTAAATATGTCTTCCTAAGGTGACAGTATGTCTCAGTATGTTGAGATAGCCTCTGCAAACATACTGACTCTACAATTTTCGGTACAGTGTCTGTACTGATTATCAGAAATCACAACACTGTGCTGTCTTAAATATCCTGTCTAGTTGGAAAATCTATAATGGAATGATTCAGTTCACTCACGACTGAGCAAAATATTGATATAATCAGTAAGCCATAGCAATCTTAAAAATAAAACAAAACGAAAAACCAAAAAAAGTTGGGCAATCCTCCTTTATTTCTAGATGTGAGGACTGACTGGCTGACAGAATGGCTGATTGATTGGCAAAGGGCTTGGATGCCTGGCTGCCAAGCCGAAGTGAGACATTCATTGACTTGCTCAATCACTGCCTGGCTCAAAGGTTTATTGGCTGGTTGACTGGCAGACAGACTAGTTAACTTGCTAGCTGACTGGTTGACTACCTTCATGGATGGTCAGCTGACTAGCTAAGTATCTGATTAAAGGGATGACCAATTACACAGCTGCCTGATGCACTGGCTCAGAGGCTGGTTGGGTGATGGTCTAACTGACAGTTTGCATGACTAAATTAATAGCCAATGCACAGGAATGCACATTTTCTGGAGATGTTTTCAGCTGCATACTCATACCATACTCCCTTGGAATCCAAGGTTATGCAGAAATCCTGACCATGTTTGTGATGTCTGGAACTGCATAAAATTCACAGTTCCATTTCAGAAGACTTATTACACCTGAGCAGCTCCAACTTCTGATGTTTAATATTCCACAACCAGAGACCATTAGGGAAGAATTAGGGGCTCTGTCTACAGATAGTTAGATGTGCTAAGGCAAAAATAAAAATAATCCCTGTTGTCTTTGCAACAATCTGGAGGAGGTCAGCCTTAGTTGATGAGGGTGCAAATGATTATTAGTTAGCTGTTTCCCAGGAATCAGTAGTTTCTTTTTCTTGATGCATGTTAGTAAGATGGGTAATAAATTTTCCTATGACAACAGAGATCATATAACCAGACCCCACTGTATCTCTCAAGTAGTGAATCTTGTTTAAAAAAAATGATTAAAGGCAATCATCCTTCCATTAAAAAACTGCTCCCCATCCTGTGTTCTGGTAAGACTATGTATCGCTGTCCTGTGCCCACCTACCCCCTGATGATTCTGGGCCAAACTCTCTTTCCAAGGAGTTAGAACATAGATTTAACAAGATAGATTATACTACGTTCTTAATGAGGAATTTTCCAGCTCTGAGGACCAGTTTGGCATCAAGTTTCTGAGGGCTCTTTTCCCTGTCATGGGTGCTTGCCTAAGGAAATAAAGCCAATAAAAAGAAACAAGAGCTGAGAGAGAGAGAGGGAGAGGAGAGGAGAGGAGAGGAGAGGGGATTCTGAAATGTTCTATTTATGTATACTCAAATCTGCCATCAGACTTCCCAATAATCTAATTCAGTATGTGGTAAGTTTTCCCTTACCCTGAGCTAGTTTTTTAATTTTGTCACTTATAATAAGAAGAATTCTGAATAAAATAGAACCCCAGTTTCATTAAATTAATGTTGACATATTGATTCATCATTTTAATAATATTTTATTAAACACAGAGTGCAGGTAATATAATAGTGTAGACATTATTTTAATGGGAGGCTATATAAAGAAAAGATAAATATCATTATCACTAAAATATAAAAATTCAAAAAATTTAGGAAAAGTAAATGTCACTATCACAAAATACATATCATTAGCAGACCCTATCAAAAAATAGAAGTGATATACTCAAGAGCCTTGACAAGTTTGACAAAACCTTTGTGACAAAAATATTTTCCATAAGACTATTCCTCTTCATTTTTTTGACGATTCAGATGAAGCCACCCATTGGCAATGAATTCAGTGAAGGAATGTTATTATCTTTGTTTCTTTCCTGAATAAATGAAAATATCTAAAGATTAATCAACATAACAAAATCACTGACTTTGCAGATATATTTCTACTCTCTGCAATATCCTCTCAAAATATCTCTCTCCACGTGTTATTGTATGATATTTCATCAGTATTTCTAAATCACTTTAGTAAACTGTTTCAGAACTTATTGCAATTTACCAGGATAATTGTTGTTTATATGTTTTTGTGTGTGTCCCACTAACTATGACATCCTCTAGGAGAGAAGGGATTTATTTTACATCTTGTATTTCTCAAAGATTTGTCCAGTATTCAATTTATATCAGGTGGTCAATAAATTCTAATTATATATTTGAATAAATAAAATATGTTTGTTCAAAAGCCAGACATTGAGCCCCACTCCTTCAATTGCTCCTTTCTTTCAGGATTATGGACAAAAGAAAATTTAGCTAATGATAAATATCTATGTGATTCATAATGGATATAGTCTTTTTGCTTTTCTCAATTTCTTATTTTCTTGAATTTGTTAAGAATTAAAGTCTCGAGAAAACTTTAAAACCTTGTATCTTTCTATTAGTGTGGACAACTAGCATTCAGTAATATTTAATTAGGTATCAAATGATCTTTGTGTCCTTAAATTATTTGAACTCATGGACAATATAGCAAATCATATATTGTGTATGACTCATGTAGACTCATAACATATGTAGACTCATATATGGTGATGAATCCAGAAGAAATAAGCAGCATTAATTGTAACAAATTTATAACTGTCATCATTTTATAATATGTAGATCAAATTAGGCCAAGTCTTTATCCATATCTCAGTTTTCCAGCATATTTAATAAGGATGTACTAAATGTAATTTAAGGTTCTCACATCTATGACCTTAATGATGCCTGAAACCAGCGTGGTGCATACATTCTGCTAGTTACACCAAGATATTTCCTTTCATCCATCCATCTTATCAGTAAACCTAGTTTTTCCTTTTGGTTTCCTTTTTTGTTTTGTCTCCCTTATCATTCCTTAATAGTTCTCCCCAGCCTAAGCCAGAATGATGTTGTAGCTGAGAGCATGGGTTCTGGCCTAAATTTGAATCCTAGACCTATTAGTTGCTAGATACATGAACTCAAACATTTTCCATAGTCTCCCTGGGATTCAATTTCTCAATTTGTAAAATTGGGATAAGAAGTAAAATCCCACTGGATTTGTGGGGTGGATAAAATAGGTATGTATGTAGATATGTATATATAAAGCAGTTAGAATAATTTCTGGTACCTGGTAACTACTGTATAATCATTTGTTGTGTAATTGTAATTATAATAACTCCTATTTTAGCTTAATAACCAGAAACTGGAGCTGGAGGAATAGGGACTACAATTCAAGGAAACAAAAATAAAGGAAAAGACAAATAAAAATTAATAAAGCAGAAAAGAAGGGAGAGCCAAGATCAAGGGAAGGCCTTCTGAGAGGCTGCATTTAAGTTAAGGAAAGAGAAAGAATATTTGAGCTGGCTTTACCTCTCATTTGTCAAAAGTTAATCCCTGTGGCACTAACTCCCTTATACTTCTGAGTTGTGTTTATTTGGACACCGAAGGCGTTACATACTCAGTAACAGTAATGCCATCCTGGGACAAAAAGAATAAAGGTATGCTACCCATACAAAAAGTGCAAGAGTATGTGACTCATACAAAAGATATAACAAGTTAATAATTAGAATGTTCTTTCCCTTGAAATAAACAAAATTTACCCAAAAGGAATTCAATCACCATTTGTGGAATGTGTTCTAAGTTCCAGGCAAGACATTTTTTTTTTTATATTTATTTTTGGCTGCGTTGGGTCTTCGTTGCTGCCCACGGGCTTTCTCTAGTTGTGGAGAGTGAGGGCTACTCTTCGTTGCATTGCATGGGCTTCTCATTGCGGTGGCTTCTCTTGTTGTGGAGCACAGGCTCTAGGTACGCAGGCTTCAGTTCTTGTGGCACGTGGGCTCAGTAGTTGTGGCTCATGGGCTGTAGAGCGCAGGCTCAGTAGTTGTGGTGCACGGGCTTAGTTGCTCTGTGGCGTGTGAGATCTTCCCAGACCAGGACTCGAACCCATGTCCCCTGCATTGGCAGGCGGATTCTTAACCACTGCGCCACCAAACAAGACATTTTAAAGCATGCTCACATTTAATATTCCCAGTAACCTCAAAAAAGATTTATTAAAATTCCCACATTTAGGTAAAGAAAACAACTGTATGATAGGATAGATGAATTTCTAAGAATCTGCAATTATTAATTGGGATAGAATTTTAAGACGAGGTTTGCCTAACTCTGAATCTTATTCTTTAACAAAACATCACATTGCTTCCCAGTTATAAAAGCACTCACTGTTATTTTAAGAAAAGTAAATTCAAGAGAAAGGAGTTGACCCTTGTAAAAAAAAAAACCTCTGAAAATTTCAATTAGATATATTTATGAGGAGGCTTGAATAAGGGCTAATGAATAAGGTCTTTTCCCCTTGTCTTAAATGATCATTTCCCAAGGCTTCCTTCAAATAGCTTGAGTCATTTCTGTCTGAGTGGTTCTTGGCAGAAGAAATGAAAGAGCTTCAGGATGACACAGTTCAAGAGTTACTACATAAATCAGCAAGCATGAACGATCCCATTATCTGGTCATGGATCCCTGGCTGCAAGGAGTTTTTGCTAAAGGTAAATCCACAAATACATCAACATAGAGAGGAGCTTCTAAAAGTCAAGGCCTGATTCCAATATAAGATGACAAGATGGGTGCGGTGACACAGGACAAATTGGAGTCCTCTGTGGTAGAAATCTATCTCTTCAGATACAGCTAACTTCTCTTTGCTCTGATATAAAGGTGACAAGAGAATGCCACAAAGCAGATAGAAGTGAGAGGTCCAAGTAATATTAGGAAGAATATGCAGATACTCAGGGGGCATGAAACACCTCAGCTCAGGTGTCTAGGCCAATGAAATAAAGCAGAACACTACATTATTAACTTAAGCATCTGGATTCATGAGCAGTCCTCCAAAATTTCATGTGTCAAGCATAGACCATAGATCTAATAATTTTCATAATCCAAATTGATCCGTATTTCAGGTAACTTATTTATTTTCATCACTAAAGTGTGGATAACAGAGCTTGACATATCTCATTTTTTAGGATGAATTCAATTAGGTCTGGCATGAGACATACTGACCCCAAAATATAAGCATTAGCTAAACTTTAATCAGGACATGTGATGCTCCAGGTATTATGCTAAGTGATATATATGAGTTATCTTACTAAAAAATCACAAGTCTGTAAATTATCAATAGGTACATTTGCCATTCCCATTCAACTGATAAATCATGAATGGCTGCTAGGTAATATATACCCAGATCAGAGCTCAATGAGTCTCATTCCAGTCAATAATTTTTTTAAAGATTTATTATTTATTTATTTATTTAATTTATTTGTGGCTGCATTAGGTCTTAGTTGTGGCACGTGGGACCTTCATTGAGGTGCGCGGACTTCTCTCTAGCTGTGGCCTGCAGGTTTTCTCTCTCTAGTTGTGGCACACAGGCTCCAGGGCACGTGGGCTCTGTACTTTGCGGTATGCGGCCTCTAGTTGAGGCGTGCAAGCTCAGTAGTTGTGGCATGCGGCCTTAGTTGCCCCACAGCATGTAGGATCTTAGTTCCCTGACCAGGGGTCGAACCCGCGTCCCCTGCATTGTAAGGTGGATTCTTTACCACTGGACCATAAGGGAAGTCCCGCAGTCAGTAATTTTTTTAAAAAGGTAACTAATATCCATTGATGGCCTTCTATATAATATGTCTTCTACTTAGGATGTCTCTAGTACTTTAATAATTCTTGTACTTTTTTTTCTTTGAATTATTGTCCCCTGTTTACAGGGTAACAAAGTTATGTTCATGAGGAATGATTAAAAATTTTGATATCACATAGGCAGTAAGTGGCAAAAACTTTTTTTTTTTTTTTTTTTTTTTTTTTTTTTTTGCGGTACGCGGGCCTCTCACCGCTGTGGCCTCTCCCGTTGCAGAGCACAGGCTCCGGACGCACAGGCCCAGGGCCATGGCCCACGGGCCCAGCCGCTCCGCAGCACGTGGGATCCTCCCGGACCGGGGCACGAGCCCATGTCCCCTGCATCGGCAGGCGGACTCTCAACCACTGCGCCACCAGGGAAGCCCCGCAAAAACTATTTTTTAAAACATTATTTCAAAGCCTATGCTCTTTTCACCCTTTCACAGTAAACAAGAAAGTGATTGGTGCCTGCTAAGTATTTGGTAAAAAGTGTTTATGCTACTTTCTTCTGTTCCAGATCTGTATTTTCAAATAAGAAAAACAAAGTTAGTTATTTTTTAAATTTTTATTGGAATATTGTTGATTTACAATATTGTGTTACTTTCTGCTGTGCAGCAAGGTGATTCAGTTATACATATACATATATCCATTCTTTTTCAGATTATTTTCCCATATAGGTGATTACAGAATATTTAGGGGGGTTTTCTTCCTCTCTTATTTGTATCAATAAATGCAATGCCTGGCATACTGTAGACACTCAACATTAATTAAATGAGTGAATAAGCATGTAATAGCCTTTGGAGGGGTGGTGCACAATTCAGTGATGCAGAAAGTTTAATTTACTACGGAAACTCATGAACCTACTTCGTGAAAAGTGAGCAGTGAGGTTCCATTTCTTTTTCCCCACTTCTGCTTCTATATTGCTGTTTCAGGTGAAAGTCCTAGAGTCTATGGTCAACATCTGTGAAAGCTCAAATTCAAGTGAGAGCTCTATTTCACACATAGCATTTGGTGTTTCTTTTATTATATGTACTGCTCTCTGATGATTAAAAGTGTTGCTGAATTTTTATGAAACGTTCTAGGAGTTTTAAAGTCATTAAGATATACCCTGAGTTCGATTTATGGTTTAGTTTGCCAGTAGTTTGTGATTCTTCTGACAACCTACTGTCTGGAGAACTGTCATTTGTTTGTTTGCTGTTAAGATACTTTGAAATTAAGTTTGTGCTATTTTCCAATGTCTTTTAATCAAGCTTTTAAACATAAAATACGCATATCAAGTTTTTTTTTAAGAAAACTTAAAAGTTGGCACACAAGTTTGATTTTCTTTCTTAGGAAATATTATTAGGGCTAGTAAGGGCTCAGCACTGGCAGAATGTTGTGGCTAAGAGGATGTGTCTTGGAATTGCCTTGCCTGAGTTCAAGTTTGCCATTGTATATTGTAACCTTGGGCAAGTTATTTATACACTTTCTATCTCAGCTTCCTTCTCTATAAAATGGATTTGGTTGTATCATCTAACCCAAAGAGTAAATTTGCCACTACATGCAATGTACTTTAGAGTGTGCCTTGTTCAGAGTAAGTGCTCAATAAGCATTAGCTGTCTATTACCCTCTGTTAGAAATAACCAACACTCTCAAGGTTTTTTTTGGCCACAACTAATCCATTGTATATGTTTTCCACACTTGCTTAGATCCAGTAGTCATTTAAATTCATGAGCCTTGAACTTGGCTTGGGTGTTTTGTTTTATTTCATTTTATTAGATTTGAGTTTCACGAGACTGGATTCATCATATCCTCAGTCTACAGTATACCTTTATCATCACACCATTATCAAGGCACACCTTCTCATTTATTTTTTGCTTTCAAATCCAACCACTCTTCCCTTACATACCTCTATTAAAAAACTTCTCTCTGTAAATTTTAAAATGTTTTATTTTGGAATATTTTAAAACTTACAGAAAAGTTGCAAAATACTACAGAGAGTTCCTTTATACCTTTCACCCAGTTTCTCCTAGTGTGAAAAATCTTAAATAACCATATGAGAACTATCGAAAATAAATAAATAATACTGGAATGATACTGTTAAGTAACTATAAACTTTGTTCAGATTTTATCAGGGTTTCCATTAATATCCTTTTTCTGTTCTAACATCCAATCCAGGAGTCTTAATTCCTTTTATTGGAGAATGATGTTTTTAGAAAGTTAAATCTCTTGTGGCCCAATTTAGGCCTTAAAACAAAAATTCTATCTGTCTTTTGACAATTTTATATAGTTTTTTGGTTTGTTTTTGATGATCAGCTATAGTTGTTTTCTTTCTTTTTCTCCTTTAAAAAATTTTTGGAATTTTATACAAACAGTTTTACTCAGGAAAATCTGTCTTTTCTAGCCAACATACCTATGCATAAGTGGTAGTTGATGAGCAAGGAGAGATATAAAGGTGGTAGTCAGATAGTTCAAGTTGTAATCCCAGCTTTGCCTCTGCCTAGCTTCAGGCTCTTGGGCAAATTATATAATATTTCTAACCTTCATTTTACTAGTTTACTATAGGGAATATAATGTGTACTTCAGAAAGTTCTTGTGAGCAATCTATAAAGTGGCATATGGGAAGCACAGGAAGCACTAGTTACTTCTATCAGTTCCAGTGTTTCTTTCTTTTTAGGATGGCTTCATCTCTTGATTTTTTTTTTTTTATAAGTAGTTAGTTATTTCTCCTAGTCACATACCAGCGAACTAATATGGTGTGAGAGGGATTCACAGTGCTAGGTGAGTGGGGAGATGGGATTTGGAAACAATTATTTGATACTCCCAAAATAGCTCATTAATTAAAGTTTGATAATCATTAACTTAAAAGTATTTAACCTGCATAGTTTTGTCAATATCATACAGCTTTGAGTTTTTAATTGTAATTTATTTATTTGTTTGCTTGCTTTCCTTAAATAATTCTATAATTTCTCAAAGTATAACAGGGTTTTGGGGAGAGCACAATTAAATTTCATATTCCAGGGTCTCACTTCATATCTGCTCAATCTGAACTTATAGGGATTGTCTCCTTTATTAGATATTTTTAGAGAAGCGTTTTAAAGAGAGAGAATAAAATAGTTCATTACCAGCTTAGTGAGACTTTTCTTTCCTCTTGATTCCACTTAGAAGGTAGCTTATTCTGGAAACAGGAAGGGAAAAGAAAACAGGAAGATATAAATAGAGAAGTCGTTCCAATGTGTTTGACACTGATTTATGTCAACTCTGGGAAGCACTGAAAAAACCACATACACTGAAACATCACAGCCATAAAGATGGAGACCCTCCTTTGGCTGGTTGTGGAGATCAAAGTCAATCAAATTTTTTTTTAGGAATTTCCACTGCTTGCTAAAGGATACACAGTACCCTTGTCAAGAAAAGCAGCATGTTAATATTTTAAAATAAAGTGATTACAATATAAATATTTTTATATGTTTTTAAAACACGTGCCATAAATTATAGAAAGTGGGATTTATTTAATGACACAATTGATACAAATCTGGAAAAGTACTTAGCAATTAAAAACAATAGTCTATTAGCACACATTACTTGGATGAACTTCAAGAATATTATGCTAAGTAAATATAACCATTCTCAAAAGAGTATGTGTCTCGTGTGTGCACATGTGTATGTCTGTCTATCTGTCTACCTACCTACCTATCTATGTATCTATCAAGAGATTAAGCATACCTAACATTCTCAAAATTATAGAGCTGGTATGATGGTTAATTTTATGTGTCAATTTGATAGAGACGAGGGGTGCCCAGATTAAACATTGTTTCTGGGTGTCTGTGTGAGGATGTTTCCAGGTGAAATTAACATTTGAATCAGTGGAATCAGTAAAGTAGATCACACTACCCTATGTGGTTCAGAATCATCCAATCTGTTGAGGGCCTGAATAGAACAAAAAGGAGAAGGAAGGAGGAATTTGCATCTTTTGTTTCCTGCCTGTATGCTAGAGCTGGGATATTGATCTTCTCCTGGCCTTGGACTGGGATTCACACCATCAGCTACCCTGCTTCTCAGGTCTTTGGACTCAGACTGGAATTACATCACTAGCTTTTCTGGGTCTCCAGTTTGCAAATAGCAGATCATGGAACTTAGCCATAATGATCACTTGAACCGATTCCTCATTCCTTTATCTATCTATCTATCTATCTATCTATCTATCTATCTCCTGTTGGATCTGTTTCTCTGGAGGACCCCAGTACAAATGGGAACTAATCAGAGGGTGTCAGGGCTAAGGCAAGGGGAGAGAGAGAGGTAAGAGAATAGTCCTGTATCTTAATTGTGGTGGTGGTGATAAAAAAAAATCTATAAGTGTGATTAAACATCATGGAACTATACAGAAAGGATGCAAAAATTTAGTTCACCATAAACTGGTGAATCCTAAGATCTGCAATTAGTTAATACTGAAGAGTTTAGTGTTACCATTGTCAGTTTCCCATTTTGATAATGTACTATAGTTCTCTTAAGATGTTAGCATTAGGGAAAGCTGAGTTACAGGTACCCAGAACATCTTTATAGTGTTCTTTTTAGCTTCTTGTGAGTCTGTAGTTATTTCAAAATTTAAAGTTAAAAAAATTGAACATAAGGGTCAGGCACTATCATAATTGCTGAAGATTCAAGAGGTAGAATATACTAGATGGATTCCTTGTCCTTATGGAGCTTGCATTCTAGCAGAATTAAACAGTAAACAAGAAAAAAATGTGTAATACTATGTTGAGCAATGATTGTATGAAGCAAAAACAATATAAGGAGGTGGAGTTTAATGGATGGACTCAGGAAGGGCAACTCTTCAAAGGTGACATTTGAGACAAAATATTTGGATTTTTGGAAGGAGAAAATAATGTTTCCAGTTAACTCATTTATTGACATAAAACTAATTTAGCATTCTTATAAGCCAGGTCTGAAAATACAATAAAAAAAATAGGCTGGCATTTTGGATGTAATTAGTAAGCTAAGACCCACTGAGAAATACCTTTCTAAATCTAAAACTGAAACTGGCTTTATTTTATTTGGGGGAAGAAAAAGTGTGTGGGCTGGAAGAGAAATGATTTTGTTGGTTGTGCTTTGAAGATTGCAGTGCCTAGAGATAATAACAAACATAAAAAGTATTATAATCAGTCATTATGATAAAATTATTATATAATCAGTTTTAAATTAGGCATTTGGCACATTCTAGATAGAAAATTCCTCAAGTGATTTGATCTTCACAACTACCCTGAAAAGTGTGTGCCATTTTACTAGAAACCACCTTTGATATATAAGGAAATTGAGGCTCACAGAGGTAAAAATAAAATGCCCCAACACACAGAGCACTGCATGACAGAGACAGAAGTAAATCCAGTATTGTTGTGCTTCAAGGCATGTACATAACCAGTACTTCCCAGAAGAGATGGAGAGAGGGGCAATCCAAAAGAGATGCCTGCATTAGTGAAGGCAGATAGTAGACCAGATGACAGACATAGCATCTGCAGCTCATCCAAGCTGTGCTGAACCCTGCACCTACATAATACAGTGGCAAAGAAATTGGGCACTGAAGTAGGCAATTTATATCAGCTATAACTGCTTTATTGCTTCTCAAAACCCTGAGAAGTAGATATTAACAGCATTTTAATGATGCTAGAATGAGGAATGAAAGAATTATACTTGGTCAGAGTTATATCACTGGCATTAAAAAAAATTCAACAGAGTAAATCTCCTTGGGTTTATTCAATGATTCTTGAATCGGGCAGCATCCAATCTAGAAGAAAGGAGCTCTGAGGAGCTCTACAAAATGAAAGACTTTTGTAGGAAGAAGGGAGTGGGAACAAGAAACTTATTCTAGGCAAAAAAGCCAGCTGGTTATTGCAAGGTCACTTTCCTTTAGGGGATGGCGGGGGTCTATCAGGCAGATTGCCTAGCTAGTGCTGATCAGGCGATTCCTGACTGACTGGTTTAAGATTCCATTTCCGGGGGAGCTGAAACTGTAATTAAGTCTCGGTTTGGTGATGTGGGGCTTAGCATAAAGCAACTCCATTTTGGAACTGTTGTTTGTTTTAAACAGTGGTAAAAGAAAGAACTAGAAATTATCCTAATATGTGTCAGTCCTCCCACCTACTCCAACTATATTGGAATTTGCTAATTGATCCTGGGATCCTTTCTGCTAAATCTCATCAACCATCTAGATTCCTTCTCAACACAGTGCTCCTGGGAATCTCTACTGATGGATTTGAGTTGCCACAAGGGATAAAAATTATTTACTCTCTAATGAATAGATTAACCCTAAGAGTCGACATTCCGGGATTCTTCATTACGTAAAGTGACTTAGGACAACTTCTGTAAAGGAAATCCGTTCTTTCCTCTGGCCAGTGTGTAGTTCCATTGTGGGTCTGCACCAAAACAGAAATCATAAACACCCCATGGGACTTTGTCCTTTCTCTACCCTGAGGAACAGTAGAATTTAATAAAAAGGCTTCTAGTTAATTCTACAGAAAAGAAAATTAAAAAGAACTCATTTTGGAAGATAATTTGATAGAGCAGAGAAAAGCATAAGCCATGCGATTAGATCAAAGTGGATTTTTTTTTCTGTTTTTCATAACCTTGGCCAAATAAGTTAACCATACTAAGACAATTTCCACATATGCAATATTGTTAGAATAATACTATCATATTGCATTTTTGCAGAGGTTAAGTGATACATCACATATAAAGCGCCAAGCTCAGCGCTTGTGTATAGAATGCACTAAATGAACATTTGTTCTCTTTCACTTTCATTTTATATGTTGAAATGACTGAAACAGAGAGTGTGATTTTTCCCAGGACATGCAACAGTACTCGAATTTTAGAATCAGAGAAAGTAAAGGTAGGAACAGTCTTTTGATTATGCTATACTGTCTTCCCCTTGATAACTGGGACCAGGAATTATTAATCTCTTTGTAGTCTTTAATGCTTGCATTAAAGTGATAGTTTATCTACTTGAACACCTGAATATCTATTCAGATCCTTACTACTTAGACTAAAAGCAAAAGGCACAGTATATCAAACACAAAATAAATAATTTGATTTCTAGAGTGTCATGACCTAGCTTACGTTGACTTCAAGAGTGCTACATTTGTTTCTCTTTACAAAGTGTCCTCTTTAATAAAACATTTGCTTCAAGTTTCTGAGTTTTACTTAAGGATCAGATAGGCAACCTTCAAAAGAAACTACATTTATTCTTAAGTGCTTGCATTACCATTTGGATGAGGAACATCTTACCGATCTTATACTGTCGATTGTTATCTAAATTAATTCTGAATAAAATGGAATTCAAAAGCATGAGGAAAGAACAGTACTTTCAGTGTCTACAATTCTTTTTTACTTGTAATGTGTCATTGTTTGGTAGTAGCTCTCTATGTTGGAACTTTTCAAAAAAATCGAAGGTGTGTGAGTGCTTTGCATCAGGACAGCTTGCTACTTATGTAGCTTGGAAGAATTGTTCCCATATATTCCAGTGAAATGAACTACCTTGGGAATAGTGTGTTGAATGTGTTAGAATGCAGCTTCCAGAGCTTTAGCCCTTGCAAATCTGGTTCAATAGGTCTAAGCATGGGACCTTCAAACCTCTATTACAACACAGCAGCCTAGATGATTCTCATAGATAGCACTGTTTTCTATAGTCAAGAATAATAATAACAAAAATAATAACACAGTTAGAAGATTGGCTTGGATGAGGAAGAAAAAACAAAGTTCTCTGTGTTCAGTGTTTTCTCTCAGTCCCCTATAGCTTTGCTGATTAACACCATTACCAAAATCAGTGCCTACCTAGAGGAAGTGATGTGTTTTCAGGTAGTGAGCCTTGCCACCTGGAATCTCTTTCAAAGGGGTCTGTGTTCTCTGCTCTTGGCAAAATGGAACCTGAAGCAGGAGATTTGGGATGTTGCATTCTGACTCATTCTGACATGTTGGGGTATTGCGTTCTGACTCTTATAATGAAGCGCTTTCCCCAGGAACAGAAAGAAGCCATTAACCTGTGAGGGATTAGCTGGAGTCTATTGTGCCATCCTATTTCCATGGGTCATGCAATAGTTTCTCAACATTTCCTACTTTCACTCTCACATCTTCATTTATCACCAGACAACCATAATGGCCTTCAAAATACATAAAATTTATCATATCAACCTCAGGTTAAACCAACAGAGCCTCATTGATTAGGATCACAGTTCAAATCTTTCCTGCCTCTTCTCTCGATTCTTCGAAAATCATCACATGCCTCTTTCTTGTTTGCTAATTAACTATGTTTTGAACTTATTTTGTTTCTAGATTATATTGAGACTTTCCTGAGGTTAATGTCTATAGTTCCTTTTTTTGTTCAGCATTTTAAAAAATATGGCTCCATAATCTAGTTTCTCAGGTCAAAACTCAACTTTTCTTTAGAGGACTTTCCTGACCATCAAATTGATATTCTTTTATATTAACCTATATTTTCCCTCAAGGCACATTTTACAAGCCATAATTTTCTTTTTGTGCTTATGCTTTTTGTGTTTGTTTCTTAGCTATTTTCCCTTTTATTTTATTTTATTATTATTATTTTTTTTTTTTGCGGTACGCAGGCCTCTCACTGTTGTGGCCTCTCCCATTGCGGAGCACAGGCTCCGGACATGCAGGCTCAGCAGCCATGGCTCACGGGCCCAGCCGCTCCGCGGCATGTGGGATCTTCCCGGACCGGGGCACAAACCTGTGTCCCCTGCATCAGCAGGCGGACTCTCAACCACTGCGCCACCAGGGAAGCCCTATTTTCCCTTTTAGAATATAAGATTCATGATAGCAGAAGCTGGCTTATTTGGTGAACACTGTTACTCTCAATGCTTAGCACAATATCTGACATATAGCAAGTGCTCAATAAATGTTACGTTACAAATGAAGAGATGGCATCTTTGCATTGCCTTCTTAGACAAAGAAGGAATTAATTTATCAGAATCAGTAAAAGGCATGAAGGACCTGGAACTGAAAAAATAGTTTTTATTGTTATTTTATAGATAAGATTGTCAAAGTAAATTCAATATATTGTCTCCAATTTAGATTAAAAAAACAACAACATTTTTACCTTATAACCTAAAAACTCAGTGAAAACACAGTAAGATATATTTTTTAGATTTTTCAGTTCTTCTATATGAGAGTTGTCACATGCCATTAGAAATATTTGTTATCCATACATAATGTATGTGTGACTCTAACCTATATTTAACCATTTGAATTGTTTCTAATATCTTCTGTTGTAAAATGCACTACAGTGAAAGTCTCTATGTATGATTATTGATATTCTTCCCTGATCATTTTTTTGCCACTTTCTGAGTGATTTTCCTGACATTATCATCCAACACATCATAGTTTTATTTTTTATTTTTTAATTTCCCAGAACTCTTTCTTATTTTCTATTTCTTTAATATAGTGTCATCTTCATGTTTCTTGGTTGAAATATATCTTTTACTTTCTCTAAAAATATTATGTATCGGTATAGATGTGAGGTTTCGATTTTCTTCTCAAAGACTGTGTTCATTTCCTCTAATTTCTTTCCTATGTCTTCTTTGTCTTGAGCTCCAGCTTTATAGTGGAGACCCTCCTCAAATGTCTAATTATGTGGTGATATTTAAATGATTTATACTGAAAAATCACTGAATGCTTTCTAATTAGCTCTGGTGGTGGTTGTTGTTTGTCAACTGGTACAATTCACTGAAGGGTGAAGGAAGAATACTAAAATGTTTTCCCATGGAAGTATTCAATTTCTAAAAAAAAAAACAAAAATGAAACAAAACAAAAAACTCCTCAAAATCTCCAAAATGTGCTCAATAAATCTGGCATTCAGAAACTTGGGAGCTAAATAGCAGGGGAAGATTCTGGGTAAGAGGAATCTCATGTTTCAGTGAGGAGAAATGCACTTAAGCACTTCCTTTATTTTTGATTATGCCTCTCCCAGTCTTCCTTTGTGTCTTGTCTTTGAATCAAAACCAACATGGGGAGGAATAGAAAAAGTAGGAGTCTGGCTGTGGTTCATTTAGCCTTCAACCATCACGTATCCTTGTCTGTAATTCCTGAGACTCCACTGGATAATAAGTGAATCTCCCTTTTTTTCCTTATAGCATTTCACTTTTTACTTCTGATTCTCTAACTTCTGTTAAGAAAATTAACATTGATATAGCTGCTATAAACCTTCCAGATACGTGTTTACTGTTCTCATGTGCAAATGTCTTCTTTCTCACTCTTTTTGTACTTAGGTGTTTTAATTTAAAAAAAAAAGAAATGAGTTAACTACTATCATTTTAGTAGATGTCTGGGTGATGAATGCATGAATTCAATAAAATATGTTAAGGCTCTATTTTTTTATTCTATGATAATAATTCATTTGTATATGCATTAATGCACTGTAGGCTTGCATTCCAAGTTAAATAAGAATGTATTATTTGAGATAAACTTCATGTTGCATCTTTAATTTCCAAATATTGAATTGCAGTCAAATAAGGAGTCATTTCTGTTCAGAGATTTATAGTTTAGCAGATGCCTCAACTATTATATCTCTCTGGTTTCTGCTCTGTATTAATTAAAAGTCTCATTTCTTCTGTCCTTGGCCATAGACCACTGATCTGAACAATTACTTCAGGCAGAATCTGCTGCTAGCACCGGCTCAGGTGAATAATAAAAGCAAAATATACTGCAGTTAATTTTGAAGCCTGTCAATGCCTTCATATGAGAAAAATAAAAAATATTTTTCTATATTAGTTGTTGGTTACAGAAAAATTTTTTTTAATTTCCAATATCATCTTTGTGCTATATAATATGCTAAGATATTTATATGTTTTTAATGTGAACATCACACCACTTTAAAGAAATTAGCATTACGTCTGATTTATTATTGGAGCCATTTGATAGATGAACTAATTGAGGCTTAGAAAAGTTAAGAATTTGATTAAATGCACATGTAATAGTGTTAATAAATGTTTAACCTGAGCCAGTCATAGTAACAATTGCTTTTCACCTATTAGCACATGTAATCGCGATAAAATTCCATAGCAATAGGTAGTATTAAATTCATTTAAGCAAATGAGAAAACTATAACTATAAACGTTATAAAAAGCAAAATAAAACATGCCTAATATCATGAAACTTAGTGGTAGAACTGGAGTTCAAGATGAGAAGAGTCTGATTTCAAAACATGTTTTTTCCTACAAGCATCACCTAGCTTGTTACATGTACCTGCCTACTCACTATATGGACATTTAAAAACATATCAATTAATAGGATTTTGAATTTAAAGCAGTGATTGAAAACCTACACATGGTCTTAGACCAGCTGGAGTCTTGGATCTCTTGTCTCATTTGGTGATAAATCCAGTATCAAATTTAAGTCAGGGACATAGACATTCAAAGAGGCAAGCAACTATCTAGGATTTCATCTGACAGAAGACACTTCAATGAGTCTTTTTTTTTCCAACCGTGCTTCACACCTTTAATATCGTTTGAGAACATTCATTCAGTGTTGACACCATTCACAACTGTGCCAATGACATTATCAGATTGTCAGGCAAATTGAAGCAATTATCTCATGAGTCTTAAGTAATGCACACATTGACATATATTTGCCTTTTGATAACAAGGAGTGATCTGTCAGCTGAAAAGCAGGTCTATCATTGAAATCCTTCTTAGATATTTATTTCATTTCCAGGCAAATGACAACTTTGGCAATAAACACTGATACTCTTTTACTTAAGGTGAGTTTTAGGATTAGAGAGATGAGTTAGCACTGGCAGCTTGGCATATATTAGCATATGAAAACACTCAGCATTTTGTCTCTTGGGAAAAGCAGTAATTAATTGACAAACAAATTGTAATTCTTATTATGCATAATAGTGAAGAAATAATATCTCAACTTCACACAGGCTGGGTTTCAATGTGGGGTGAAGAGCTAAGAACTGCACAGTGGGAAGCCCTGTAAGAGTGTCTGAACAAAAAGGACACTGTATGAGGCATCACTCAGAGCAAAACAAACAGTGGTGGGATAGATAATCATAATTAACAACCTGAGTAAGATTCTTTTCCACTACCAAGAAGAGTGGCCCAATAATGGCCATTTATTTTCAATTTATGTTTTTAAAAAATATAGTCTAGTTCAAGGACAAAGTCAGTAATTGTCATCTTCTGGCACGTAAAACCCAGGAGGTCAGGCAACTCAGTTTTAGGTATCACAAGGCCCGTTCCTGCCGCTATCCCTCTCCCATGTCTGCTTGCCATCCAGTGGCTGGTATGCATGTGAATGCAGAGATTCTCTAAGGCTGCCCTTTAAGAAGATTCAGTATTATTACAGAGCCCCCATTCATTATTTGTACAAACATTCGCTGATCCATGAACTTTGCTCAAATGTTGACCATCGAGATGGAATCAGATGATAAATAAATAAAATTATATGTGTGTTGCATAAAGACAACTATAATGCAGCCAGATATGTTCATTTTGTAAAATTTTCATTTTAAAATAAAATAGGGACTTCCCTGGTGGTCCAGTGGTTAGGACTCCGCACTCCCAATGCAGGGGGCCCAGGTTTGATCCCTGGTCGGGGAACTAGATCCCACATGCCGCAACTAAGAGCCCACATGCTGCAACTAGGATCCCACATGCTGCAACAAAAATCGCGTGTGCAGCGACTAAGACCCGGCACAGCCAAATAAATAAATAAATATAAAATAAATTAAAATATATCCATGGTCTCTAAAGGTAACATGGGCCCTGGGCACTGTGCTTGCTGTGCTTTATGGATAAGTTGGCACTCTTAAGGGGTATCCTAGAGCCAATTTAGACCTCCCATCTTTATACAGTGGGAGAACACATAGACAGTGTCAGATTATTACCTCCTTACTTTTTACAGAAGTAGACTCTGAAAGCAGACCTTAGCACCAATTGCAGCTTGTATCTAAGATGTCCCACTGCAATTTTTAATACCTTGTTTATAAAGCTGTAACAGATTTGTTTAGACATCTTTAGAATTGTCAAATGAGTCCACAGATTTTAAGAATAGAAAGAAATCTTCTTTTATTTTTTTCTTTGCAAAAAAGTATATTGGGTTTTCAGTAATAGATATTTCTGGCCAGAAGGTAGGATACAATTTAGGATTCGTATTGGGACTTTGATTTCTTTACAAAATAACTTAATATGCACTATTAACTTTTACTTGAGTGATCCTCAAATTTGTTCAAATAACAACTCCATCTCTTTTTAAATTGTCATCTCAAATATGATATTCTCTCTCTGTGATGTTCAACCTTACACTCTTCTGAAAAAAATATATTCAGTAGGTGTGTGTTCCACTCATTTGAATGATATATTTTTTAAATAAATGTATGAATAAATTAATGAGTTAATAAATTAATATGATGGTAGTATATGGGCTAAAACTCTTCACACTGTTTTCTCTTGACCAAAATAATGAGCAACTTCACAGTCAAATTATGGCAGTATACCATGGGGTTATGTTTTTACTCATGTGTAAACCACTGCATAGTCATGTTTTAAAGTAATGTGATCATTTACATGCTTTGAATGCTTTGAAAAATAAAGCTTACCTTGTTTTTGAAAACAGTTGTTTTCAAAACTGTTTTCAAAACTGTTACAGAATATGAAATGCAGAAGCCTGCTCTGAAATGTAAAAAGTAAGTCTATTCCATAGTGAGTAGGTGTTGGTTTGGAAGAAGGAAGACTTACTCTCCTATATATTCAGAAAATAAAGGAAAAGGAAAAGAAAACAGACTCAGATAGTACAGCTGTGTTAAGTATACATAATTTATCTCTCTATTTTAATTAGCTTTAATGAGACATAATTTACATAAAATAAAGTTCACCAAATATAAGCGTAGAGTTGAATGAGTTTTTACGCATGTAATCACCATCACAATCATTATGTTAAACATTTCCAGCACCTCAAAAGATCCCTCATACCAATTTGCGGTCATTTTCCTACTCTAGCATTCTGCCCTTGACAAACACTGAACTGCTTTCTATCATATCTAGAATTTCATATGAATGGAGCCACTTTGTATGTAGTCTTTTGTGTTTGACTAATTTCATTTAGCATATCAAATTTAAAATCCATCCATGTTGTTTCATGTATTAGTGGTCCATTCTTTATTTTATTGCTGAGTAATATATTCTATTATATGAATAGATAACATAAATCTTTTATACATTCACCAATTGATGGGATGTGAATTCTGTGTGATTTGCAGCTATTATGAATTAAGCTTCTATGAGCGTTCATTTATATATGTCACTCAAACAAATCCATATGTCTTTGTGCGACATATATTTATATTTCTTGGGTAAAGACCTAAGATGTGGGGTTGCTGAGTCATATGGGAAGTATATTTTAATTTTATAAGAAGCTACAAAAATGTTTTTTTCAGAATGGGTATATTATTGTGAATTTGTACTAGAAAAAAATGTGTTTCAGTTGTTCTCCATCTTTGCCAGTATTTGATATTGTCAGATATGTATATGTTTAATTTCAGCAACTATAAAACATTCTAATTTTACCCTTTATAATGGGTATATATAATTACATCTCATTGTAATTTCGATGTATAATTCCCTGGTGGCAATGATGTTCAACATCATATGTCCTTACTTACCATCAACTATTTTTCTTTCTTTTTTTTTTTTTTTTTTTGCAGTATGCGGGCCTCTCACTGTTGTGGCCTCTCCCGTTGCGGAGCACAGCCTCCGGACGCGCAGGCTCAGTGGCCATGGCTCACGGGCCCAGCCGCTCCACGGCATGTGGGATCTTCCCAGACCTGGGCATGAACCCGTGTCCACTGCATCGGCAGGCGGACTCTCAACCACTGCGCCACCAGGGAAGCCCCATCAACTATTTTTCTGATAAAGCTTTTTGTTTCCTTGATTTTCTTTATTAGATTTCTATTCTCTCTTCGATTAATTTCCCCTCTAATATTTATTATTTCATTTATTGTTTAGATTTCGTTTTCTCTTTTTTGCATGTCTTAATTTAAAAGCTTAAAGTATTGATTTGAGATCTTTCTTCTTTTTTAATATACACACTTTATACATTTCACTCTAAGCAATGCTTTAGTTTACATCGCACACATTTTGGTATACTGTTTCTTTATTTTCATTCATTTCAAGGTATTTTTTTGATTTATCTTTTAAGTTCTTTTTCTTCACCCATTGGTTAGTTTGGAGTATTTCTTTAATTTCCACTTATTGTCAGTTTCTCCAAATTTTTTCTTGATATTGATTTCTAATTGCATTCCATTATAGCCCAAGAACATAGTTTGTATTATTTAAATGGACTGAGGTTGATTTTATGGCCTAGCATATAGTCTATCATGGAGAATGTCCTGTGTGAACTTGAGAAAATGTAAAATCTGTTGTTGTGTGGAGTGTTCTATAGATGTCTGTTTGGTCTAGTTGGTTTGTATTATGTTCAGGTCTTCTAACAACTTGTTGATCTTCTGTCTAGTCGTTTTATCTATTATCGAAAGTGTGGTATATTATTTCATATAATTGCTTTTTAAACAGTGAAGAAAAGAGATGAAATATACATTTATAGTGTTTGATATAATTACAGAATCACCTTTACTGATGCTTTTGTTTTGTTAGTGAGGATTTGCGTTATTGTTTGGGGGCACTTGCTTTCAGCCTGAAAAATACCTTTTAATATTTCTTTTAAGGCAGATTTGCTAGCAAAAAAAAAAAAAACTCTGTTCATAATTATCTGGGAAGTTTTATTTTGCCTTCATCTTTAAAAAATAGTTTTGCTGGATATGAGTCCTGGTTGACAATATTTATTCTTTCAACATCAACACACTGCCTTCTGACCTCCATTGTTTCTATTGAGATGTCAGCTCTTAATCTTACTGGAGTCCTTTTGTATGTGGTAAATCATTTTTCTCTTCCTACTTTCAAGATTTTTCTCTTTGTCTTTATATTTCAGCATTTTTATAATGATCTCTTTGTGTGTTAATCTCTTTGTATACATCTGACTTGGAGTTTGTTGACTTTCCTGGGTATTTAGATAAAAATTTTTTTTCAATTTTGACAAATTTTTAGCTATTATTTTTCAAATAGTTCCTCGTTTCTTTCTCTCTCTTCTCCTTTCTTGTACTCCCATTATGCATATGTTGGTATTCTTAAATGTATCTCGCATTTTTCTCAAACTATTTTCTTGACATTTATTTTTCTCTGTTTTTCAGATTCCATAATCTCTACCAGTCTAAATTTGTTTTCCCGTTCTTACGCTGGTTCAAGTCTACTCTTGAGCTCCTCCAGTGGATTTTTATTTTAGTTATTTTACTTTACACCTCCATACTTTCCATTTAGTGCTTTAAAAAATTTTTTTTCTATCTTTTCTTTCATATTCTCTGTTGAAGAAACATTTCATTTTGCCTTCCTTTACTTCTTTAAAGATGGTTTCCTTAAGTAATTTGAACATATTTATAATGGCTGCTTTGGCTTTTTTGTTAAATCTGACATCTGGGTTCTCCCATAGAATTTTTTCCTGAGTATACGTCACATTTTCTTGTTGTTTTGCATGCTTTAAAAGTTTGTGTTGAGGGACTTCCATTGTGGCACAGTGGATAAGAATCCGCTTGCCAATGCAGGGGACACAGGTTCAATCCCTGGTCTGGGAAGATCCCACATGCCACGGAGCAAATAAGCCCGTGGGCCACAACTACTGATCCTGCGCTCTAGAGCCCGCAAGCCACAACTGCTGGGCCCTCGTGCCACAGCTACTGAAGCCCACGTGCCAAGAGCCCATGCTCCGCAACAAGAGAAGCCACCGCAATGAGAAGGCTGCACACCATGACAAAGAGTAGCCCCTGCTCACTGCAACTAGAGAAAGCCTGCACGCAGCAGTGAAGACCCAACACAGCCAAAAATAAATAAAATTAACTCTTTAAAAAAAAAAGTTTGTGTTGAAAACTGGACATTTTAGATAATTTATTCACCAAATCTGGATATGATTTGAATGCTTTCCATTCCAAGGCTTGTTGTTGTTTTTGCTTTATGTTTGTTTAGTCACTAACTGGACCATTTTAGTAACATGTTTCCCCTGAGGTGGAAAACTTATGATGTTGCTCCTTAGAGGGTGCTTCCTGGGGCATGTGTATAATCAGTCTGGGATGACGGTGGGTTTTTTCAAGCCTCTCTTTGATTGTCTCTTTTCCTGATCAATGCAGCTGTCAGACTCCACTAATGACTCTACTGCTCATTTCTTTTCAGCATAGACTAATATCCCATTGTCTGGATAGGCCACTTTTTTATTTATCCTTTCACTACTGAAGGACATCTCAGTTGCCTCCAAGTTAAGGCATTTGTGAATAAAGCTACTATAAACATCTATTTGCAGGTTTTTATGTGGACAAGAGTTTTCAAAACCTTTGGGTAAATACCAGGAACATGAATGACGGATCATATGTTACGGGTAAGTTTAGTGTTGTTAGAAATCACCAAACTGTTTTCCAAAGTGGCTGTACCATTTTACATTCCCACCAGTGTTGTATGAGTGTTTCTGTTGCTCTATATCATCTCCAGCACTTGGTGTTGTAGCATTTTGGATTTTGGCCATTCTAATATGTGTGTAGGGGTGTCTTAATGTTTTAAATTGCATTTCCCTACTGACATGTGATGTGGAGTTCTTTTCATAAGTTTATTTGCCATCTGTATATCTTCTTTGATGAAGTTTCTGTTAAGGTCTTTGGCCCTTTTTTTTTTAAATCAGGTTGTTTGTTTTCCTATTGTTGAGTTTTAAGAGTTCTTTGTATATTTTGGATTGTTATCAAACGTTCTTTATCATATGTCTTTTGAAAGTATTTTCTCCCAGTTTGTGTCATATCTTCTAATTCTCTTGACATTATCTTTCAAAGAGCAGACACTCATTTTTAATTCCAATGAAGTCCAGCCTATGCATTATTGCTCTAATATACGACACCTTTGGTGTTTTATCTAAAAAGTTATCACTACACCCAGGGTCATCTAGGTTTTCTCCTATGTTATCTTCTAAGAATTTTATAGTTTTGCATTCTACATTTAGACCTAAGATCCATTTTGAATTAATTTTTGTGAAGGGTGTAAGGTCTGTGATTTCTTTTTTTTTTTTTGCACATGGATATCAGTTTTTCCAGTACTGTCTTTGAAGAGACAGTCTTTGCTCCACTGTATTACCTTTGCTTCTTTGTCAAAGGTCAACTGACTATATTTATGAGGTCTATTTCTGTGCTCTCTATTTTGTTTCATTGATCTATTTGTGTATTCTTTTGCCAATACTGCACTGCCTTGATTACTGTAGCTTTATAGTAAATCTTGAGGTCAGATAGTGTCAGTCCTCCAACTTTGTTCTCCTTCAACACTGTGTTGGCTATTCTGGGCCTTTTGCCTTCCACATATAAATTTTAGAAAAACTTTATTCGTATCCATAAAATAACTTGCTGTGATTTCGGTTGGGATTTTATTGAATATTGATCATTTATGTAGGTTTTTCATCGATTTATTTTTATCAGGTTGAAGAAGTTCTGTTGTAATTCCTGATTTGCAGAGTTAAATTGTGAATTGGTGTTTTTATTGACCAATATACGTGGTAATTGGCCATATTTTCCTCCTAATTTCTATGCCTGATAATTTTTTGTTTGATATCAAGTATTGTGAATTTTATGTTATTGCCTACAGGATTTTGTTATATTCCTTTAATGAGTATTGGCTTTTGTTCTGACACACAGTCAGCTAACTTTAGATCAATTTGAGGCTTTCAAGTCTTGCTTTGGCCTTTGTTATGGCAGTTCCAGAGAGCCTTTATTTTGGGATATTTTTTAGCCCCACTACTATGGCAATATCATTCTGAAGAATCTAACAGATGCCTCATTTGGAGGTCATTCCACTCTGGCTGCTAGGATCACCAACTCTTGCCAGACTTATGTGAGTTCTGATAATACATGGTCTTTTGCTTTCCAGTGGTTCTTTCTTTGGCCTTGGGTAGTTTCATCTTATGCATGTGTGGAGATCAGTATTCAGCCAAAATTTCAAATCTTAGGAGATCTTTGCCTATGTAATTCCTTCTTTTCTGGTATTGTCACCTGAAAATTCTAATTGTTTCAGTCCCCCCAAACTCTAATCTCTGTATTCTCTACACAGTAAGCTTATCAGACTCTGCATCATCCCTCTCTCTGTAGCCTGAAAATTGTTTCTGAGCTATAAATTGAGAAATCATAAGACTTACCTAAATTTTATTTTTGTTTAGGCTTGCAGCATTTCTTTAAAAAAATTTTTATTTATTTGGTTGCACCGGGTCTTAGTTGTGGCAGGAGGGCTCCTTAGTTGTGTCATGTGGGCTCCTTAGTTATGGCATGGGAACTCTTAGTTGCAGCATGCATGTGGGATCTAGTTCCCTGACCAGGGATAGATCCTGGGCCCCCTGCATTGGGAGTACAGAGTGTTATCCACTTTGCCAGCAGGGAAGTCCCAAGGCTTGCAGCATTTCTGTGACTTTTGTCTAGTATCTAAACATTTGTATGCAATATATTTTCTTTAATTATCTAGCTGCTCATGGCAGTAGGGCAAGCCTATAGCAGGACATTTTTCTTGGGTTTGGCTATGAGCAGATGTGTCCTTCCTATCTAAATCTATATTAGTAAAGAAAAAAATTTACAGTTAAAAATTATGTAGTTGAAAATGTAACCATTTACTTAATTTCTCTAGCTTCAGTATGCATTCTACTTTGCCCAAAGCTGCTTTGTTCTTTATTTAAATTTTCATCTGTAAATTGCTTAAAAAATGTCTTACACACAGTAGATTCTCACTAAACTGAGTCAACCATTGATGAATAAATGATGAATGACTATACCATCTTCCATTGGAATAGGGATATCAGTTGGATATATTACTTACAATATGGATGTATCAGAACACTCTCCTGACACGGAGCTCTTTTTTATTTCCCTGAAATATTAAATTTATTGGCCTATTGGGCTGCAGATGAATACTGAAGCATGAGTATGTGAGACTGCTGCTTAACTTGCTCCCTTCCTTAAAGAAATGCCCATTCAACACAGGAAAAATATTAAACTAATCTCTCCTAGTATGGCCATTTCCCAGGTACTACTATCATAATATAGTGGAGTACTATCATCTGATGACTTGAGTTCTAATCTTAGCATCACCCTTGACTAACATATAACTCGGGAGAGGAAATTTCAACTCCTTGGGTTTAACTTTACATTCATATTAAATGAAGTGATTGGACTAACTAAAGTAACTGCTCACACCTGAGATCTTGTTCAAAGCTATTTAAGACAATATTTCTTTTCTCACTGATTCATTCTCATTAGATGCACTTTCCAAAGAGGGTTGCCTCATATATTTTTTTAATATCTCGCCTTAGTGAGAACATAAAAATAGAAATAACTTAAAGAGAGGAAGTAACACAAATATCAATAGTACAAGATGCAATATAATTTTATTGCATTTGATATGACTTTTCAGAGCTAAGTTAAAGCTAGCAGAAAATTCTTTATCTGGTCATTAGTTCAGTGTTCCATAGAATAAAGTACTTCTAGAGCTATAAAACGGGGCTCTATCATTTGATTCGAGAGGACTGATGTACACCTACTGATATACCACCAAAATATCTCGTAAGCATATTTCCTTTCTCCAGCTCCACTGTGAAGACCCCAGTAATACTCTCCCTTTTGGGTGCTGAATGGATATCAAGTTCTATGCCATATACTTTACAAGTTATACATGTATAATCTTAGCCCCACAATACTTACTGTTAAATCCTCAGCCTTTGGACTCCAGAGCTTGCTTTTTAAATCACTGTTCTCTTACAATCTCCTTTCTGAACTAACTGATATCCCTGGAATACCAATCTACCATGCACAGTGCTGCTAGATCACCAGTTCCCCCACTGACACAAAATTCTTCGAGATTCTCTAGTCTGTACATTAACAGTACAGAAACCTGTCTGATAATAGTGATCCCTGGGTACTTGAAAAAGAGCATGTGTATATATTTGATACATATGTATATATTTGTATATATTACATGATATATATATGTTATACACATACACATACATATATACATGTATATATGTATGTATATATGTTTGGCCTCACCTGCATCTGCAAAATCATAAATTCAAAGAGTAAATACTAGAAATCTGTGTTTTTCAAAATGTTGCAGGTTATTCCAATGATGAGCCAACAATGGTGAGCTGTGGTTTCCAGACTGTCTGAGTTTCCTACTGTCTGTGTTGTATCTACCCAAAATGCTGCCACAAGCTTCACCCCCTAACTCCTAACATGTTCCAATGTCATTGAACAATATTTCTCAAACATATCATCTCCTCTTATGACTCCACAATACTTCTTAAAAATTACACTTGCCTGGAACAACACCTATCTTTTCATTCAATTAGCAGGTTCCTTCTCTAACTTTCAATCAAAATATATGTGCACTTCTAATGGGGAGACTTCTCTCTTCATCCGTATCTGTTTTCAATGTTTCTTCTCCTGTTCTGTCCTGTATGAAAGGATTTGATTTAACAATTATTATCAGGCCTTTGATACCCACTGAGGGAGGTACTGGAAGGAAAATTACATAAGAGAAGGGAATTATTGATTCTGGTGTCTAAGATCTGTCATTCACATGCTTGTGATAGTAATGACTAAACTGGGGCCAATATTTTCTACATTTAGTCTAATAAGTTCAAGTGAACATGCTCACTCCTAAAACAAGACAAAAGTTGCAACAGAATTACAAATAAAATACAACTAATTCCATCAAGTCAAACAGGAAGGAGGAAGGGTCAGAAGAGGACTTGCATGATATCTCATCTCATGCATGATATGATTATCTGCATATGAGAAATTGCACAATACAATTGTACAAACCAATGTAAAACTAACAGGATGAGGAGTAGAAGTGGAAATACAGAAGATGAAAAAATAGATGAGGGATAAAACGAGTAGGCATATGAATTCAAATTCCTGATATATAGGGCTTCCCTGGTGGTGCAATGATTGAGAGTCCGCCTGCCGATGCAGAGGACACGGGTTTGTGCCCCGGTCCGGGAAGATCCCACATGCCGCGGAGCGGCTGGGCCCGTGAGCCATGGCCACTGAGCCTGCGCGTCCGGAGCCTGTGCTCCGCAACGGGAGAGGCCACAACAGTGAGAGGCCCGCGTACAGCAAAAAAAAAAAAAAAAATTCCTGATATATATTAGGTGATTTCAGTTCTCATTAATATTAATCATTAAAATTGTGTAAGAGAGAAACTCTGTTCTCATTTTCAAGAGAAGAAAATTGAGACCCCAAGATATTTTGAGTAATTAATCCATGTTTATATTATGACTTTCTGGCGTAGCCAGGGTTTAAGCCTATATTCATTTATTTATTAAAGTTTTTTTTTTTGATGTGGACCATTTTTAAAGTCTTTATTGAATTTGTTACAGTATTGCTTCTGTTTTATGTTTTGGTTTTTTGAACGCAAGGTATGTGGGAATCTTAGCCCCCCAACCAGGGGTCAAACCCATACCCCCTGAGTTGGAAGATGAAGTCTTAACCACTGGACAGCCAAGGAAGTCCCTCAAGCCTGTTGTTAAATTGTGGTCATTTTTTTTTCTTTTCACCATAACTTTCCCACTCAAAACTCTCAGGTGAAAACTGAATCTTTGAGCATGAGTCAGAAATGAGCAATGAGCAAAATAAATAAGTAATTATTAGAATATATTAGAATGCCATATAGCACAGAATATAGGTGTATCACCATTTTGAAACTGCAAAATACGATCTATTTCTGAAGAGAAAACATTATGGTATAGAGAAGAAAAAACAGATTTGGAGTCAGAAAAACTTGAGTTGGAATTCTGGCTCTGTCCTAATTAGCTGTATAAGATAACCTCTGAGCCTCTGTATGTATACACACATGTGTACGTGTGTGTGTGTGTGTGTGTTTATAGGCATATGTGTATGTGTATATATATGAAGTATAATATTACCAATTTCATCATTTAGTTCTAAATCCTAGAGGAAATAGAAAAATGCTCACAATCATGATTATCTCTGGATAAGAACTTAGGAATGCATTTTTTTTTTTCTGCCAATCATACTAGTTACCTGGTTGGAACTGCTTACCATATACGGACATGAACAGAAAACATGCAGTGTTTAGCTTTTCTTCAAGTATTAATTGGATAGTGGAATTGTTCTATTTTTGTAAAGGTTGTTCATTCTGAGATCACTATGGAGACAGGAAGGACATCTCAGGGTAAGCAGGGATCCCAGACCAACCCTCTCTGATTACCTAGGACACTTCCTGTGGAAGTAGCTGTAGTTGCTTCCATTCTAGCTGGTAGGGAAGGAAGATGTTCTAGCTTGGAAAATCCTCCACTTCTGCTTTCTACTTCCTCTCTAATGTCTTGTCAAGTACTGCTCTATTCCACAGCAGTTCTCAGAGATTACCCGCAAATGAAGGTGTGACGAGTAAAAATAGTTATTTTCCTATGGAAGCCATTTTACCCACAATGTATTGGAATCCCACTGAATGCATTCTTAAAAACAAACAAACAAGCAAAATCATAAAGAACATCAGACTTGAGTCAGAAAAAGTGGGTTCTAGTCCCATTGCTACCACTAGGTTGCATATCTGCATAAATTTTCTTTGAAATACTTATCACATTCCCTAGTTCTTTCCTAGTGTTGAGAAATCAGGGAGGAATAAAACTGAAAGCATCTTTCCTCTTAGAAACCTAACATCTCCATTTTCAGAGAAATGTGACTTAAGAAAAAAAAATCAATAACTCAACCCCTTTCTGAGGGCTCTGTTTTGGCCCTTCAGTTCTTTGCCTCCATGGCATGCTGTGATATTATCTGTCCGCCTGCAAGACACTGAATAAGAGAACTGTCAGTATGACATGTGCTGAAAAGGACTAGCTTAACCCTAAACCAGGGCTTCTCCTTGGTCTATTCAAAAACATTTTACTTTCCCCCAGTGATTTTCTGTTACTATTTCCTTTGTTTGTTCAAATAAACAGAAAAGAACTAGGAAAAATGGGGACAATAGAATAAGATTACAATCAAAACATGGGTATAAGTTCACTGGATAAATAAGAAAGTGATATTCTTACTGTTGGAAAGCCTACATTTGCCAAGTTTCAGTACATGGACCAGGACCTCTGGAATTCAGAAACTGGTTTTATTTATTTATTTATTTATTTTTAACTGTGTTATTTTAAGTTCTGTTTGATATAATAGCCCTAATATCCAAAAGTTCTGGGTTGTATACAGTTCTGCTCATTTAGAATGTTCCCTTCTATTTAAATGTGCAAAAATCCAACATTTTGTGTACATACTTCTGCTTCTTAAAGCATGAAGCAAAACAATAAAAAACCCTCAATCAGACAAATGCAGCTCTTGTTCTAGAAAAATGAGGTTGCCATACTTTATTTTCTTATGTGACTTGCCCTCCTACTTCCAATTACAATCTAAGATGTCAGAATGCAAGATCAGTGTTTGATTTACTTTTGTTCTCCTCATGGAGCCCATTTCTTACTACTCCCCTAAATATTTGTAGTCTGAATTGAACATGGATTTGAAAATAAGCACATGGGCAAAGTCTGTAAAGAATGAATTATTAAATTAGAAACAATAGTAGCCGATTATTTCTCCCCTAATCTGAGCTAGCTTTTTAAAGACAAAGGAATACAACATGAGCCTCTTAAGAACAGTGGGAAAATCTAGTAAATTCTGACTTTTACCTCATTTTCTTGAGTGTCCAACAGAGCCTTTGTGCTGCAGAATGATTATCTTGGAAAGCCAGTTTTGTTTTCTAGATTAGCTGTACCTGGCAGTCTTCATATTGTCCATATCAAAGCTACTTAAAATGCAGTCCTAAGATCACCTGCAAAAGCATTACCTGGGAAGTTAGTTAAATATACAGATTACTAGACTGTAAATACAAATCTTGGGGAGACAGTGTCTGGTTCTTGTAGACAAGCATGAGAAGCCTATTCTACCATCTAGCTCAATATCCTATAAAATCATAAGTAATGTGAGGTTAGCAATGGATTGGAAATAGGTTTTTTAGCTGTGTTCTGAAGTCCATAGATGAGCCTGTACTGTTGATAACAAAATGATGGTGACCTGGTTGACTTGGTTTGCTCTCTTGGAATCTACATGGGCTTCTGGTCTGAGACATGTTTAAGTACCACGCAAACACGCGCCAAAAATATTCATCTTTAGTGCTGGGTGGAGGGCACATCAGAGTTAGGTTTAATTTCCAGATTTGTCACAGTTGGCTGCACAAATTACTTTAACTCCCTGAGTCTCATTTTCCTTACCCATGTGGCCATATTGAATTCCTCTCACAGTTTGAAGAGTACTTACCCCAATATCTGATACCATGGATATGTACAAAAAGTAGTTTACTCTGTTAGACAGATGCCTTAATACTAGGCTGCCAAAATCCTGAGAAGTCTGCATTCTAAATAACTTGGCTCATACCTCCTTTCCAACAAAAAAAACATCGTATTGTGTGTCAATCAGGAGTCAATCACAAGATATGGGAGATGTTGGAACTAGAAAGGCGTCCTTCCAGAGAGTTGACATTGAAGAACACTTATCCATAAATGGTTAGCAATAAACAGGGTATGGGGCCAAATAAATTTTGGAGAATTGCCCATTTTATATCTTTCTTGGAAAGTGATAATGCCTACTTAGCTAGAAAAAAAGTTATGAGAAATATAAAGCAAGGTAAGATATTAATTTTATTTAAATGCAACTTTCCACCAATATACTGGATCATAGAATCTTTCTGTTTTTGATTACAAACATTTCAAAGACAGTATTCCATAGAATACACTTTTGTAAATGCTAATTTCAAAGTCCATGGAGAAAATCTGCCCAATCTACTTTCTCCCAGTTAATCTCAGCCTTTCCTTAAAAGCTAATTAAAAGTCATTTGAGCCATTTCTGAAAGGCAAATAGCAAAGAAATCACTTCCTTTTTTCCCCCCCAGTGTCATGATCTTGGCATCAATTTCTAGTGATAAAACCTCAAGAGCTAAACATCAGCCTTCAAATGAGCTCGTCATATCTGATGACACCTAGTTATTGTTGAAATCACTACCGATATAGTTTTGTTTTTTCTGAACTCCTGCAAGAATGTGAAAGTATCATTTCCAAAACCTAACCTGAACTCTTAAGTCTGTGTTAATTGTTCCTTTCTTTTTTAAAAAAAAAATTATCTTGTGTCCCTCATGACTTTTAAAGAGGGCTCTTTTATTTTTTTAATTTAATTTATTTATTTTTGGCTGCCCTTGTGTCTTCGTTGCTGTGCGTGGGCTTTCTCTAGTTGTGGTGAGTGGGGGCTACTCTTTGTTGCGGTGCACGGGCTTCTCATTGTGGTGGCTTCTCTTGTTGTGGAGCATGGGCTCTAGGCGCGCGGACTTCAGTACTTGTGGCTCGTGGGCTCTAGAGCGCAGGCTTAGTAGTTGTGGTGCAAGGGCTTAGTTGCTCCGCTGCATGTGGGATCTTCCTGGACCAGGGCTCGAACCCGTGTCCCCTGCATTGGCAGGCAGATTCTCAACCACTGCGCCACCAGGGAAGCCCAACTGTTTCTTTCTTGACACAAAAGGTCTGAGGCAGAGGCACCCAGGGAAGAAGGCATTATGAGAACTGTCAGATTAGATTTGTGAAGACAATTAAGCTCAATTCTTTATGGCTGCTTTTTTCTTAGCTTTGAAATATTTCTTTCTGTTGAATCATTTGGATTCCTGGTAGCGTTACTGGGGGGAAAAAAGAGTGATATTTATCAAACAAACAAACAAGAACAAAGTAATAAATCTAGTTCTGTTCTTACTATGTGAATTAAATTGAGGGACTATGAAAGTTTGCAGTTTTGTGTTAGGAGTTTTACAGAAGGTATGTTTAGCATTTCCTTTCCTGAAAATATGTCTATGCAGAGTGCTGTCAAATTTTAATTGTCCCCAGAGGACAGGTTACAGATAATTAAATCAATTCTCTCCAGCAAAGAATACTTTAAAACATTTTTGAGAGCCCTGTCGTTTTGACCTGACCTTTGAGAAAAACACTTAGCGATTGACATAGTTTGTGTTTTTGTTAGAGGTTATTCTTTGGCAGAGATGAATTAGCATCTGCCTTCATAAAGTCTGATAAACGAGACATATTTAGCCATTTGCTTGTCTTCTCATACTGGGTGCTCCTTGGATTGGAGGTCCATTTTATTCTATATCAGTTTCATCAGTGGAGCTATACGAATGAAAGTACATCCTTTACTTCACAGTCTTTAAGAATGACATATTCAGCATAGAAACTAGGTAGAATAAATATTTTTCTCAAAATGCAGCAACTACCCTTATGCTAGTAAGAAACAGGGATGACACTGATGCTATTTCAGAAGCTTTAGCAGTTTCGGCTATGGGAGACTCTCTGAAAGGGCTTGAGATATATGTGGGTTGACTTGCCAATTTTCTTCTTTATCCTTTCATAAAGCACCAATTCTGTGGTCAACACATAGATATAAATTCTTGTAATTGGGAGTTCTAAAGTCTAGAGCACTTTCTTGCCTGTAAATACTGTCCCATATAGGACTTTGTACACATCAGATTCTCAGATGTGTATTAAGTAAGTAAAATGCTTATTAATTAAGCAAAGTAAATGCTTATTAATTAAGTAATGATTATTAGGTAAAGTGCTGTAGGGAAGTGGGTAGACCATTGGGTTTGAAGTTGGAATAATCTGCTCCATCTTTCCCACTATGTTTCTGTGAAGGTAAGTGAATCTACCTAGATATCAGTTATCTTTTCTATAAAAGAAGGTACTTTTATTTAAATTTTGATGAACTGTGTTAAAATTCCTCTGTTCACTTAAACAAAACCTATTGAAATAGGACTTTTTCTTAAAAGTTCATAGGTATTTGTTTAGTCATCGTATATTTGTCAAGTTTGTTTGATGAGCCAGAAAAGATAAATGAGACCATTCTTACCTAAAGAAGCTTACTGTGGGAATATAATTCTATAATTGAACAGTTTATTTTCTGTGGGTTAGGCTTCCCTTCAAAGTATTTCACATATTTTAAAGTTTCTCTGTGGCTGGCATCTCTTATGATGCTACCAGTAATCTTTAAATTTATATATATATATATATATATATTTAATTACAAAGGAGTACATTCTGATTGATAGAAATTAAGCAAATGCAGAATGGCACAAAAAAGATAACACTAATTCCATGATCCCACTATTCAGAAGAAATGAGCTATTTAATTTAGAAAATAGATAGGCATAATACCAATATCAAATGTAACTACACGTTATTGATAAACATTAGTATATATGTATTTCCTCTAAGAAGATAAAACTTAAATATATGAAATACCATATCACTTTCTTTTTTCTGACTAAAAGATAATCAATTGCCTTTTTTCCTGAAAAAATCTTCTTATCATCCAGCTCCATAAGCCCAGCTGATGGTATTAATCATTTCTACATTTCCTTTCAGGGCTTCAATCTGAGGAGTCCAAAGTCATGAGGCTTCTGAGATAATAAAACAATATTGTATCTTAAATTACTCCTCATTTCCCCCAGTGTATAGTGGAAATTGTCATATTACTTCCTCCTAAACTATTTTGTTGACAAAATCCTCCAGCAGCAATAATTGGCTAGATATTTATACTTGAGATTTACTTCAGGTATTAAAGAAAATCTTATTGTAAGCCCTTTTATTAGAAGTTTGTCAAGAATGAGCTCATTCATAGACAATTTTCTGTTCTCCATCCAATCTTTATTTCCAAAATGGAGAAGCAGAATCCTGTTTCAGTGATGAAAATTTTCTTTGCTTAAAATCCATATTATATTTGAATGGGACTTAGTTTACATGTAATATTACATTCAAATTTGAGCAGCTGCATCATTTTGGGGAGAAATAATTCCGAGTGCTTTCATGGCTCAAATTTTAATGTTATATCTAATTTGCCCAGATAAGAGCTCAAATCAGCGTTTTGTGCAGAAATGATATAAACTTTTAAACAACAACGTTTAAAGTTGTTGAAAGTAGAAAAGTCAGGTAAAAAGTTAAAGACAAATTTTTCCCCATTTTTCTTTCTTTCTTTTTAAAATGAGTCCTCAAATTTTTTGAACCATTATTTTTTCAAAAGGAAAAAAATTGTCAAAATCATTCTATTTGTGCCCTTGGTTGTGGATGATAAAAAATGAATTGACAATAGTTCACCAGAAATAATTCCAAATGCTTTAAAATGCTTCCACATTTGTAGAGAGATTTGTGTTCTGTGCAGTATGAACAAAATCAGATTTTGCTTATTATAATTCATAACACCACAGTGAGACTCATAGCACCCAATTCTATCTACCTCTCTTTAGCACTTATACTTAAAGCACCTTCAGTGTCATCTAACCTTGGTACCTCAAAGAAACCAGGTTAATGGAGAATTATGCTGTCTCCACTATTTGGGATAACAATTTTCCTATTCTCAGAGCCATTCCTGTAACTCACCTTTCTAGAATGTGACTCTCCTATAACTATAAACTCCTGATTCTGGAACTGAACTCCCAGATTCCATGGTAGAAATTTCATCCTGCAATTCCATCTACCTACTGGACATCAAAAATTTATGGCTGAAAAATATCTTGAAATATCCATAAATAAAATCACAATTGTTTCCTTCTTTTACCCCACCACTTACTTTTGGTTCTCTCATTGCCTACTTATTTTTTGGTAGATGTTGACTCCCACTTATGTCTCAACATTTGCTACCTGCTAATTTCACAAACTGGAAATCTGAAATTCACCCTAACTCCTCCGTCTCCATAAACACCAATAACCTGCATACAATAAAGGACCATGTCCTGTCCACTCTAAGGATGCCTAAACATCTGTCAACATTTTGCCCAACTTTCATAGTCACAGAAACTGCATTAGATAACAGTTCTTCCCATTCTGTCAAAGACTGTTGCCATGCATCCTGACTGCCTATCCTCCTTTCAGTATTGACCCTTTCAATTGGGTCAATCCTAACACTCTTGTCAAAATGGTCAACCTAAAATGAAGATAAAAACATCCTCCTGCTTTAATCAATTTAATGGCCTCTCGTCCTTGGGCTCAACCCTTGTCAATAGAATTCAGATGCCTACATTATTTCGGATCAGTTGTCTTCTAACGGTTCCTGAGTATGAGATATTGGGGTATTTTGACTCTTAGAGTTGTGCATGTTTAGTGAACATGACAATAACTTTCCCCCTGACAAGACTGGCACCAAAATGGCTTTCCCTTGATTTACCTATTACAGCATCTAACCCTCATATCATATTACCACCATCTTCTGAGTCAACACTTGCTTAAACAAGCAACTGAAACTGTTGATTATGACTTTAAATTTAATCATACACTCATAATTTCTTTTAACTATTTAGTTTTTATATTGTGGTCTCTTCTTAGTCTTCCCTAGTTACTGTCCTAAATCAATTTTCCAATATTTGCTTTAATATTGTTCCACAAATTAAACAAAATATGTATATATGTTTTATACAGATGTATAAATATGTATATATATAGTTAAACCTGCTTTGACAAAAGAACATAAGATATAATACACCAAGGAAAATAAGACTTACAAGAAAAAATATTGATGTGAGAAATATCTTTGACCTTTTCGAATCTCCCATATATAATAATCCTCTCTACCTCTTCAAACCTCTCATGTAGAAGAATTCTTTCTCTCCCTCTTTTTCAATCTCTTTCTTTCTCCCTTTTAATTAGTGCATTCTGTAACCTTCACTGTCAAGAAAGTATCAAATGCCATCTCTAAGGAAATGACTTTCCATCTTTATTTCAGTAATCAAAATCTGGAACTCTAATCAGGAATACAGAGTATCCTTTCCCAGATGCTGACAATAATGCTTTCTTCTCTCACCTCTCTTAATATGTATCTCTCTTATGCCATTCATAATAGTCTGTTGGACTCAGCGGTTCTTATATATTGTTGGTGCAAGAAGTTTTTAGTTTCAGTTAAGATGGAGTATGCACATTTAGCTACTGTTGCTCACTGATTATTAGTAAAAATCATGGAAAGAAATCAAGCAGCTGCTAGAGGATGGTGTGCAGTAAATGAGAGCAGGCAGATAGAGTAGGGAAATTAAAACAAAAATGGCCATATGATGATAAATTACCTGCTTGTGTTTGCTCTTTTTGTGGTTGTTGTTATGTTTTGCTCTGTGCTTTTGTTGTTATATTCTCATTTTTCTCCTGTATCTTCTTGATTAGACTCTCATAACTCCAAGATTTGTACATGGGTATAGACAGAAAAGTTATAAGGAAAAGCAGTGGTTCTCAACAAAGGAATGAGATGGTGGCATAGGAGGTAGCAGGATGAAACTCTTCTGGCTTCTCCGGCACTGTACTCAGCAAACCCTGGTGAAAACCTGAGAGCAACAGAGACAGCGGGGAGGGGAGACGGTGGGTGGTGGCAGCAGGAACAGTTCCACACTCTTTGTTCTTGCTGTTTTGCTTCAACACTGACCCAGTCATGGGAAATGTGCAATACAATGGGGATACTAAATCCTCAGGTTTTTAACCAGAGCAGCAGGAAGGAGGACACTGGGAATTCAGGAGCATGGAGAAGATCACAGACAGAGAGACAAAAGAGATGCTTTGAATATATATGTGTAAGTCTTGGGCTCTTCCTTGAAGTGCCCATGTGCAGAACTGATCAGAATCAACAACGCAAAAATTTGGAAGACTGAACAAATGTGTGGATCACTGCCAACCCCAGTGTGAAACTTGGTTGTTTCACATACTGGACCAACCAAAATTGGCCAGCAAAGGCTTTGAAAACTAAACTGTCACTGGAATCACAATTCAAAGAAAAGTAAGTCAGGACTTGTGATCTGAATCAAACCAGTTTGATTGGTTGCTTTAAAAAAAGTTCTTTAAGAGATTTTTATAGGACCTAAAGTCTCATAATAGCTTTAAATTATGCATTATAATCATGCACGATGAATACAGTCTTCAAATGAATGGAAATATAGAAGATTTGTCAGTGAAGAAGAATCTTTAAAAGTGGAAATTTTAGTACTGAAAAACATAAAAATGTAAATGTTTAAATCACCAGAAAGACTCAATAATAGAGATGACATATGAAAAGATCAGTGGAATTGAAGGTAGATTAGTAGAAATCATAGTTCTAAACAACAGAGAAAAAAGATTGAATCCAAATGAACAGAACTTCAGGGACCTGTGTGACAATATCAAAAGTTTTAACATTTGTGTCATTGCAGACTCAACAGGAAGACACAAGAGATAGGTCGTGGCAAAATATTTGAATTGACAATAGCTGAAAACTTTCCAAATTTGGTAAAGCCCATAAACTTGTAGATCCCAGAAACTCAGCAAACTCCAAGCAGAATGAACTTAAAGTAAACCATGCCAAACACATTACAATCAAACTTCTGAAAACCAAGGATAAAGAGAAAACAATTAAAAGCAGACAGTGAAAAACAATACATTGCACATAGAAGAAAATGGTTCAAATGGCTCCAAATTTCTAATCGAAATCAGTGGTGGCAACAAGAGAGTAGAACAGCATTTCTTAAAGTTCTCAGAGGAGAAAACAAATGGCAACTTAGAATTCTCTATTCAGCAAAACTATCTCTCTGGAATGAAAGTGAAATATATTCTCAGATGAAAGAACCTTAAGACAATTTATCCATAAACATGCTTTAAAAGGATGCAAAGGAGCTTATTCAATGGAAAAGATACTACAAAAGAGGGAAATCTGGAACTTTAGGGATGAATTAAGAGCAACAAAGATGGCAACTATCTGTGTAAGTGTAATAGATTACATTTCGCCTTTTACAATTTTTAAAATACGTATGACTATTGAAAGCAAAAATTATTACATTGTCTGATTTTTTTTCAAATTATGTATATATAACACATATGACAACTACCACATAAATTAGAGAGCCCTATGGGATATTTTACTTCGAGTGACTTTGCAAAGAATCAGCTTTTTATTTTATCTCAGAGTTCAAAAACAGTGTTCTTGGAGAGGAAAACTCAGTATAATTTAGATGCCAGTTCTTCACAAACTGATCTTTAGAGTTAATGCAATCTCCATCAAAATCTCAGAAGGTTTCAATCTTTTTTATCTGTCGTTTAGACTATGATTTCTACTAATCTACTTTCGATTCCACTGATTTGTGTGTGTGTGTGGTACACGGGCCTCTCACTGCTGTGGCCTCTCCTGTTGCGGAGCCCAGGCTCCGGACGCGCAGGCTCAGAGGCCATGGCTCATGGGCCCTGCCGCTCTGTGGCATGTGGGAGCTTCCCGGACCAGGGCACGAACCCGTGTCCCCTGCATCGGCAGGCGGACTCTCAACCACTGCGCCACCAGGGAAGTCCCCCACTGATCTTTTAATATGTCATCTCTATTATTGAGTCTTTTTCGTGATTTAAACATTTACATTATTGTGTTTTTCAGTTCTAAATACCTCAGAAGGTATTTTATAAATATAAACAAGCTGATTCTAAAATTTATTTGGAAAGAGACGTGAAATAGAAGAGCTAAAATAATTTTGAGAAAGAACAACAAAGTTAGAAGACTCAGACTTCTTGATTTTAAGACCTAAAAAAAGCTTCATTAATCAAGGCTATGTGGTGTAGACACATGGAACAATGGAATAGAATAAAGAGTGCAGAAATGGAGACAAATATGGTCAATTAATTTTTGAAAAAGTTGCAAATGCAATTCAATAGAGAAAGCATAGCTTTTTCAACAAATATTGCTGGAATAATCAGACATCCATATGCAAAAAAATGAAGTTTAAACTTTATACTATATATAAAAATTAAGTGAATCATAGATTTAATTAAATGTAAAACATAAACCTATTAAACATTTTAAAAAGAAAACATAGGACGACTCTTTGTGACCTTGAGTTATGCTAAGTGTTCTTATTTATGACAATAAAATAATGATTAATAAAAAATGATTAACTGAACTTTATCAAAATTAAAAACCTTTGCTCTGTAAAAGACCCTGTTATGGACATGAAAAGACAATCTGGAGATTTCACACACACCAAAAAAAAAAAAAAAACAGTTTCAAATCACATACCTAGGGCTTCCCTGGTGGCACAGTGGTTGAGAGTCTGCCTGTCAATGCAGGGGACATGGGTTCGTGCCCCGGTCCGGGAAGATCCCACATGCTGCGGAGCGGCTGGACCCGTGAGCCATGGCCGCTGAGCCTGCGCGTCCGGAGCCTGTGCTCACAACGGGAGAGGCCACAATAGTGAGAGGCCAGCGTACCGCAAAAACAAAACAAAACAAATCACATACCTAACAAAACGCTTTATCCAGGACGCATAAAGAATTCTCCAATCTTGACAGTGAAAAAACAAATAAACCAATTTAAACAGGCAATATATGTGAACAGATACTTCACTGAAGAAGATACTTGAAAGCAACTATACACACGAAAAATATAAATTAGTCATTAAGGAATTTCAAATTAAAGCTGGAAAGATGTACTAATACATACCTATTAGGATGGCTAAAATAAAATTTACAAAGATAACAATATGACAGTACCAAATTCTAACAAGGATATGGAACAGTTGGAACTCTCATCCATTGATGGTAACAATGCAAAATGTTACAGCCACATTGGAAGACAGCCTGGTGGTTGAAGCAAGCATACACCTACCATGAGACCCAGCGATCCCACTCCTATGCATGTACCCTAGAGAAATACCTATATATTCAAACAAAAATCTGTACATGGATAGTTCTAGCAGTATTATCCATAGTCACCCAAATGTGGGAACAACCTAAATTTTCTTTAACATTTGAATAAACAAATTGTGGTATAATGGATTGCTATCCAGCAGTTAAAAAGGAACAAACTATTGATAAACACAACAACACAACTGCATCTCAAAAGCATTATGCTAAGTGAAAGAAACCAAATATTACATATTATCTGATTCTAAATATATTACATTCTAGAAAAGACAAAATTACAGGGATGAAGAATAGGTTTCTTATTGGCTGGGGTTAGGAGTTGTGGGAGTGCTTGAATAGCATGGGACAGTGCAAGAGAAATTTTGGGGGTTGTGGAATTATTCTGTATCTTGTTTGTAGTGATGGCTACACAAATTTATGTGTACATTTATGTGTACAGTTACATACAAAATGATTTTTTAACCAAATGTAAATTTAAACATATTTATTTATATTTATATTATTATATTTCAGGAAAGACCATATGTAAATACATATATGTGTGTATACATACACACAGAGCACAATTTTTAAAAAGTAGTGCAACTTGTTGACATTACTTACCCAGTTCATTTATTTATTAATTTATTCATCCATGCCTCCATTCAACAAATATTTCTTGGTTCCCAACTTTATCACAAACAGAATGACTTTAAACCTCCTACTTTCTCCTTTCCCCTTTTCTTTCTCAAGGGTAAGTTGTTTGAAAGACAGAAATTCCACCTATCAGTGTCCATCAACAGATGAATGGATAAAGAAGATGTGGCACATATATACAATGGAATATTACTCAGCCATAAAAAGAAATGAAATTGAGTTATTTGTAGTGAGGTGGATGGACCTAGAGTCTGTCATACAGAGTGAAGTAAGTCAGAAAGAGAAAAACAAATACTGTATGCTAACACATATATATGGAATCTAAAAAAAAAAAAAAAAAAAACAACCAAGTGGTTCTGAAGAACCTAGCGGCAGGACAGGAATAAAGATGCAGAGATAGAGAATGGATTTAAGGGCACAGGGAGGTGGAAGGGTAAGCTGGGACGAAGTGAGAAATGGCATGGACATATATACATTACCAAATGTAAAATAGATAGCTAGTGGGAAGCAGCCACATAGCACAGGGAGATCAGCTCGGTGCTTTGCGTCCACCTAAAGGGGTGGGATAGGGAGGGTGGGAGGGAGATGCAAGAGGGAGGAGATATGGGGATATATATATCTATAGCTAATTCACTTTGTTATACAGCAGAAACTAACACACCATTGTAAAGCAGTTATACTCCAATAAAGATGTTAAAAAAAAAAAAAGAAGAGGGGTTTTGCTTAAATATGAGGCTACTATTTTCTATCAGTGAATTGAAGGAGAAAAAACAGACAATTGATTATTTTCTTCCTCTCTTCTCTCTCCCTCCCTCCCTCCTTTTTTCTCTGTCTCTCTGTCTCTCACTCGTCTCTTTTTCCCCTTGGTTATTGGGTCCAGAGGCCTCCTGACTTTGAGAAGACCTGCATATTGAATACAGGGCACTACAGCCCTAAGCTCTGGAGACAAATATTTTTTCTCTGTGTTTCAAAAAACTTTTCTTCTCATTTGTGTCAGTCATTTCTAAAATCTGTATCATTAGATACTGAAGTTTGGATTGCAGAGGGGATTATTCTTTTTCTAAAATTGTTCACTGTAATGAAGTACTCACTTCTGTAGTCAATGCCCTTTAAAATGAATAAGATAACTCTGTTATTTTTCCCTATGTACATATTACTCTAGCAAGGTAGAATAATTGAGGTGCCAAATAACAACAAAAAATTCTTAAGTCTTCTGAAGATACCATTTAAGCACATTTTCTTTCTATTTATGAATATGTATATTTCCTCCCACTTGAGTGTAGTACCCAACAAAAACTTTTCCTAGATACAAATTACCTTTATAATTAGCAATTGAATTTGTTAATTAGTTAGAGAGCCATGGTGTAACAAAATCTTAAATTCAATAAATAATTTGTTCTATTCTCAAAGTAGAGTACAGAGACAGGTAGTCCAAAGACAGTTTGGGGAATATGCTGCATGAGTTTCCTCATGGAACCAAGATCCTTCTGACTTTGTTTTTCCTCCTTGCCTTGTGTTTTTCCTCCTTGACTGGATGCTATTTCCAATATGAATTCATAATTCAGTATGGCTGATCCAAATCTCACCATCATGTTCACAGTCCAACCCGAAAGGAGGAAAAGGGCCAAGCTGAGTAGTAACTGTTTTTTAAGCTAAAGTTACAAAAATCTGCTACTGGACATTTTTGTTTGAATCTCCCTCATTGGAGATTACTGATGTAGTATCATCTAGCTGAAAATGAGTCTGTATTTTTGGCAGCTCTGGTCCATGTGAAAACAGTGGCTATACTGCAGTGAAACAGTGCAGACCAAATGTTGGGATGATTGATTCTGTCTCACATTTTGTCATACAGTACTGTTGTCCATGGTTTCCCTTTCAAATATCAGTCATTTTTTAAAGCTGGTAGTAGGATTGCTATTCTTGGCTAATTATCTGGGTGATCATTATGTTTTTTGACACTGTAGATATAATTTTTTGAAACTGATGATAGTCAATGAGAACATTATTTTATTGGGAAAGGGAATGGTCTACAAATGAAACAGAAATGTACAATCGAATTTTCATTTTAAGTTCTATTTGTGCACACACATATATACAAACACACACATATCTTGCAGCTTTTAATGGAAGTTTGTACCAGTGATATAATATGATATAGTACTAAAACATTGTCAAAGATACAAAAGTGGTGGAATCATAATGGTATCTTTTCTGATTCCGAGAATAGAAGGAATATTGTATTTCAGTAAAGATTAGAGACAGTCCTTTTCACTTCATATATTTATCAAGAGGAACATCTACATTTATTTTCAACCTAACTTCACAGTTCAGAAGATGAAAACATGCATAGTCAGTGAAGCAACTCAACAAAGTAGGCTGAAAAGGTCAAATTCCAAAATGTGTTCATGTTTTGGAAGCACCATTTAGACTGAGAAAGACCCAAGTATTCATAACTTCACATTCCCAAATTATAGTTGGTGTTCATTTAAGTGGCAGTAATAAAATATTCTCCAGGAAAACTTTTGTCAAAAATGACATTGTGTCTGGAATAATTGGCTTAAACTAAGAGCTTTAAATATATTGAGTTGTATTTCCTTACTGAATTATAGAGTAATTAGGTAAGAGGACTCTGTCTTCTACTTCTCTGAACCCTGATTTTTCCACTGAAGATAATAAATATTGAGTCATTGATTAATCCATTCCACAAATATTTACTGAGTACCACTTATGTGTTAGGAAATGTGCTAGACATTCTGAATGGTTTTTCTTAAAGAGAATGGCAAAAGTTAATGAATATTCTAGTAAGAGTCATAATACTAAGGTTTTAGTTTTGAGTAGGTTGTGTCTTCACTTTGTGATCTCAAAATGCAGTCTTCACTTTTCTGTTCATCTGCTCTGCTTACTGGAGGAGAAGGGTAACCCAAAAGGATATATTAGATCCATTTGAATGTTAAAATTCTATTGTTAGAATAACATGTATCAAATAATTAGACTCATATATTTCTTGTGCTAATATTTTAATTTATACATTTGTTCTTAGGTCAGGCAAATTTCACTTAGGGTAGTGTTCCCTAGAGGTCATTATCCTTTCAGAAGCATATGTTCATTTAACTCATAAAATACATTTTTATCACAAGGAATCAGAGCACATGCATCTTCCCTCCATAATTTCAAATTGATACAGTGTGTGAGATTAGCATCTTCCCAAAGCTTCTGCCACCCTGTCTTATGAAGGCCAAGTATTTGATACAAAGAAAAGAAGAGTGTCCTCCTGAAGCTACATTATTTATACTTTCATTCATTTGTGTAGGAAGCAATAATATCCTCACAGTGAATCTAAACTGCTTGTCATCACTAGGGCTCTGCTGGTAATCACTTCAATATACTTTGAAGCTATGCAAGGTAGTCCACTAGTAAATTATGTAGACATCTATATTTTTCATTTTCTTTGGACAGTTAATTTATGTTGACTATAAATGTAAATCTTTCACAGATATAACTACTTTTATCCAAGGCTGTGTGGAATATTTACTGCCCCAGTAAAGTCCTGTTTGTCTTTCCTTCTGGCATAGGAGCTGAGCAAGAAGGTTAATAGCCATGCCAACTAATCAGCATGCAATTTGGTCTCTGTCATAAGGTTTGTCAAGCAGGAGGGCCATTCCAGCATATTGGTGTTCCAGGATATGGGAGAATCATGTCCCCTCTTTATAACAATACATTGTGTCAAGGAAGAAAAAAGTGTTTCTAAAGGCTACTTGGAGGAGAGTGCTGTCAAAATGTGAAGGATTCTCTAGTATCTCCATAAGGTCAGACTGTAGTACGTGATGTGGTTGGGAAATTAGATAACAGATGTTAGAGAAAAATAATAGTGAAAGGAAAATGAATGCAACAATACAAGTTGATCTTGGTGGTCCAAGGTATATCTTGATATGCCAAAAGCCATAATAAGAACTTCCAAGCATCAGAATTCAGAAGATGATTTTAGGAGGAAAAGGCATGCCAACAGTCAATTCAAGTGTCCTTTGGACACCCAGAAGCCAACTAGACATTAGTCATGGCTCTCAGAGATCTACACAAACAAGGAAGTTACAGAATGACCAGAAAGTGGGACAAATCAATCATTAAACTCATGATGAGGAGGAGTTGCCTTGGAAACTGTTTCTCCAAATCTTTTGTGATTAAACACAGGGTCCCTGACATAGAAAGGGACTAGGAATATCTGATATTTTTTTCATTGCCTTCCCAGACCTTATTTCAGGAAATCTTAGATCTTGCCACCCTCCATTCATGTAGTTCAATGGGACAGTAGAGCCTCTTATTAAAACAGAATTTCAACCCATATGCTCAGTGAATTGGACTGAAATTAGGAACATAATCCTAGCTGGTATAGTCAGAATTTTTTCATTAGTAAATTTGGAAAACCTGGGTGAAGTTATTTTCTCTCTTTAAGTGGTTAGGTATTTACCATGTAATCTAGAGACTATGCATGGCCCTAAATTGTGCATTATGAAACAAAGAAACAAAAAATGTCAGTCTGACCAGAAAAGAACAAAGCAGTCATGCGGGAAGCAAGGAGGGACAATGGAGAAGGGTCCCTCATGGCATCAGAACCTCTGATTCTGGTTTACTTTGTGACACAAAAGTCTGGATTCTGTGGAACATCATGGTTTCTTATAATATAACTTATACCATTTGTTAACTTAAGAAAAATCTATTAGGTGCAGAAAATGAGTCTTACCTTATACACGTGAGAGAGAGATCCGGGAGGACAAGGATGGATCTCAATTCATCAATTTTGTTGACTGGAGTTAATGTTGGGCTTGCCATTTAACCAAGGAAATGAGAGGGTACATATAGGACCTAAATCTGGTTTGGTGATAAAGAACACTGATTCAAGAAAATTTTGTTCATGGACCACCTGATTCTGGATCTGGGGCTTAATATAAAGGCTTAAGGGTCTAAAAGTCTTTCTCTCTTCAGAACAAAGAAAATAAGATGCCTAGTGGGGGCACAATTCAGCAAATCAATGAGAGAGGGATGCTTAAAAAATGACATATCAAGGGGCTTCCCTGGTGGCGCAGTGGTTGAGAGTCCGCCTGCCGATGCAGGGGACACGGGTTTGTGCCCCGGTGTGGGAAGATCCCACATGCCACGGGGCGGCTGGGCCCGTGAGCCATGGCTGCTGAGCCTGCGCATCCGGAGCCTATGCTCCGCAACGGGAGAGGCCACAACAGTGAGAGGCCCGCGTATCGCAAAAAAAAAAAAAAAAAAAGACATATCAAAAGGAAATAGTATGCAACTTGTATACATATCTGCAATTTTCTAATTATTCTATATATTAAAGGAGAGATAAGTAATACTCAGTGAGTTTATAGAACTTGTTGAGTTCATATAACTTAGCAGATAAAGGTCTCTTTTATTTAATTACCAAGTTATCCATTATCGTCTTACTTATCCAGATAAATAAACCAAGGCTCAAGATATTGAAGCCTTTTCCCGTGGTCAGAAAATTCAAGATTTGATATACCTCTGTGACTACACATTCTATATATAACCCTTCTCCTATACTTTGCCATTTACCATTTACCAGCTGCTATTAATTGTCTTCTATATGTTGGCAGTGTAGCAAATACTGTATCTGTAATATCTAATTGTTGTAACTGTCCTAAGGCTGAGTAGGTATGTGTTGAATGTGAGAGTCAGATTTTAGATTCCAAAGTGTTTAGCTCTAAAGCCTACCACTTTAGGCTACTTTGATTTTATTTATTTATTTATTTTTGATTAGGCTCATTTCCATTTTTGGCTCTTTCCTAGTTGCTAGAAGGAGAAAACCTTCTGTTTTCAAATAACTTAATATGTATATAGGGAGATCACATACTGGACAACTAACTACAAAGCAATTACAATGCTTGAAATCAGCAGCTATAGAATTCACTGTGGAATATATATCAGTACCCTCAGAATGTAGTAGAATAAAGAGTTCTTAGTAAGGTTAGACTTCTTGAAGAGGTTTTTCTTGTTGACCTTAAAATGGAGTGGGGGTTTTATATATATTAGGGATTTTTATTGGTAGCTTCCTTTTGCAATTATTCAAGAGTGAAGGTTCTGGGAAGGTGTCTTCCAGCTGTCTTTTGTTTTATCTCTCCTTCCTTACTTCCAAGTCTCTGCCATCTCTTACCAGGATGCCTCTTGTAGTAGGATAGCTTTTGCTGGTCCATTTGTACTCGGGAAGCAGATTTTGCTGACTACGTCACTTCCATCTGTTCTGGATGATTAAATTTCTCTTACATTCTGACCAGGCCATAAATCCAGCATTATTTCTAGGCAATTGCAAAATTGTTCTGTTCACATCCTTTGTCAAAGAATAAACCAATCAGTAAATTTTACTGGGAAGAGAGACCGTCTCATAAATTTCTTTTACAAACATCATAAACAGTCATGCTAGGAAAGAATCAATTTTAATTCATTATTTTTATTCTATGTCATACTTTAAAAAAAAAAGTTATTTAAAGCTCTGTTCTGGCTGACTTCCATGTTTCATACAGAAATGTTAGAATTGCCGACTCAGCCCAGAGCCTATTAATGCCTTTTATTGTTTCTTTCCTTTACAAATACCATTAAGTGTGAAACATTTAGATTCATTTGTTTTTCCTAAGAGCTGGAAGGCCCAAACCACTTGCCATATTCATGAAACCAAAAAGGCATTAGAAATTGACAGTAAGAGGGAGGTTCAGGAAACATTTCAGTTTAGGGATAAAGTAAAGCCCCCTTTACCATCACATTCCCCCAAATCTCTTTATCTGCCACAACACCTGAATTCTAGATTTGCCTAACACTTTGGGTTCTAGACACTTTTTTTTGTGGTCTAGAGATAAATAGCATTTTTTATCTTTAGACCATATTATTGACATAAAGTCATGTCCACTTTCCATTGGTCCCTGTAACTTGTCTCTGATTGGCCCCTCTACAAACACTTCATACTGGTTTAGTGTTCAGCCAAATGTTGCATAGATACTGTAGAGGAGAAAATTGTATGCATTTAGGATTATAAAAAGATATTAAAATGGGAAGGTTATTCAGAAATAATAGAAAATTCTCTTCACAACCATATGTGATAATTAAGAACACATTAGTTCAGTAGCTCTATTATTGCCTAAGTGGAACAAATATATTTCATTTTTATAACTCCATAGAGATTTAAATGGGCATTTTATCTGTTTCAGTTTCTAGGAGGGAAATGTCTTTAATCTTCTCTACTATGTAACAAATGATGTCTCAGTTTACTTTGCTCATCTGAGAAGGAAAAATAATTTATCTCAAACTCAATGTTTAGCTTTTTAGTAAATGTTCAAAGTTGAATCTATGAGTATATTAGAAATGCATTCACATTGTCATTGTGGATGTTCATTATTATTGGGTTGGGTTGTAGCTGAGAACCGAGGAAAAGAAATGTCCCATTTACTCAGAAATGGCCTCTGCGAATTACTGAATCTCTAAGAAACTTTTCTAGATAATCAGGCTTCCTCTTGTCCTGTGTCTTGGAGTCAAAACTGAATTGAGTTTTGAAAGAAAGAGTAGAGGTGACCAAGTGTCAGAACCCACAGACTTTATTTATTTATTTATTAACATCTCTATTGGAGTACAATTGCTTTACAATGCTGTGTTAGTTTCTGCCATATAACAAAGGGAATCAGCTATACATATACATATATCCCCATATGTCCTCCCTCTCACATCTCCCTCCCTCCCACACTCCCTATCCCACCCCTCTAGGTGGACACAAAGCCCCTAGGTTCTTCAGAACCACTTGGGGGTTTTTTTTTTGTTTTTTTTTTTTAGATTCCATATATATGTGTTAGCATACAGTATTTGTTTTTCTCTTTCTGACTTACTTCACTCTGTATGACAGTCTCTAGGTCCATCCACCTCACTACAAATAACTCAATTTCATTTCTTTTTATGGCTGAGAAATAGTCCATTGTATATATGTGCCACATCTTCTTTATCCATTCATCTGTTGATGGACACTTAGGTTGCTTCCTTGTCCTGGCTATTGTAACTAGTGCTGCAATGAACATTGTGGTACATGACACTTTTTGAATTATGGTTCTCTCAGGGTATATGCCCAGTAGTGGGATTGTTGAGTCATATGGTAGTTCTATTTTTAGTTTTTTAAGGAACCTCCATACTGCTCTCCATAGTGGCTGTATCAATTTATATTCCCACCAACAGTGCAAGAGGGTTCCCTTTTCTCCACACCCTCTCCAGCATTTATTGTTTGTAGATTTTTTGGTGATGGCCATTCTGACCTGTGTGAGGTGATAACTCATTGTAGTTTTGATTTGCATTTCTCTAATGATTAGAGATGTTGAGCATCCTTTCATGCAATCTGTATATCTTCTTGGAGAAATGTCTATTTAGGTCTTCTGCCCATTTTTGGATTGGGTTGCTTCTTTTTTTGATATTGACCTGCATGTGCTGCTTGTAAATTCTGAAGATTAATCCTTTGTCAGTTGCTTCATTTGCCAATATTTTCTCCCATTCTGAGGGTTGTCTTTTCGTCTTATTGATGGTTTCCTTTGCTGTGCAAAAGCTTTGAAATTTCATTAGGTCCCATTTGTTTATTTTTGTTTTTATTTCCATTTCTCTAGCAGGTGGGTCAAAAAGGATCTTGCTGTGATTTATGTCATAGAGTGTTCTGCCTATGTTTTCCTCTAAGAGTTTTATAGTATCTGGCCTTACATTTAGGTCTTTAATCCATACTGAGTTTATTTTTGTGTATGGTGTTAGTGAGTGTTCTAATTTCATTCTTTTACATGAAGCTGTCCAGTTTTTCCAGCACCACTTATTGAAGAGGCTGTCTTTTCTCCATTGTGTATTCTTGCCTTCTTTATCAAAGATAAGGTGACCATATGTGTGTGGGTTTATCTCTGGGCTTTCTATCCTGCTCCATTGATCTGTATTTCTGTTTTTGTGCCAGTACCATAATGTCTTGATTACTGTAACTTTGTGGTATAGTTTGAAGTCAGGGAGCCTGATTCCTCCAGCTCTGTTTTTCTTTCTCAAGATTGTTTTGACTATTCGGGGTTTTTGTATTTCCATACAAATTGTGCAATATTTTGTTCTAGTTCTGTGAAAAATGCCATTGGTAGTTTGATAGGGATTGCATTGAATCTCTAGATTGCTTTGGGTAGTATAGTCATTTTCACAATGTTGCTTCTTCCAATCCAAGAACATGGTTTATCTCTCCATCTGTTTGTATCTGCTTTAATTTCTTTCATCAGTGTCTTATAGTTTTCTGCATACAGGTATTTTGTCTCCTTATGTAGGTTTATTCCTAAGTATTTTATTCTTTTTGTTGCAGTGGTAAATAGGAGTGTTTCCTTAATTTCTCTTTCACATTTTTCATCATTAGTGTATAGGAATGCAAGAGATTTCTGAGCATTAATTTTGCATCCTGCTACTTTACCATATTCATTGATTAGCTTTAGTAGTTTTCTGGTAGCATCCTTAGGATTCTCTGTGTATAGTATCATGTCATCTGCAAACAGTGACAGTTTTACTTCTTCTTTTCCAATTTGGATTCCTTTTATTTCTTTTTCGTATCTGATTGCTGTGGCTAAAACTTCCAAAACTAGGTTGAATAATAGTGGTGAGAGTGGGCAACCTTGTCTTGTTCCTGATCTTGTGGAAATGGTTTCAGTTTTTCACCATTGAGAAAGATGTTGGCTGTGGGTTTGTCATATATGGCCTTTATTACGTTGAGGTAAGTTCCCTCTATGCCTACTTTCTGCAGGGTTTTTATCATAAATGGGTGTTGAATTTTGTCGAAAGCTTTTTCTGCATCTATTGAGATGATCATATGGTTTTTCTCCTTCAATTTGTTAATATGGTTTATCACATTGATTGATTTGTGTATACTGAAGAATCCTTGCATTCCTGGGATAAACCCCACTTGATCATGGTGTATGATCCTTTTAATGTTTTGTTGGATTCTGTTTGCTAGCATTTTGTTGAATATTTTTGCATCTGTGTTCATCAGTGATATTGGCCTGTAGTTTTCTTTTTTTGTGGTATCTTTGTCTGGTTTTGGTATCATGGTGATGGTGGCCTTGTAGAATGAGTTTGGGAGTGTTCCTCCCTCTGCTATATTTTGGAACAGTTTGAGAAGGATAGGTGGTAGCTCTTCTCTAAATGTTTGATAGAATTCGCCTGTGAAGCCATCTGGTCCTGGGCTTTTGTTTGTTGGAAGATTTTTAATCACAGTTTCAATTTCATTACTTGTGATTGGTCTGTTTATATTTTGTATTTCTTCCTGGTTCAGTCTTGGAAGGTTGTGTTTTTATAAGAATTTGTCCATTTCTTCCAGATTGTCCATTTTATTGGCATATACTTGCTGGTAGTAACCTCTCATGATCCTTTGTATTTCTGCAGTGTCAGTTGTTACGTCTCCTTTTTCATTTCTAAATCTATTGATTTGAGTCTTCTCCCTTTTTTTCTTGATGAGTCTGGCTAATGGTTTATCAATTCTATTTATCTTCTCAAAGAACTAGCTTTTAGTTTTATTGATCTTTGCTCTCATTTCCTTAATTTATTTTTACTTCTGATCTTATCTTTATGATTTCTTTCCTTCTGCTAACTTTGGGGGGTTTTTTTTCTTCTTTCTCTAATTGCTTTAGGTGTAAGGTTAGGTTGTTTATTTGAGAAGTACCTTGTTTCTTAAGGTAGGATTGTATTGCTCTAAACTTCCCTCTTAAAACTGCTTTTGCTGCATCCCATAAGTTTTGGGTCATTGTGTTTTCATTCCCATTTATTTCTAGGTATTTTTTGATTTCCTCTTTGATTTCTTCAGTGATCTCTTGGTTATTTAGTAGCGTATTGTTTAGCCTCCATGTGGTTGCATTTTTTACAGATTTTTTCCTGTATTTGATATCTAGTCTCATAGCGTGTGATCAGAAAAGATACTTGATATGATTTCAATATTCTTAAATTTACCAAGGTTTGATTTGTGACACAAGATATGATCTTTCCTGGAGACTGTTCCACGAGCACTTGAGAAGAAAGTATAATCTGCTGTTTTTGGATGGAATGTCCTATAAATATCAATTAAGCCCATCTTGTTTAATATATCATTTAAAGCTTGTGTTTCCTTATTTATTTTCATGTTGGTTGATCTGTTCATTGGTGAAAGTGGGCTCTTAAATCCCCTACTGTGATTGTGTTACTGTCTATTTCCCCTTTTATGCCTGTTAGCATTTACCTTATGTATTGAGTTGCTCCTATGTTGGGTGCATAAATATTTACAATTGTTATATCTTCTTCTTCATTCGATCACTTGATCATTATGTAGTGTCCTTCTTTGTCTCTTCTAACAGTCTTTATTTTAAAGTCTATTTTATCTGATATGAGAACTGCTACTCCAGCTTTCTTTTGATTTCCATTTGCATGGAATATCTTTTTCCATCCCCTCACTTTCAGGCTGTATGTGTTCCTAGGTCTGAAGTGGGTCTCTTGTAGACAGCATATATATTGGTCATTTTTTTAATCCATTCAGCCAGTCTATGTCTTTTGGTTGGAGCATTTAATCCATTTACAATTAAGGTACTTATTTGTATGTATGTTCCTATTACCATTTTCTTAATTGTTTTGGGTTTGTTATTGTAAGTCTTTTCCTTCTCCTGTGTTTCCTGCCTGGAGAAGTTCTTTTAGCATTTGTTGTAGAGCTGGTTTGGTGGTGCTGAATTCTCTTAGCTTTCGCTTGTCTGTAAAGTTTTTAATTTCTCTGTAGAATCTGAATGAGATCCTTGCTGGGTAGTGTAATTTGGTTGTAGGTTTTTCCTTTTCATCACTTTAAATATGTCCTGCCACTCCCTTCTGGCTTGCAGAGTTTCTGCTGAAAGATCAGCTGTTAACCTTATGGGGATTCCCTTGTATGTTAGTTGTTGCTTTTCCCTTGCTGATTTTAATATTTTTTCTTTGTATTTAATTTTTGATAGTTTGATTAATATATGTCTTGGCGTGTTTTTCCTTGGATTTATCCTGTATGGGACTCTCTGCACTTCCTGAACTTGATTGACTATTTCCTTACCCATATTAGGGAGGTATTCAACTATAATCTCTTCAAATATTTCCTCAGTCCCTTTTTTTTTTCTCTTTTTTTTCTGGGACTCCTATAATTTGAATGTTGGTGTGTTTAATGTTGTCCCAGAGGTCTCCGTGATTGTCCTCAATTCTTTTCATTCTCTTTTCTTTATTCTGCTCTGCAGTAGTTATTTCCACTCTTTTATCTTCCAGGTCACTTATCCATTCTTCTGCCTCAGTTATTCTGCTATTGATTCCTTCTAGAGAATTTAATTTCATTTATTGTGCTGTTCATCTTTGTTTGTTTGCTCTTTAGTTCTTCTAGGTCCTTGTTAAACATTTCTTGTATTTTCCCTATTCTATTTCCAAGATTTTGGATCATCTTTACTACCATTACTGTGAATTCTTTTTCAGGTAGACTGCCTATTTCCTCTTCATTTGTTTTGTGTGGTGAGTTTTTACCTTGCTCCTTCATCTGCTGTGTTTCTCTGTCTTCTCATTTTGCTTAACTTACTGTGTTTGGGGTCTCCTTATCACAGTCTGCAGGTTTGTAGTTCCCATTGTTTTTTGTGTCTGCCCCCATTGAGTAAGGTTGATTCAGTGGCTTGTGTAGGTTTCCTGGTGGAGGGTACTGGTGCCCGTGTTCTGGTGGATGAGGCTGGATCTTGTCTTTCTGGTGGGCAGGACAGCATCTGGTGGTGTGTTTTGGATGCCTGTGACCTTATTATGATTTTAGGCAGCCTCTCTGCTAGTGGGTGGGGTTGTGTTCCTGTCTTGCTAGTTGTTTGGCATAGGGTGTCCAGCACTGTAACTTGCTGGTCATTGAGTGGAGCTGGGTCTTAGCATTGAGATGGAGATCTCTGAGAGAGCTTTCGCCATTTGATATTACATGGGGTTGGGAGTTCTCTGGTGAACCAATGTCCTGAAGTCGGCTCTCCCACCTCAGAGGCACAGGCCTGCCACCCGGCCGGAGCACCAAGACCCTGTCAGCCACACAGCTCAGAAGATAACAGGGAGAAGAAAGGAAGGAAGGAGGGGAGGGAGGGAGGGAGGAAGGAAGGAAGGAAGAAAAAATAAAATAAAGTTATTAAAATAGAAAAAAAAATCTTAAAAATAAAAAAATTAAAAAGTAATTTAAAAAGAGAAAGAAAGAAGAGCGCAACCAAACCAAAGAAAAAATCCACCAATGATAACAAGCACTAAAAACTATATTAAAAAACAAACAAACAAACAAAAAACGGACAGTCAGAACCCCAGGACAAATGGCAAAAGCAAAGCTATACAAACAAAATCACACAAAGAAGCATATACATACACACTCACAAAAAGTGAAAAAGGAAAAAAATATATATATATAACAAAAAAGGAAGAGAGCAACCAATCAATAAACAAATCTACCAATGATAATAAACTCTAAATACTAAACTAAGATAAACATAAAATCAGAAACAAATTAGATGCAGAAAGCAAACCCCACATCTACAGTTGCTCCCAAAGTCCACTGCCTCAATTTGGGATGATTCATTGTCTATTCAGGTATTCCACAAATGCAGGGTACATCAAGCTGACTGAGGAGATTTAATCTGCTGCTCCTGAGGCTTCATGGAGAAATTTCCCTTTCTCTTCTTTGTTCGCCCAGCTCCTGTGGTTCAGCTTTGGATTTGGCCCTGCCTATGTGTGTAGGTCACCTGAGGGCATCTGTTCCCTGCCCAGGATGGGGTTAAAGTAGCAGCTGATTAGGCGACTTTGGATCACTCAGGCCAGGGCCGGGGTGGGGGGGTGAGGGGAGTACGGAATGCGGGGCGAGCCTTCAGCGGCAGAGGCCGGTGTGATGTTGCAATAGCCTGAGGCACGCCATGTGTTCTCTCGTGGAAGTTGTCCCTGGATCACGGGACCCTGGCAGTGGCGGGCTGCACAGGCTCCCGGGAGGAGAGGTGTGGATAGTGACCTGTGCTCGCACACAGGCTTCTTGTTGGCGGCAGCAGCAGCCTTAGCGTCTCATGCCCGTCTCTGGGGTCCGTTCTGATAGCCGCAGCTCGACGCAGCTAGAACCCATCTCTGGAGCTCGTTTAGGCGGTGCTCTGAATCCCCCCTCCTCACGCACCGTGAAACAAAGAGGCAAGGAAAAGTCTCTTGCCTCTTTGGCAGTTCCAGACTTTTTCCCGGACACACTCTCGACTGTGACACACTGACCCCCTTCAGGCTGTGTTCACACAGTCAACCCCAGTCCTCTCCCTGGGATATGACCTCCAAAGCCCGAGCCTCAGCTCCCAGCCCCCACCCGTCCCAGCGGGTGGACATGCCTCTCGGGCTGGTGAGTGCTGGTCGGCACTGATCCTCTGTGTGGGAATCTCTCCGCTTTGCCCTCCGCACCCCTGTGGCTGTGCTCTCCTCCATGGCTCCGAAGGTTCCCCCCTCTGCTACCCGTGGTCTCCGCCCACGAAGGGGCTTCCTAATGTGTGGAAACCTTTCCTCCTTCACAGCTCCCTCACCGAGGTGCAGGTCCCATCCCTATTTTTTGTCTGTTTTTTTCTTTTTTCATTTGCCCTACCCAGGTACGTGGGGAGTTTCTTGCCTTTTGGGAGGTCTGAGGGCTTCTGCCAGCGTTCAGTAGGTGTTCTGTAGGAGTTGTCCCACGTGTAGATGTAGATTTGATGTACTTGTGGGGAGGAAGGTGATCTCCACATCTTACTCCTCTGCCATCTTGAAGGCGCCCCCCATCAGACTTTATATCATTGATATTATTGACAACATGTATGAATTTAAAATATGTATTTTTAACATTGCAGACTACTGAGGAAAATTAAGGAAAATTGTTTATTTTTTACACTAGAAATAATGTACTTTAAGCTGAGGAAATTCTACATTATAAAATGGTATAGTTTGTTGTAGGAAAAAAATAAGAGTAGTGGATAGGGCTCTTGGTTTTCGTATACTTCCATATTACAGATGAGAAAATCTAAGTTCACAGAGACCAAGCAAAATTTCTAAGGCCATAAAGGAAGTTGATTACAGAATGATTACCAAAAACCGAGGTTTCTGAGTCCAGGTCAGTTACTTACCCAATATGGCTTTGGATGCATTTGGTCATTTTTTTCCAAAACACTGGTTTGTTTAATGGGGCAAAAATGAATCGTTGTTAGGCCAAGGGAGCCACTCAAATTTGAGAGATTTATACAATGTTATGAGGGTATAAATTCCAAGTCTATATAGGGTAAATGTGGAAACTGAAGGCTATAGAAGTAATTCGGCCATAGTCACTCAGGAAGATAAGGACTGATGTAGAGGCAGAAACAAGTTCTGCTTCCTGACCTATTTTCCTTCAGAGGAAGCTTGATGGCATCCCTTCTGAGAGGAAAATCAAATGATACTATGTTTTCAGGTAAACAGATTTTGATCCACAAAATTCATAATTGTCTGTAATCTGGTCTCTATTTTGCTTTGCTTGTGTTTATTTTTATTTGTTTTTCATCCCTGCCATTAAGTTGGCTTATTCTTTTAAAATTTATGTTAAATAAAATTTAATATAAATTAAATAAGTTCCTTCCATGTGATGGGAATTATGCTGGCTATTTTCATATATCTTTTCTATCAATTCCTCATAGTAACATTGAATTTATTCGCATTAGTCCCAATTAATAAGAACAATTATTGAAGCTATGGCTTATATAGGCCACATTCAGAGCAGTTGGAATTCTAAAAAAAAATGTGGTCTGATGATTGAAAAGTGATTTAAGGGTCTTTACTTACAGTTTTAAAATGTTTGGGAAATCTCCCTTTATGCATTTATCCTGGAGACACCTTAGTAATGCACTGTAATTCTATGATTTGTTTCTATTTAAAGTTCAGAATAAGTTTTGAAGATTTCTTAGATTGTTAAATTGTGACCTGCAAGAAATATTAAAATAATCAGTTTCAAATACAATTTCACAAACAATAAATTTAGCTAAGGGAAAAACACCTATAAATATTTAAACTTGAAAGATGTCTTGTTACTGGTAATGGAATATTATGTGAGGTTTTATCTACTCCATAGCTCAAGTTGGCTTTAGCAGATGTTGTATAAGCCTGTTAGGGACATAATCTCTCTAATCATTTCATTTTTCAGGAAGACTCCAGATGCTTGACTGTAACTGTACTCATGTTCTCAAAAGATGTGTCTTATCTCTGTAGAAACATAGACAATAAATTAAAAGAAGTGATTTTTGATACTATATTTAATGTAGTAACTGTACATGTTGAACATTCTTGACAAAGGAATTGTGAATAATGAATTTATTCAGGCTTTCTAGAAATTTTATGAGTGTCTGGCCCCACCCTGTGATAAGCAGTAGTGATAGAAGGATGAATGAAGCAAAAACCCATCCTTCAAGGAACTTGCAAACTATTAAGGTAGACACACTTTGAAAAGATGATTTATAACACATTGAGATAAGAGATAAATGAAACTATATAATACCAAAGGAGGAAACAATATTTGCAATAGTGATCACAACAATATATTTTAACATTTATTGAGCTAGTAATATATGCCAGAGTTTTAAATGTTTTCTTTGACTTATCTCATTTATTCCAATTTGAAATCCTGTGATGGGTACTTTACCTAAATAATCTTTTTTAATCCACAATTTTTAAAAATAAATTTTTTTATTTTATTTTATTTTTGGCTGCATTGGGTTTTCGTTGCTGCGCTTGGGCTTTCTCTAGGTGCGTCGAGCGGGAGCTGCTCTTCATGTGGTGCACAGGCTTCTCACTGTGGTGGCTTCTCTTGTTGTGGAGCACGGGCTCTAGGCATGCGGGCTTCAGTAGTTGTGGCTCGCGGGCTCTACAGCGCTGGTTCAATAGTTGTGGCGCAAGGGTTCAGTTGCTCCGTGGCATGTGGGATCTTCTTGGACCAGGGCTCGAACCCATGTCCCCTGCATTGGCAGGCTGATTCTTAACCACTGCACCACCAGGGAAGCCCCTTAATCCACAAATATTTACTGCACTTGTACAATAATTAATCTTATTTTACACATGAAGGCAGAAAGGTTTAGAGGGATTGAGTTGTCTAAGTTCACAAGGTAGATCACACAGTGAAACAGGGTAATTTGATGGGAGTTTAATAAAGGAGTTATCTATAAAGTATGGGTAAATTTAGGAGAACAAGGGATAGTAGTGTACCACTGGGTTACCTAGAGTAGGGAGTATGCAGTTTTGCCACCCACCTGTATATAGGGTCAGGAGTGGAAGGAGTTAAAGGAACCTGGAGAGGTATAACTGGATAAAGAGATCTATATGATAAAAGCTGTTGCATTTGGTAGGGGTACCATAGTACCCGGAGGAAAGGAACCAGGGGTATAAACATCCCAACATCTCTCTTCCTTGGCCTAAGAACTACTGTTGGTGCCTCCATGGCTAAAACCACCTGCAAGCCAGAGGTCAAGGGATAATTATGTAGTCCTAAGAAGGGCAGAGATTGGCTGGGAGTATATATGAGGCAGGGTAATTGGTACATAACCAGCAGAGTGGAGAAGAGCACACATTCAGAGGAAGGTAAGGTGTTCGACAGACTGAGGGTGAGGCTAAGCTGAAAGAGATGGGGCTGATGAAGAACTCTCTTCCATCACTTTTACATTCCTCCATAGCACCTTCATACTCATATATTTAGCAAAATGTTTCTTTTCAAAGTTATATACACAAAAGTCATATGGGACAAATATGATAAAACATGAGTAAAGAAAGTTGACAAAGGGGAATATTGGGAAAATTTTGTCAGATAATCAGTGGCATTCACACCACTTCCATTTATTCATGGATATATATTGAATATCCACTATGAGTGTGGCATTGCTCAAAAGGCTATTTATTTCTTCAGAGAGCTGTGAGTGCAGATAAAATGGACAGGTAAATCAATGATTACAGTACCTCATGAGAAGCGTATGTAAAACACACACACACAAGATGCTATGGGAAGAAGAGAAGGACTTAATATTTTACAAATATCGTTTCACATAATCCTCACCACTATCTATAAAGGTGCTATTTTTATTGACATTTTACAAATGAGTTAAATGAAACTGAGATCAGTTAAGTAACTTACCTAAGATCTGACAGCAAATAAATGCTACAATCATATCTGGTTCCAAAGTCCATGTTCAAATTCCTATTATAAAAATACTTCCCTTTGTGTCAGGCAACAAAGATAGATAATTTGGCAGTACCCAGAAAGTGGGGGTAAACTATGGTTGTGGATAGAGACAATGTCATAAGTTTTAAGCAGGTCATAATATTTTCCTTATGATGTAGTTGACTGTGTTCCAATCCTGTGGTCAGTTATTCATATTTTTTGAAAAATAAGCAAGGTATTATGTCCAATCTAATTCAGGTTTCACTAAAGATATAGGTGCATGTGTTCCATCCTGCTCATATGGTTTCATAGCCCACTGCCTTTCTGCTATGCTCAGTCCTCATATTAGAAGTTATTTATGTTCCTGGCACATCATATATTATCCACTATGACAGCACTAATGTGCATAACCCTCTTTCGGCTCACTACACATTCATCTGTCATCTAGGACTCTCCATTTCTCCTAAAAAGACTAGTGAATGTAACTCTTAAGGATGATTTTCTGCCATCAAATATGAATGTGTATTCCATAGTTAAGTATTATGGGAAGTATTAAACCCACATTATGAAATAGAGTAAATAAAGCTTGGAAAATTGTTAATCTTTGGTTTGTCTCTCCATTCAATCATGACATCATATTCATGCTATTTTAGTCTTTGAAACCTTTTAAAATATAACTATAGGAAACTGCTATCATGTAGTTAAGAAAGACTCTGATAACACATTTGCCTTAATGCTACTTGACTTTTATTTTAATATTACAAAGCATTATATAAGTAACTGCAGTAGAAAGAGATACAGTAGAAAAATATTAGACATTGGAAGAAATAAAGAAATAAAGTAAATTTTATTTAGTACCTACTATGTGCCAGACAATACTGTTGTCATAAAATTATAGATTAGAAATGATTCAGAATTTTAAAAATGCTCCTATTATTTGTTGTTTTCTTCTGCATTTCTTAAATGGTTAATCCAGTTCCTTTTTCACCATGCCAAATGGATAAGTCCTCAGAAAAGGATGGATGATTTCAAAGAGAATATGAAGGTTTTTTTCTTGGAATGTGCATCTCTGTTTAATGTAGAATTTCTTATCATATTTCCTAGCATTGCTCATATTTTCACATTTGAGAATTCTCCAAGGTCATAGTACTTTGACTGCTTTTTTTTCTGTCTTCTATTATCTATGTCCTAAATATCCAGTGTGAATTTCTTCATCAAATATTACTGATTTTTTTTTAGAAATATTACCACATAATGTCAAGCGCAGCACTTTTACTGATTGGCGTTTTTTTCCCCATTGGTTAGATTCTTATTTTAAATGTGTTCTATTCTTTATTAGAATTTGAACTCTGTGCTTCTGATTTTATCCCCTGATAATGGGAATAAAAAGACCTGAATCACTCCACAGTGTTGGTAATTAATCCCACCTGTTTTCAACACCAAGTTCCACATAGAATATTTATCACCTTGGTGATTTCAGTTATACTTCTCTAATTTGTTACCATTAATTAAAGTTTTAGTAATAGTGATGAGTTATTGACTTCTGAGCTCAAGGAAACAGCATAATATAGATGGAAGTATGGATGAATAAAATCACAGAAAGCTTTGTAGAAAAGTGTAATTAGAAAGAAGCAAAAACAAGAAAGAAAAAAATGAATTAAGAAACACTTATTGCTCCACTGCCATTTCTGAGTTATTGTATAGATATGGCAAAACTTGATCAAAGTGTTAGAATTTAATTCAAATTCTAAGTGAGCAAATAAATGACTTTTCTAATTAATTGTTCCCTCTCTTATAAGCGCTTAAGTTTTGGAGAGGAGGTGGAAAATAGAAGACTTCCTTGGGAAGTGGTCAGGATACTGAAGTAAATTATAAAATTTTAATGTAGAAAAACCTCTAAAACACATTATTATAAAATTAATTATAACAACAATAAAAATAAACAACTAAGTCTGTGTTACATACACATATTTATTGTGAGGTCCCTATGATAGCTAGTTTTTCTTCATTCTCCACTCTACCCACAATTCTACTGGAGGTGCAAAATAATTATAACTCATAGGTCATGCCCTCAAATAATTATTTTTTACGTGGAGGTCAAGGCTTAAACAGAAGCCAAGTGAATTACCGATAATGTGATCAGCATCAAATGTCATAGAGTTCAAAGGAGCGAGATCATTGTGAAGTTACATGGTCACAGGAAAATTCCTGGGGGATTGGTGTTCTGAGGATGTGCAGAGTTTAATAACAACTCTAACAGTGACAACAGATATATATTGAGCATTCCTTTATGTGTTAGACAATATTTATTATATAAATTTTATTGATGAGGATATTGAGTCATAGAAAAAATAACTGGCTCAGAGAGAGTGAGATGAGAGTTATTTTATTCAGGGAAAACAATGAAGAAAGTGGTGTGCAGGTGATGTTCTTAGTGTGCATCATTTTTTTCATAGTTACTCTCCACCATCTGGAGCAAAAACTTGATGTTGGGAGTCATGGAATCTAAGTTTAGAGATGCACTGATGAGGACTTTGATAGATAGGCAAGGGATTAAAATGTAATCTGGAATCAATACTTTAGAACAATTAATACAACCATGAGTTGGCAGAGTTTGAGTGGTCGGTGACTGATTCATTAGAAAGCTGATTCTGTTAAGTACCTAATTTTAAATCATGGCATTGAGGACTGATAGGAAATCATAGGGCAGTCAGGAAGACTTGGAAGAAACACACTCATTGAAAATGCAAACAGAGGAATAAAAACGTATACAGGATAATGACGCAGACAAGAGTGAGAAGAAGAACACTGGCTGAACATCTATTATGAGCCAACAACTGTAATTATTAATTAAGTTGTAACTTCTCCAAGCTTCTCACAAAGTCTCCATGAAAACAATGAGTATTGCCAATGAATAAATCAAAACTAATATGGCTCAGAGAATACCCTGCACAAGTTTATATAGCTCAGATGTGGGAGAGTTGGATTTTCTTGAGCTCAATCACCTCAAAATCTAAAGTTCTTTCCAATTCTCCAGGCATCCCTCCTGAGGCATTGAAAGGTATTAGCTTAATTAAAATCTTAAGAATGTGCCCAAACTGGCATGAGTAAGGCTATAAAATGGGGTTTTTGAAGTACCCTCAGATAAACAGAAAGCTCTGTAATTTACATTTCATCACATCAGCCTTAATTACAGTGTAACATGTTGACATTGGTTGAGTAATCTTCATTTTATATTTTTTTGCCCTTAGTCCACCTTGTTCTTATTTCTATAATATTGTTTGAATAGTTTCCAGATTGGACCCAAAAGCATTCTATGTAGGAAGTTATGGCTAAAACATTCATCTTAACATTTCTTCTCCTTATGGAAATGCAGATTCTCTCTTGTGAAGTGAACTAATTAATGTCCCTTTCCTGCACAATACACAAATGGCACATAAATATTTAATGGCCTGGTTTAGCATTTTTACTAGACTCTATGATACATCAAACTATACACTGTTTAAAAGCTGAATCTAAATGATATTGTGCTTTCGAAAACCCCATCATGTATGATGTATTTTACCAATAAAATTTAAAGAAAACGTTTAGGCTGTACTGAGAATAAACTATTATTCTTTACTTATTCTATGACTTGAACTTGAGCATTCACCAATAACTCATTATGCTTTTATCAGTAGTAAGTAATACTGGATGAGCCAGATAGGATATAAAATTACCCAAGATTATCCTATATAATGTGATCAGTCCTACCTTTTAAGAATTCCCTGGAGATAAGCCTAGGAAAGTGTTCAATAGTTTTGAGATTACCTCTTCAAAAGCGCCATCTCCTAATTTCAACTTTACCTATCTGCCTTCCCATTGTCCATTCTCCTTTAGTCTCTAGATGTTCCTACATCTAATTCTGCCCTCTTGAGGTATCAGGTTTTTCGGGTTTGCTTTCAGAATTTCCAAATATCCTCTGCTGTTGCAGACTGCAATGAGCCAACAACTTCTCAGCAAGGTCTCACCACCCCTATAAGCACCTAGTCTTCATCACTGTTTTGGGTTCACCATACTACTGGTTCTACTATTTCAGACAAACCATGTTTAGGAATACTAGTTCTATGAGCTGTCTTCAAACTACCCATATGGTTGAAACCTTTGACAAGTGGTTTATATGTGGCCCAACTTATAATTTACGTGAAATGTTAACAGTGAGGTTCAACCAAAAGAAGACACAAAGGTTCTTTTCCTATCAATTTCACCTTCAACTTTCTTGAAGCTCAACGTGGGGTCTGACCTCCAAACCTAACACAGCTAAGTTGATAACCAGTTATTAAAATGGTAAATGATTCTAATATTTTGTCCTATTTAAGGAGTTAGTATTCTAAAGGTTGTTTGCTTTTAAGAATTTTGACTGTATACGATACACTGAAAACACGTGGAGAAAAACTGATAAAGGGCAGAAAGTCCAATTAATGAACCCTGGAGTAGAGCTTTCCAAGAGGAGGAAAAGTAAATATCTAGGTCTAATATTCACTATCCAAATGTCACTGTACTATCTTTGTGTTCCCAGTTGAAAAAATGTCAGAGTAGAGGCCTGAGAAGAAGTTTCTTCAGATACCTTAAGTGTTACATAAGGACAAGTTATTGGATCTTTGAGAATCTAAAACTTAGAGCATGTGTGGAATCCAGGGAGATTGATTTTGTGATGTTATGAGAACTGTTGTTGCTGTTTTTTACTTAGACGAATCTCTAAAAATATAACAACCATGCCAAAGAGTCCCTATGTTGCCGATCCATTAAAGTGTTCATGGTCAGGATACTGGAGGATGCCTGAAGCAGAGAATGGTATGGATAAGTGATTATAAAGCTATTTCCCAAACCTAAGATGTTGTGGCTTTCACTTTATAAATGGTTTGAGTTATTCTAACCTAGAGTTGGAACCCCCTAGCTGATATATCAGAAAATTTTTCCCATTTATACTAAACAAGTTGCAGGGCCCAAATGCAGCATGTTACTTCATGTTTCCTTGCCTTTATTAATTATGTTCCTTTCACCTATGATGTCTTACTCTTCTTTGTTAATTTTTCTTTCTTCAGTGAAGATTCCTGTGAGTGGTAACTATATTAGCATTATTTACTTACAGAGTATTTGGGGGTTTATTTCATAGCTCGAGGCATAGTAGTTGTTCAGTCATCATCTGCTTTTGCCATTTTGTTGCTATATCTTCCTCAACGGAAAACCTTTCTTGACCTCACCCTTCCCATATCCAGCTCAAAAACTCAAGTACTATTTGTCAAGCTGTTGGTTTTTTCTACTCTTGTTGTTTCTATTGTTATTATTATTATTACTAGATATTTCTTAGTAAATCACAGATTAGGCAGGTGGGGATATATACATAGGAGCAAATTAAAATATGTATATTTTTAATTTTATAGAATATCATGTTTCTTTGTAGAACCAGTCTTGTTTGTTATTATATTGGCATAATTATGGTGTTAAACCATCATAAACTTTCATGCCTGGATGTAGGTCTGTTGGTGAATACCTCTTGGGGGCACTATTTACATCTACAGTTAATGCAAATGAAAGTCTGTGGAAAACAATGTCACCTCTAAAAATGTGCAATAATGTAGCATTGCCTGGGATGTGTCCTAGAAATTGGGTAGTTACCAAACTCACTTAATTTCATATAGGTACCTTAAGACTCAACAAATTTATAAAACAGGACCCATTTTACACAGTTATTTAGTTGGATGAAATCTGATCTTTCCTTTGTTCAACGCTGATCCATTCTGTTTCATGATGAGAAGACATTGAATACAAAATGCCCCATTATGCTGTCAGAATTGCAATTTATGGTCATGGCTCACTTTACCTACATAATTAAAATATTGTTCACATATATATAACTTTTCCATTGTGGATATTATGGCTAGAAAGCCAAGAGGTCACTCCTTTATCTTTGACTTGCTATTCCATCACACATATCAGTAAGCCAAAGAAAAGAGGGAAAAGGAAAGAAAGTGAGGTCAAAATTCCATTTCCTGGTTGGCTTGATTTATTTTGCTGCCTGTCTCCATGTTTTTGTTTCCTTTGTTGGGTTTTTTCCTATGGTAGGTTTTTTTTCATCACTTTTGAGTCATAAGATCGAAGAAAGTAATAAAAGCTTTACACATTCAAACCTATGATTGAATGTCTTACACAATTTCATGGGAATAACAGTTCCCCCAAAGAACTATGAACCCAGGCGTCCAAGATTAAGTATTCTCACTCTATGAATTTTATATTCTGGCTGAGGAGGTTGTGTGAATACTATGCAGCAATCTATCACAAATGTTCATTGTCCATATGCTGAATATGGGATTCCCAGGTTTTTTGATTAGTTCAGCTCATGCTGTCTGTATATGTGACCTACTTGGCATCACATTAGTATAACTATGGCATTAGATGGTCATAAACTTGTATGCCTGGACATAGGTCTGCCCAGTGCACACCTCCTGGTGGTACTATTTAAATACATATACTACAGAGCATGCAAACTCAAGTTCCTGGAACACAATGTAACCCCTAAAGTTGTGTAATAATGCAACAATACAGGAAGTATAGTTTTTCCAGGAAAATTCACCCCAGGCCAGATTTGTCTGGATGTCAAAGAAAAAACACTTCCATGCTGAACTGGAGTCTAATGAAGTTTATACTCTTGATTACGAAGAGGAGATTTTTATTACACTCACTCCAACAAAATGTTAAATAAGGGTGATGCAAAACATAAACATGATATCTATATAGTTAAACACTTTGGATAATTTTAAAGTTCACAGCTTATGTTCTAGAACTATGTACTTGTTTCTATATCACATTCAACTTCCAATGAGGTTTACTCATTTGAAGAACTCCTTTGAAACTAGAGAAAAGAGAACAGGATTAAAAAAAAATTGTAATGGCTACTGTTTAAATCCTTTTGCAAACACCATAAGCATAAACATAACAGAGTGTTAAAATATGTCAATCATATTTAATTCACCAAGATTTTCAACTATACCATTGTACCAGAAATAATTTCATATAAGGTTCTAATTTCAAACCTGAACATCTTAGCCTATGATTTGAACTAACTCTCCTAATACTAAAATAAAAATATCTACATATTTGAAGAGGAAAAAAACTTATTTAAAGTTATATTTTCTTAAACTTACAATGAATAATTTACTTGCTAAACAATGGCATATTGTTTCTAATTTATCAAGAGGCAATATTAAACTACTGACAAATATGATTCATTCCAAAAAAATTTTTTTGTTAAAAGGTAGATTTCATTACAGAATGTTTAAGTGCCATCAAAAGAGCTTAAAGCACACATGCTACTTTGGTGTTCATGATAATTAGAACACATCACAAATCTTTAAGTATCCTGAAAATCAATGTTATTTCACAGTTATGCTGTAATGGGAGGAGGACTTAAATCAATGTTTCACCTTAAGAGTGAAAAATCAATTATTTCCTTTTCTTGACTACAAACATCCATATCATCAGGATAAGTAATATATTGCAATTATACTACTATCAGAAAAAGAGAGAGAAAACCCTTTTTGTATATTATTGTAATCTATCTATCCTTTCTAATTATTATTTAGCATAATCTGCTTTTATGGCTTCACAATCAGATAGCTCCTAGCACCAAACCCCATCTCTGCCATGTCCTAATTATATGCCTTTGGCATGTTACCTTGACTCTGAAACTCAACTTTCTTGCATACAAAATGAAATTAAGTATACCTATTGCTTAAGGTTGCTTTGAGGATAGACTACAGTAGTACATTTTATAAAACACTTAGCACTGATTTTTTAGTAAAAAATGACAGTATGAGGACTTTTTTATTTCTCTCTCATTTATGATACATCCAAGTCAATAACAATAATAATACTACCATCAGAATATATAATATCAATAGCAAAACAAATGGAAAATAATGCTCTATTATTAATGGAATTAGGAAAGGAGAAATCCATGGCTATCAGCCATTAAGAAAAATAGTCTTTGAAAAGTAGAGAAATTTGGGCCACAAGAAAAATGGAGGGAACTTGAGAGTTGACTTAGAATTCCTCAGTTCAGAAGCAAGATGGAAATTTCCCTGAAATAAGTCTCAAGATCCAGAATTATTTACAAAGGTAAAACAGTGATATCAAGATACCATGGCATGAAAGAAATCAGTACCACAGAATGGCACCAGAGATAGCACCAGCTGAGGTTAAGACTCTGCAAGTCAACAACGAAGACTTTCTGCGACCCAGGCCCCTGTGAGCTGAGAAGGCAGATTGTGAGTTGAAGCGAGAAAGGAAGGGGAGTAGAGACCACCAGATCATTTCACCACCACATGCCAGTGCTTCAAGACCCACTGACATGATACCCAGAGCAGAGATGTCTTTTTTTTTTTTTTGTGGTACGCGGGCCTCTCACTGTTGTGGCCTCTCCCATTGCGGAGCACAGGCTCCAGACGCGCAGGCTCAGTGGCCATGGCTCACGGGCCTAGCCGCTCCGTGGCATGTGGGATCTTCCCGGACTGGGGCACGAACCCATGTCCCCTGCATCAGCAGGCGGACTCTCAACCACTGGGCCACCAGGGAAGCCCAGAGATGTCCTTTTGAGGCAGAAGACGAACAAAATAGGTTACAGAGTTTTTTCGACATAAAATTAATGATTGCTTCTCTATAATTTTTCAGCAAATAAGCAGCAACTAGCTTCATCCATTCAAAATGGAGCTGTGTAGGACCTTGGAGAGCTCAAGTTTCCTCTGTTGGTTACTGCCAATGTGCGTATGTGCACTTGTGTGTGTGTGTTTGTATGTGTATGTACTTGTCTGTGTATGTATTTTTGCACATACGTGCTTCATATTTTCAATGTAGATTGATAAAGATGATTATTTGCTAATGTAGTATGGCTGCTCCAGACAATAAATCAGAGGATTAAAACCAAGGGGGGAAGGCGGTGGGGGGTGGGGGTGGGGGTGTGATGAATTGGGAGATTGGGATTGACATGTATACAGTAATGTGTATAAAATTGATGACTAATAAGAACCTGCTGTATAAAAAATAAATAAAATTTTAAAATTAAAAAAAAGAGAAGAGAGTGTTACACAGATCTTCAAAATGTACAGTTCTAATCTGTAATAAAAGAGCATCTCAAATCTAAAAAAAAAAAGGAAAAAGAAAAGAAAGTGAAATGAATAAAAAAGCTGACCTTCCAGCAAATAAAAGGGAACTCCTGCTGCTGACTGTTTGAGTTGGTGAACTGGCCCCTGGATTCAGATGGAAATATCTGCTCTTCTTGGGTCTCGAGACTGCCTGGCTTGCAGACTGGAAATTACATCATTAGCCCTCCTGGTTCTCAGGCCTTTGGACTTGGGACAGAAACTACATATCAGCTCGGCTCTCCTGGGTGTCCTGCTTGCCAACTCACCCTTCAGATCTTGGGACTTGTCAGCCTCCATAATTGCATAAGCCAACCTATTCCTTAAAATAAGTCATATGTACGTGTGTGTATATATATATATATATATATATATATATATATATATATATATAATTCTATATATATAATTCATTCCAGGTGGACGAGGCTTTCTGTTTTATAATTTGGGGATTTTTTGTTTGTTTGTTTTAATTGTAATAAGGTCATAGTATTTATATTACTTCAATCACACACATACACAACACACACACAATCTTACTGTTTCTATAATCATACTGTTTTAGGGGAAAAGAGGGAACTTATTTTGGCTTGAGAGATATGTAAATCTCCTTCCTATTATTAATGCTTCTTATTTATCCTTGCATCTCCAGCGGCCTCTGTGGTTGCTATGGTGTTGCTTACTGCCCTGAACCATGTGCCTATACTAAACCAGAGAGAAATAAATTTCAATTTTCTTGGGGAAAAAAAAAAAAAATCAAGGACCAAGAGAATGCAGACAATCACAATCAAGTGATGAGCACCAAAAAAAAAAAAAAAGAAAGAAAGAAAATTATTTCTTTCCTTACTTTGAAGTCTGTTCTGTCTAAAACTGATATATCAGTAGCTACCTTTGCCTTTTTCTGATTACTGTCAGCATGGTATAATTTTCTCCACTCATACTTTTAATCTACATGTGTCTTTGTATTTAAAGTGGGTTTCTTGAAAATACTAGTGGGATCATGTTTTTTCATACACTTTGCAATTTCTGTCTTTTAATTTGTGCATTTAGACCATTGACATTCAAAAGTGATTATTGATATGTTTGAAGTAATATCTACCACAATTATTATTGGTTTCTATTTCTTGCCCTTGTTATTTGTTCTTACTTTTGTCTTCCACCCTATTTCTGCCTTTTATTGTTTTAACTGAGCATTTAATATGATCCCATTTTCTCTTATTTCCTTATATGTCAGTTATACTTCCTTTTTTAAACTTTTTAAATTGGTTGGCCTAGAGTTTGCAATATATACATTTATAGCTAATTACAATTAGTCTAAGTCCACTTTCAAATAACATGATACCACTTCATGGGTAGTGTAAGTACTTTATAGTAACAAAATAATTCTCATTCCTTCTTCCTTTCTCCTGTATCATTGCTATCATTCATTTCACTTATATATAAGCATATACATAAGAGATATATATAAGCATATGTAATGTAATACTTGCTGCTATTATTTTTCAAGAAACTGTTATTTGTCAAATTAATTAAGAATAAAAAAAAGTTTTTATTTCCCTTTACTTATTCCTTCTTGAATGCTTTTTCTTTCTGTCTGTAGATCTGAACTTATTATTTTCCTTCTCTCTAAATAACTTCTTCTAGCATTTCTTTCAAGGCAGATCTACCGGCAACACATTCCACCAATTTTTATTTGCCTGAGAAAGACTTTGTTTCCTTCACTTTTGAAGGATAATTTTGCAGGATACAGAATTCTAGGCTGATGGGTTTTTTTTTTTTCTTTCTCTCTCTCTCAACACTTTAAGTATTCAATCTTCACTCTTCTTGTTTGAATGGTTTCTGAGGAGAAGTCAGATGTACTTCTTATCTTTGCTCCTCTATAGGTTATGTGCTCCCCTGCTCTGGCTTCTTTCAAGATTTTTCCTTTATATTTGATTTTCTAAAGTTTGAATATGATATACCTACATGTAGTTTTTTGTTGTTTTTTTTTGGCATTTATCTTGCCTAACATACTCTGAGCTTCCTGGATATTTGCTTTGGTATCTGTTATTAATTTGGGGAAATTCTCTGTCATCATTGCTTGAAATATTGCTTCTCTTCTTTTCTTCTTTTCTTCTGGTATTGCCATTTTGCATATGTCACACCCTGTGTAGTTGTTCTACAGTTCTTGGATATTCTGCTGTGTTATTTTAGTCTTTTTCATCTTTGCTTTTTTGTTTTAGCAGGTTCAATTGTCATATGTTCAAGCTCAGAGATCCTTTCCTCTGCTGTGTCTAGTCCAAGAATAAGCTTATCAAAGGCATTCTTCACTTCTGTTATGGTATTTTTGAACTCTACCATTTCATTTTGATTCTCTCTTGGAATTCCCACCTCTCTGCTTACATAATCCCTCTCTTCTTGCTTGTTGTCTACTTTTACCATTAGAGTCATTAGCATATTAATCATAGTTTATTTTCATTTCTAGTTTGATAATTTCAACATTCCTGCCATATCTGACTCTGGTTTTGATGTTTGTTCAGTCTTTGCAAACTGTGCTTTTTGTCTTTTAGTATGCCTTATACTTTTTTGTTGAAATCCAGACATGATTTACCCAGCGTTGGTTCCTGTGGAAGTTTCTGTTTGTGTGTTTCTGCTCTTGGTGACTTGTGATTTTCTGTATCCCTCCGTCTTCCTCTCCAATTCTGGGGACAGCTAGGTGATCTGTAACTCACTTCTCTGACAGATCTAAGAACAGTTTTTGATTTTTCCAATTAATTCATCTTTTTACTTATTATTAGGCTGGAGTGGCAACTTTCAAGCTCCTTACATGCTGGTTATATAGTTTTTATTTTTACTTGATCGCTAGTCCTATGAGCTTAATCAACTTTATTATTTAAAATATCCAACATATGGTGTTGTTAATTTTCTCTATCTTTCGTTGTCTGTTAATTCCACTTCTTGCAATTGATTTTCTTCCTTCTACTCACTGTAAATTTAATTTGCTCATCTTTATAGCTTCATAAAATAGAAATATAGATCATTGATTTTAAGCATTTCTTCTTTTCTGTTGTGAGCATTTAAAGCTCTAAATTTCCCTCTAAGCACTCACTCCTTAGCTGCATTCTACAAACTGAAAATACATTCTGTTTTCATTATCATTCTGTTCAAAATAGTTGCTAACTTTTCTTATTACTTCTTTGTACAATGATTTATTTAGAAGGATTTTCTTCACTTTCCAACTATTTTCTGTTTACCTTTTTATTATAGATTTCTAATTTAATTCATTTTTTGTCAGAAAGTATGCTCTGTAAGATTGCAATATATTGAAATTTACTGAGACTTACCATATGGCTTGACATAAGGATTATTTAGTTATTCCATTGCATTTGAAAAGAATGTAAATTTTGTGTTACTTGGGTGACATTTTGATTAGGTAAACATAGTTGTTATTGTGCATTTTTACAGATTTTTTTGGTCTAGTTTTCCAATCAATTATTGAGAAAGGGATGTTAACATCTCCAAATCTGATTATAGATTTATGTATTGAACCATTGAGTTCTGTCAGCTTTTCTTCATGTATTGTTAAGCTCTGTTAGTCTGCATCTACACATTTTTGCCTGTTAGGTTTTCCTGGTGAATTGATCCATTTATCATAAAGAAACAGTCCCCGTTATCTCTGGGTATACAACTTGTCTTGAAGTCTATTTTCCCTGAAATTAATATAGGTTTCCCTGGCTCCTAATGCTTACTATTTGAAATATATATATTTCCCCATTCATTTACTTTCAGGTTTTCTATCCTTATATATAAAGTGTATGTCTCATAAATAGCATACTGTTACATAGTTGAGCCTTGATTTAAAAATCCAATCTGATGATCTCTGCCTTTTCGATGGACTATTTAACATGTTTTATTAATTTGTGTGTGTGTATTTCCAATTTTTCCCTTTTAATTCCTCTGTTAGCTATTTAGCTCTAATTTGTTATTTTTATAGTGGTTGCTCTGGGAATTGCAATAGGTATCCTGTATCGCATTAAAATATATTTTACAATGTATTACCTCACATGAAATGAAAGAGTCTTGTATACTTTTGTATAATTCTACTTATTCTCTTCTATCCATCATTTATGCTCTTGTTGTCGTATCTATTAGACCTAACTATATTATAAATCTTACAGTGCAGAGGCATAATCTTGCTTAAAATAATTCTATATTATTCAAGTGATTAAGATAATAAAGTATATAGAAATATGTAATACTTGACACTTGCCCACATATATAACGTTTGTGGTGCTCTTTTTCCTTCCTGCAAATCTGAGTTTCCATATTGTGTTCTTTCTCTTTCAGCTGCCATTTAGTGCATGTCTGTTGGCAAGAGTTTTATTTACCTTAGTTTTTATCTGTTCTAAAACCATCATTATTCTGCTTTTACCCTTGAAGGATATGTAGCTACATATAGACTACTGAATTTATACATTTTTTTTTTCTTTTCCTCTTTTGAAAATGTGATTCCAGTGTTCTGGCATCTGCTGACCCACGTCAGCCATCATTTGTATCGTGTCCCTTACATGTTAATGTGTGCTTATTTTAGCTCTCTTTTTGGGGTAACATTTTGTTTTACAATAATTACAGACTCACAGAGAGTTGAAAAATTTTACAGAGAGTTTCCATGTGCCTATTACCCAGCTTTTTAAATTGTCATGTAGAATCTTACATAATTATAATGCATCATCAAAACCAGGAGGTTGATTGACATGGAATACAATCTGATCTTACTCAGGTTTCATGAGATTTTACATGCACTTTCATTTTTGTGCTATGTTTTGATAGAATGACTAATGGCCCTCCAAAAACAAAAAACAAAAACAACTACATCCTAATCTCTGTGACTTGTGAATAGTATCTTATATGGCAAAAAAAACAAGGTCTTTGCAGTTGTGGTTAACTTAAAGATCTTGAGATGGTGAGGTTATCCTTGATTATCCCAATGGACACTAAATGCCCTACCAACATCTTGATTTTGGCTCAGTTATACAGATTTCAGAATTCTGGCCTCCAGAACTTGCTCTAAAGGAATAAGTTTTCTTTGTTTTAAGCTACAAATTTGTGCTAATTTTTTAAAGCAGCCTCAGGAAACCAATACAAATCTTTATGTATAACTTCCCATTTTTATAATTTTGTTAGAGAGAAAATGTTATGTACAAGACTATATACAGTATATAAATTTTAGGTGTTGGGTTTTTCTAATAATGCCCTTGAGCTCCATCGAATTTGTTTCATATATCAAGAGTCTGCTTTTTTATTGCTGACTAGTAGTCCACTGTATGGATGTACCAGAGTTTGTTTACACACTTACCTGTTGAAGGATGTTTAGGTTGTTTCCTCTTTGGTCTATTTCAAATAAAGTTTCTGTGAACAGTCATGTCCAGGTTTCTGTGTGAATTTAACTCTTAATTTATCTAGCATGTAACTCAGGATTGAAATTGCTGAAACATGTGGTGTTTGTTCAGTTTTTAAAGAAACTTCCAATCAGGTTTCCAGAGTGGATGTACCATTTTACATTCACCCTAACAATTAATGAGAGATCTGGTGTCTCTGCATCCTCACCATCATTCAGTATTATCCATATTTTTTTTAACTTTAACATTTTAGTAAGTTTATAGTGACATCTCACTGTGGCTTTAATTTGAATATTCTTGTTGGCCAAAAATGTTGGGCATATTTTCATGTGTTTATTTGCCATTTCGATGTTTCCTTTGGTAAAGTGTCTAGCTAGTCATTGGTCCATTTTCTGAATGTTTTTCTTTGCTTGTTTATTTTTTATTTGTTTTCTCACTATTGAGCCTAAAGAGTTCTTTAAGTAGCCTGGAAACAAGTCTTTTATTGGAAACATGATTTACAAATACTTCCTCCCAGTCAGTAGTCTATTTCTTCATCTTCTTAACAGAGTCTTTCAGAGAGCAAAGGCTTCTAATTGTTACAAAGTTCAGTTTATCCATTTTTTTTTCTTTCATGGGTCATGTTTTACTGTTATATCTAAGAAGTCTTAGCCTAGGCCAAGGTTTAATATTTTCTCTTATAATCTGTCCTAAAAGTTCTATAGTTAAGAATTTTACAGTGATATTTATAACCCATTTTGAGTTAATGTGTATATAAGGTATAAGGTTTAGGTTGAAGTTAATTTATGGGTACTGATACTCGATTTTTCCTATGCAGTTTGTTGAAACGACACTATTTCCTAGAATTTATGTTTATCTTGGATTTCATCATTTTGACTATGATGTGTCTAAATCTTATTTATTTTCCTTGTATTTATCCTGTTTAGTGTTTTCTAAGCTTTTTTTTAATTTAAAATTTTAATTTTTTATTTAAATTTAAAAAATTGGGGTCCTTTATTTCTTCTAATATTTTTACCTCCCCACTTACTCTTTCCTCTCCTTCTGTGAATTCAATTTAAAATATTTTAAATTACTTAATATTGTCCCACATATCTAGGAGGTTCTGCTCATTTATCTTCATTATTGTCTCTTATTTCTTTATATTGAATAATTTCTATTGTTATATCTTCAAATTAACTGACACTATCTTATGACATATCTATTTTGCCTGTAAGCCTGTGCTTTTTTTTTAGGTATTGTAGTTTTAGTCCAAGAAATTCTATTTTGTTCTTTTTTGTGGTTTATTTTTCTCTGCTGGTATTTCCCACTAACTCATTCATTACAACTATGCTTTTCTTTATGTATTTTGAACATATTTATGTTAACTGTTTTAAAAATCTTTTCTGCAAATTCCAACATCTAGATCATTTTGTTGTCATTTTTATTGACTTTTTTTTTCTCTTGATTAGGGAAAACATTTTGCTACTTTTTCACATGCATAGTGACTTTAGCTATATTGTGGAAGTTGTAGATGGAATGTTTTAGAGAATCTGGATTCTGTCACCTTCCTTCAGACCCTATTGATTTTTTTGTTCTTTTAGGCCATTAATTTGGCTGGACTCAAAACTCCAAAATCTATATTTCTTGTACTGAGCAGTAGATGAGATCTCTGCTCAGGTCTTTCATCTTCTCAGTTGTTTTCTACTGATTCTTCGGCATCTCTCTAGTGCAATTCAGGTATTTTGCAAGGGTTTGAGCAGTATTTATATTCAGATTTTGGAATCCCACATCTGTGGACTTCTACTTTCCAAGCTATCCCCCTCTTGACTTTCCAGTTGCTCAGAAAGCTCCAAACTTTATTCTTAGTCCCCAATCCAGTAATGTGATATTTCCATTTCAGTTTTAGGCATCCAGAACAATATTGATAATGCTTAGGTAAAAACCATGTAAATGGAATTATCAGCTAATACACTTGTTCTTTTTCAAAATTTGACAACCCTCCTATTTTTTTCTTCTTTGTTTTTCTCATTCTCTATTGCCTTCAAATAATTCTGTGTTTGTATGTATATATGTGTGAGTATGTAAGTTCAAATTTGGTTCAGAGTTTATAAAAATCATCTGAAATATGAATAGTTGGCTACAAGCTCTGCTAACATTTCTCAAAGCAGAATTCCAAGGATTTTGGATTGTAATGTAAGGAAGAGGAAACCTTTAGAGGGTTTTAAAACTAGGAGTGTGATGTTATTGAATTTAACCTTTATATACTGTACTCTGTGTGTTAATGTGTGGAGAGTTTTTTGTTTTGTTTTGTTTTGTTGTTTTGTTTTCTAAGATTAGATAGAGAGTGTCAGTTGCAGAAACACAGGCAAGAGATTGTGGCAACTTCAATATATCTTAGAGTAGTAGACATGGATAAAAGGTGGGTTATATTACTTGCTCTGTCTTTGGGCAAGCTATTTTATTAATCAACTGTAAAATGGTAATGATACCAAAAGCCACTAGTTTTTTGTGGAGATTAAAGAAAATAATATATGCACCACCTTAGATATTGCTGGACATACATTAACACTCTATAGCATTTAATAGATTTCTATATGTGTATTATATGTCAAATACTGCACTGTGAGAGCAGAATTACTCCTGTTCATGGGTCTAATCATGAAGATACACATTAATCAAGTATCAAATAAATACATGAAAATTCTAATGAAATAATTGATATTGAGTTGTTTATGATGACTTAAGAATGTGTAATAAGATAACTTGGTCTGGTGGTAGGAATAACATACGCAAATATAAAATTGATGATAGCTTACCTGTAGTAATACAGGAGTGTTCAACTGGCTGACCTCCAGTTCATATTAATGTTAATAAGAAGGGTAAGTATCCCTGTGAAAGTGAGATTTGACATAGATGTAAATAAAAATAGGAGATGTTATTTAGGTGAATAATGTATGTAAGATTGCTTTAGAAAGAGGAAACAGTATGCGACAAAGCCCCCAAAGAGAAGCGAGCCTGGAACAGGGGTGGAAATGGAAAAAAGCATTGTGGTTGCAGCAGAGTTTGAAGATGATTATGCTGCACGTGGTGCTGAAAATTTTTGAGTCAGGCTATACAGGGGACTTGCATGCTGTGGAAAGGTTTGGTTTTCATCTCTAGAACAAAGAAAAACTCCTTATGAGCTTTAGGCAAAAAGCTCAGGCAGACTTCAGTGTGGGGAGCAGATTGGAGAAAGAGAAAATTGGATTAATCCAGTCTCATTAAGTGTAGAGTGATGATAATGATGGAGATATAATGATGCTGGTGCTGATTCTGCTGCTGCTGCTGGTGGTGTTGCTGCTTGTGGTTGTGTTTCCTTATGAGAGATTTGGAAAGAAGAAATGGTAGGGAGAAGATTGCCTAATTTATTATTTTTTTGAGGGGGTGGGGCACAATTTGTATATGTCTGGCATTCAATGGCAGAAAAAACTGGCAAAGAAATAAGATAAAGTTAGTTTATTTCATACTTTTTAGCACCGATAGTAGAAGGAGATTCTGGGTTTTCCTAAGCATTTACCAATCCTTGCAGGTAAGCAAGAGTTGCTTGGAGCTAATTATTTAGGGTTTCAGTGGTGTTTGAAATGTCTCAACTTAAATACTTAAAAGGGAATTGGATCCAATTTTACTTTAACATAACATTATCTCAGCAATAACTTTATCATAACATAAAGCATATTGGATAGAATTTTTCTCCTCACTCAGACTGAAGTTCTGTGTATCAATAAAGAGAGCAGTTGTACAGAGATGATCATCATGCCAGCCTCCAGATGCATCTGAAAAGCTGCTAAGAGCCAAAGAGGAGGTTAATGAAAAGATCTCCTGTGGTTACAGAAATCACATGGCTTTGGTCTTTTCCTCCAGATATTTTCTTTGTTAGTTTCTTCTGCAAGTCTTGGCAAAAGCATATTTATTAAGCTGCCTCTATTTCCCCAGTGCACTTCAGAGCTGGGAGACCAAGAATAGAATGGTCCAAGGAAACGTAATTAATTTTCTTTATCATTTCTTTATAAGTGTGAAAATGAATAAAGGACTTGATTAGCCCTTTAATCCCTTTTATCTTCACACTCACACAAACACATACATTACACTCATAAATAATATGATGTCAAGATCTTGTGAAAACAACAGTTCCACAATACATATATTTTTGGATATCTCTAAAGCGTTTCATTTGTCATACCAATTTTACTTCTCCAGGGTCATTTATGTGGAAGTTGATTGATGCTTCCTGACCCATGTCAACTCAATCTAAATGGAAAAAGTGGCATTATCCTCTCAAAGAATAGATAGCGCAACTAGAGTAATCATCTTTTCAGACAGCAGCACCTTGTCTTTGTAGAAAATTATTGAACGGTTCTAACTATATAAAAATCCATTAATGCTACCCCATTAAAAATGTCAAAAGAACTGATGTGACCCAAAGAAAACCGAATGAGCAGAGCTGGGTGTTTAGACCCATATTCTTAATTCCCATGAGTATTCTTGGGGAAAGCAATAGTCAAAATGGGTATCTTGGGGGTGATTTTGACCCTGGTAGATTCAACTAATAAATAGGTGAAATGTGTGTGCATGTACATTTTGGATTTTGATCATTGATAAAGCAATCACAATCACACATATAGCTTACTGGGAACACAAACAGTGGCTCACCAGCTATACAAAGTTTACTATAAAAGAAAAGTTAAAGCTCACATTAGTTTCATGCTTCTGACTTCAGAATATAAATTGGTCCTGATGCCCCAATATTTATAAATTTTTTTTGAAAAATGAAGGCAGATACTTTTTGGCTGTTAAAGATCATCATGAGAAATATGAGTACTTTATATATTCTTAAGTGAATTATTTCAGGTGTGTGTGTATTGTTGTGCATGTGTATGTGTAAGTCAGATATGATTCTTCCTTAATTACATGCTACCAAAGGCATCTAAGAGGCAAAGACTTCTTCTGAAGGTGATATAAATGGCCCTGTTCAGGGATGCTGATGACTGAAAATGAGAAGACTGTTTGAGTTTCATCGGCATTTATGGTCCCCAGAAAGATCATTGGCTTACCAAGCGCTATGACCATGCTGAAAGAGAACATCCAAAAGACTGAATAAAGCCTTTGATTCTGCCAGCTAGAGTACTTGGAATATCTTTCATTTTAATGTAGCTAAAAGAATATCTGGATTTTATTCATAGTTGAATTAAATTAGAAAGGAAAGGCAGAGGGACTTCCCTGGTGGTCCAGTGGCTAAGACTCCATGCTCCCAATGCAGGGGACCTGGGTTTGATACCTGGTCAGGGAACTAGATCCCACATGCGCAACTAAGAAGTTCGCATGCCGCAACTAAAGATCCTGCATGCTGCAATGAAGATCCCGCATGCCACAACTAAGACCCGATGCAACCAAATAAAAAAAAAATTTTTTTTAATTAAAAAGAAAGGAAAGGCATAAACATATGATGGTAAGGTGGGAAGACTTCATACATATATTGTTAGTTAGACTGCTAGATAATCGTCTTCAGTAAATAGCAAGTGTTAAAGATTAAGAGAAAGATTACATAATAACTGACGTGGTTAGAAAAGACATGCAAGAAGAGTCAGGCCTTAAAATGAAAGCAAGAGGGCTTCCCTGGTGGCGCAGTGGTTGAGAGTCCGCCTGCCGATGCAGGGGACACGAGTTTGTGCCCCTATCCCGGAGGATCCCACATGCCGCGGAGAGGCTGGGCCCGCGAGCCATGGCCGCGGAGCCTGTGTGTCCGGAGCCTGTGCTCCGCAACGGGAGAGGCCACAGCAGTGAGAGGCCCACGTACAGCAAAAAAAAAAAAAAAAATGAAAGCAAGAAGGGCTTTATAGGGAAGACATGTCATGGATGGAGAAGATCTGGTTTGTTGGAATATGAGTGATAAGTCAGTGGTCAGGGTATGGTATCTGAGATAGCAGTGAGGTCATATGTTTAGAAAGGTAGGTCAAAACATTAAAAAAACAAAACAATACCCCTGAAGTGGCTTTCTCCGTATAAAGCTTGCTGGGGAGACACTCTTTCAAAGTTCACAAGGGAAAGGGAATGGGCTTGATGGCTGACATTTTGAGTTTAAATTCCAACTCTTCCACATCTGAGTTGTGAGATGGGGTATGTTACTTAACTTCTATGAACTTCAGTACCACTGATACGAAAGGAAGGTAATATTGCCTACTGAAGAGGCATTATAGCTTGTGGCTAAGAGCACATACTCTGGAAGTAAACTTCCCAGGTTCAAGTTCTGTTACCATCACTTATAAGATCTATATTCTTGGTAAAGGTTTTTTAACTGTGCCTTTTCCTCATCTCTAAATTAGATTATCCTGTAAAGCAGTTCTGAGTATTGAATGCATAATTTCTTATAATAGTGCCTGGAAAGAAGTGGTTAAAAACTGTTCATTATTAGTGTTTGTGTTATTATTGTCATTACATCAAGGGTGGTTTGAAAAATGAAATGATGTAGGTTTGTAGTGTGTCAAGCATAGATTGTAGGACATAAAAAAGATTCAGCAATGGTATTTCATCTCCTGTTTTCATGCCAAAAAATGTCAAAGTGGACTCTTCTATGTGTCATTCCCTGCAAGAAATCTCACTGGCCTCCTACTATTTTTCTAACAGCCATGTTCCTCATAGGAAATCTTCCTACCAACTGTCATAACTAGCCTTCCCCTAAGTGCCAGTAATGAACTTTCTCACCCTTGAATTAATCAGGCTACTTAAGGTCTATACAGTGGTGGTTAAAACTCAATTTCTATATGAAACCATTCTTAGCAGAAACCTATTGACACAATGGTTCACATTAAGACATTGCCCTCAACAAGGGACTCATTTTACCTAACACAGTTAAATAAGTTTCATAAACACATTTATGGAAACAATGTAGATTCTCTGTCTGATCTTTTTATTTATACTAAACAGTGCTCTTATTTCCCCACATAAGAAAAACATATAGCCCTCTTTTCAGTGATATACACTTTTTTATATTGGAAAGATTTCCAATATAAATTTCACCTAAATCCTATCCATGTAGAGATGAGTAAACAGAAGCTTAGACAGGTTAACTAACTTGCTTAACAGCTACTAACTGACAAGATGTTAATCTATAGAAATCACCTTAGTTTTTCTTTTTTTTTTTTTTTTTTTTTTTTTTTTTTTGCTGTACGCGGGCCTCTCACTGCTGTGGCCTCTCCCGTTGCGGAGCACAGGCTCCGGACACACAGGCTCCACGGCCATGGCTCGCGGGCCCAGCCGCTGCGCGGCATGTGGGATCTTCCGGGATAGGGGCACGAACCCGTGTCCCCTGCATCGGCAGGCGGACTCTCAACCACTGCGCCACCAGGGAAGCCCAGTTTTTCTTTTTTTTTAAATAATTTTACTTATTTATTTTGGGCTGTGTTGGGTCTTTGTTGCTGCACACGGGCTTTCTCTAGTTGCGGCGAGTAGGGGCTTCTCTTGTTGTGGAGCATGGGCTCTAGGTGTGTGGGCTTCAGTAGTTGTGGCATACGAGCTCAGGAGTTGTGGCTCACGGGCTTATTTGCTCCACGGCATGTGGGATCTTCCCGGACCAGGGCTCGAACCTGTGTCCCCTGCATTGGCAGGCAGATTCTTAACCACTGAGCCACCAGGGGAGTCCAGTTTTTCTTTTTAAAACTATATTATTTTATATTTAGTATTAAATATTTTTTTAAAAACGCTGTGCTTGAAAGAGCAAGCCACATTTACAGTCTACTAAAATTAAAATATTTCTTAATCTTGTTTAAAATCTAAAATGCTGCAGCAGCCTCATAAACAATTACTATTTTTAAAATAAATGTCACTGGGATACCAGGAATTGTCTCAATTGATACACTCCCTTACCATCTGCTCCTAAGAAGTTATATAGACTTTAGATTTGGTAAATGGTTCATCATCCCAGTAGCTTCAGAGACATCAATAAAAAATTCTGTAGATAACAGATTATCTGTCAGAAAATTCCATGTGTTAACTATTTTTCTCTATCTCATTTTCAGTACTAATTAAATATTTAGACTAATCAGATGTTGAGAATTTTTTATGTGATTTGTGAAAAATATATTATAATATTAACTTAGGGGTTTCACAACTTCCTACTGCCCCCTGTCTGAAGATGAAGTCTCTGTTTCTAAAGTATATTATACTTAAAAGTAGTTGAAATGTATCCATGACACATCATTAATGTGAGCTATTTTGCACATTTTTTTGTCATTTTTTCAGCATCTGGAAAAGTTAATGGAAGCTGCAAATGACAGGTAAAAAATAAATGAAAGACATTAGAGGAGAGCAATGATTTTCCTCTTTGAAAGCAATTTAGTTGTATCCATAATTAGTGTACAGAAACAGACCCATGCCCCTTGCATAGGACATTGCCATAGGTTTGAACCTCTCATGACTATCCTGAATGTTCTGGATCAGATCCCAATAATGCTGCATGGAGATGGAGTAGAGAGAATTCAAAGAGCTGGGTGAAAAATAAATCAGAAATTAGCTTGCTATGTGACCTTGGAAAAGTCACTATCCCTTTTGGAGAGTTAATTTTATCCTCAGTAGGAAAAAGAAGCTTTGCATAGATCAGCAGTTCTCAATGTTAATTTATCAGCAACTCTCCTAATCAAAGCCATTCGTATGCTCTCCATAACATACTACTCTTGAGTGCTAAAATTCTGGTGCTGAAAGCTTTGCTGCTTCTCTGTCAGATAAGGGACCATAGCAGAATTCAAAAGAATGAAAATGACAACAATGTACTTTAATTATCTGCTCTAATGAACGTAAAATTATATCATGCAAAATGATGTGACATGCAACACCCTATAAACCGATTATGACCAACTAATCTATCACAACAGGGGCTGTTGAGACATAGAGAATAGACTTGTGGTTGCCAAGGGGAAGGGGGGAATGGGGGAGGGATGGGCTGGGAGTTTGGGGTTAGTAGATAGAGACTATTACATATAGAATGGATAGACAACAAGGTCCTACTGTATAGCACAGGGAACTATATTCAATATCCTGTGACAAACCATAATGGAAAGAATATAAAAAAGAATATATATGTATATAACTGAATCACTTTGCTGTACAGCAGAAATTAACACAGCATTGTAAATCAGCTATACTTCAATTATAAAAAATAAATAAGCAAAAGGGCTGTTGAGGACCACTGGGTTGGATAATTTCACAGGTATTTCTTATGGTGTTAAAAACTCTCTCTCTCTTTCTCTCTCTCTCTCTCTCTCTCTCTCTGTCTCACACACACACACACACACACACACACACATTCTGACTTTTGCATACTTACTTTAGTAGTAACATTATTAGTTGCTACAGGTCTCTGATTAATTAATTGTAAGAGCATTAAGTTACCTAGAGCCTGACTGACCATTTCCTGGTTAGTTTCATCATCTCTTTAGATGTCAATTTTGAATAGATACCTGTATCTTGATGGAGCATATTTTCCAAGAGAATAGCAGGATATAGTCCAACAGTGGTCAGAAGTACTGTCTTCAATAAGGTAGGACTGGATACTGATGGAAGAAAACCTAATGGAAAATGAGATATTCTAGATCTCCTCAGTGTGGGAAGCACTGCATTGGTCTGTCAACAAGAAGTGAGGATCCAGTGTGGTGAAATTACCCAGATCCCTAAGAAAAAATTGAGGAATCAAAAGACAGGGATGGGACTCAGTTCTAAAAGGGACTTATAATGAGTCTGCAGTCCAGATATTGTAAGAGGCTTACCATGCCAAAGACACCAGTGACAAAGGAGAATGTTATGCTGAGTTTCTAAAGATTGGGCTTGATCTACTGAAATCTCTGCTAAACAAGTCATAAGGGGAGCAGAGTTAAACCTCCTGAGGGGGTATTTGGCCTCTTTTGTAAAGTGTTTTCTCCCTTCGTGCCTTCTATTAAAATGGACCTGCCTTATTCCCCACATTCCCTAGTTCTGTTCTCTGTTTTCCAAAGGGATAACAAGCTAACTTGTAAAATGAATGATCAGTAGATATTTACAAAAAAATATATTACCCTCTCCTCATTTTTATGCATGCATACTTTTAAAAAAAATTATATTCACTCTTACAGCCCAAACAAAAAATGGCCGTGAGAGCAAATTTATAAAATACAAAGAAGTTAAAGTAGAAAAATTAAAAACAAACAAACCAACCCCAAATCATCCCAAGAAGGTGACTGAATTGATGTGTTCTCATCTTGCAATGCAGGCATGTTTATAGAGTTGTGAACATGTGGTATATACAATTTTATTTCCTAGCTTCTCTCTAAAATTATATTAAGCATTTTCAAATTGGTTTATATAATTCATAAATATTATGATTGGATTATATTCCATTCAGTTAATGTTTCATCATATGTTTACCTATTATCTTATTGTTAGGTAATTTATTTTCTAACCTTTCACTTTTAAAAATAAACATTTGTGCATTGAAATGTTTATTTTTTCTGTTTCATATATTTTCCTTAATATGTTTAAAATCAAATAAATTAAGTCAAGAGGTTTCAATGTTCTTTAGATATAATTTGATTTCTTTATTTTTACTATAAAAGTACAAAATCTTTCTGAATTTAAACCCCAGTTTATTCCCAGAAAATTTGGATAAACCTTAAATGACATTTTAAGCCATAAACTGTTTTCAAATAAAAATGATGTATGCTGATAATCTTGAAAAATTAAACAATAAAGATTTTTAAAAAAAGGATCATAAAAACAATTTTCACAACTTTCAACATCCAGAAATAAGCATAGTTAATATTAATGAGACTGAGCTAAATATTTTTCTACGTAGATATGAAGACAGGAGAAGGGATAAATGGATTGAGAGATGTTTCCATTTGTATATATGCCTGTGTATTTAAAGTGGTTTTATTAGGTACACCATTTCATTTAAAATAATTTTATTGGCATTTAGCAAAATGAGACAAAAAAGAAAAGGAAATAATAGGAAGTATGTTCTCATTATATCATGTAATCACTCTATGAAACAGACTTCTAAATTAAAACAAAAAAAACACAAGCAAAAATATTGCATTAGAAATAAGTTAATATGTTATCAATTTCATTATTGTGAGGCTCTGCTATTAAAAGTAAGGAATTTAGCTTATACTACAATTCCTCTCACTGCCCTTCCTCTCCATCTCTTGATTGTTAGTTATACTGCCAACGTTTACATTACTTACATTGTGTCCTATAATTCTACTGATCCCCCCTTCTGCTACACAAGCTGAGTAGAAAAGATTATTTTTCATGACATAAATTAGCAGAAAGAATATGGAAGAATGTTTAAAGGTGGATAAACATGCCCATCTGTCTCTCAATACAGAGTTTCTTTTGGCAACAATTCTGATATTAACTATAAGTAAGACAATATGAATTCAGGAATACTTGATTTATATGTGAGTTGCAACATGTCCATGGGAGAGAAAAAACAAAACTTGTGTATCTTGTCCAAAAGTTTATTGATTACATGTTTAAGTTGTTCACAGTTCAAACCTTTCTCATGTCATCACGGCATTTACTACTACACAAACACCTCACAACATCCACCCCAATTCCTCTCCTGAGGAAAACCTATAGCTTCTTTACTTTTATTCATGGTTACTTGGTTAATTATGATATATTTAAATTTACATCTGGTATCATTTTCCTTAATCCTGAAGGACAACACTGCCTGTAATGGTTCTTGTAATAGTAGTCTTATAATGGTGAATTCTCTTCCCCTTTTTATGTTGGAGAAAAAAAAAGTAAAGTATTTCACCTTTATTTTTTGCAGATATTTCTGTTGGGTACAGAAATCTAAGTTTACAAATGTCATCTTTCAGTATGTTGAAGATGTCATTCCATTGTGTTCTGGCTTGCATGGTTCCTGGAGACAAATCTGCTGTCATTTCTTTATCTTCTTGTATATGTAATATTTATTTTTTTCCTTCTGGATACTTTTAAGACTATTACTTATAAATGTTTTACTGTTGTTGTTGTTGTTTGGGGGTTTATTCAAATTGACATGGTGTATTTTGTTGTAGTTTTCTTCATGTTTCTGCTGCTTGGGGTTTGTTGAACATCTTGGGCCTGGAGGTTAATACTATATTTCTTAATGAATTTGGAAAAGTCATGGTCATTATATATCTTCAAATATTTTTTCTGCTCCACTTCCTCTCCTCTTGGAACTCCAGTTGCATATACATTCATCCACGTCAAGTTGTCCAGCAACTCAGTGAGACCTTTTTTTCTCTCATTGTTTCATTTTGATAGCTCCCATTGTTATGTCTTTAAGTCCTCTAAACTTCTGTTCTGCAGTATTTAATCTGCTGTTAATTTCATACAATGTAAATTTTATTTAAGAAACTGTACTTTCCATTTCTAGAAGTTCAATTTAAATTGTTGCCCATGCTTTCCTCTATCTCTATTGACATATGGAAAATATTTATAATATTTTAATATGTTGGTCTGCAGTTTTCTCTGTCTTTGTCAGTTTAGATCTGTTTCTATTGACTATTATTATTCTATTGACTATTATTTCTCCTTGGTTATATTTTTCTGTTTCTTAGATTTGTTTTCTGAATTTTATCATATTTCTCATATTTCTTTAAATGTTACTGTTCTTTGTTCATGAATGTGCATTATATTATTTGGATTCTGTTTAACCCTTTTTTTTTTTTTTTTTTTTTCTTTTTGCGGTATGTGGGCCTCTCACTGCTGTGGCCTCTCCCGTTGCGGAGCACAGGCTCCGGACGCGCAGGCCCAGCGGCCATGGCTCACGGGCCCAGCCGCTCCGCGGCATGTGGGATCCTCCCAGACCGGGGCACGAACCCGCGTCCCCTGCATCGGCAGGCGGACTCTCAACCACTGCGCCACCAGGGAGGCCCTGTTTAACCCTTTTATTTTTAATTTTGTTAAAGTAGTCCAGAGCAGCTAATATGACTCCTCTACTGAAGTATTGTATTAGTAGAATAGTACTACTATTCTACTATTGTATACAATAGTACAAAAGTATTAATAATATAATAGTAGAATAGAAGTACTATTCTACTAATAGTACAATAGTACTCTGAGGACTATACACATTGCTCCCTGCATTAGGAGGTCTTTCTACTCTGGTTAGTAGAAACATGAACTTTTGGTCCTTATGTGAGCTAGCTGGATTGTTCTGTTTATTCTTTTCTGGTGTTCCCTTCTCTAGTCTTAAGTACCTCAGATGCATGTGCAGAAAACTGCTTAGTTTAGAATCCAAGGGGGCCATTCTGTAGATCTCTAGAACAATCTGTGAAGTTCCTGTCTAGTATTTGCTCAACTTTGAGCTAACTTGGCCTCTCCAAATTCTAAACTCTGTCTCTTCAACTCAGCAAGGACAATGGGCTCTGTTTGAGTTCTCTTCCCTGTGCTGAAGCCTGAAACTTTCTTTAGTCAGTAAACTGAGGCTATTGTAGGTCTCACTTTTATTTTTATTATCTTCTCCTATTTATCATTATCCTGTGCTGCCTATTGATCAATATCTTAATAAATTTGTTTCATGTGGTTCATAGGTGTACCTTGAAGCTTATCTTTCCTTCTTTATCTTAATATAAGAAGATATCTTATGAAGAGAAGATAAGTATTAAAAGAGTAATATCACATATTTGTGAGTCCCCTCCTTTTTTAAACATCACTCTCCTTTCATTCTATAATATGGGACTCAATTATGATTAAAAAATATAGTATTCTTTTTTCATGGCCCACCCATAGCCTTAGATCTCATATATTTAATCAGAACATTGTTAAATAGATATTTCAAGATGTTAACACTTACTTTAGAGAAATCTGTGTCTGAACCAGATCTCAGGATCTCTGCTTCTTAGTTGTCATTAATCCTATCCTCTCTTCAATCTTCATATTTCTTTGTTATAAATTGTACATTTAAGTGCATTTGTTAAAATATACATTATATATGTTTTACAGTTGTAGCTATTTATCTGTTTCTCAGGTGTTGGGTTTATTTATACATATTTTCTAAGTTAGTTTCAAGGGAGAAAAAAATTTCAGTGTATTTTAAATGCAGTGGAACAGGTACACAGAACTGACTGTGAAGCAAATATTTTGGGGAAAAATGTGTCTATGTTTAAATGTCCATACTTTAAAAAATAAATATGCATGTGTTATGTCATTAATGTTAGCCACAAAAATTTTCTTGTATGTAGAATGCCCATTGCATATATTTTTCTCAAGTTGCTGGGAGCCCCGTTTAATTCCTCAAAATATATTTTTTATATTTTCTATTTACTACAGCCAATTTGCAGCAAATAACCACCAAGCTTCTTTCAAAGAAAGTAGATATAAGTAATAAAACTGGAAAATGATATATTATTTCCACTCTGAAGTGCCTACCTCATACAGGGTAGATAAGTGCCAGCATTATATATATACTATAGATAGGAGATTATTTGGAAAGAATTCTTTTCATCAAAAGAAAATCAGGCTTAAGAGAGGAAAAAGTAAAATACCATTGACACCAAACCATTGAGAGAGGAATTCTACCAGGAAAATACATAGGCTCAGAGTTTACTTTAAAATGGTAGCACACATTATTTCTAAATGGATTTTTAAAATCCATTCTCTGGTTTACTGTTTGTATCACTTTGTATAATTAAAAAGTTTCCTCATGTGTAGATTTCCAATTTCACTACTTGTGGGCTTTTAATAGATAGGCAGGTTTGGAAAGGAAATATATGGTTCATAATGTTTGAAATGATCTATTGCAGACAGTTTTATAGAAAACAGATACCTCCAGTGTAATATGCAATTCTAATTATCTTAGAATCATGTGATATACACAGCACAGCACATTTCAAAATTTAAGATCCATTTTTTTCTATTCTAATTCCATTTAGCTCATTGTTGTAATCTGTTTTATGTCTGTGTTTTAATTTTGTTTATGTTCCCTCTAACAATGTACTTAATATCTCAAAGTGCTTTGCCATAAGCTCTAAGAAAGACATCTTTTCATTACCACAAATGAATTACTTTTCATAAGTCTCATTCCCCATATAGTTCATTACATCTCTCTTCATATCAGAGCTTTCTTCCTCTCTCATACAAACACACACATGTGAGAAAAGAAAGATAAATCAGGAGCTTGGGATTAACATACACACACTACTGTATATAAGATAGATAACAAACAAGGACCCACTGTAGAGCAAGGGAACTCTACTCAGTATTCTGTGATAACCTATATGAGAAAAGAATCTGAAAAAGAATGAATATATGCATATGTATAACTGAACCACTTCACTGTATACCTGAAACTAACACAACAGTGCAATTTAACAGTGCTATAATCCAGTTAAATTAAAAAACAAGAGCCAGATGCAAGACAACCACCTGAGTCTATCAGAGAGGAACTATTTTATAAACATAAAATAGTAATGTATGCATAGGACTGCCTTGGCTGTGTGATTGGATGATTGATAAACACTACAACATGAATTAATCTCAAAACAATTATGCCAAGTGGATGATACTAGACAAAAAAAAGGAATGAATTCTATATGATTCTATGTGGGTAAAAACCAGGAACTGTAATCTACAGTGACAAAAAAGGGATTACACATGGGCATAAAGAAACTTTTGGGAATGATAAATATGTTTATTATCTTGATTGTGATGATGATTTCATGGGTTTATACATATGTTAAGATTATCAAATTGTACTTTTGAAATTTGTATTATAATGTGTATTATTTATGCCCAATAAAGTTGTGAATATAATCATCTGCTTATTACTGCAAAGACAAACTCAAGTGAGGAAACAGGAATAGTGGAAATAGCACAAGCTTAAGCTGGATGACTCTGAAACCCTAAATTCACATCTAATTAGCTGTATAATTAATTTAATATTTATAATAGTTGTATACTTTACATTTAATTAGTTGTATAACCCTGGGCAAGTTACTCATCTATCTGCACTATGGTTTCTTAAGACTTTTAAAATATATTGCCCTGTAGAGTGCTTTATTTTACAGATGAGGAAAGTGGGGGTTAAGAGGCAGGTAATAGCTGACATTATTTTTATCCTTTCAAATAATAATTTAAACTATTAAATGTCATTAACTAATAGGTATAATTGTGTCAAAAATTAAGTAGGAATCACAGTGTGTGGTGTTTCCAGATTTTCTACATCCCCTCCAGCACTTGGTATGGTGAGTCTTTTTCATTTTAGCCATTCTAATCGGTATGTAGGAGCGTCACATTATAGTTTTAATTTGTATTTCCCTAATGACTAATGATGTTAATTATTTTTTCATGGGCTTATTTGTCATCATACCTCTTATCTAACTTACCATCATACATCATACCTCATTGACCCCAGGATGGGCCCAGGAATTTTTCATTGATTTGGCTGTTCAAGTTGTTGAACTTGGAACAGGGCACTAGTTTTATAATCCACTTTCAATCATTTTTTCCTCCCAATGGAGCTTTGTCTCTCGGTCAAGTTTGTCTTCCAGTATGTTTCTGCAGTATATAGTGGTAATCGCCCTTAACTTCTTTCTATTACTTCTTATGTTTATCTTCCCAAAGTAGTTTGTCCCCCTAAATAAGCTTTGTTAGAAGGTTAACTGTCTGGCAATTGTTTTTGAATATTAGACTTCACGAAAGCTATTCAATTTGCTTTGGGCTTTTCAGATTGTGTATTCAAGTGTGCTACATCAAATTTTGTATGTGAGAGAGATGTGCATGTTTGGATGTTACACCATCTCTTTTTCTTTTTTTGCGATGCAGTATGGTATTTGAGTGTTTGTCTTCTGTTGGTTGTCATGGGCATCAGCCTTTCCTTTGAACTTATTTCAACTCTTGAGCTATATAACATAGATTTAATGTGAACAATATAATATAACAGATTTCAGAGTTCAAAGGTAAGCATCCCTTTTTGGTTTCCTTCTTTGATTTTGTAAAGAAAACAAGGTTGTGCTTTTTGTTTGAAACAAAACACAGCCTCCTGTTTGCCTTGCCTCTCCCCTTCTCCTGCTGGGTCCTGGGACTGCTGATCTGAAACAGGAGATGCCAGGCTGGCCTGGACCACCAGAGATGGGAAGGGAATTCTCTGTGTGGGAGCTTCCACAGAGTCAGAGGGGAAGGGCATTCAGGAATGGAGATTGGCTTTGTTAGGTAGAAAATAAAATTTAAAAACTCTACACACATGCCCATTATACAGATGGGGGCCAGGAGGTGCCACCTCCAAGGTGAAACCATCTCTAGCAGTTGGACTCAGGGTCCTGGTGTCACCCCCAGTTTCTTGAGTTCTGGGGTGGATAACAGGGCAGGAAACAGTAGCTCTCAGGACAGGAATTGGGGGGAAGAGAAGAAGAGAGGGAGAAGTCAGAGTACTCTCCTTTCCCACATGGTTAAAAAAAAATTACTAAAAAAGCACCCAAAACTTAAAACTTTGATGAAATTTATGTCCAAGTAGTTTACCAAATTTTAACTGCATTTAAAAAATTTTATTACTGAGTTTTGAGAGTTACTTATATTTTTTCAACAAAAGTTCTGTATTATACAAATACAATTATATTTTGCAAATAATTTCTCACATTTTGTGGCTTACCTTTCTGTTCTCATTAACAGTGCTTTGAACAGTCCTTAGCAGTATTTTGAAAACAGAGCAGAAGTTTTTAATTTTGATAAAGTCCGATTCATCAAGTTGTTCTTTTGTGGTCAACAAATTAAAGTCTAAACTATCCAATAAATTGGAGACAAATGAGATCCATAATTCCCATTTTTCCAACTGTGAATTCATTACTCTGTTAATTAAGTCATCATTCATCTACTTAAATATTGATTATCTATTCTATGTGGGGACCCTGGTAGGCACAATTAATACAAGGGCAAAAAAGATATTCACTCATACAGCCTTGTGGAGGTGACGGCCTAGTTGGGAAAATAGACATTTAAAAAGGCAATCACAAAAAAAAAATAAAAAACTAAATAAGAAATAAAAATAAAAAGGCAATCACAATATAACTTTATAAGTGTTATTACAAACGAATCACAAGCTGCTATAGAAATAATCATAGACATCTAAATCAATCTTGGTGGACAAAGGAGGATCACAGGGGGATATTATGAGTAAACAGCATGAAATGAGATTTGAATTAGCTGTAGGGTTTCTCAACCTCAGCACTATTGCAGTCTGGACCATAACTCACAGTTGGTGGGGGTAGGGTGGGATTCTGCCCTATGCCTTGCAGTACGTTTAGCAGTATCTCTGGCCTTTTCACACCAGATGCCAGTAGTATTACCACGTGTAACAATCAAAAATTTCTCCAGATACTGTCAAATGTTCTTTGGGGGTCAAAATGCTCCACAGAGAACCACTAAAGGTAGAGACATAGGGTCAAGATTGATATAGAATGCACTGTCTAAATAATGGCCACCCAAGATTCCAGTTCTAATTCCTGGAACTTGTGTGAACGTTACCTTATTCAGCAAAGTTTTGCAGGTGGGATTAAGTTAAAGATAGTGGGATGAGATTATCCTGGACTCTACAGGTGGGCCATACATGCCATGGCAAGTGTCCTTATATGAGAGATGCTGGGGAAGATTCCCCACATGCAGAAGAAAAGGCGATGTGGACATGGTGGCAGAGATTGGTAAGATGTAGCCATAAGCACATGAATGCCAACAGTCACCAAAAGGTGGAAGAGGAAAAGAAAAAAGTCTCCTTTCGAGACTCTGGAGGGAGTGCAACTCTGTGGACACCTTGATTACAGCCCAGTGAAGCTGATAAACTTCTGGTCTCCAGAACGATGATACAGTAAATTTCTGTTTGTTTCAGTCACCAAATTTGTACTAATTTGTTACAACCAAACCGCACAAAACTAATACATAGGTGATGATAGGCAGATAAAATAGAATATAAAATGAGAAGAATATATCAATAACAGAGGGTATTAAATATGAATAATAAAGTGTGTGTGTACGTATGAGGCAGGACAGGAAAGTGTGTGTAAAAGAACGGTGACAATTATAGCTTTGGAAATAAGAAAGAACCAGAGTGTGCTGAGTCAATGTATTTGTTTGTAGGGCTGCTGTAATAAATTGCCACAAACTGGGTGGCTTAAAATAACAGAAAAATTTTTTATCACAGTTCTGGGGACTAGAAATATGAAATAAAGGTGTCAGGAGGGCCGTATTTACTCTGAAAGTTCTAGGGTAGAATCCTTCCTTGCCTCTTCCTAGCTTCAGGTGGTTGCCTGCAACCATTGGTGCTCCTGACTTTGTAGCTTTATCACACCAATTTTTGCCTCTGCGTTCACATACCCGTCTTCCCTCTGTGTGTCTATGTCTCTAAATCTTCCTCTTCTTATAAAGATAGCAGTCATAGGATGTAGGGCCCATCCTAACCCAGTATGACTTCATCCCAACTTGATTGCATCTGCAAAGACCCTTTTTCCAAATAAGGTCATATTCCCTGGTTCCAGGGATTAGGACTTCAACATATCTTTTTGAGGAACATCATTCAACTCAGAACAGAAAGTGTAAACAATCATAAGAAGTTGAGACTATTCCTTGGATAATGAGAAAACTCCCAAGAATTTTACTCAGTGGAGAGACATTATCAGATGATCATTTTATAATGATAATCCTGGCAGTTATAGATCAAATGGCTTGGACTGAAAAAGAATTGAAATAGATGTATCATTTAGTAGGCTGTTGAAATAATCCAGGAAAAGAATGCTAGAGGCCTAAACTGGTTAAATGATCATGTATTTTGAGATAATTGGATAGATCCAAAAAATTTTAGGAGCTAGACTCCACATAATTGGAATTTCTTTAGATATAGGATAAAGATAAGGGCAAACCAGATAAATCTATGGCTTAGGAAATTATGAGGATGTTGAGGTGGGTTTAAGGACAAGCAGTAGTTTGGGAGCAGATTATGAGTGAGTTCAGTTTTGAACTTAGAGTCTTTGTGATCCCCATTTGTGAGATGCCTAGATGAGGAAACATATTGGGTAGTTGTATTTTCAGTAAATTTGGAAGTGAAACACTTACTTGGGAATACTCAGCATATAGAAGGCAACTTAAGCCCTTGGAAAGGACAATATAGCCACAGGTAGAGAGAAGACTGAGATGGTGAAATAGTCAAAACATAAGGAGCCTCAGTATTCAAACTCATCACTTAGCAATTAAGGATAGAGGTGCACTGGCCGGGAAGTTCCACCTATCACCTGGATAGAGTGAGAAGTCTTCACCAAAGGGAAAGGTTGTGGGGAGAGTGCAGAAATACTAAAGTTGAATTGATAAGCACAGTTGAGGATTCTGAAAGAAGACAGAAGTCTAAGCAGCAGGCATCGATTCTGGTGTGCTGCCAAACTTTGTTTCCCATAATATGTTTCTAATATCGATACTGTGCCAACAGTCTGGATTCAGAGAAAATTGGGAGTTAGAAGCAAATGAGACCATTGGTTCGGGGCGAGGAGAAGCAGAGATAGTTGGGGACCACCTGAACACTTAGAACAAATAATAGCATTTGATTTATTGCAGTAAGGGATCAGCTAGAGCACCATGTGTCACTAGGTAGCTCAGTTTGAAGGAGCAAGAGTGGAATTGGAGGCATATCCATTCAGACGTTGCTCATCCTCAACACCCAGTCTCTGTAATGAAGAGTATGACTCCATTTAAAAATAACTATTTTTGACTGCATGCGGCTCTTAAGCCTCTTTGCCTTGTGTCCCATAACTGGACAAGCTAATAAGGAAACCTGGGTGCTCCCTTGGTACAAGCAGGAGATTCAAACCATGAAAGTCCCAACCCATACCAGAGGGCCCTCACCCCAGCCCCACCTCCTAGCCACAAGAAAACTCATGCCAGTCTTCTCTTTGCTCTCTCAAGCCATTTCTGACCTGCTTGAGAGGGCTGCCTGTTCATCTCATAACTGAGAGACCTCAATTATGTAATTAATAAACTTTTTTATACCTTCTTGGTGCACTTGTGGCATCATCAGTGTCTCTGAACCAAACTCTGGGTGAGGGATCCATCTGCCTCTGCAAGTGACTGTAGCAGTTTCTTTAGGTAGAGACTGCTTGCTTTGCTTGGAACACCTAATATTACCCAGTCAGAGACCCCTTTTTGAAAAGCCGAGTTTCTTGAGTTAGCTCTCCAAAGACCTAGCAGTGACTATGCAAGAACTAGATTATATTTCTATAATTCTCTTTCTGGCAACAAGCCAATATAAATTTCACCATGGTACTTATTTTCTAGAGTCTTAGCTATTGCATTCTGCCTGAGCAAGGAGACTTAGACCCTTTGATGGAGTTATATTACAATATACGCAGTGGACAATCCCTTTCTTGTCACATTTATGTGGTTGACGTCAACATAGGGATATTTTGCCATGTCCTATTAACCAAGAGAAAGTAAATCCATTGCAAAGATAGGGACTTATTGCTACTTCAATCCAAGTGGCCTCAATGTCCGCCAAGGTACTCATTTTTTAGTCAGTGTAGGGTTCCATAAAGGTTTTTATATAGATGTGTATGAAGGCAAATGGCATCCCAAGAAACATGGTTCCATGATCCCATTAATGTATGTGACTTTCCAAGCTTAAATTGTGCCATGTTTATTTTCCCCTTCACTTGTCCACAATTTCTCCCATTTAATTTAGATTGTTCAATTACCATTAATTCCAGGCAATCTATTGTTTAATTGGATGGATTTCAATTGCAACCAAGAAAGCTAATTTAAACCTAACAACAGGTTTGTTTAAAAAAAAAAAGGGAAATAGTATAAGAGAATACAGCATAACACAGACATTTGTTTGTGTATTAAGGTGTCACTTGTTAGTTTAATTAGAGCAAAACTGTAGTTGTCTACTAACTAACTTTCTAAATTGCAGAAATAACTAGTACCATAACTCCTCATGTGGGGAATATTGTCATAAAAGGCTTACCTACCCACTTAACAATTTCAGAATGGTTTTTTCTTACTTACTCAAAGAGTCTTTTTTATTTTTACTGGAGTATATTTGCTTTACAATGTTGTGTTACTTTCTGCTGTACAGCAAAGTGCATCAGTTATACTTATACATATACATATATCCCCCTCTTTTTTAGATTTCCTTCCCACTTAGGTCACCACAGAGCACTGAGTAGAGTTCCCTGTGCTATACAGTAGGTTCTCATTATTTATCTATCTTATATATAGTAGTGTATATATGTCAATCCCAATCTCCCAGTTCATCCCACTCCCCCCTTCCCCCTTGGTATCCATAAGTTTGTCCTTTACATCTGTGTCTCTGTTTCTGCTTTGCAAATAAGTTCATTTGTAACATTATTCTAGATTCCACATATAAGCAATACTATACAATATTTGTTTTTCTCTTTCTGACTTACTTCACCCTGTATAACAGTCTCTAGGTCTATCCACGTCTCTGAAAATGGCACTACTTCGTTCCTTTTTACGGCTGAGTAATATTCCATTGTATATATAGACCACATCTTCTTTATCCATTCCTCTGTGATGGACATTTAAGTTGCTTCCATGTCCTGGCTATTGTAAATAGTGTTGCAATGAACACTGAGGTGCATGTATCTTTTTGAAATATGGTTTTCTCTGGGTATATGCCCAGGAGTGGGATTGCTGGGTCATATGGTAGTTCTATTTTTAGTTTTTTGAGGAACCTCCATATTGTTCCCCATAATGGCTGTACCGATTTACATTCCCACCAACATTGTAGGAGAGTTCCCTTTTCTCCACATCCTGTCCAGCATTTATTGGTCGTAGATTTTTTGATGATGGCCATTCTGACCTGTGTGAGGTGATACCTCACTGTAGTTTTGATTTGCATTTCTCTAATAATTAGTGATGTTGAACATCTTTTCATGTGTTTGTTGGCCATCTGTATGTCTTCTTTAGAGAAATGTCTATTTAACAAGCTCCATCTTAAAATCATTCTAAGCAAAAAGTAAAGATTAAAAAGAAGCTATATTATTAAATAGATGGCACTATGTATAGCATAAGAGAAAGAAAATTGAAGAAGCTACTCTCAATAGTACTAAAAAAGGCTCTATGAAATGTTGAGTTAAGCAATGGCTCTCAGGAAATATGAAGGACAACTCAAAGGTTGATGTGTGCCTACATCATCAGATTCTAGCACATATCTGCTTAGGAAATAGAGAGAAAACTCTTCCGTTGGATAATATACAATATTACCCATGATCCTTTTTGCTTGATGGATAAATGTATTTAAAAATAAGCACGTTAAACCAATTACCCTAGAAAATTCCTAGTAATGAGATGGCAGTAGATAAAGCATATAAATCAAGAAATAATTGTCTTTATTTTTAAAAATGACATTGACTAAAACTTACTGAGGTATTTTTAACACTTTTGCTAGTTGCTCCAACAGTGTTTAGAAATTGTGCTTATGCAGAGTAGAATAAGGGAAATTGTTAATAAAGATTCAGAATTTGTAAAGCACCACATGGTGGTGAGCATAAAAAATACACAGAAAAAGAATCTCAAGGTCTGAGCATTTTCAAAACCAGGATTGGAATGGGTTGTGAGGAAAGCTTAATATAGATAAATCTCTGAATTCAAAGAGTAAATCATAGGTTGTTTCCATTTTCACACACTGATGACAGCCATTGTCCATGCTGTGGCTTCTGGGAGGATTATTTATAATGTGGTAATCATAATGAAGAGTTTCCAATACAGGAATGATAGCAAAATGAGTTATCATTGTATTCCAAGTAAGCGTTGTTATTGTAAGCTGATAAAGGGACACAAGGGACAGTAATTTTTTCATAATTCATATTATAACCAAATAGAAATGATAGACATCAAATATATAGATTGCTTACATTGCAAATATATTCCTGGTTTTGCCCACTCTGGTTGTTAGAATCTCGATTGCATTACTTAGAAAGGATGAGCCTACACTGTCAGTTATCAATGACTGCAATTCTTGGATAAGATTTTATAAGGATAAAAACTGATTGAGGGCTTCCCTGGTGGCGCAGTGGTTGAGAGTCCGCCTGCCGATGCAGGGGACACGGGTTCGTGCCCCAGTCCGGGAAGATCCCACATGCCGCGGAGCGGCTGGGCCCGTGAGCCATGGCCGCTGGGCCTGCGCGTCCGGAGCCTGTGCTCCGCAACGGGAGAGGCCACAACAGTGAGAGGCCCGCGTACCGCGAAAAAAAAAAAAAACTGATTGAAATTGACAACTCTATGCTACAAAATGAAAATTATAAATATTTTATAATAAACTTTTAAAACTGTTTAGAAAAAAAGTAGAAATAATATTCACTGTGGATCTAATGTAAACTTCATAAAAATGATTGGTGAAAATTATTTAACATGATGACTAAGTGAAAAATATTAATTTTTCTTGTGTTTTGAAAATTCTATTAATCATTCACTCTATCACTAAAACTCTATGTTACATTAATAATACACAATACATTTTGAACTGGGATGTCCCATTTTTATTTCAAAATTATTTTTAATACATGCAGGAAACATTTAAGGTTTGCTTATGAACCTGCTCAACACTAACCTCAAATGCTCCCGTTGTATTAGACATTTCAGAAATATCATTTCTATACTCAGAGGTTTGCCTTCTTCAAAATACTGTGCAGCATGCTATTTTTTAAGAAAATTTCTTTCTAATTTTTGGGTGTTGTCTCTGTGTTTTCTAATCAGAGCCGTCTCTGATCTACAACATCATTGTTCTCCTACTTGGGGTTGGGGATGATTTCTGTTACTCTCTTTTTTTTTTTTCTTTTTTTGCGGTACGCGGGCCTCTCACTTTTGTGGCCTCTCCCGTTGCGGAGCACAGGCTCCGGACGCGCAGGCCCAGCGACCATGGCTCACGGGCCCAGCTGCTCCGCGGCATGTGGGATCTTCCCAGACCGGGGCACAAACCCGTGTCCCCTGCATCAGCAGGCGGACTCTCAACCGCTGCACCACCAGGGAAGCCCTGTTACTCTCTTATATAAGCATTTGCCTCCTACCATCAGAGTAGAAGAGGGATCCCTCATTATATATTAACTTGATACCATGGGTACTTTTTGTACAGCACTATTAAAGATCCTTCTATACAGGACTTTTTTTTTCAACTTAGCCATTTCATGTAGACTGCACTTATCATAATACTGAGATTGTCCAAAAGGACACAATAAAATCTCAACCTTAAAGCTGAGTCCATAGTGTCTAAAGAGTACACAAATGCACAGTAAGCATGAAAACTATGAGTTTTCCCTTCTATTTAGCCACAACAGGATAGAGACATCAAGGCACCGCATTCTACATAAAAGCTGGCTTTAAATTGATAACCAGGTGTGAACCAAAAAGTCACGCCCTGAGATTAACTTGCTAATTCAACAGAGCACTTGTTCTGCTATTTGGTAGCTGTGCAACTTTGGAAAACCATTTAACCTGTTTGAATTCCATGTATAAAATAGGGATCACAGCAGCCTCTAATTTCTAGTATTCTCATAAGGTAGATAACGCTTTTAAATACTTAGCACAGTAACTGGCACACTGAAAAGTGTGGAATGATGTGTAAACTTAGGGTCATAAAATTAGGCTATTATTGCTATAATTTTCTGGAAAAGTATCCTCGTAAAAAAAGCAGTACTTTTACATTAATTGTGTGAAACCATACCCTGCTGTAAAAGAATTGCTAACAACACTGCAAAAAATTACTGTCAAGGATGGTTCTCAAACACCTCCAGCCTGTTGCTTTAGAAATAAACAAAATGACAACCAAACAAGTGCATTTATAAAGAAAAGCTCTCATTCCTGAGAGAGTCAGCTTGAAGCAATTCCGTCCAGTGGGTTAGAACGGGATCTGTGGGAAGCCAAGGAGAGAGGGCAGAACTCCCGGAGACCATGCTGATAATGAATCGTTAAGCCTTTCGGTGGGATGACTTTGCAAACATGTGATGCTTCCTGAGCACCAAAGTCTCAGGCCCTCTGAGTGTGCTGAAGGCTTTGCCACTCAGGGAGTAATTGAATGGTCACAGTGAAAATAGGCAAAGCCAGACACAACTTGGCAAAAATAACTGGGGTGGTGAGAAACTGCTACCAGTTTCCTATGAATAGTGAGGCTGTGGACCTGTACTCTTCTTTTTACAGACTTGTTGAGGCAGCACTAACAGAAAGCAGACCACACCGTGACATGGAATCTGATTCCTTGTCTGTTCTCCTTCCTGATTTAGGCAAGGAAGGAGAAACTACTGTGTGAAATGAAAACAGTACACTGGAGGAAAAGAACGGAGTTTGTTTTCAAGATATAGAAAGAAAGGAAATAAAATCAAGTTTGAGCAAAATATAAAAAGAGGAAGAACATTGCTGTGATTTGGGATGTGGCCCCTTATAGAAGCTTTTAAAGAGTAACAGGGCAGAACATCCAAACTCATCTGTGGGCAGCTGCAAACTCACAATGTCATGAGCACAAACACTAAAGGCAATTTCAGTTTCACCTTTCCTCATTATATAGATCTGCATCAAGACAATGATATTGAATGATACCGTGTTCCCAACAGGCACCGAATGGGGCAAAGCAAGGAAGTGGCAGAGAGAGCAAAGGGGGTGCCATAGATTCTACCCTAACAGCCCATGCCAGAGAGGTTTCTAAAGGGTGATGCTTGGCTGTTTCTTGGAGAGAGCATGAGTTTGCCCAGCTACAATGAATTCCTTCAAGTATCTGTTCAAATATGCTCATAGAGTCTTCCCTGATCACCCTATTAAAATGTCCTTGCCATTCTCTATCTTCAATTCCTCTTTCTTTGCTACACACACACACACACACACAATATTTTATTATCTATCTTTCCAATTAGAACATTAACTCTAAAAGGATGAAAACTTAAAACTTTTTACACAATTTTTAAAGATTACACTCCATTTACAGTTATTACAAAATATTGGCTATATTCCCCATGTTGTACAATACATTACTGTAGCCTCTCTTACACCAAATAGTTTGTACCTCCCACTCCCCCACCCTTGTATTATCCCAACCCAGTGCCTATCAAAATGTCTGGCTTATAGTAGGACCAAATAATAATATTATTATTTTATATATAATAATCATAATTTATAATATTAATAGTACTAGTAGAACACATAACTGAACACTGTCCCTTTAGATAGGGGTGGGTTGAAGTTTTTCTAAGTATAGATAATATTATGAACAAAATCTTAGAGTGATAAAGAAACAGTACCATGAATATTGGCAAGTGATATCATATGTCTTGAACATAGTTTCTGAAAGAAGCCATCAGGAGAGAAACCCTGATTTCAAGCTAGGTTCTTTTTCATTAACATTGACAATTTTGAGGTAACATTGACAATTTTAAGGTAGTTGACCTGTGAAAATTGCTAATTCTTTATAAGTAACAAAAACTCAAAAGGATTCTTATCACCTCATATGGTATGAAAATTTTTGCTAATTAAGTCTACTCTAGTCTGCCAAATGACAAAATCAAAGCAAGACCCCTAACATAAATGGACAATGAAACCTGTGTTTATACTCCTTGGGGAAAGGGAAATACCTTATTCATGATCATATTTTCAGCTTCAAGAACAGTACATGACACATTTTACATGCTAAAAATGTTAGAAAGAATGGTTAGAAAAGTGGATAAGAGGGAAAATGAGGTCCATTAAATAGTGAGCATCATTCAAACAAATAAAGGGATAGAGTCCAAAGGAAACCTTTAAAGACGCTGAGATTTGTAAGGGCTATAACTTATGAGTTATTTTGAGCTACTTCAGAAATAACCAAGGAGATGCTAGCTAGTGAATAGTTTAAAAGGGAAGAGTCTGATGTCAAATTGCATAGGATCAAACCTCACTGAAACGTTTGATAACTCTTACCTCAGCAATTAGCCTAACCTCTCTAAGAGGTATAGTTTCCTTATCTGTAAATAATTGTAACAAGCAGCTTAAAGCACTATTGTGAGACTTGCAAGAGAGGATGATTACAACTTTGCTCAGGTTTGGAATAGAATAATGGTTACATACTATAACTGTTATTATTTTGTTATGAATATTATTATTCAAAAGAACAATTCAGGGGGAAGAAAATTTTCCAAAGTAAAAGAGTGAGATTCAAAGCAGAAAGCTAGAAAGTAAAAGTAATCCTACCCTCTGCCAAAAGCTCAAAGGAAAACCTCACCTAGCTAGCTGCAGGTTTTAAGAAAGGATATTGTCTGCCCAATTCTTACAGGATATGATGGTGCATGGAATGAGCGTGGACTTTGGAATCAGAAAGATCTGGCTTGGAACCTACCTTGGGATCAAGACAAGTTCCTTCATTTCTTTATCTTGAAAATTCAGGGGTCTTATCAGAAGTCAGTGCGAAACAATAGATACAGCACATCGTACACATCCTAGGTGCAATTTCAACAGCAGACATTTTTGACGTGTACTTTCACAGTCTGCAAAATGACATATAGAAATAGGATTTAGTTTGAGCTATTGCAGGGCACGCCCAATGCCATGAGGATTTGGGTACAGCAGTGTATTCAACTAGACAGCAGTTTGGCTGAATTTGATTAACTTTATGTCCAAATTTGAATGTATTTACTGCCTCTTCCATTAAGTGTTCTGTCCAATCCACAAATTTGCATGCAGAAGTAGAAAGATTTGCAACAGTCAGTTCTATAAGTTTGAACCTTCTAAAGAAGGATAATTCTATGATAATTTTAAAACTGATTCAGAGGGGAGCATTTTTAACCCAAGCTTGCATGATTTTTAGTCACATATTTCTTTAAGTTCTCTCAGTGTGGGTAGAGTAGTACTTCTCATAATTTGTTATATTCCTAAACTCACAAAATGATATCAACAATCTAATTGTGCAAAAAGCTTGCCTAAGTAAATTTGCATAAAAGTTCAACTTAGTGAAAGATACTTTCACACACATCATTCTATACTCATAACAACCTGTCTTAGGTCAGGTTCCATAGAAGCAGAGTCTGAGATAGAGATTCTCGTGTAAGTGATTTTTTTAGGGAATTCTCCCAGGAGAAACTCCAAGGAGGTAAAAGGAGCAGAACAGACAGGGAAGAAGCTACACAAAGATGTAGGTTTAGCTGCAGTCTTGCTACTGAGAAGAAGCCAATGGCCCCACTGGGGGCTCTGGGGCATGAATGGTACCAGAGCACTCTCATTCAGTGTACCCCATATCGGTTGTGAGTGTGTGTGTGTGTGTGTGTGTGTGTGTGTGTGTGTGTGTGACATCTTTATCCATTCTTCTGTCAATGGATATTTAGGTTGCTTCCATGTCTTGGCTATTGTAAACAGTGCTACTATGAACATAGGGGTGCATGTCTCTTTTCAAGTTATAGTTTTGTCCAGATATATTGGGCTAGGTGTTTTGATCACTTGTGGCAGCTCTCCAGAGAAAAGTACAATCATGCGCCAAGAGCAAACATCATGCACAGAAATGAGAGATGGGTGCACAGGGCCAGCAAAGGAGATCTAGGCAGGACTCACAGCCTCTACTGTAATTCATCCCTTGCATTTCTCAAATTCACTTGCTTATCATACCCAGTCCCCTCCATTCGATCACAGCTTTTCCAGGATTGTGAATAGTTAAAATTTCTCAGTAAACGTACAGTTTTGATGCTGCAGTTGCTCCTGCTATAAGTAGCCACAGTTCTGTCTTCTTGTGAAAATCAGAACCACTTACATCTACCAAGTGGTAATTACTGTCATTGCTTTTGGGTTTACTGGCCTGAAAAGTCTAAAGTGACCAGGTAGCTATTATAGCTTTAAGTTTGGTGGGATTCTATATCTTCCTCTGAGAACCAGGACTTCTAGATCCATAGAAACTAGTGTTGTCAGGACAAGAACAAATTACTAAACTAGGTCACTGGAAGTGATAGTGAGCAGAGTCTTTCCTATTTCCATTTTTTAGTTCATGGGCCCATTTATTTTAACAGTTGGGTACCTAGTACCATATAATGGCTATTGGCATATGTTGCATATTGCACTGTGAATATGTACCCTATCCTTACAGGGTATCCTCTCCAATATGATGCCTCAGCTGTGTCTTCTAAAGGTCATTTCATTACTCTATTAAGCCAGAACTTCTGGATTATAAGTATGGTAGTAAAGAACAGTAAGAGGAGTTCTTGACAAGCTTTAATAGGTAAGTTACATGTGTTAGTCTGATCCAGCTGCCATAACAAAATACTATAGACTGGGTGGCTTAAACAACAGAAACTAATTTTCTCACAGTCTGGAGGCTAGAAGTCCAAGATCAAGATGGCAGCAGGGTTGGTTTCTGGTGAAGCCTTTCTCCTTGGCTTGTAGATGTGTCTTCACAGGGCCTTTTTTTCTGTATCCACAGAGAGAAATAGCTCTGGTGTTTTCTCCTCCTCTTATAAGGATACCACTTCTATTGGATTAGGGCTCCACCCTTATGACCTCATTTAACCTTAATTACCTCCCTAAGGGCCCTATAACCAAATACAATCACACTGGGGCTTTGGGTTTGAACATATGAATTTTGGGGAGACACCATTCAGTTTATTATGACACTGAGTTTAGAGCAAAGCCATGCCATTTGCAGCAGAGAACTAGATACCATTCAAAAGCATCTCCAGATAGAGAGCAAGTCTTAGCAGGGGACATCAAGAGACCATGTAGCCAGAACTCCCTCTCTTGAGCTGGGTGCTGTCAGAACCATAAAATCATATTAATATGCTGAGCAGAAATTCATCATAAGATGAAAGTGATAAATCTTACAATTAGGCTTGAACAGCCCCTGAGGGTTCAAGTGAGCTGTGAAAAATAGTAGCCTAGTCTTTCTTGTCACCCACCCTGGTTACACTGACACCTTTACCTAAATCCACACCTGTGGCCTTGTATGGTGTTACCTTGTACTAGCTAAAAGGGTAAGACAAGTCATGAGCTTAGTTCACAATTGGCTTGGCTGGGTATCTGGCTATGACCTGAAAATTGACTGATACTGCACTATAGCCCTGCTGGTGGTGGCTGGGGCTCTGAAAGACAGTGATGAGAAGAAATTCTCCCAATGGGCAGAGCCTTGGGTGGGTCACAGATTCTAATTTCATAGCCGTTTTCAATGTGAATCAGTTTTTCCTATATTTTAGACAGGAAGCAGAATCTCTGTGTGATTTGCTCATTAACATCTACCCATATACTCATCAAGTCTACTGAAGAGACTGAGAAGAAAGCATTTTAGTAAACTCTGACTCTTTTTATTTTATGGTTGCTAAAGATTTATGATTAAGTTGGAGTTTAGTTTTCTGAGACTACTGATTAAAGAACCCTGTGCTTTAATCCTTAAGTTACTAATTCTTCTAAGCTAATGTTTTCTGATCTTGGAAAGGAAGGCACACTTTTTTTTAAAGATTTTTAGACAGAATTCTTTCTGGAGTAAAGCTGCATATATAAACCTTAAGTTTCCTGTTGATTCTTTAATAAAATCATGATTCTTGTATAGCTACTGAGTTGGTTTCAATGTAGATAAATGATACTATGGCATCAGTTAAAATCTCTTTTAAACCTTACTTGAATAAATAATGGGCAAAAGGATAGGTTCGCCAGATGAATGTGATAGAATATGGTGCTGTGGTTAACTGAGTTTATAACAATGGAGAGACAGATCTGGTTGGCTAGAAACGCTAATAGATAGAAGCATAATTATCACATAAAACCTATAAAACTCAAAATGAGTTGATCTTAATATTGTTGTCCCTCCATAGACAGTTAGAAAATCTCCATTTTACCAGAGGAATACAGAATAAAACCATCTGGATTATTGGAGAAAAGAGCATTCAAGTAACTTAGATTAACCCGAGCCTTATTTTCTGAGGGAATAGCTTCAACCATCCAGCTAGAAAGGATGTCAATTTCAAACTCAGTTTGAGGTAAAGGGAAAGAGAAGATTAAGATAATTAATTGGCATCTGACCATGTTTAAAGAGTGGGAAGGTTTGAGATGGAAAACAATCTCAGTAAATTGTATTATAATTATGAGAAAAAAACAGGGTCTATCTCATTGCCTGCAGGGAGCAAGAAATAGTCAGTATAACTTTATTTTTTATGAGGTGCTCAGAGTCTGCAAAACATTATTGCTGTTGTCATCAGTTGAGAAAAAAGTGATATATTAAAGAACACTATAAATCCAATTTGTTATACTAGATACCCATAATAGATGTAAAGCCGTATATTTGTTTCCTTAAAAAAATAACATCTGTGATAGATTGTTTGCAAAAATAGCCACACTTATTTTACTTTCTATACCCAAGCCCCTTTACAATGCGAGCTTGCAGTTTTTCCCATTAATTATGAGTGTCTTATTTCTCCACCATTTGAATCTGGGTTGTTTATATCTTGATTTGTTCGAAAGAGTGTGGTAGATTTGACATCACTTTGTTGACCTCATGAGGCTTTGCAAACTTCTGCTCGCTCTCTTGTATCCCCAATATGCCAATGGAATGAGTCCTTGACTAGACTTTCCAGAAGTTGAGAGACTAAGGAAGAGTTCAGTTTTCACTTTTGAATGGGTGAGAATGCTCAGCCAAAATCAGAAAAGCTGGTTAGAGCCAATCCCCAGATAACCATTTAGATATTGTAGTGCATTGAGACCCACTGATGATACTGTCTGAGACCAAAGAACTGCCTGGCTGACCTGCAGACTCTGAGCTAATAAATAGTTACCATAGTAAGCTGCTAAGTCGACTGGTGGTTTGTTATGCCACAATAACTACTAATCAGACATCTAACATGAGAAAGTTTGGCCCAAAATTGTAACAAAGAGACTAAAATATTTCAATTATAATAAAAATAATCTACTATCAGACACTAGTAATTTTATCAATGGAATAGGTCAAGAAGATTTAAGCAATACCTGAACATTTGGTCTAAATCATCGTGGCCCCAGATTAATTTCGTACCCCAGTGCTCTAGTCATCTATATTCTAGGACCTCTGTCATCAAAATATGTTATTCCCCAGCACAGTGTCCATCAGGATTTCAGGACCATGAAGCTAAAAATGCATGTAAGTCTGCTTTTTTATGTAGATGTCTGCTAGACTTTACTCCTAAACCAAATGGGAACTTGAAATGTGAAGAGTAGTCTGGTAGGTAGAGTTAGAATACTTCAATATCAGAATGTTCATGTCATCTCAAACATATTTGTCCTTTTACGAGAAAATGGAAATCATAACTGACTTGAAAACACTGGGGTACAAATCTAAGAGTTTTTCTCTGTTGCTTTAAATCCTCCATGGTTTGCTCTGTGCCTAGGCAATGAAGTCCAAAATCTGTGTCAGTGAACAAAAGGTTTACATTGCATGGTCTCTTGTTTGACTCCAGCTCTGTCTCCCGTCACTCACTTCCAAGTACCCTCATGCACTTCAGTCATATTAATTTGCTAACAGTTTGTTAGGCCTGTCCTGTTTCATCTCCCACAATGCATTTGATTTCATTTCACTGTCTGCCTGAAATGCACCTACCTATCATGTCAGTCTAGAAAGCCCCTATATATTGTTTTCATTATACACCATAGTCACCTAACTTGTGAAAACCTCCCTAGTCTTTCAAAGAAGTGAGATGTTGCCTCTTCTGTATTTTCGTTGTAATTTGCATGTACTTTCACGTGTAGTATTTGCCACACTGTATTATAGTAATTTCTTCAAATATCTTGTTACCCAACTAAACTGAAGACAACACTATACCCTATCATTTCCATAACACCAGCATATAATATCGGGCCAAAAATATAACACAGCACCATCTCTTTGTATAAAAAGTATTCTCCAAAATATGTCCACTTGGATTCATATCAACATTCACTAAATATGAGAATCAAATGCATTGGCATTTGTGATTTTTCTAATTGCATGTATAAAAGATGAAAGGGAGTAGGTGAACATTTGATAAGAACATACTGAAATAAGTCATTTAGTTACTAATTTCTGCTTACATGTAGCAGCTATAAATAACACTTAATAGACCCAGGCATGCAAAATAATAATAATAATAATAAAGAACGGACGAGGAGGGAGGGGAAGGAAAAAGATTAGCAACATAAAAAGAAGTATTTTTTTGTTTATAAAGTCTTCATTTCAATGGGAAATAAAAACTTCTTAATCTAAGTCATTTTAGAATGATTCTTTAAAAAGGCATTACCTGAAAAGATGACAACAAACAACTATGAGGACATTCTGCTTCTGACCATCTGGAAGTGTCAGGGTTTGGACTTACCCTATTATGTCACTACTACATAACTGAACTATAAAAAGCAACTCTTTTCAGGTACTACATAAGACTCATCACAGAACTGTAATTAATGAGGCAAGGGGAACAAATGAAGCAAGCTCTAATCACCCTGAGCTTTATGCCTGGAGATAATTTCCAGACTTCAGTGGAGGGATGGGGAACCCAAGCAAAAGCCGGCAGTCTTCAGAGAGAGAAACTGGTGTTTTAGACATTAAGATGGGTGGAATATGCAGAACAATGTTATAAAACAGGAAACTATGCAGAGAAAAAGTATCAGATATTTATAAAGGAGTCCCCTCTGTCTTTGGCTGAGTGCCATCTGTAGGTGCATAGAGTGAAACTTTATAGGTCTGGGATAAAACATGTTTTAGGAGAGAACAGTTGCCATGGAGCTTTCAGATAAAAGACAGGGCCAAAAAGTGTTCAGTTTGCCATCAGCTAGGATGGAGAGACCTCTGGAAATGCAAGGGACACTCAGTAGAAATCTGAGAAAGGCCACACCTTATAGTGGGGGATGAACTAACTCCATGAAATGACTGCTAGAGATAATCTAGAATAATTTTAAAAGCCATGAGAGAATTACATTGATCCACACATAAAGTAACTACATTCTACAACAAATGTCACATTCTTAAGGTAGTGCAACAAACTTCAGCATTCTACAATATAAAATTCATAATGTTTATAATCAAATAAAAAATTTCCAGACATACAAAGAAGCAGGAAAAAAATGACCTATAACTAGTAAAAAATCAATAGAAATAGACTCAGAAATGAAAGAGATGATATTAGTCTATAAGAACTTTAAAACAGCTGTTAAATATGTTCAAGGATTTGAAGGAAAACATGAACATAATTAAGAGGGAAATGAAAGATGTCAAAAGAAGCAAAAGAATTCTAGAGATGAAAAGTTTTGAAATTAAAATGTAAAAATGAGATTAACAGCACAGTCAACACTGGAGAAGAAAATATCAGTGGGTTAGAAGGTATAGCAACAGAAACTATCCAAAACAGGGCACAGAAAGAAAAAACTAAAAAACAATGTGCATGGGTACAGTGATCTCTGTTACACATGTATGCTGTAGTCTCAGAAAGGAAAGGGAGGGAACATCAAAATATTTGAAGAAATAATTTTCTTTCCAAATGGCTATGACAGAGAGAATAATGACCTCCCATAATATCCACATCCAAATCCTTGGAACCTGCCTGTGAATATGTTACCTTACATGACAAAGAGATTTTGGAGATGTGATTAACTTAAGAATTTACATAAGGAGAGTATCCTGGATGACCCAGGTGAGCCCATTAAAAGAACAAAGGTCCTTATAAAAGTGAGGCAAGGGAGTCAAAGTGAGCAAGAGGTGGGGGCGGGGAGAGAGAGAGAGAGAGAGAGAGAGAGAGAGAGTCAATAATGGAAGCAGAGTTTGATGCGATGTGCTTTGAAGATAATGAAAGCCTTTGTGAGCAACTACTGGAAAAGCTGAAAAGGCAAGGAAATGGATTTTCCCCTAGAGCTTCGAGAAGGAACACAATTCTACTGACACCTTAACTTTAGACCGTAAGACTCCTTTCACATTTCTTACCTCCAGATGGGTAAAATAATAAATTTGTGTGGTTTTCAGCCACTAAGCTTTTGGTAATTTGTTACAGCAGCAATAGGAAACTAGTACCATCACAGACACAAAAACATAATAAACCCAAGCAGAATAAGAAGAAAAGAAAAAGAAAACCAGACTCAGGCACATCATATTCAAATTGCTGATAGCTTGCTTTAAAAGAAAAACAAATGAACAAAAAGCAAAGAACAGCAACAAAAATTCTTAAGAATAGTTAGAAAAAAGGCATATTATATACAGGGGAACAAATAGAAAAATGACTATATTTCTTTTTCATAAACTAGGAAAGCCAGAATAGAGTGAAACAACAGCTTTAAGATACTGAGGAAATAATGTAAATGAAATGCTCAACCTAGAATTCTATAAGAAGAGAAAATACAGGAAAAGATTGAGTCAAATCAAAGGTGAATTTACTGCTACAAAAATTACATAAACTGAAACATTAAAAATAGTTCCAAAAGCAGATAAAATATGATAAATGGAAATATAATTCTACACAGGAATAAAGAACAATGGAAATAAATATGTGAGTAAATATAAAGTTTTTTTTTAATTTTAAAACTTCTTAAAATTTTTTTTAAATTCTTAAAACTATAAAAATAAAAACAGTAACAAGGTGGCTTATAATGTGTATGTATTTATGTATGTAACATGTATATATATGCCTGTTTAAATATATATACATTACATGCATGTATACATTATATGCATATATGCAATGTATCAATATACATAAGCATACACTATATATACATAAATAATATATATATATACATACACGTGTGTGTGTGTGTGTGTGTGTATATATATATATATATATATATATATATATAAAATGTATGACAATACTATTGGAGACTGGAGAGGAGAATTCAAGTATTCTTTAACCATGAGTACTGAGATATTATTTAAAGGTAAAATGAGGCAAGTTAAAGCTATGTATTGTTCCTGAAAGCAAAAAATAAAAGAAAAATCATATCTTCGCAAAGTTGGGTTTTCATAAGTTGCTGTGATAAAAAGCATGCACTATGAAAAAAGTCAATATGGAACAGAAAAGGGGGTGACTGGCCATATCCAATCTGAATGCACAGTTTGAGAAATTGTACAGTACTCAACAGGCATACACATCTCATTAATAAGTAACTGTAGCTATTTAAAGGTAAAATTAAAAGTTTTTTCTTTCAAATTTTTTCCGTTACTTTTCCAAATAACAATGGTTTTGTTAGGATATAAAAATGTATTATTAAGTAGTTGGCCCTAACTACTTAATAAAAGGAACTGTTATTATTTTTTTTAAAAAGATATGTATTGTAAATCCCAGAGTAATTAAGAGGTGTTGCTAATACCAGTAGTAGAGAAAAAATGGAATACAAAACCCACACAATTAGATGGAAAAAAAAAAAAGAAAAGATGAGAAAAAGGGGTAAAAGAAGAAAAAAAAAACAGATTAGACAAATAGAAAAAATAGAAGCATGGTTCTTAAGTCAAATTATATTATTACATGAAATGTAAACAGTCCAAACACTCCCATAAACAATGAAAGGAATCAAGGTCCCTTTGAGGAGTGGGAGGCCATACATACAAATGAACGTGCATCATGCTTTGGAGTCAGACATAAGGAAGTGCTCAAACGATACTAGGTTATTGCAAAAGGACTAGAGGAACCAATCTGAAAGAGCTCCGAAAAGACAGAGCAGGGACAATTTGAACAACAAAATAAATGATGATATTATTGGACTCTAATCCAAAGGAAGGAATATCAATAGTACCATACTGTGATAAAAACATGATTGAATAAATACATAATAAATACATGCATAAATAAATGTGAAGAAATATGTCTTATAGAAAATTCCAATTAATAAAACAAGAGGAAATAAGAGTAACATAAAACCACTATTTGAATATCATAGTAATAATTGCTGCAGGCAAGATCCACTGATGAATGCTAAAAGTAGGGGAAGAAACTTTAAGTCGAAGCAGGATATTTAAATAGCTTCAAAGTATCTCCCCTGAAGTATTTATTCACTGTGGTAGTTTAAACATATGTTCAAAAATTATGTGATAATTCTCTCTGGTGGAAGTGAAGATTAGTTCACTTCCCCTTGAATGTGGACCGGACTTAGTGACTAGATTCTAATGAATAGATTATGGGAAGGGAAATATAGTAACTTCACAAGAAACCTAAGAGTAGCCCCCTTAACCAAGAGATCAGGATTAATACAACCTATAATAAATCATGTCAGTACTCTGCACCCGTTAATACGGTGCGATAATAAGGGCACATTACTTCTGTGATAATCTTCCCTCAAGTCTATAACCTCAGTCTAATCATGAATAAACATCTGAGAGACCCAATTAGGACATTCTAAAATGCTAAAATGACTAGTACTCTTTAAGTGGTCGAGAACATAAAAGACAAGGCAATATTGACACAAACTGGAGGAGATGAAGGAGACACAATGACTAAATGTCACGTGGAATCCTAGATTGAATTGTCAAAAAAAAAAATGTTGGTGGAAAAATTGGTAAAATTTGAATTGACAAATCAAATACATGAAAGAATGTAAGATTGCTGGAGGGTGGAAGAATTGAAGAGATAGTTCAAATGGAAAAGGTAAGAGTACTAAAGGGAAATACAGGAGCCCATGTTCAAAAAGAAAGATGAGTGAAATAGAGTTTTAGGAGGTCGTGCAACTAAAGGTACTGGTATCCCCTCCATTTTTGAAAGTTTGCTTTATGCCAACTTGCTTTTATAAAAGACCTACATTAGTACCAGTTTTCCCTAACTGTAAGAATTTTGAAGAGGATTTTCACCTTTATGGAAAAAAGATGAAAAGGGAAAATAGTGTTAGCATTTGTTTTGCAGTGAGGCAGCTTGCCCGCTGAGCAGTTAGAGTAGCACCACCAAGCTCCTTCCCCGCGAACTACACTCAGCATCTGTTTCAAGCCAACATGGCTTTAACTGTGTCTGTGGGCATCTGTGCTTTATCTCCATTTATCTTGTGCATCTGTTAATGCGATGTGTCCTAAGGTCATTGCTTCTCTGGTTTATGCCATTTCAGTTTATGAAAGGTTTCATAGGAATACGCTGGTTTCAGATAGTGGGGAAAACCTGTAGTGTAATATTAAAGGTACGATGGCTAAGGTATTGAAAGTTGAGGAAATGTCAGGGACATAGAAGCTTAAGGAACTCTAGGGTAAAGGGGTTGAATGAAACTTCTGTGGAGATGATAACAGCACCCAAAATATGATAAGAAAAGTGGTGAAAAAAAAAAAGTGATCCAGTTGCTCAGATTGTGAGTGAATAAAGAGGAGTAACTGGAGGATTATCAGAGGCCAGCAATAAAGAATAATATACAAAATAGTGTGGGATTCAGAGAAGCTGTGTTTTGTTTGTGTTGTTTAGGTAGGAGGGAGTAGAAAAGTTCTGGGAATTTCCAGGTGGAGACAGAAGTATAGATGCAACAACCTGCAAACCCTTTGGTACAGGGTATAAGCAGACACCACTTGAGAAATTATAGGTGAAACAGTGCCCACAGAAGATAGACAAATTTCAGTTAGAGCAGGGACAGAAAGGCAATTTTCAGAAATAATGTTGAGAACATAGGGAACTTCATTGATAGCATGTTTTGACATCCAGAGGGATGGGCAAAGACTTTAGGTGTAGAAAAACAGGATAGACTGAAACAATAAGATGATGTACAGATGTGGGAAGAGGCTGGGAAGCTAGTGGTGACTGAAGCTTACAGAGGTGTACAACAATATGGGATTGATTTCAGAGAATACATGGGGGGGTTCAAAGGGAGTGGTGTGGTTTTATAGCCTCTTCCTTGAGAGGAGTTTCAGGTAGTCAGTTGCTTGGGTCTGGTAGAATATAGCTTCATACTAAGAAGTATGAAGGAGCAATCTAGTGTCTCCCTTAAATTGTGCTACTGACTAAGTTCAGGACAGAAGTGAAGACATCCAGACAAGAACATATGTAACTTGAGAGGCCAGGATTGATATTCCTGCTCTGAATACTCTCTGTCTGTTTTGTGGATTCATCTTCCAAGTTAGTTCAGTGATTAGGATGCATTCAGGATGTCCAAAGTCACCTAGATAATAAGTATAAAGATGCTGCTGATGCGCCTCTTGGAAAGGAGTTGTTTTTAATAAGATAGGGCTGCTGGGACAAACTAAAAGATCAAATTTCTTTTTTAATGCATTTGGAATGTCAGAATTGCTTTGTAAATTTAAGGAGTTGTGTACTTGGGATATAACTTATAAAATTTTCAGATTGTTGGAGTCAAATGATACCCTGGAGATATCTTGTTTAAGCCTTTCATTTTTCAGATGAAGAGAGAGAAATGACTTCTCCAAGACAAGCCAGCTAGACTTAAATAAATAAGACAAATAAGATCACTAGACCTAGAATTTCTTTCATCTTTTTCTGAGGACACTGACAAAAAGTTATAGAATGTAAATAGTTCACCAGATATCTAGGAAAGAACTGTGAGAAAATAAAAACTCAAATACAAATCTTTTAATACCTAAGGCTTCCAGGCTGAGACACGTTTTCTCATGAGAAGTCAGTTTTGAGTAGAATTTAGGTAAAAGTGAATTATGGAAACAAGATAAAACTACAGATGGGGTATATAAAATGCACAGGACAAGAAAACAGAAGCTTGAGTGATTGATTTGGAAGTCAAAATATTCTTTTCTCTTCTCCTACATGCCCTCACTTTATTTACTCCATTTCTTTTCACGTAAATCACACCTTCACATACATTCTACAACTTCCTACTGCGTATCAGGAGAACAACCAAAGACACAATCTCTGTGAGCCTCAGTTTCCATATCTGTCCACAAGACAAGAATTGTACATGGCTTCTCTCCCATTACAAGGTTTGTTCTGAAGCTCAGTGAGAAGGATTGTCCAAATGAGGAATAAGGGGTCCTTTAAAATGGATGCTAGGATTTGGTCCAAGAAGTTTCCTCTCAGGTAGGCCAGTAATCTTGAAATCTACAGTTTCATTTAATTTACAATCCTGTATTAAATAAGATTGTACTAGTAGTAAATGACTCTAAACTATTTCATTTGAAAATATGTGGTATGATTCATTTGAATGCCTACTATAAGAGCAACAACAGCAATAAAAACCCTTGGAGTTCACTTATCATACTTAAACTCACTATTTTATTTGATTTTCAATGAATATGAGTTCATAATATTAGCTATAGATGAGAAAAATCGTCTTTTTTAATAAGGTAAAACCACTTCATCATGATCACAAACTCATCTGAAAACTCGTAACTCAGATTTTTGTTTAGATTTTAATTTGGGTTTTATCTATTATATCAGTGTTTTTTTGGGGGGGGTTTGACCCACACATTCTGTGAAATCAGTAAATATGTACCAATCATCAAAATCAGTAAATGTATACTTGATATGTTTTATTCTGATCAATGCATTTGTGTAAATATAATAAATCATAAAATTTTAGAGAAATAAACATTAATATTGCTTGATCAGATAAGAATATTTGATCAGAACCCATTTTGAAACATTACACAGATACAAAATGATTTTTCAGTGTTTCCTTATAAGCAAAGTTATTAAATTCCCTAAAGAGGTCATAATTTTTCCATATTAATTCTCAAAATACTAACTTTAAGAATGGAAGGATTATGCTAATAATGATTAAAGATGCAGTTTAAATTGGGGTAAATGTTTCAAGACAATAAAACTAAAAAAGATTCTAAACAGCACTGAATTGCACAGATGTCTGGGGAAATCTATGAATTAAGTATAGAGCATCATCTCATAGTAACCTTTGATAGTTCTCATTAAAACTGTAGCAGAAGAATCTGTTAGAGGCCCCCAGAGAGATATTATGTGTAAATGCAGAAATTAAAAAATGAATATTGAATGATCCTATTGAGAAATTAAGGTCATTCAATTGTGTTAATGGTGGTAGAATATCAGATCTATGTTTTTAATCTGTTTCTCTAAAAAGAAAATGAAAATCTATGTCTAATTTATAGATTTAATAGAACATAATTCAAGTAACACCTATTTTGCATAGTAATTAGCATTAGGATTTTTATAAAGTATTATATATAGTGTGTGGTATACATATTTATATTGTATATATGTGTGTAGATGTATGTATATGCATGTATGTACTGATATATACACACACATATACATATATATATATACACATATAAAATTGTCACATCTCTGGGCACTACACTGTTCAACTTACAAATATAAGTTTACAATGGCAATAACATTCAATTCAGTCTTTCTCTTTTAGAATAATCTGAGTAATAGACGATTTATCATTTCTGGTCATAGGTCTGTATAATATCAGAATAAATATGGCACTTGAATTTAAAAAAAATGATTTCTAGAGTAAGAAGAAAAATCTAATTTTGTTACAAATACACATTTACAGTTTCAGAGAAGATTAAATATAAGAAGGTATCATAGATATTATCCAATTCTATCCAATGCTCTTTTATTTTTGCACTGAGAATGACGATGAAACATAGAGGTCAAGTGTTTTTGTACAAAATAACATAGCTAGTTATTGGGAGATCGCAAACTAGAACCCAGATTAGCCCAGATCGTGTTCCACAAAGCCACATGACTCACTTTTTTTGAAGGTAGTTTAATAATCACTTTTTCTCTCAGAGAAAGGAAGAGTAGTCTTGAATTGCGGAAATTAGCTTATCATGATATTCCTTCGGTATTCTGTATGAATTTGTTCTTCAGCAGACTGGTCCAGGCATTGCAAGGGACGTTGGGGATAGAGATATGAAAAAAAATTGTCCCTTCATCTCAGGAGAGACAAAAACATGAACCAATGGTTTAAATATGTAGTTTTGCCAGGTAGAGGGCACTGAGAAAGTACAAGAATATGGGGCTCATTGGGACTAGGAGAGGTCAGTGAAGAAGGACTTACTTAAGGAGATGACACTTGAACTGTAAGGTCAGTAGGCATTATCCAGACCACAGGAGAAGCAGGAAGTCCAGACAGAGGGATACACAGGAACAATTTTGTAAAATCATCCTATATTTGAAAGATTTCACCCTAGACATAAGGCTTTTATTGGGGTCCTGTTTTTTTTTTTTTCTTTTATTCAATGTTTCCATTACTGCGTTTACATGATGGTGCAAGTAAGCGCAGGATTCTACTCCTGGCTGCAGTTACTCGTGAAGAGACATGGCTGAAAAAAAAAAAAAAAAGAAAGAGACATGGCTGGACACTGGCATTGGTGTTGTCTCCTGGATCAAACATTGTAAGGTAAAATTTTGGCGATGAGGCATCTTTTAGGCTTCCTACTTCTTGGCAACATTATAAACAAGGGCAGAAAGAAGGGGGAGAACACCTTCAATATAGCCAGGCATATATTAATGTGAATAAAAGCAGCTCATATTTCAGGGCCAAATTATTCTTATCATAGCAAAGTCTCTTTATGAATTCATTATGTGAATTTCAGCTTTCAGAGCAAGTTTTAGGAAAATGGAATGTTTATTTTTCTTTCTGTGTAGAGGCATTTGGATTGCCATGAGCCATCTCTTCCTTTGTTGCATTTTTGATGATGCTTAGTTTTGGGAATGCAATTTTAGATCCAAAGTATGTGTAATCATATTGATGGGTAATGGTAAAACATCAGTCAGACTTTCAGACTTCAAGCCAAAAGCAATCTATGAGATGAAATAGAAAGCTAAAGCTTTGTATGTCAGCACCACTCTCTCCCTTTCCTCTTCCTCAACACCCAAAGCTCACACCTCCCTATCCACATACATTCTCATCTTGAGCTGTTCTGCATGTGCACTAACTTATTTAGGCTACCTGCCTAAATACCAGAGCCAACAGGTAGTCAGATGCTCAGAATATCAAAAGTCCCTTTCATAAAATACTAGCAGAACTATGGATTTGTCTCTCCTTTTATTCAGTCATGCAAACACAGCATTTACTGTAGTGTTAGTCCCTGGCATAGATACAAAGCATTTTTGTGATGTTATGGGGTAGTAGCTATTTCTTTTCAATATAATATTTTTCAAATGTTATATTTCAAAGGGAAAGCTCCATTTTTCTTGGTTCTTTTCTTCTCACCTTCCTATATCTATCATGTACCTATGGACCTCTATGTCTCCAGACTATGAAATCCTCATAGGACACTCAATTCCAGGGTTTGGGAAATGTCGTCTATAAGAGGCCAGATAGCAAATATTGTAGTCTTTGTGGGCCATATGGTGTCTGTCTCAATGACTCAATTCTGCCATTGAAATATGTAATAAATAAACAAGTGGGTATGTATCTGTTCTAATAAAACTTTACTTACAAAAATAGGGAGCAGGCCAGATTTATCTGATGAGTCAGTTTGCCAATTCTGGTTCATATCCAAGCTTTCTGGGGCTAGATTCTCGTGCTGTTCCCACTTGCTTTGGTTTATACCAAGTTATTGGAACAAGTTCAGTTCTGTCTAATATCTTTACGGTCTGTGCTACTTATGACTGTTTCCCTAATCTGATCTTCTCACGGACCTCCAACTAGCCTGACCAGCACTGAATCTATTGTACTTCTATTCAAACTCATTTTTTTTTTTTTTTTTTTTTTGCTGTACGCGGGCCTCTCACTGCTGTGGCCTCTCCCGTTGCGGAGCACAGGCTCCAGACACACAGGCTCCGCGGCCATGGCTCGCGGGCCCAGCCGCTCCACGGCATGTGGGATCTTCCGGGATCGGGGCACGAACCCGTGTCCCCTGCATTGGCAGGCAGACTCTCAACCACTGCGCCACCAGGGGAGCCCCAAACTCATTCTTAATTGTGACTGAAGGAGGACATCAACCCTACACTATTTACCCTTCATTATATGGACTTAACAGACTCTTTTCACTCAAGTCTTAGTTACCCCCATCCCCCTCCAGACTCCACTTTCAATGTAAGCATTAAAGGCATTCTACTTATGATATGTACTCTGACCTCATCTATCTGTCAGAATTGCTTTTGACTGCATATAAGGGAATATAGTGGCTTCAGCTATAAAGACTTTTAATTAACTTATTTAACAAGAAGTCTGGAGGTGGATGTTTCCAGGTTTGTTATATTAACTCATCAGTATACTCAAGGACCCCAAGCCATTTTCAAGTCTCTGTTGGTTACCTCATAGGCAAAGATAATTATTACAGCTCTAAGCATCCTCATACCACCATACAAGGTAGATTTAAGAACTCAGGGAGAGAAGTCCTCTAATTCATTTATATTTAATTCTCATAATCTCCAAGGGGTTACATGATTACCCCTAGAGCAACCATCAGCATTTGGGGACTGAAATTATCAGTGCTCATTCAGATCAATTAGGATTCATTCTCTAGTGCTAAGAGTCTTGCCTTTACTGAGAGTAAGAGCACTTTGCTGACTACCTGGCCAAAATAAGTGTGGTTGTTAGCAGGTAAGAAACGGTGTGGGGATAGCCTGGTGAAAAATGGTATTAGTCATATCATTCTTTGTAAGCAACAGGAGCACTGAGTCCAAAGGAAAGGATGAGAACATTGATTTCTAATGTTCACTTTCAGCATGACCTTGGATATATTGCTTAACCCCTCTCTCTGCTTGAACTCCCTCCTGTGAAAAGTGAGTTTGATAAAGTAGCATCTTAGATTTCATGGAAATAGGAGGCGCTGGAATATATCATTCAGCCCAAGTACTCAATTCTGCATAGACCGGGTATAAATTGTAAAAAAGTTTGATTAAAGAGTGTACTCAAATGACACTTCTGTTGTAGCGGAAAGCTCAGCAGAGGATGCTGTGTCTCGTCTGCAACCCACTGATTTTCTAAATTACCAATTTATAAAAGTTCTCTTTCAAAAACACTCTGCATAATGTACCTATTGTTCTACCTTTTCCTATTTTTGAAACAAATCAGCAGCACAAGAGACATATTCCATTTACTTCCAAAGAAGGTTAGTTGTTTCAGAGATACAAGACTGAATGACCTTTTAGGTGTTCTGTGTGGAGATGATGTAATCACAACAAAACTGCCTTTGGTCAAGTATCTTCCCATGAACAGGACCCAGAGCACCTTGGGAAATTCATGAGGGTAGGAGAGCGGGGAACAGGAACAGGGGTGTTAGATTTAAGGATCAATAGTTTCACAAGTCCCTGATTCTTTTCACTGTAGTTTTTTCAGGAATAATATCTGAGGGCAGCAGTGTGACAAAAGATGAATTCTGCTCACTCCCCTCAACTCTGTAACACGGAATTAAATGTACCACTCCAACAACAATATAGAGTTGATGACACTCCAGTGCAAATGACCACTTCAATGATTAGAGCGGCTGCTGAGAGGAAGTCCTAAATTCAAAAGATGCATTCAAGACTTCACTGACAGTGGGTTTAAATGAAGCCACAAGAATCACTTCTGATCTTCGAATCAGTGGTTGCAAATGATGAGGTACTGTTAGGATCATGTTGGCAGCTTTTCTGAACTAGTGTGCTAGCAGATGCTGCAGGATTCTGCGAGGTTGTTAAATAGGCAGGGGATTTCTCCCTAACAAAGCCATTTGCATTAGCATCGCCTCAAAGGAATAGGAGCAAATTCTCATCTTTACAGACATTCCCTATGACTACTCGTCCCCACCTTGTGCTAGGAAATGGAGATGAAGGCATATAGCAATATAATCTTTGTCCTCAATTAGCTTATTATCTGTTCTCTGTGTTCCAAACAATAATTCTGAAGTGATGAGGAAGACTTAATCAAAGCAGGAGATTTGATAAGGGCTGATTCTTGAAGAATGAAGAAACTTTCCTTATTTAGAGAACTGGAAAAGACATTTAGGGCAGAAGAAACAGCACGTCTTGCAATAGACTTGAAATTGTGATAGGGATTTAGGGATCATGGAAAGCAGTTTGCTTCGTTTGATACACTGGGAGAGCTGCACAGAGAAGAGGGAGAAGTGATGGGAGACTTGGATCAAAATATCGAAAACAGGGCCTCCCTGGTGGCGCAGTGGTTGGGAGTCCGCCTGCCGATGCAGGGGATACGGGTTCGTGCCCCGGTCTGGGAGGATCCCATATGCCGCGGAGCGGCTGGGCCCGTGGGCCATGGCCGCTGGGCCTGCGCGTCCGGAGCCTGTGCTCCGCAACGGGAGAGGCCACAACAGTGAGAGGCCCGCATACCGCAAAAAGACAAAAAAAAAAATATATATATATATCGAAAACATGAGATTTTTCCTGAAAACAGTAGAAAATTAAATAACCCTTTAATTTCCCTTTATCATTGTTAGGGAATACTTCTCTTTTATCTTCATATCCACAAGGGACATATAATAAACTAAATAATTAGCGAGGAAAAAAGCATTCATTAAATGACAATATATTCCAGTTACTGGATATCCTAGATCAATTCTTTTGAAAAACATAGCTCGGAATGCAATAGACACAAAATTCTTAGAGGTTAAGTCAAGTCTTCATATGGCTAATTTCAGAATACCTAGAGGACTAAAGGGTTAGAAAGAAGCAAAATAAAAAAACTATTTTTAAAAATTTGCACTTTTTTGTTTTGATTTAAATAGAACACTTATTTATTTATTTATTTATTTTTTGCAGTACATGGGCCTCTCACTGTTGTGGCCTCTCCCGTTGCGGAGCACAGGCTCCGGACGCGCAGGCTCAGCGGCCATGGCTCATGGGCCCAACCGCTCTGCGGCATGTGGGATCTTCTCAGACCGGGGCATGAACCTGTGTCCCCTGCATCGGCAGGCGGACTCTCAACCACTGTGCCACCAGGGAAGCCCGAACACTTTCTTTTTTATTGAATATACATTAGCTACATAAAATCATTTTTGGAAGGGAGGTATAAATACAAAATTAATACATATATGCACAACAACTCCTTGTATCAGAATTGCATACCAAACAGTTTCACATTCATTATCTCCATAAACCTTACAGCATCCCAGTGGTGTAGATAAAACAGATCTCATGCTTTCCAATGGGTAGGGTCATACAGCTAGTTCAAAATAAGAACCCAAGTTATTCTAATCATTTCCATTGAACTTTTTATGAGATAGTAGCATTAAAATTTCATATAATTTGTTAGTTCTTAGAGTAGGAGGGGAACAAAAAGGCATTTCATATGCTTTAGGAACCAGAACAACAAGAATGTTATATTTTAGCTTCTTCAGGATAGTCCAACAGAATCACAGAGGAAAGGGAAGAGTCTGTTGGATTTTAGGAAATTCTTGATTCTGGAATAGTTGGTGCAGGCCTTAAGAGCTATTTCTGTCCTTTGATTAAAGTCTAAGTGGATGTTATCATAGTCTCCCAAGACACTGGATTCATCTGAGATTTACGAGCATATATTTAAACATTTGGGGTAGTATGCTATTCCATTATCATGGACTTCTCTGTATTTGTTTTCCTTTAGGTCTGAGCAGAGACTATTTGGTAGAATGGGATGAAATGACTATTAGGAAAAAAAAAGAGAAAGAAAGATACATTAAGAAATGGAGTAAAACAAGAAGAGATTAGAAGTAGGATAGCAGAGAGGGGATCAAGGGAAAAGCCAGAGAATGAAGCAGAAAATACAGCACATGACAGTTCAGTAGCCCTATCACCATCCAAAAAAGATGGACAACAAGCAGCACTTGAGCCTCCACTTCCCTTGGTTGGCTCATGATGGGCTTTGTAACTGATCATGCCAGGCTTACCTACTGGGCTACAGAACCCTTCTCAATTAATATTCAACTAGTTTTTGAATTCAATTTGCATATATTATTTGCAGCTACTGTCATTTTGTTCTGCTGAAACTCAAACTCAGGAGGGATTTGAACTCACATCTGCAATATTCCAAAGATTGCCATCGAGCCATCAGGCTGTGAGGAAGTGTAATGCCTGCACAGTTTGGAGACATGGATTTTGGAGAGACAGCCACTAAAAAAGCAAAAAATTCAAAAACTGCCTTCACAATACTCATACATGCACCCCTAAACATATATATTTACACTGTAAAACATGCAGTCATACCCCCGAACAGGCAAACTACTATACACAGTATTAATGAAACATCCTTTATGGCACTGTGGTTACATGTTTAATGTCTCAATCTGAAGAGAAATAAAGGTGATGCAAAATAATGTAGTCAGTCTTTAGAACATTGTCAGAATGGAGGTCCCAACTTTCTTTCATCCACTTCCGATAAACTGAGCCTTCTTCTAATCCAGGGAGAAAGAGAGGTATTTCAATTCCATTCAGTTTAACATATGTTGAATTGACTACACCTCTGAGTAGGTCACAAGTATAGACATCTCAGATGATTAAGCCCCACACTGTGAATCGACTACTACAGTTCTCTTTCTCTGGCTTCCTTATCTTTCTTCCCTCTGCACGTCATACTTTTATTTATGCTTGAATACCCTCCTCAGATGCCCTTGTCTATGAAGGTTTCTCAGACCTCAGAGCAGGTTTGTCAGGCTCTGCTCTGTGTTCCCACACCAAACCATTCTATTCTCCCAAGGCACACACTAGTTTTTTGCTTATGCATCTTTCAAAAGACATTGAGTTTCTTCAGTACACACTTAAGAAAGGCTTGCAACTGTCATACTCTGTGCTGGGCCAACGTTTGGGGGAAAAACAAAAACAAAAACAAAATATGAGCAGGTGTCAGGCTCAAAGTGTATAAGCCAGGTTACAAGTGGATGTAAGTGTGAGCCTCCAGACTCACTAGTACCTGTGAAAACTACCTTGCATAAAATCCCTCACTGTATCCTTGCCCTTGGCTCTCATATTTCAACACTAGGAAGCTTGGATATGTCCTCATCCAAGGCCTTAACAGCTGCTGAATGAGAGGTTTGAATAGAACAGGGGAGGGAGAGTTACACTCAAGATTTTGAATTTTAGTGACTTTAGAAATCATTTATTTTGCCTCTCACCATGGTACAAATGAGAAAACTGAGAATAATGTAGTTAAATTACTTTTATAATAGGAGTAATATCTGAGACATTATATCCCCAATTCATTACTACAGTTGTCTTAATTCCTTATCCTGGGTCTCTGCCAAACCTCTACCACCCCAACCCTCCTTTGTATTATGCACCAGCAATACAGAATTTTATAGGGCTCTCAGTAACCCCTGGTTCCTCTGTACTCTAATTTACTTTTGACCATGAGGAAAAATGTAAGCTCTGTTTTCCTCGTATTATGTCACATACCATACGTCCCTGGTGGAGGATTAATGTCATTAGTCCAGAATAAGACCAAAGTTAAAGCTTAGTCTGTATACCTCAACATATTACAATACTTGAATGCAAAAAAAAAAAAAAAAAAGCAAAAAGAGATTTTCAAAGGAAGAGTTAGCTGGCACAAATTATAGTGTTACTAGTGTAAACCTATATAGAAAAAAAAGTGCATAATGAGGTTAGGACAATGACTTTGACTTCTTACTTTTCTTTAAAAGGTGTAATATATAATTTCTGACAGTGCTATTTTTTCTTTAGAATAATGATTCTGCTTTGTTATGTTTACAAAGCACTTAGCTGCTACCTTCCGCTAAGAAAAGTCTCTTTTATCTTTATCTCAATAGGAAATGCTTTCTGGCTTTCCCCAAACCACTGTGACTCCTAATATGGCATTGTTCTTCAATCAGCCCCACAGGTACCCATTACAGAGGCAGAACAATCTATTTTGAAAGAACCCAAAGGTATTTTCTTGCTCTCCAACGTAGGGGAGTAGAGAAAAACCTCACAATGACCCTAACTACATGGCATTTGCAGTGCAATTTCTGTAAAAATTGTATTGAATAATAACCATTTATTCATTCACTTAAAATGTTTATTGGACTCCTACTATGGTCTATACATTTTTTATTAATTTATTATTATGGGTACAATCTAAAGTTGATGTTTATATCTACAGATCACAGATGAAAAGACTGAAACCATGTGAGTTTTGATAAGAAGTCCACAGTTGCTGAGTTGAATCAGTTACTATTGCTGTGAAATAAACCACCCTAAAATATAGAGTATTAAAATAATAACAATCTGTGCATCAACAGTTTAGGATGTGTTCAGGAATATGGTTTCCCAATCTTGGCTAAGTTACCTCATGGACTGGTGTTCAGCTCTGGGTTGATTAGGCAAAACTGCCCAATGGTTGACTGGCTGAGGCCTGGAACCCCCCAGCTCTCTGCATGTGGTCGCTCCTCCTCCAAGAGTGACTTGGCCTTGTTCCTATGGTGGAGGCAAGACACCAAAAGCAAGACAGCCAATCCTGACTGAGAGAAAGCAGAGTATGCAAACTTCTCCAGGCTTAGTCTCCAAAGTGTTAACGTAAGGCCAGCCGAGAGTCAGAGTGAGTGAAAACCAGAAACCTTCAGGGAAAAGGATGCTGAAATAGGGGTACTGTTATTTATTTAGCCCGTCAGTGCAATCAATTTACTATGATCTGATCTTAGGCCCAAATTATTTGTATCTCTTTGACACACAAAATATGTTTACCCCTCTATAAACACCCCGATGTGTCTTGTAATTACAATACCAGGCTGCAAGTACAAGATCTTAGGATATACATCAGGTCTGGATGTAGTTCCCTGGAGGTGGTGGCTCCTTTTGATTCAGAGACCTATGAATTAATAAAAACTCTGGTTATCTGCCTCGTACACACCCAATGTACAAGGGTCACACAGAGACAGGATAACCACAATGCATAGTCCCATTCTTAAAGTGAGAGGAAGGGTTAGGAGACACACTGCATCACTAATCCATACCATTTCTGAAAACTTGTAAAATATTGTCCATCACCATTCACCCCCCCAGCCTCGCCCCCAAGCACACACTCTAAGAGTGGAGAATTTTCTCTGGGCTCTTCTCCCGGGGACTGGATCTCCTTATATTATTCACCATGGCTCCTGGCCCCACTCTTTTGGTCCTTGATGCTACCCTCTGAGATATCTTACCTTTTTCCTCACCCTCTTTGGATCCTTTTGAAGTAATAATCTGCAGTGACAATTGAACAAGTTTCTACCTTCCCATACAAATTTGGAATCCTAGAGGACTTCAGGATGCTTCAGTCATCTTGCCACCTTTTAATCCAAACTAGGTTCTTTTTTTTTCCAATGCAACTCTGTTAAAATTTTGTGAGCCTTCTATTAATCTCACTCAACTCAATTTGCCAAAACAATAATCACTAAAGATTTTAAAACGTCACAAATACTTAAGCATTTCAGGTCAACAGCACCCTTAAGATTCCTAGATGACCTATTTTCCTAGCTAAGGGGGTCTAGTAGGTACCAACTTAATTCTTTCAGAGATCTTAACAAAGTTTCTTGCAGATACATCCTTAATTTTATCTATACCCCAAACCTTTTGAGAATATTTTGCTAGCTGGCAAAGTTGAAGATGAGCTACTGTCTTATTTCTAACCCAGTAAATCCTGGCACCTCTACATTCCTTTTGAGTGTTACTTGAAAACTGGTTAGTTCTTTTGGGTGTTCATGCCTTTCTTTCCACACCTATCATACACAGCTGATGGCATTCTGCTGACATTTTCAACATTGCCTCGGGAACTCCTTATCCATAGCCATATTATTTTTTTTCCATTTTCTTATTAACAGCTGGCTACAGTTTTGTGAATTGCTTTGCTACTACATAAAGTGGGTCACGATATTTATTAGCCTGTAATAAAATTTTTCTATTTTCTTAGCCTTTTCCAATTGTTTGCTCTTTTATAGGTTCCCATTATTACTCAACTAAGCTGATATCACACATTGTAGGTTTTTATTATAGCACTGACTCACTTCTGTTGTCAATTTCTTCATTAGTTAGCTATTGAAGCATAACAAACTATTCCAAAACTCAATGGTTTAAAAAAAATCATCATTTATTATTGCTCCCAAGTCTAAGGGTCGGCGGAGTGGTTCTTTCCTCATCAGGGCACACTTATGTGTTTATGGTCAGCTATAGGTTGTTGTTGTGATCTGCATTTTCTCACCTGTTTGGTAGGTGTGTAGACTAAGATGGTACTAGTTTCTGCACCTGGGACCTTCTCCATGTGATCTCTTTTTTTTTTTTTTTTTGCGGTACGCGGGCCTCTCACTATTGTGGCCTTTCCCGTTGCGGAGCACAGGCTCCGGACGCGCAGGCTCAGTGGCCATGGCTCACGGGCCCAGCCGCTCCGCGGCACGTGGGATCTTCCCGGACCGGGGCACGAACCCGCGTCCCCTGCATCGGCAGGCGGACTCTCAACCACTGCGCCACCAGGGAAGCCCCATGTGATCTCTTATATTCCATTAAAAAGCATCACAGCACGGGCAGCATTCCAAGAGAAAGAGTACTCAAGTCCTCAGGTATTTCATCGTTTCCACTGTATTATATTAGTCAGAGAAAGAAGGCTGGCCCAGATTCAATGGATGGCCAAAGACTATCAATAGTGGGAGGAACTGCAAGTAAACAGGGGACTATTAATCAGGATCAACAGTGAAAAAAACGTCTCACAAGAGTTTAAAAGTAAATAAATAATGTCCATATACTAATCCTTATCTTATAACTTTAATACCTGGACTCTCTGCATCACTGAGGGTTAGTATAGTTCAGTGCTTAGCAACATGAGTGCTGATGTTTGGGTTTGGGGTTGATTCCAACCTCCAGCAAGACCAGTGGGATAAATTCCTTAATTTCTCTGTTCTTCAATTTCCTCATCTGTAATGTGAAAATGCTTATTGTCTTAACATATTTAATTTGTGTAGGAATTAAATGAGTTAAGTTATATAAAGGGTTTAGCACTGGGGCTACTATATCATGAGCTACTATATTAAAGCCTTTTACTTTTTATTTATATACGTTTTGTAATTATCAGTTTTATATATACCTACATTGTCAATTTTTACTGAATTTTACTGGTATTTACAAGTATTTAATACCTTCTAAATTGAAGGCAAAAGAGTGAAAGTGATTTCTTGAGTTAGATTAAAAACTAGAAAGTTGCAAGTTTACTCTCTTGTGAAATAGAAACATTTCCTATAACTTTATCATGGTATAGACTCAAAACATTTCAAAAGAATAGAAAAATTTCATAGAAGCACATAGAAGGTACTATGATTTAAGGAAACCATTGAGATATACTTTGGTTCCATGTAGACATTTTCCAGAGGGAAATAATGTATGGACAAGATATATAGATATATATGTGACACATACATATGTCACAGTCTGTAGAGTCATAGAACTTTAATCATAATACTGTCATCACCATTTGCTTATGGAAAAAGTGAGTGATCAATCTATGCAAAACAGCTTCTTTATGTAAAATAAGAGTAATAGTAAATCGTATCTACTCATGGAATTCTGAGGATTAACTGTAATTATAGACACACACACACACACAATTACAGTGGTTACCTCAGTTCCTGGCACGTAATAAATACATATTACTTTGGCAGCCAAAGTATCATCATCTTACTTTGGCTATCATCATCACACATTTACATCCTAATGTATCCTTTTTCATCCAATGTGGTAGACAAAAAGAAATGGACTTGGTCTTGAAAGTCTTAGAATACGTAAATCAGAAAGGTTGATAGCATTGGATTAGCAAAAGACTTAAGAATGTTAAAGTATATGAGAGATGGTCACTGTTATGTCTGTGATGGGCTAATGGAATAATATGTGGTAGAGAAGGCTACAAATGTTATGAGCATACAAATCATCTGGAGTGTTGATGGATAACCTCATCTTGTGAAACTGTGCATGCAAATAGAGTTAGAGTGCAGAATAAACTGACATTTGTTGTACTGTCTTTTTCTTTTGAAGAATCTCATCTTGTTCTTAAAGAGGGGCCCATGGCAGGTTTCCTTATCAGGAGCTCTGGCTAGTTTTCTGAAAGTGAGAGAATTTGAGATGGGATGTGGAAGCTGCAAGCTCAAGATGCAGCTTTGTTTAGTGAGTCAGGGTTTGTGAAATAAAAGATAAACAGCCAGTGAGTCAATACTAGTTCTCCCACTGTGTTCTTTGGCAAGCTGTTATGTCTCTCTGAACCTCCAGAACCTCATCAGGGAAATGAGAACAATAATAGGACTTATCTCTCACTGTGTGTGTATGTGTGTGTGTGTGTGTGTGTATGCGCGCACGCATGCGGGCACACGTGTGTGTGTGTATGCAACGAGCCACAGCACTTAACTCATTGCTTGGCATGCAATATTCAATAAATGTCTATCATAAAAATCATGACTATAGCTCCAGATAGGTGCAGTTTTAGCACTTGGAGCTCTCAAAACCCTTACTCGAAATTACTTTAGTTCTATCAATGGCCTCTGCAGATTCAACTCAGCCCCTAAGCCCTTGTTCTGATGACCTACAATGGTGTACTTTTCTACCTGATTCTTTTTTTTTTTCTCTTTCTTTGGCTGCGTTGGGTCTTCGTTGCTGCGCATGGGCTTTCTCTAGTTGTGGTGAGTGGGGCTACTCTTCGTTGCAGTGCGCAGGCTTCCCTTTGTGGTGGCTTCTGCTGTTGCAGAGCATGGGCTCTAGGCATGCGGGCTTCAGTAGTTGCAGCACGTGGGCTCAGTAGTTGTGGTTCACGGGCTCTGGAGCGCAGGCTCAGTAGTCGTGGCTTATGGGCTTAGTTGCCCTGAGGCATGTGGGATCTTCCCAGACCAGGGATCAAACCCATGTCCCCTGCATTGGCAGGCGGATTCTCAACCACTGCGCCACCAGTGGTGGGAAGTCCCTCTACAGGTGATTCTGATGCACAGATTCTCACAGAGAATATGTGCTTGGTTTTCCAGCCCAACATAGTACAGCCAAGAATCTAGCTTCCAATTTGGCAGGACATTCTATCCAAACCTCTGTTTCCTCATCTTGAAGACATGGATAAACTATTATCCACCTGTAAGACAGGGATAAACTCTTATCTCCTTGGATGATGTTATAGACTAAATTGTGTCCCCCTAGAATTCATATGTTGAAGTCCTAACCTCCAATATGACCGCATATTGGAAATAGGGCCTTTAGAGAGGTATTATTAAGGTTAAATGAGGTCATAAGAGTAGGGCACTAATCCAATATGACTGGTATCCTTATCAGAAGGGGAGGGGATACCAGAGATACATGTGCACAGAGAAAAAGCCATTTGAAGACACAGTGAGAAGGTAGCCACCTCCAAGCCAAGGAGAGAGGCCTCAGGAGAAACCAAACCTGCCGACAGCTCAATCCTGGACTTCCAGCTTCCAAAGCTGTGAGAAAGTAAATTTATGTTATTTTTAGTCATCCAGTCTGTGGTACTTTATTATGGCAGCCCTGGCAGACTAATACAGATGAAAATAAGAATCAAGGAGGTAATGCATATACAACACTGTGCTTGAAATAATACATTTTATCAGTGTTGTGCAAAGGAATTTTACATTTGCAAATGGTGAAAAACAAACAACAAGAAACCTAATGTTCCACATAGATAATTTGTAGAAAAAGCAGACAAATTATGAAAGAAGCCTGAAAAGATCCAAGGATTATATTCAAGGAGATGCGTTTAAATAGGTCAAAGATGAGAATCTAGGATAATAACTGAGGATCTAAGGAATCTTGTGTATTAAAGTATAAAAATTGGATGAGGGGGCAGAGTATTCCATGGCCTTGCCCACTTATAGACAGAATAAGTATTTGGGTGCCTTTTCACCTTTTCAGCGTAAAATAAATATTTCATTACCCTTGCTTTTTAATGTTATTTTATTACTCCCTGGGGATGAAAGATTACTTCCTTTAAGATATTTATGACGACTATGAGTATTTATAACCTTGGAGGCATTCCTAAATCTCCACAAGTGAAAGCTATGCTCTCACCTTGTCACATCTATGAACTCAGCCCAGTGTTTAACTCAAGGCAACCTCTAGCTCCAAGAGGATCCTATTTGATAGTGGTAGAGATTGAGACTAGAGCAAGAATCCAGCCACAGCTGGTAAGAACAGTTACCACAGGCCAACTCTTCATCAGTGATGATTATAATCACAACACAGTCAGCAGGACAGAATAGCAGATAAAAAATATAATGGAAAATGGAGCATCATTGACCTCTCTGGAAAGGGAAATGGAGTTGGCATCCCATTATGGGGGATGAAACTAGACTTGCATTTTGCCTCCAGGGGGCGCTAGGGAGGCATGTTTAAGCCATTTCCTATGCACCGTTTGAAAGGTTCCATTACTATTCTTTGTGCCACCCCTTATCACCACCAATTCCTCCCAAATCTTAGGAGCTCTAGGGAGATAATACAGTACAGTGAAAAATATCTGCACTTCTGAAAGGTGTGTTCAACTCTTAGCTCTTTTCCAACCAAATGCAACTTAACTAGGGTAATTTAAAATACACAATCTCAATTTTCTCATCTTCAATTTCCCTAGAATGTTACTCTGAGAATTAAACGAAGAAAAGCTTATTTTATTTTTTCCAAGATTTAATACTTTCAAAGTAAATTTTAAAATAGCTACAATATTCAGATTGTTCTAGATTTTATTTAACCAACTTAGGAGTTTCCAGATTAATGACCCAGAATTTTTGCTGTATAAGACAGTTGTTGGCATGCGTCAATAACCATTGTGTGGGCACTATCTCCTCTCCATGTCTCTTATCTCAGACATCTGCTAATATCTTTCCTTCAACTTACATTCCAAACCACGTTCCAGAAACAGTCTTCTCTCCCACAACATAAACCATCACAACATGCATTTTAGTGTGGCATGATTGCACCCTCCAAAATTAATGTCTGACACTAGCAATAACCAAAGTGTCAATTCCTGTTAACAATCTATGCCTTGGCAGATTTTTGTCAATCCATTAATAATGTGTGTAATTGATAGCAACAGAGAGAGGCCACTGCTGTTAATTCACTGCTGATTGCAGATGATTATTAAGGATGACGGTAGTGGATATTTTTCTCCTTGTCAATCAAACTTTAGTATTTCGAAATTACTTAGATAAGGAAAAGAACACAATATAAAGTTCTGGAAATTGACTTATATTTAAATTAAACCTTTATGGAGTATTCACTTTATGTTAGGTACTGGGCTATGTACTTTGCTTATCTTCCTTAATCTTTACACTAACAATTTGGGACATGTTTCACTCTCCTGCATTTCAGGACTTCTATATTATATATGATTCAAGAAGTGATCCCCAAAACCTTTGAGAAATACAGGGCTACATTTTAATTTATTGCCCAGGGTCTCATACTAGAAACAGGGTATCACTTACCTGATAGTCCTTAACCTGAAACCTCTGCAACAGTTTCCTTGCTGGCAAACAGAATTTCACACATTCGAGGTAAAAAAATAAAAGATCCCCAACATTCTCAGACTCCCTTAAAATTAGGTATATTCACATTAGCACATTAAAAGGCTTTTAGAAATTCTGCTCTAGGGAAAACTTGCTAATGTAGTTTAACCCAAGTATTTCCAAACTTAATAGACCGAGAAACACCATTGTCATATAATGCCCATAGACAATCCATAAAACAGAGATTCTTCACTTCACACTTTGGGAAATAGTGATCTCAATCCATGAGATGACAGGAGTAAAATCACATTGACATGCAAATAAACATCTAGTTACACGTAAGTAGAATATTCAACATTGTCACTGTGACAAAATTTTCAAATCAAGAACCTTAGAATGTTTTTGTAATGATAAAATTCTGTTGTTTGAAGAATCTTCAGAGCCCAAACTTACTTTCCAGACCGAATGTTCATCTGTTGTAGGAAGTGGTAGAGAAATGTGGCTTAGAGAATGGGATTCTACAGTCAGAGAGGCTTGGATTCAAATCCTGAGTGTAACACTTGCTGAATGGCTTTCGGAAAGTTACAGCACCTTTCAGAGCCTAATTTTTATTGATTTCTCTTCTGTTTTTTTTTTTTTAAATCTGAAAATAGACACCTTAGTACAATAATTCCAATTTATTGAATTGCTGAGAAGATCAAAGAAGGCTAAAACAATCCTCTGTACATACAAGCTTCCAACGGGGTTAGCTCCAATTACAATACATCCGTCAGCAGCAGCACCAATGATTCCCAAGTAATAACAGAACCATGAAAACCAAGGAGAAGTGTCTGGACACAGTGAAATAGAGACTAGAGAGCCTTGTTATTTCTTGAATAAGGTATTGCCTTGAGAAGAAAAAAAAAGTGCCACATTTTATAAAGATGAAACTGGGTAGTTTAATTAGGGAAAATAAAGACGACAAAGCAATGAGTAAAGATTTCACTGGGGAAATGGAGGCAGGCCAGGCAGAAACAAGAGCTTGGATTACATTTTCAATAACCTAAAAATGGAAAGGAAAGGTTGAGACTGATGTGTTGCTGTCCTGTTTTCTCCTTTGATGAAAAAGAATTTTTTTTTAAGATTCCAGGATGCAAAGATAGACCATCAGATTCATTCACACATACATATTTTATTCTTTTATAAAAAGCAATCCCACTGATATGCTTATAAAAGCAGATATGCATTATAGTGACTGTTGTGAAACTGCCAGGCTGTCATGGCCTCTGGTAGTTCCATTTGCATGCTAATGAAACAAGAGGCCAGATGCCACTAATTACAACCCAGTCACTCTGTCCAACACCCCACAACCAACTGCTAGTGAATGGACCTTGTCATTCCATTATGCAAATGATACTTAGGGAGAACAGGAATAAATTCTAAATAGTGGCAACCAGAGCCATATATTGGCAGGAGGTAAATTAATAAATATATTCAAGAAATGGAAATTAAAAATTATTATTCAACACAATATTAATCATGGCTGAATAAATATGGAATAGCACAACTCTTTTTCTTTCCCCCAGTGTCTTGTATAATAGAGTAAAACTTCCAGTAACTTGCTAAGGTATATAGTCAAGTGTATTTCCAGAAAGCATCAATTAGGTTGCTGAAATGAGGGTTAAATTTTCTTAATACACTTATGCTGTTTCTTCTTAATGAAAAACAAAACAAAACAAGATGCCTAAAGGGTGTTTTTCTTCCTGTGGTTATCAAGTTACTCTATCAAAACTGCATGCCATTATCAAAATAACTAGTTAATAAGGAGGAAGAAAGACATCAGTATATTTGTTTCTGGTGGTTTTTGATATTGAACTCTTAAAGACTATCGTTCTCATGGCATGTTTTTGTTTAGTTTTTTGTCGTTGCTATTGTTTTTTACAAAATAAATGTGAATAAGGAAGTAATCTGTAGAATTGAAAGAAGATGGGTTTGGATGGAAAGCATATATATTTAGACTATAGATAAATTACTTGTTATTCGAGGAAGTTATTTCAATTCTCCAAGCTTTAAAATTCTCCAAGATTTAATTCCCTCCTCTGGTAAATCAAAGTAGCAATATCTACTCCTAGACTCACTGTGCTAACCAAATGAGACAATGTGTTTGTAACACCCAGCCCTGTGCTTGCAACATAATAGGTGTTCAAGAAATAGTAGCTACCATTTTCCATTACACATTCATGGCTTTTCTAAACTCTCCTCCTGGACAAGCTGTGTGTCACTTAAAATACTTTAACTTCTGTTTCTTTATTGTCAAATAAAAGCTTTGGATTCAGTGGTGTCTAAGTGCCCCACTTGCTCTGATTTTTTAGAACTACATGGAGTAAGTAAGGAGGAAGTCAAGAAGTACTTGAAATCAAAATCATTAAAAACACGTGTTTTCTGTGCTGGTTTCAAAGCAGCTTACCTGGAAGTGCATTGAACATAGCAGCCAAATGTTAAGGCTGGGAAATCAGCCTCCCCAAAGATTGCCTTAGAGGGATATGTGAGCAGAGATCAGTTCTCCCCAAGGCAATATCGGTATCATGGCATCGTTTTGCATGAAAATCACAATGAGAGTTTAAGATATATTTTCCACATCTCTGTTAGCAGCCTAATCCTCTCATGGAACATTTCACAAACTCCCAATTGATTGGACTCCTCATTTTGTGACCATATATTCCATATTTTTTTTAGCAGTTTCTGATTGTTTGCATTCTGATCTGTAATTAAGGTGATTTGTTACATGTTTAACCAGCTACGATGAATAAATTATGCCTTCTGGCATTTAACTTTTACATTAATTCACAAAAATAAGATTTTATCAGACCAGGTATTGTGACTATATTCTTAGAAATCCTCTTTGGCTCTCTAGCCTACCTGGGCTCTAAAAGAGTCCACGAGAATTCTTACTTGGAGAGGTTCCTTTAAAACAAATGGCACTAATAATAAAAATTTGAATGGAATCCCCCAGGCCTTCACAAGATTGGTGGATGGCATTTAGCTTTTGTGTTGGTTTAGGTGATTCATGTGTTCAACCCCAATCCTCATGCCAGCTGTCCCAATCAATCTTCACAAGAACTGTGGCCCTTAGTAGGTATTCAGCAAGTCCAGAGTGGATAAACACCTCAGTGAAGTGTGCAGGTGTTATATTCTCAAGATAGTAGAATTAGGACTCAGTAATGATGACTGATTCCCCAAGACCAAATGGTCCCTAAATAAGAGAGTCAGGATCCAAATCCAGATCTTTTTTTATTCCAATCCCTATGTCTATACCAAGGTGTTACACCAACTCTGTCATCCCTGAGCTGCTTCTGTTTCTTATTCTTTACTTAAAACAGTTCCTTGGCATTGCAGTGGTGGACAAGTAAGCTTGAGTGTCTTTCAGTGCTTCTCTACTTTGGGGAGAACTTGCTTGAGAAATCAGTGAACACAGGGAAAGTTAAAAGGAAAAATTCTTAATAGCAGCTAGAATGGACAGTAAGTGATGTTACACAGAAGTATTTATTTGAGTCTGATAAAAGAAGATTTTTAGATGTAGACTTACTGTGGAAATTAGTATTTCCACCTCTAAAGGGAGCTAAATCAAAAGGCTCCAGTTTACTACACCTAGAGAGAATGACACATAGAAATGGAGAAGAGGATTAGCTGAAGATGACGGCACACTCGAATGACAACTGCAGCAGACAGAAAGCTGGAGGGGCACCAGAGAGACAAGACATTCCCTTAGAAATACGTGATTAGCAGCATTTTCCAGAGCATATTAATGTCAGATGGAGTATCCTTAAATAATTGATGAAAAATAAGCTCTTAAAGTGAACTACAGAGAAGTGTTTAAAAGAATATAGCTTTTGGAATTATACAGATTTTGGTATGAATACTAACTCCACTTTTAGAAGCAATTTGAATTTGATCAAATTAATCTTTCTGAGTGTTTCTTTGGGTGGAAAATGGAAATGATAATAACTAATTGAAAGGATTGTTGTGAAGGTTAAATGGTATACTGCATGTCAGACTTTTTGCCATGTGCCTAAAACAGGAATAGTGTACAATAAATATTTGCTGTTATTCATATTCTACTAACAGCTTAGCAAACACTAGGAATCTTATGCAAATAACTAACAGGTTTGGAAAAAAAAGTTATATTAGCAAAGCTGACTGACAGAAAGAAGGAAAAGAGTAAACCAGAGATTACCTCAACAGAAAGCGGGTTTCTGTTTTTGATTTTTGTTTCTTTGTAAACCTGAGTAAATCTGTGTTCACTTAGTTAAAGTGGGTGAGAGAATCATTAGGTATAATGTCAGAAGATTTCTGGATGAAGTAGAAGTAAAAATCCTAATATTGTCAGAGAAGGCTCCACAGAGGAACCTTAAATAGGCATAAATACAACTTTGGAAATGAAGTGCAAGTATGGACAAAGACTGTTCTCTGTAAACAAGACCTGGTGTGCACCTAGTTCCACTTCTGTAGTTCAGCAGCTGTGCAATTCACTACAAACTAGTTAATCTTTCATGATTCAATTTCATGATCTGTGATATAAAGGTAATGCCTATATCTTAAGATGGCTGAGAGTACTAAATAAGATAAAGTTCATAAAATCCTTAGCATAGACATTCATACATAGAAAGTGTTAGACAAGTATTAGCTAATTTGATTATTGTGATGATTAAGGTGGAACTGCACCAAATTTTAGCAGTCTGTGGCTTTGATTCTTTCAATTCCCGCATTACAAATGGCCTATGGGGTCCCACTGGGAATTTCCAAATATTTTGGAACCTGCTCATATTTCATGGGTGCCAAGAGCCAACCTCTCTAGAAACTTCTCATAGCCTCTGTGCTGGCTTAACAATTCCACTAGAAATTGGAATTTAGTCCTTCGTGACCATGGAATAATCTTTTGAGACAGCTGATTTCAGAGGCAAAACCAAACACATCTTTAATGAATCAATCAGTTCTGTGCTTCTAAGACTACACCTGAGGGAGAAGAGGATGCTTCAATTCCAGCAGCCTTATCAAGGGTAATGTTGTCCACTTAATGGAAAAGTAACTGCTCCTCATTCCTCTTTCCATTAAGTCAACCCACAACTTGGACATCTCATAGCAGTGATCCACAAATTTATAAGAAAAGATGTCTCTTGGGGCTTCCCTGGTGGCACAGTCGTTGAGAGTCCGCCTGCAGATGCAAGGGACACGGGTTCGTGCCCCGGTCCGGGAGGATCCCACATGCCGCGGAGCGGCTAGGCCCGTGAGCCATGGCCGCTGAGCCTGTGCGTCCGGAGCCTGCGCTCCGCAAGGGGAGAGGCCACAACAGTGAGAGGCCCGCGTAACGCAAAAAAAAAAAAAAAAAAAGAAAAGATGTCTCTTGCTGAGCTGAAAGGCCACTAAAGCCCAGACTCATTGTTTACTCCCGAGTGCTGTATCCCTCACATTAGAAAATTATGTGCAAAAACTACCAGGAAGCCATTGGTTGTTAGGGCACAGAAAAAGGAGAAAGAAAATCTCATCCTGTACCTTCACCCTTCACAGCAGAGAGCACACAGAGCAGTTATCCAGCTAGAAATGTTAATAACTACTTTCTCTTCTCTTACCTGCTCTGTGTTTTATATACATTGGCTAATTTAATCTTCACTGCTAACAATGCACTAATTATTATCCCTGTTTTATGGGTAAGGGAATTGAATCTCAGAGGTTAATTGACTTGTTCAAGGCGACACAGGTGGTAAATGGCTAAGCCTACATTGTCAGGTTTTACATTCGTGAATGAGATCGTCAGGAATACGAATACCTATATTATAGAACAGAGGTTGGCAAATGTTTTCTCTAAAGGGCTGGATGGTAAATATATTAGGCTTTGCATGCCATATGGGATCTGCTGCAACTACCCAACTCTGCTATTGTAGGGCAAAAACAGCTGTAGACAATATAGAAATAAATAGGCTTGGCCATGTTCCTACAAAACTTTATTTACAAAAGCAGGCAGTGGGCAGATTTGGCTCATAGGCTCACCCCTGTTATAGATAATTAAGGTGTTTTTCAGGCAACTGGGGTTTTGATAATGGATTTATCACTAACCTATTACTTGACTTTTTGGATAAGTCACTTTTTTTGGAGGCCTTGTTTCATTGTCTCTAAAATAAATTAAATCACTTAATGTGCCAGCTAAAACTTGGCACTTGCCATCTGCCTCTACAAGGATCAGGTCACTAGCCACTGCAGCCGCTGACCTTCAACACAACCTGAAAAGAGTTCAGGGTGGAGATCAGGAATGAGGCACTCTGTGCTCTGGGAAAAAACTGGCAGAACAGGCCTTCAGATAGATATTTTCAGGAGAAGATTTTATGAGCCTAATTTCTTATATCTTCTCCTATCTAGAAAAGCACTAAAATCATTAACGGTGACATATGTTCCCAGCAACTAGCAGCAAGCCTTTGCCTACATGTTGTGTGCTTGATGACACTATCCCCTTTTGCTAAAATCATATGTAGACTGACCTGGCCCCTACCTCTTTGGAGCAGTTCCTCAGAGCTATCTGATCTGAAATGCTGTCTCCAGAGCTATTGTCCTCATTTTGCCCCCAGTAAAACTTAACTCACAGCTTCCACATTGTGCATTTTTTTTAGTCAACAAATGTGAACGATGAACCAGTGACACTGATACATAGGTTTCATGATGGAGATTGGTCTGTTTTCTTCAGTGCCAAATCTCCTGGAGCCCAGAATAGTGGCTAGCAGGTGAAAAGTGCTCAGATAATGGTTGAACTAATAAATAAGCTAAATGAAATATTAATATATGTATTAGGTTTCGAATGTAAGGCCTGACACAAAGTAGCTGCTCTGACATGGAAGGTCGTCTGTATAACTGGCTCCTGGTATTTTCATCTATATGGTCTAAGCAAAGGCATACAGGGATAAAGACATACGTAGAGAATGGACTTGAGGACATGGGGAGGGGGAAGCTGGGAAAACGTGAGAGAGTAGCACTGACATATCTACACTACCAAATGTAAAATAGCTAGCTAGTGGGGAACAGCCTCATAGCACAGGGAGATCAGCTCGGTGCTTTGTGACCACCTAGAGGGTTGGGATAGGGAGGGTGGGAGGGAGGCGCAAGAGGGAGGGGATATGGGGATATATGTATATGTATAGCTGATTCACTTTGTTATACAGCAGAAGCCAGCCCAACATTGTAAAGCAATTATACTCCAATAAACCGGTAAAAAAAAAAAATTATACCCAGACAACAGGCCTTAACAGTGACTGTCCCAGCCAAGTTCAGTCGCAGAATCAGCTTATGTCACAGAATCAGCTTATGTCTATTTATGTTCCAATTTAATTTCTGCATTGCCTCCAAATGCCTTGGGGTTTTTTTTGAGATTTATTTATTATTTATTTATTTTTGGCAGCGGCGTCTTAGTTGCTGCATTCGGGATCTTTTGCTGCGGCACATGGGCTTCTCTCTAGTTGTGGCGTGCCGTTTTTCTCTTCTCCAGTTAAGGGGCACGAGCTCAGTAGTGCGCAGCATGTGGGATTTTAGTTCCCTGACCTGCGATGGAACCAGTGTCCCCTGCATTGTAAGGCGGATTCTTTACCACTGGACCACCAGGGAAGTCCCTCCAAATGCCCTTTTAAACACCACTGAAGCTCTCCAGCCTTTACAGACCCAGGCATTCTCTTCAGAAGGAGCATGAGAAAGGAGAAGAAAACTGAAAATTTTAGCATTTATCCATAAGAAAGTGAGTTACTTGAAAAAACACATTTTAAAATCAGAAGCAACTGGAGCTCTTTCATTAGATAAAATCTCCTTTTCCATCTCCAACAACACAGCAGGAATGGAGGCACCAAAAAAAAAAAAAAAAAAAGCAGAAGAGGTTGTTACAAAAAGTAAAGATGCATTTGCTTTGCTAAATACTAATGTGCAAATTTCTACCCCTCTACAGTTCCTTCTCGCTCTAATATTTTATCATCTCTGTGTGTGACAGACCCCTATGGCCAATGAATTACAACGCAAATGAGTACCAAATTCTTAGCTGGCACCTGAACAGGAACTCAGTCAGAGACACTTATGTCCAATGTGTACTTAATCTATTGTCCTTAATGAATAAGCCTTGGTGTGCATTTCCATTACAAGAGTAGCAGACCTACCTTCCTTTCAATATTACAAGGCCAATACCTGCGAAAATGAACAAAGGATGTTTAAAGACATAGGGTCTGAAAGCTTCTAAAAGCCACATAGTGAGATATTAAAACACAACTTCAGAGGATTCTATTTCAAAGGGAAGATCATGTCTGAAGCATTTTTTAATACCATTTTAACTGTGAAAACAAAGAGAAACAAAACTCCTTGGAGAAATTTTTGCTGAAAACCCAAGCCACAGACCCTTAGCAAATGTTCCCACAGTAATTAATGAGCCCCTGACAAGTGTTGTAAGGACGGTGGCAGGGGAGGGACATAGACCATTTGCTCTGATTCAGAGATTTTTATGACCATCATTAAGTGAAAATGGGCAAGTAACTATGTCGAGCAGGACGAATCCCCCACGCACAACTTTGTGATGCAAAAGTCTGAGCAAACCCGTGAAAGACAGAACGCTTCAAATCAAATCAAATGGGAGGAGAGGGTCTTGTTATTTTTATAATAATTTCTTAAAGCATAGAAAATGATTCAAACACCTCTGAATTATTATATCTCACAAGTCGAAGACAGATTTTGAGAAAGATAATCAAAGGAAAATTTTTGATAATTTTACCTTCAAATATTTTAGGCATCTTGGAGCAAGGTTTGCCTATTCTCCTAATGCAAGACAATAACCCCATTTTAAACGTTTATCCACCACTTGTCTATAACTCAGGCTATAATGTTGTTCAGAAAAGTGGTTGATACAGAGGAATTTATATATTTAAAATTTATTATAAAGAAATAAATGTTCTTTTGTGAAGTAATTTTTCTGCTCCCTTCATGCAATAGTAATCCATCTTCACCACCTCTATTAATTCGGTCACTTATTTAATGATAATTGGTCACAAATACTATTTGATGGAACTGGCTGGTATTTTTATCATCTGAATCTGCTTGATACAAACCTACAGTTGGCTTCAGCGTACAGAAATAAACCCAAAGGGCTTCCCTGGTGGCACAGTGGTTGAGAGTCCGCCTGCCGATGCTAGGGGACGCGGGTTCGTGCCCCGGTCCGGGAAGATCCCACATGCCGCGGAGCGGCTGGGCCCGTGAGCCGTGGCCGCTGAGCCTGCACGTCCGGAGCCTGTGCTCCGCAACGGGAGAGGCCACAACAGTGAGAGGCCCGTGTACCGCAAAGAAAAGAAAGAAAGAAAAAAAAAAACCCCAAAGATTAGGTAGCACAAGGAGATGACACTTTTATGTAAGGAGGAGCTTTTCAATTCTTTTTTTACTCCACACTCCACACTGCGAGGAGTAACTCTGACATGAACACCAAGCTGTCCACTCATTCAAGTTTATTAAAGGTCTAATAATGTTCAAGCACTGTGTTATGTGAAAATATGATGATGAATCATCCCTCCCATTTGGCTCTTACAGTCCAGTAAGGGAGATATCTATTAATCAACTTCTCAGAGTGTTGTAGATTATAGAGTGTATTTCTCCTTAAGATGGAGGATTTAACATTTTCTTTCTTAATGCACTAAACAAACATTACTGAGAAACAAAATACCTCATAAGAATGCTTCTAATTATAGTAATCATTGCATATCAATTATTTAGGAAAAAAGGAAAAGTACATGGCTTTTTACGTTATGTTGCATGTGCAAGGTGGGTTTTTGGAGCAATATTACTATTGGATTTTTCTAGTGACCAACTGAATGAGTAAGGTATCTTATCTGATATTACTTGAGAAAATAGAATTAGTTTCACCAAAGGGCTAATGCTTAGAGATTCATTTCTTTAGCTTAGTTCTTACACCCAATCCATTTTCCTAACATAGATACTGTTACATATAATTGGCCAAGTTTTCAAACAGAGAAAAAAAATCAATACATACATTTCCAAGGTAGTCATTTAGCTACAATTATTTTAGACATTTTTCTATATACAATAAACCATTTTTTTCTATGTACAATAGATTTGAGGGCTACGATACACCTTGCCACTTACTATGTTCATTTTTCCAAACCTTTGTTCCACCTTTCACAAAATGAGTTTCTACCTCAAGTTCATGGTAAGGTACCGGTATGAGATTATACATTCTATATCCTTAGAAGCACAGTACCACACACATGGTAAAAATATCAGTAATGTGGATTTTGTGTTGTTCTTGTCGTTTTTTTTAATGAACTAAGGTTTTAGTTTACAGAAAATAGAGTAGTGTTACATTTCTTTGCAACAATGAACCTGTTAGTGTGTGTTTAGTAAAATTACTCTTGATTTGGTATTCCAAAGTTTTCCAGCTATCCATATCAAACTTGATCAATTTAAAGGGGTCTTTTATGACTATCCTTTTCAAAGTATGCAGAATAAAGATATCCCTTAGATTAAAAAAAATTATATGAGCTTGTGATTTTATAAGTTGATCTTATTTGCTATCAATTATTTTAATCAATGAATGCTGCATGAAAAAGTCTGTTGAAAATAGGTATACATATATCTATTTCATTTAAATTAAAATTTGGCTTATTAGTAAACATAAAAATGGAGGGCCTAGATTGATTTTGGTCAAAGTTTAGAAAGCCAGTCCTTTTGTTAAAAAAAGAAAAAAGCAGGGCATAGAGTTATGTCTTTGTCTCATTCTGTTACCCAAGATAAAGCTGGGTCACAAAGATCTGAGGACATTTTGGAATGGTTCTCTTGATCCCTTCCCCTGCACCCACTTTTCCCTGGCACATTCACAGATAACTCTCTACATATTTATAGTCTGAGAGAGGGAAACACTCTCCAAGAGATAATTTCAATCACACATTGGTGGGCAGTAAATGTTATGAATGCCAATCAGAAGTATATGTCAAAAATGCCACCTTCTGTCTTAGTAAAAGCTGACTTAGCAGAAACAGATGAAATTTAGGGCAAGTAAGGATTCTTGTTTCATTGTCCTATTTTCAGTAAGAGATGGAATTTAGGACAGCTCATAATTCTCCCTTCTGCCCTATTTTATTGTATCCATGTTTATTCATATTCAGCAAAAGGAATCCCAATTTTAGCCTTTGGTCTCTTCATTTCAAAAAAGTATTTTCCCAAATTAATTATTTTAATCTTAAAATGAATACATCTGGTTAAAGATCTCACCCTGTCAATGTTATTAAATTTAACATTCATTTTTTATACCATCATTTTAAATGATATTCTCTGGAATTAAGAGCCATTAGATTTATATATAAATGGCCTTGAATGAAAGTGTTATATACAGATGTATATAATTTTATTAGGGTTTCAATTCAGCCAAGGAATCAGATTTATAAAAATCTTCATGAGTTCACATTTATTTAAAACTGGATAGCATACATTGCATTAAGCTTTACAGTAAACAATTTTTAAGCTTAAAAATGATCCAATGCTACTGCAAACTCTGAAACTGACTTTCAAATCATGCAGACCATGAATTTTATACAGTAATCAATTAGTTCATTTTTAAAAAAAATTTGTTTGATTATCTTCCGTGATCTAGTCACCGTCGAGGCATCAACGTTGGACCAAATCCTTTTCATGGTGCCATCTTTCTCTCTCTTCTGCCTCCCTCTTCCACTTGTAAGACCTATGTGATTACTTCGGGCTCAGGCAGGTAATCAACATAATCTCCCTGTTTTAAGGTTATCAGATTAGCAAACAATTCCATTACCTTAATTTCTCTTTGCCACGTAACCTAACTCTGCAGTTTCTAGGAATCAGCAGTGGACATCTTTGGGAAGCCATTACTCTACCTCCCACAGTCATAATTTATTACCCTTTTACATGAATTGCTAATAACTTTTAAGGATATATGTTTCTAGGATTTTAAGGCACCTTTTTCTATAATTGTATTTTCTTGCATATATTTGTCAGGTTTTAATTTCAGAGTTATGTTCACTTCATGAAACAATTTGGTGGTATTAGACCCCTGTGTTTTTTAAAACTATTTTGTTTAAGTTTGGCATCATTTGTTCCTTTAATGTTTGGTATAATTTGCCAGTAAAACCATTCTGGACTGGATGTTTTGTTTGTGTGCGTCTTTTTAATAATTACTTCAAAAATTTTATTTTATAGACAGCCATTAAGATATCCTCTTTTTTTTTTTTTTTTTTTTTTTTTGTGGTACGCGGGCCTTTCACTGTTGTGGCCTCTCCCGTTGCGGAGCACAGGCTCCGGACACACAGGCTCAGCGGCCATGGCTCACAGGCCCAGCCGCTCCACGGCATGTGGGATCTTCCCAGACCGGGGCAGATCTTTTTGAATCACTTTTGGTAAGTTTTACTTTTTAAGGAATTCTCCCATTTTATCCAAGCTGTTCAATTACTGTATAAAATATTTATAATATTTTCTTATTATCCTTATACTCTGCAGGATCTGTAGTGATATCAACTCTTTAAAACCTATTATAAGTAATTGGCTCTCTCTTTCTGTTCTTGATCAGTCTTGATAGGGGTTTATTAATTTTATTAAGCTTTGTATGTGGATTGCAGCTTTTCTCTATCTTCGTGTCTGTTTCATTAATTTGTGTCTTATGTTTACTGATTTAATTATCCTTTTATTATATAAACATCGAAAGCTCTAAATATCCCTATAATCTCTGCCCTAGCTCCACCTCACAAATACTGAAGTGTTTTCATTGTCATCATTCTGAATTATTTTCTGATTTCCCTTTTATTTCTTGTTTGACCTTTGGAATATTTAGAAATGTGTTGCTTAATTTTGAAATAAATAGGAGCTTTTATAGATATTTATTTTAATTCTAATGTAATTAATTAGTCAGAAAAAGAACACTCGGACTTTTTTGAGCATTCTTCATGGTCCACCTTACACGTGGTGAATATTTCATGTCACACTTGAATATAAAGCGTATTCTACATTTGTTGGCTGTAATTTCCCATATATATCAATTACTTAGAGAAAGAAAAGATCATTTATCCCAATACCTCCCAAATTTATTTTTGGCATGAAATCATTTTTCTCTCCTTAGAGCTCCAGTGAACTTCCCTTAGTATGAATGTTTCCCAGGACTTACTTTGCGAAGCACTGTCCTAGTTAGAAGTGAAATCCTCCTTTTTCTGGAACTCTCATACTAGTCACTAGATGGTTCAACTTTGGGGCTTCCTTCAAATGGTGGGATAGAAACAGGACACTTATCCAGCACACAGGTCAATGAATCAGTCTGCACACATCAACATCTGCTTCCTTTTTGACATTCCTGGGAATTTCAAAATTATACATAAGAAGAATGACTGAAAATAAAACATCATATAACCAAAGCATATTTAGAGATAAAATGAATTATAAGTTTAATATATTTATAAATAGTTTTATTTAACAATACATATTATTTAAAGCAGTTCTTAACACATTTAACTATTTTTAGCTCTGATAACTTTGCATTTGCCTCCTTCCTCGATGTTTAGATTTAAATACCGTAAGAAAAGTAAAAGTGAAAACAACCGTGAACTCAGGTGAAATTAATAAACAAAAGTTTTGACCTAAAAGAACATTTAGAGGATTTAAAAAAATTAAAATAGCTAATTAATTTTGACCTAGCTATCAAACAATGCCACCTTTTCCTGTTCTTTTTTAGTTAGTACTACGGATGAAAATAATAATTATTATATAAAATATCTTTTTTTTGAATTACACGTTACTGGGTAGCACCGAAATTCTAATAAATAAACTCCATTAAAATATGGTATTTTCCTTCTTCAAATAAACGTCACTTGCATTTGTTGGGGAAAAAAAAGGTTATTCAAAATAAGTATTCTGTATTTCTTTAAGGACTCAAAAACTTATGTTTGCACAAAAAACTTGTGTTCATTTTTTTCCTAGAATCGATTTTTTCCATATTTTGAAAATGGAAAACTGTTGGCCTATTATCAATCTTGTTTTCTTTACTATTTTGTTTTAAATTTTAATAAGATTTTATTTAACTATAACCTACACACAAAAAGCCCTGCAAATGTTAAGTGAACAGCCAGGTGAACAGCTGCTTCATAAAATGGAGACACCAATGTAAGCAGCACCCCAATCAAGAAACCCATTCCCAGTACCTCAGTCACCCCTTAGGCCCAAAGGTACCTGACTTCTAATAACACAGATTATTGTTGAACATTATAAAAATTAAAGGCTATTAAACATACTCTTAAAACCATGGGTAATCATCAGTTAAATTCATTATACCTGTAACCTGCCTTCACTAGTCAAGGTCGTTTTAATTGTTGCTAGCAAAAACGCGCACGCCCTCCAAGCCGCACTCAGCCTAAACATGACTAATGCCGGAGCCGTTTGCCAGGTACTTGGCGTCAGGTGTATCTAATTTGAGTGGAGCCGGTTTAGACTGGATAGGACCGCCAACCCCCCAACTGGGCATGCGCGAGTCTTCGCTTTTTGAACCTGCAGCGACCCGTAGCTTAGTTACGCCTGCGCAGAATGAGAACGAACGCGCCTTTTCCTTACCTCCAATCACCTTTCTCGTTCCCCACGTTCTTCACCCGTCAGACCGCACTGCTTCTTTAGCCCGTAAATACCCCTGAATTTGAGATTTTTTTCTTCTTTCTTTTCGTCTCCTGGCTTGTCTTGGCTGCTTTGTGAATCAGCCCTCTTTTTGCCGCACACCTCGGCCTCTCCGTGTTTTGGCTTGCCGCGCAGCGGGCAAAACGAGTCCGGTTCGGTAATACTCTTTGTTGTCTCCTTTCCTTTGCTTAATACTTAATTTGATAGATTCACCCATATGGTGTGTAGTAGTAGTTCCTTGTCCTCACTGTTGTATGGTATCCCATTGTGGAACACTTTTTATTCATTAATTGGCTATTAACAGAATTTCCCTCTATCTGTTCTCTTCATTTGAAGAGTTATAAGAAACAAGAGAATCTGAAATCAAAAGATTAGGTCAGAGTCTAATGCCAACAGTTTTCACAGGATTATGTGTAAAAGACCAAATCTCTTCCTAGAACCTGGTTCATCATTCCTATCTCAGAGATAGAGAAAGAAAATCTAGCAAAATAATTCACAAATGGAGAACACTTTAAATTATTACTAACAGGCATGTTTAGTTACTATTATAATAATTACTATTTTTAGGTAAAATGAATTTAATGACTGGAGACTGGAACTTATTTGCATCTCCAATTTTGCCCTGCCTGTTTAATAAAATAAATGGAAACAAATAGTTAAGTAATTTCCAAAAGGGTTAAGTAATTTTCTTCCGTCATTTGTTAATACAATACTAAGTTCACCACCCATGTGAATAAACCTTTTCAGTTAATTTTTTTTTTTTGCCATGCAGTGCGGATTGTGGGATCTTATAGCCCAGACCAGGGATTGAACTTGGGCCCCAGCAGTGCCAGTGCCAGGTCCTAACCACTGGACCACCAGGGAATTCCCTTCAGTTAATCTTCTTACTATATATGAATTTTGTAAAAGTTGTATGACAACATGAATTCTCTATTTATTTCGTAATTATTTATTGAGTTCCTACTACATAAGTCCTCTGTTAACACCTATTACGCAGTCAGAATATGTCCAGTTTTAATAAAAAATAAAACGTTTGTACCTGATATAGCACAATAAAGATTTAAAACAAAACAGTGTATTAGTATTGAAAGCAGAAGTTTTGGTGGTAATAATGAAATCAATCTCTCATCTTTTTATTCTACTCACTGTAAAATTTAGATAATTTTTGCACAAACAGGATATAATTGATTTTCTTCTCATTTTAGGAAGCAGTCCTTGGTGCTTGGGATAAGATGAAAAATAAAAGTGGAAGCAAAACCCAAATTTATTTGGTTCTAATGTATGTACTTTTCCACAACAGATGCCAGTGCTGGGCAGAAGTCTTGATGAACACCCTAGCTGTGGATCTACCCTTCTTTTATATGCTGAAGGAAGGTAAGAGATTGGAATGAAGCATATTAGTAGAGGTGGTCAAAGGGACTATTTTCCTTGTAGAAAGGAAAAGGGATACAATTGATAGTAAAACAGGGTTAGTTAACTTTCTTGTTTCATGTAAGCTACTTTTTGCATGAGTTTTACAACTATTTTTACTATAATCATCACAATCATTTTACTTTCTTTGCTTCAGTGTGTGTATTGATAAAATGATGATATAGACCTTGTTTGTATACCTTCCTTTTTTTTAGTTTGTGTTTGTCAGTAGAACATGGGATATGGGTTTTAAATTTAATGTGTTCCATTATGGTTTGCATTGGTTCATAAGTTATCTACTTATTAATAAGAGGAGGGAAAAAAATTCTCTGCTTATGCAGGTAATACATATAAAGTATGAATTGGGCATCCTGAGGAAAAGTAGCTCGATGTCACTGGGAAATGCACCTTTCTAGACCTAAAGAGAATAGGAAGAGGAGAATGAATTGGGGAAAAGAATAAAAAACATGGCCACAGAATTAGGGGAAAATAATTCTGTATGAGAATATGCTATGAATAACTTTCTTCTCTATGAATCAACTTGAGGACTTTATGTAATTTAAATGAGTTAATGGAAGTCAAAAAGCTCTGTATACTCTGTATAAGGATGGCTATAAGCATGCATTCTGTATTGTAAAGTCAGAGGTGAATTAAATTCACAGCCTACCACTTGTTAGCTTGTGATTTTTGGAAAAGTCTTTAGCTGCTCTGAGATTTTTTTCATTAAAGTAGAATACTAATGGATATTAATAGAATTTATCACATCTGTTATTTTGGAGATTCAACGAGAAAATATGTAAGGTGCTTTTCATAGTGTCTGGAATATAGCAAGTAATTAAAATATAACCATTGTTAGTAAAAATGATGGTGTATGAGGGGTTGGTGCCAATCAAGTTCATTAAACCAGTAGTCTTTGCTTGGTACGTCTCTTCATTTGAACGAGTATCAGATAGGAGAAGAGAATAGTTAATAGTAGTACTTTTTTTTTTCCCCAAATGGACATCTACCTTGGGTTGGGAACTAAAAATGTTTTATTCCTTCTCATTTGAAGCTCAAAAAATCATTTCCGAAGTCCAAAAAACTGCCCGACAACAAATAGCATCAGGAACAAGGTGTGCTAAATATCTGTGATTTATTTTCCAATTGATTGTGGCTCACTGTATAAGAAAGACAGGTGATATGCAAAGTAAAATATTTCTTATGGAAATAGTGATTATATGGCTCAGTATTTTTCTAGTTAAAAGTAACAGAAAACCTAAATTCATACTGTTTGATTAAAAAAGAAAAAAGAAAGATCAAACCATTCAGAACTCATCTTTTGGGCACACTTTCCACTATTTTGTCTTCCCTTTCAAATAAGGCTCTCAAATGGGGTGGCAAGGCAGTCACCAGTTGCTCCCTTTTTGCATCATCCAGTTCCGTGGGGGAAAAAAAGTTTTCTTTCTCCCGACTTTAACAGAATTCCAAGAAATGTATCTCACTAGTCATTTTGGGACATTTTACCTATCCATGAACAAACTGTCCTGACTGGCTAGGCATGAACTATATCTCTTATTCCAAAGTGCATGCAGTAAACCTAAGATATAGGAGACATTAAAAAAATGTGTAAAAATTAGTATTTTAAGTGAACCACCCACTAATTAATTCCCAAATACAAGTGAAAACTTGGCAAGGCAGAAGGCATTCATCTCTTGTGATTAATGAGTATAAATGAGCTAAGTCAGGTATCTGTCTTGCAGCTCTTCACAGCTTACAAAGAAATCTCAGCAGTGCATGGTTCATGAGGCATTGACCTTCAGTCTAGTTCTGAGGCTTAGTGCTGTATCACCTGTAATGCCCATGTGTGATCACTATCACTCTCTGCTCAGCTGTAGAGAGGTGAGATACAAGAGGTAGTGAGGACGGCCCAAAGGCAATGTAATTATTTGTTATTGCCCAACACTGAGTTTAGAGGTAGAGGAAGCCACTAAGGGCTGAAGAATGTAGTATTCAGACAATCTGAGGCAGAACATATTGCTGCTAGCCTGTTCACCCCTAGAAGACATAAAAGAATTATATCTGTGGAAACATCAGGTCAGTTTCATACCTACCCCTGCCTCATCCCTGGAGTTGAATCAAGACAGACACTTGTCTTGACCTGGGCTGATGGTGTTTAGCTTATAAGAACTGATAAGATCACAGCCTAAGACTTGATGGGTTTAGTTGTTGGCAAATAACTCTCTCTCTCACACACACACACACACACAGGCATTATATGTAGTTATCTCAGTGCCCACATGTTTTGCTATATGGAAAAAAAGGCTTCTTCAGAGATAAGATGCTGGCTCATTGAAATGCTTTGTCATAGGAAGAATTGCACAGAGTCTCACAGATAGTGATTTCTGAATTATTGATAATTATCAAGCACTTGCTGTGTCCAGGCATCATGATTTTTTGAAAAAGTATTATCTCATTTGATAGGAAGAGAAGTTGTATGTGCAAAAGTTAGAATTTCCTGAGATTGAATCCTACCTCTAACATCTACCAGATATATGTACTAAAGAAAGGCATTCTAGTTATCTGTTTCCTCTACTTACGTAAAAATAGACATAATAATATTACCTACCTCTAGGAGTTTTTTGAGGATTAAATGGAATAATTTCAATACTATGTTGAATAGAAGCAGCAGAGTGAGCATCCTTGCCTTGTTCCAGATCTTAGAGAAAAGCTTTCAGTTTTTTTTACCGTTGAGTATGTTAGCTTTGGGCTTTTCATATATGGTCTTTATTGTATTGAGGTAAGTTACTTCTATACCAGTTTGTTGCATTTTTATCATGAAAGGGTATTGAATTGAATTTGGCCAGATGCTTTTCTGCACCTGTTGAGATAATCATGTGATTTTTTGTATCCTTCATTTCATCAATGTAACACTGATTTGATACATATAATGAACTGTCCTTGTATTTCAGGGATAAATCCCCCTTGATCACAGTGTAGAGTTCTTTTAATGTACTTTTTAATTTGTTTTTTAATGCCTTGTTGAGGATTTCTGCATCCGTGTTTATCAGGGATATTGTTACATATTTTTCTTTTCTTGTAGTGTCTGTCTGTCCTTGATGTCAGGGTAATGCTGGCCTCAAAGTGAGTTTGGAAGTATTCCCTCTTATTCTATATTTTGGAAGAGCTTAAGAAAGATTGATATTCTTCTTTGAATATTTGGTAGAGTTCATCTTTGAAACCATCTAGTTCTGGGCCTCTTTTGTTGGGAGGTTTTGATGACTGTTTCATTATCCTTATTTGTTATTGGTCTTCTGTTTCTAGGAGTTTATCTGCTTCTAAATTGTTGAATATGTTGTTCAATATAATTGTTCATAATAGTCTTTATGATTTTTTAATTTCTATGGCACATAAGATGAAGGATGTGGGCACTGCCTTCCTAAGATGAGGCCTAGGACCTAGAGGAGGTATTAGGACTAGGGTGAAAAGCTGTGATGGTTTATGTGTCAATTTGATTGGGCCACAGGGTCCCCAGGTTAAACATTATTTCTGAATGTGTCTGTGAGGATGTTTCTAGATGAGATTAGCATTTTAATTGGATTCAGTAAAGTAGATTGGCCTCCCCATTATGGGTGGGCATCATCTAATTCTCTGAGGTCCTGAGTAGAACAAAAAGCAGAGAAAGGGTTACCTTCTTGCCTGCCTGCTGGAACTGGGACATAGGTCTTCTCCTGCCTTTGGACCGGGATTTACACCATTGGCTCCCCTGGTTTTGGGGCCTTCCTATTCAGACTAGCATTTGATGACTATCTTTGGAACATGTATATAATTCTCAGTGATGGTAGAAACACAGCTCTCCTCCTGTGCAATAGGTGAAGGAGTAACTGTTGATGTTTTAAGTTCTAGTTGAATTGAAAGATTGTGAGACCAGAGACAGGCTTTGTTGACAGCCCCATTTCTACTCTCCAGAAGTGTGAGAAGATCAACCTTAGGGAAACCTCTTTGGTCCTCAGACACCTGATCTATAATTAGAAGGTTTAACTAAAACTCTAGGATTCCTTTCAAATCCCAAGGACAGAACATCAAATGAGACATACAACTTCCCCTAAAAGATCCCTGTTATAGGATGCTTGGTTATTAAATAACTTGAGTGGATGAGAGTACAAAAGCCAGGATAATATAAAATGAATCCATATGTCACTACGTAGCCACTGGTAGCTACTGGGACTTTGAATAGACTCAGACTCCCTGGTAAATGTTAATTAAATACTCTTGTGTAGCCGGCTTCCATCTCCTTCTCACACTGATAATCCCAGTGACATGGATCGTGTTCATTCCCCTAATTGAGTCCCTCCTTTCCAGCCAGCAATCAATAAATAGATCAAGGAGCCAGAGGGATAGTGTCTTTTCCTTTCAACTCCTGCTAATTTCCATCTGATAATTGACTTCCTAAGGAAGCCTGGGAAACAACTAAAAAAGAAAAAAAATCAGTTGACTTCCTAATGATTTCACATTGCAGAGGGTCCCATTTGGTTTAGAACACATTTGACATCCCTATCAGGCAACCTGATCTGAGACTTGTAGTGAAACTTGAAACATGATCAGTTGCACCTGTTTTCTTCCCAGGGAGGAGAATTTGACACAAAGCCAGAGTGATAAATGGAAGGGCTGGTGTGGGGAGGGGAATGGAGGAGGGAAATGCACATGTACAAATACTCCCTCACGCTTCACAGAAATGGTTCTGTCTCCTGAAATTATCTGATGAAGGGGAAATTGGTGACATTTAATGTTCATAAATAATGTAAGCATCTCATTTCAGTTTGGCAGCATTGTCCCTGGCTGTCAGAACCATTTCAGTATCACCAGTCTAATCTCAGGACTTTGTTTCCATCATTTTATTTTTTAAAGGGAATGGTAAAATGAGAGAGATACCAACTGGCGAGGCTTTTGTTGGGAAAATCCAATAGGAGATATAAAAGACAGGGGCTTGAAAAAGCTAGACTCTCAAGAGGCCTCTGCTTATTAATGGCATGGTAATGAGTCCACTGGTGCCCAGCCTGAGCTATTGGATCTAAGAAAATGGATATTTGTCACTCTTACAAAGAATGAAAAGGGACAGAAATGCATAATAATGTTATCACTTGTTTGTAGACATTGAATGATTATATCTCAAACAGAATACTGGTGGCAGAGATTGTTTATAAAAAAAAAAATGCCTCCTAGGATTACAATGACAAAGAAACACCTCCCATATTATTCCACATTAGCACCAAATAGAATAAACATAGCATTATCTTCATTTTTCTTATTCATTAGTGTTTTAAAATTGGAAACCTACTTTTCTCTGTTTAAATAGAAGCTTATTCAGATTGAATGTAAATAGAGATCAACATTTTTAAAAGTCCAACTTCTGCCCTGTTTCTCCTAGAATATTCATAAATGCAAAGGAGAGTGAATAGTACAATAATGAGATGTAAGCATTTTTCAAAGCCACAGACCATAAGATACTGAGATTCTTTTTATTCTTATTTAAAAGTTGCTGAAAGGAATCAGCTCACCTAATGTGCTAATTTACTACTTCTAAAAGTGTTTTGAAACTGATATTTAAATTCTAGTAGCAGCTATCAAATAAATTCATCTTAAGTATCTGATTCTTCAGATCCACTGGTGATTTTAACAATGGACTTAGAAATACAGAATTTCAATTACCACTGTCTTTGGGAGATTTTGAAAATGTGGACCATTCGTGAACTAACAGAAGCTGAACACAATTCCCTGGTGAAAATACCACCTTATCCTCAAGAAAAATGTATTTGTTATAAACTCAAACTTTTCATGCTACAGCTTGGAAAAGGGGACCTGGAAATTTAGAGTCCCATATCTTAAGAAGAAAAAGAATAAGGCGTCCACTATGGATATTCTTATTTGCAAGTCAGAATTTCTGGAATAATTTTGGATTAATATTTTTCATCTCCGGGCAAGCCATTCATCCCAAATGCCATTGGTCATTGGTTGATAGAGCAAATGGAAGGAGAAAAATATTTCTTCACAAAGTAGATAAGGCAAAAGTCACAAACACTGATTAGAAAAGGGGAATGTACTGTCTCCCCAAAAGGGCAAATAGCCCATCTATTGAACACAGAACTCAAATGGAAACATAAGTCATGCTCAGATTCCAAGAATCTTGGGAATTCTCTCTCCCAGAAATAGTGTGCCATTGTCCAAGAATCATCGAAATACACTGTATTCCAATTTTTCCTCGAGGTAGTGGTTCCCGCTGTGCAGGAGAGATGAAGATCGGTGTGTGTTAGCAAGGACACAGTCTAGGGAGGGAACAAGTCATCCTACAGGAACTTTGAGATCCTGGGCACCTTGGATGATACTGACTACTCCTTAAATCATATTGTGCCAAGGGGAAAATAAAGCTAATCTTCAAAATTTCAGAATCTCTGCATTTTCCCAAAGTGGTTAGTACATCCTGGAGAGTATTTCACTGTACAAATAATTGAAATCAAGATTTCTCTTGGTTTTGAGAAAGTATCGAGGGGTTTGGTGTTCAGGTAGGTCAGTCACTGCAGACTGCTGTTTGGAGCCCTTTGGGGACAGAGGAGACTAAGAAGGCCTCTGTCTGCTCCTTCCTCCTCAGCGTCACCCTGCAGTTCCATGTTTTTGGCTTGAGTGACTAGTTATGTGCATAAGTTGCCAATTAGATTAAGGTTCTGTGGCTGGAAACAAAACAGCATTTAAAATTTACCAAACTAAAAATGATGTCAGATTGTCACTTGGTCTCCTATTTTGGATTGCAGGTTTTGTGAGGTTTCAAATATCATGAGCATTACATAAACAATACCTTTATGGGGGTTCAGAGAAACAGGAACAATAGGAGATGGATGGATGGATAGATACAGATAAGAAGAAATTCATTATAGAAATTGAGGCTGAGAAGTCCACTGTCTGCTGGAGAACCAGGAAAGCCAGTGGTATAATTCAGTCTAAGTCCAAAGGCCTGAGAACTTAGGGAACTGATGGTGTAATTCCCAGAGTCCAAAGGCCCGAGAACCAGTAGTTTCAAGTCTGAGGGCAGGAGAGCATGGCCATCCTAAAAGAGAGAAAGAACTTTGCCCTTCCTTTGCCTTTATGTTTCATTCAGGCCCCAAAGGATTGGATGATGCCCGTCCACAATGATGAAGGTGGATTTCTTTACTCAGTCTACTCAGAATCAAATGCTAATCTCTTCCAGGGACATCCTCAGAAATGTTTTACCAGATACTTGGGTGTCCCTTGGGCTAGTAAAGTTGACACGTAAAATTAACCATCACAATATTTCTATAAAATAAACAGAGAAAAAAAGAGGTGGGGTGGGGAGGGAAAAGGAGATTCTCTTTTTCTCTTTCCCTCTCCTTCTGCAAAGAACTTTTCTGTACATGGATTAAAAAATACTAAGCCACTCAGGACTGAGAGTCTAGTATTACTTCTGAGTTTACCCCAAAATGGAGTTGTTCATCTCCTTTCCATTCTTGGGTTTTCCTTCTGTTTCTTTTTTTCTCTTTTCATGTTTTGCCTTGAGTCTCCCTTCACTTTTCTCTTCCAGACACATAATATTGAATTTTATCTTTTAAGCAATTCTTTATGAACTTTGGGATTATCTGTTTATGAGTTTACTATTTATTCTGATGAAACTACTAGAAAAAGAAGATATAAAGTCATTAATTTGGGTACAAATGCCAGTTTTACCCACAGTGCTCTGTTATCTGGTTCAAATTACTTTTTCTGAGACTCAGTTTCTTCATGTGTAGTCAGAAGTACCTGCACTGGTTTCTCTTACTGGAAATCTCTCCTAGGTACTTACATGATTCTGTTTTTGGTATGCGGTGTTCAGCTCAAGTGTCGTCTTCCTGGATACCCAGTTTAAAGTAGTCTCTCCCCATCACAGATGCCCTGACTTGTTTTCTTCATTGTACTTACCTTTGCCTGAAATTACCTTGTGGATAATTTATGTATTTATCATATGTCCCTTTCCATTAATATAGCAGCTACATAATAACAGGAACTTTATATAACTGATTTATCACTTACATTAGATATTTATTGCTGTATAACAAATTACCTTAAAATTAGGTGGCCTAAAACGCTATTTATTTTAAAAGTTTTTGTGGGTCAGAAATCCAGGTACAGTTTTCCTGGGTCCTCTGTTTCAGGGTGTTTCACAGTGATGAAATCAAATGTCTCATCTGAAGGCTCACCTGGGAAAGGATTTTCTAAGCTCACCCAAGTGGCCATTGGTAGGATTGGTTTCCCTGTGGATTGTTGAACTGAGGGTATCAGTTCCTCACCAGCTGTTGATTAAGGACTTCTCTCAGTTCTTGCCACAGCGGCCACCCCACAGATCTGCTCATAATAAGGCAGGTTATTTCATTAGAGCAAGCATGAAGAGCCAGAGAGAGTGAGTGTTCTAGCAAAACCGAAGTTAGCCTTTTTTAATGTAATCACAGCAAGAGATGGCTCATTACTTTGGTCATATTCTATTTGATTGAAGACATTTGCTAGGTCCAGCAAATACTAGGAGGGGGAGAAGGGATACATAAATTGAATGCCAGGAGGAGGGCATTACTGGGAACCATGTCAGAAGGTGCTTATCATACCCTTAATGTAAAAAAAAAAAAAAAAAAAAAAAAGCCTGAATCAGAATTTGTACTCACGAGACAGTAGCCAAATAGGAAGGCCAAGAATTCCTAGAGAAGGAAATACTATGCCTGTGAAGCCTAAATCTAATTGTTCCCAGTGAGCTGGTTTGAGGACCGGATATCTGTCAAAAAGTCCTGTGTCCTTTCATGTTGACATTGAGCAAGTTTTATCTTCCCGTGAGTCAGCCATGTTTGTTATTCACATATCTAGTACTGAGGCAACAAGGAGGCATCTTCACTATGATTAATTCGTCACAGGGGCAGCCATTCTTTATAATCCTAATTCAACAATTGGCTGAAAGCTTTTTGTATTCCAGAAAATGTATTATATTTGTTACCCAAACAACATATAATTTAGACATCCAAAGTAGTTACCCTCAAGTTTATAAAGATAATGAGACTATAATGTTAGTTGAGTCACACACCTAAAATATGCAAAGCCACGATTCTCAATTTTGCTCAATCAGTATTAACTTTCTTTTTTCATAATGACTATGGGCACAAATGTTAACATTTGGGAAAAATGGTTGAAGGGTATATCAAAAGCTTTGTACTATTTCTGCACTGAGTTTGGTAGTCTGAGGTCGTTTTCAATATGAAAAGTTAAAATAAAAAATTATGCTTCTTTGTGATCTCCCTTATACAACACAATGTAAGGACTCCATCCTGGCACAGACGGCCCAGTGCAGGAGGCTCTGCAGAACTTTCTGGTCCATTCTCACACAATCTGCAACTTGAGGTTGCCAGCATATGTCTTACCATTGGCTCTCCATATCTGCAGGTCCTGAATCTGCATATACGGATTGCCGACTGGACTGTGTCATTTTCTGTAAGGGCCTTGAGCATCCATAGATTTTGGTATCTACAGGTCTTGGAACCATTCCCCCATCGGATACCAAGAGGTGACTGTGCATCCTTTATGCTAGGCTTTTCTTTCTGGCCAGAATTTCCTCCCCATCATTATAATGAAGCAAACCCCTACTCATTTATCAGGCCACAGATCATTTTCCTCCTGCCTCAGAAAATTCTTCCTGGACACTCCAGGCAGAATTAAGCATTTACTTCTGGATACTCCTATTTGCTTTTCCTTCCCTTTAGAGCAAATATCTCTTAAGTCTTTGTTATCAGGCTTAACCCCAAAACTGTGTGATTCTAATCAAGGCAGAGATCATACTCTCATCTCCCCCACCTCCCTTCACCTACCCAGGCATATAATACATGAAGCATTTGAGATGTTTCATAAATGTCCTAATGGGTGGGCTTCAAGGTGCCAATCAGTAAAATGAAGTTTTAACTTGGTAGGGATATTTATTTTTTACCAGATATCTAGACTTTATGTGTAACATTAATTCACCAAATGACTCAGTGAGGTAGGTGCCACTGCAGCCTCCATTTTACAAGTGAGATTATATTATTAAAAAAGAGTGGAGTGGGGATTTGAACCTTCCCAGGTTGTTTGATAAGGGACCATCACCCTAATATTTCCATCTATGAAATCACCTCGAATACAACCTTCAATTATTGTGGTCCTACAATTTTTAGAGCCGTAAACAGTCATCTGTCATACAGTCCCCTGGTTACTTTTCTTTTAGAAAGAGATAAACAATTCTATCACTTGTAGTGTTCTTCAGCTGACCGTATATTTTCTAAAATGATAAACCTATTTAGAATTTACCCCCAGGAAAGTCTCTAGCATAAAGCATGCATTCCTGTTCTTCATAAAAATGGTTGTTTGATTGTTCTTTTCTTTCACCAGATCTGCCTATTTTTTTTCCCCTAAGCTCTTAACATCAGAGGGTAACCTTAAATGGATGACATTTTCAAGTGCTTTATATTCTAGGTCTTAGGATCAGATGTTGCCATTTTCACAGACAGCTGTAGCTCCACTCACAAAAGGCCAAGTACCTTATAAAAGAAGGAGTCATTGTAAAGTAAGCTGTTCAAAGCCATATGCCTGATTCTTTTCAGGTGCAATAGGAACAGACTCTATTCAGGTGCTTCTCTGGGTTGGGGGCTGCTACTTGCTGGACCTACTCAAGAAATCATTTCCATTCAGTTTGTTTCTTGAGCATTTCCTATGTCAGATACTGTGTTGAGAACTGGGCTTACAAACATAATGTAACAGCTTACCCTTTGTCCCTTAGGAAATTTACAATTGTATGGAAGAGCTTAAATTCCACCCAGATTTTTAATTCCAGAAACTTCTCTTTGTGCTCTAATTGTACAAAAGTTCTTAATACATTTTTTTTTTTTTTGATACGCGGGCCTCTCACTGCTGTGGCCTGTCCCGTTGCGGAGCACAGGCTCTGGACGCACAGGCTCGGTGGCCATGGCTCACGGACCCAGCTGCTCCGCGGCATGTGGGATCTTCCTGGACCGGGGCACGAACCCGTATCCCCTGCGTCGGCAGGCGGACTTTCAACCACTGCGCCACCAGGGAAGCCCCTTAATACATTTTTTGTCTTTTTCTCTTCTGTCTCTTCCATTGGTTCTGCTTCCATGGGAGCACCTGTTACAGTTGTTCACCTTGATCTTCCCATCTCAAGCACAGGGTTCTGCACCATTTCTTGATCCTATTTTCTGTCCCACAGTGGCAGGCTGGAGCAGGCTGAGAGCTTTATTTCAAGTACTCAGTGTGTGCGCAACACACACACAATTGGGTCTAGCTTTGTAAACCTGAGATGGTTCATTTTACTATTTGCCCAAGAAAGATCTTATTTTCAGGACTTAACTTTGGTTTTCAGCTGAAGGAGTTGTTGGAGAAATGTTTTAAAAACACAGGAACAAAAAGACAGTTATTTTCTTTAACCTTATATTCCTGTACAATATTAAGTCACCACTTTATGTCCTGTGTACTTGAACATCAAATAATGTTGCAATAATGCTGCAGCAGCCAACCAGGAATTGTATTACTGCCATTTGCACTAGGAAAGAAACCACAAAATAAAAGAATGACTAGGGACCATACTGAGTAGCAGGCTTCCAGGTCTGGAGCAATCATATAATCAAACTAAAGTCCTGATGGAGTTGTCACCATCAGAGATCCATATCCTCAGATCCATTTTGTTGTGTGCCTGGTGAGCATGTATGTTATGGCATTAGCAACTTGTTACGGCATTAGCAACTGTGCAGCAACACAGGTGGAGGGGATGTGTCTACCCACATGGCTTATGTGAAAGGATTAGGTCAGATCCTAATACGGGCCACATTTGCATGACCATTTTGTATAGGAATTAGTCAAGGAAGGCTGTATTGCCAACAAGAAATCTTTCTTGGAGCAGGGATGGATATAACTGTGTCCTATGATGATGATCTTATACATGCATTTCTAAATACTTGAAAAAAGGACTATGTGCTGGGATGCAATATCAATACACATAGTCACTACAAATATTTCTGCTATATAATTTCTGGAGCTTACAGTATAGTGCAAGAGATGGATGATAACAAATAAACAAGAAACACAGACTATGAAAACTACTGTGAATGAAAGACCCAGGGGTCTAACATAGAATTTCCAGGAGACTTGGTTTAGATGGGGTGATCTGTGATTGTTTCACTTAGGAAACAATATTTAAACTGACATGTGAAGGTAGACCTAAGGGATTCACCATGATCCACCGTTGTGTTACTTGGATCCACTTCTGAGAGAATCTAGTTCTGGGAGGAACTCATTCAGGATTCTGATGGCCCTCTCTCCCAGGGACCTTTAGAGAAGGACATTTGCTAGGTGAACAGCTGTTCTGCAGTAGCTCATCTGAAGACCACAACTGATACTTGTCTCTCTCCTCCATCTATTTTGTATTTCTCTTACCCTCAGTTATTACCTCTGCAGGTCCTGGTAGTTTACCTACTGTTGTGACCAAGACCCTCTTTCTTGAGGAGTCTGTGCTTCTTCTCTGACAGGTTTTGCTGTACTTGTCTACTTAACATCATAATTTTTATGTCAAGGGAGGACTCGGATACCAAAGTGGATAACCTGGGTATAAAGTTTCTGTTCCCATTGTGTAACAACAGCCCTCCTTCCACCTGATGATCAGAGTCAATCATTCCTGTTGTTTCTTTGACAGAAGGGTCCAGAAGTGTCCAGGTAGCTTATAGTCCATCAGGACTCTTGCTGTGTCTCCTGGCAGAAACATTCTCATTTTGGGAGCAAGGACATCTAAAACTACTGAGCCCAGGGTTGTGGAGATGAGAGGCACACATTCCCCGAGTAGGGCATTGGAAGTGTTGGTAAATGGGGCCACTCCTGCTTTCACCCCTCAGTTCCCAGACTTGTGCATTCTTGTTTTTGAGGAAGGTGACATGCATACCAAGTAATAAAGGTTATTGATTTAAAGTATACTCTGATACCTGGAAAATCCTATAAAAGTATCACCCCTGAGCTGGCCCTTCAGCTGAACCTTTCATAGACTATTTCATCACTCTGTCCGGCTAGCAACTTCAGCCTATGTGGTATGAGAAATGATCAGTGGATCTAATAATGGTCATATGTCCACTCTCTTACCTCCTTTACTGTAAAGTGGATCCTTTTTGACCCAGTGATATACTGGGGGCTGTATCAGTGGATCAGATACTCTATATGGCCCTCAGTTAGTGGTATTGGCTGAGGCCCTTAAAGCAGAAAGGTAAACCCATGCCTAAAATATGTGCCAAAATGAATCACTGCCCCTTTCAAAATATAAAGGAGTCTTCCAGTCTTGCATGTAAAGAGCTTAGGAGTTGCCACTCCATCCCAACAAGCAGAAAGCTGAACAGACTAAAAAAATCAACAGCTCTTCTTGGAACTGTAAGAGAAAAGAAGACACGGCAAACTTCAGGCTCCAAGATTGGCAGGCAGGAAATACAGAGGCCGAGCTTATAGAACAGAGAACCAAGAGCGTAAACCACTGCAGGAATCAGAGCCTGGTAGGAAAACCTGAACTATTATTGATGAATTGCTGGAGGCTCAGACAAGTCTGAGAGATAAAAGCTCCAGGGGGACCCACTCATAGGGGAGGCCCCACAATACTGTGAGATATTCATCCAGGAGCTCTCGAAAAGATTCCCCTAGTAAATATCAGAGAAAAATCCCCTTGGGCATCTGGCAGCAAGAAAGGGAAAAGGAGCCATTTTGAAATACACTGCAGTTCTCTGTTCTTACCGAGGCCTGCCCTGAGGGGAAACTAGTTAACTAGAGCCTAATGCTAGGTATTATCAGAGCCTAACTGACCTGGGAGAAGGAAAATAAATATCCAACTGCAACCCACTCCAGCCATCCTTTCTCCTTAAGGGGGAGGAGAAAAAAAAAAAAAAGAAAGAAAAAAGAAAAACCGCTTGTGAAGTTCATAGTCCAGAGGGATAATCTCACTAAAAGACTGACCTAACCATAGGAGTATAGAACCCTTCCCACCCCTCATACCTCACTATAATGTTACTAAAGGCCTATTTGCAGCAATCCCTTTTACCTGGTACTTTATGACCAGCTATCAAGAAAAAAAATTACAAGCCATACCAAAAGGCAAAAAAAACAATTTGAGGAGACAGAATAAGTATCAGAACAAGACATGACAGGGCTGTTAGGATGATCAGACAGGGAATTTAAAACTCATAATCCAGACGGTGAACTGTTATTCAGCACTGAAAAGAAATGAGCTATCAAGCCATGAAAAGACATGTGGAAACCTTAAATGCATATACTAACTGAAAGAAGCCAATCTGAAAAGGCTAAATACTTGACGATTCTAAAAGTATGGCATTATGGAAAAGGCAAAGCTATGGAGACATTGAAAGGGTTGCCAGGGGTTGAAGGGGTGGAGGTAGAAGGATGAGTCCTTTTCGGGTGGTTAGAATATGGATACGTGTCATTATACATTGGCCAAAAACCATAGGATATACAACGCCAGCAGTGAACCATAATGCAAACTGTGGTCTCTTTGTAGTGGATGCTCTGATAGGTAATAACATATAATACCACAGTAGCGCATCTTATGCTCATTCACGTATGTCTATTCCCATCCCTCTACACCAGTCCTCTTCATTCTCTTCCTACTTTTTTCCTTCCAGGCTTCTAAGCAGTCTACCAAGTCATTCACCACTGCCCATGTGTCTATATGTTTCTAATCCCAGACTACCTCTCAATTCACACAAAGTGAATCAGTTGCCCCACACAAATTTCCAAGCCCTTGAGAGGATTCCTGCTTGACACACTCTTTCTAGGTTTCCCTAGGGCTATATAGGGCAGCAGTCATCCATTTTTGGCCTGTGCCTACATATTGAGTAGACATTCATCAATCATTCATAAGGCATATCCCATATGGGCATAGGTATGAATTGAGGGAACTATCACGATGATGGAGGATGTATCATGGGGGATGGGACCTAGGCTACCTGCTTGTGTGCGTGTGTGTATGTGTGTGTGTGTGTGTGTGTATGTATACATACACATACATATATATTGCTCACTTGTGCCTTGGTCCTGTTTGGTCTTTATCTCAGATTACTGCTTCTATCACATGATGATTTGCTGCTGGACCAGCCAGACTGTATTACTTGGTTGATTTGACATTACCCAGCTAGTGATGGGTACTTCTAGTTTTATGGTAATTGATGTTCCATGATCTGGTGTTCTATCTCTTCCAGAGCAAGTAATGAATACTTAGAGCTTATTTAAAAATGTGTATACTTTTGCACTGCAGATGGGATGGATTTGCTCCAGAATCCTAGGCATCTGTACCATGATTCTCTCAATGGCTCTGTCCAATAAGTTCCTTTTAGCATCTTATGCCGCCACTAACACCTCTAATACCTCTAATAACATAAGGCCTGAGAGAAGAAAGAGTCCAAGCTACAGAGCCACAGCCTTAACCTGCTGAAGAGCTTTTTCCTGCTCTAGACCCGACTCAAATCTGTTAGCCTTTCCTGGACCCAGTGTATGGTTTGAAGTAGTTTTTCTGGGTATGAAATAAGCTACGTAGAAAAACTTAAAAGGCTTTTAAACACTGGGCTTCCTTCTTGATGGGAGAAGCAAGATGCAATATTTTTTCTTTTATTTTGGAGAGGATGTCCAGGCATGCTCCAGACTATAGGATACCTAATTTTTAAAAGAATGTGGGAGTACCTGAATCATCATAGGGTTTATATCTTGCCAACCAGATTGTATATGTTGTAATAAAGCCTCCAATGTGCTCACCATTTCTTGCTCTTTGGTCTGATTATCATGACATGATCAACATATTGTGTTAGTCCACTGTCTTCTCCTAATGATTTGAAGAGGCCAGGCTGGTGGTTTAAATGGAGATATGATAAAACCCACATCTCCTGCATCCATTAGGTTCTTAATGGTAGCCTGAATTTCTGTCTCTGCCCCTAGCATATGATATTGTTTCAATCTTCATTCCTGACTGGGAAGGGGAGATGGTTTTAGAGGCTTCTAATTGGGCTTCCCCACTATGATCATAGCTCTCACCACACCCTCCAAGGAAGCAGTATGGTTGCTGTACTAATGAAAAGCAATGTTTATTCTAATTATACCCAAAAGAACCAGAGAAATATCCACCAAGTGGGTACATGGATCCACTATATGCACTGTAACCAGACCAACTTGGCTAGGACTCCATTTGTTGTCTGGTCCTCATATGCCCAGATCAAACTGGTAAGACATGGTGCTGCTTCAGGTAGCCACATATCAATGTCATTTTGGACCCTGTGTTCAGTCATCCTCAAAATATTTAGGTATTCACCTTTTCCTAGTGTATAATTACCTAGGAAAATGGCAGCAGATTTCCTTTGGGGAAGGAATGTTTTTGTTTTTTTTTAATAGATCTTTTTTGGAGTATAATTGCTTCACAATACTGCATTAGTTTCTGTTGCATAACAAAATGAATCAGCCATATGCATACACATGTCCCCCTATACCCTCCTTCTTGAGCCTCCCTTCCCTCCTCCCTATCCCACCCCTCTAGGTCATCACAAAGCACCCAGCTGATCTCCCTGTGCTACGCCACTGCTTCCCACCAGCCAAATATTTTACATTTGGTAGTGTATATGTCGATGCTACTCATACTTCACCCCAGCTTTGCCCTCCTACCCCATGTCCTCAAGTCCATTTTCTGTGTCTACCTCTTTATTCCTGCACCCTGCCCTGCAACAGGCTCATCAGTACCATTTTTCTTTTTTTTAGATTCCATATATATGAGTTAGCATACGGCATTTGTTTTTCCTTTTCTGACTTACTTCATTCTGTATGACAGATTCTAGGTCCATCCACCTCACTACAAATAACTCAGTTTCATTTCTTTTATGGCTGAGTAATATTCCATTGTATATATGTGCCACATCTTCTTTATCCATTCATCTGTCGATGGACATTTAGGTTGCTTTCATGTCCTGGCTATTATAAATAGTCCTGCAGTGAACATTGGGGTACATGTCTCTTTTTGAATTATGGTTTTCTCAGGGTATATGACCAGTAATGGGATTGCTGGGTCATATGGTAGTTCTATTTTTAGTTTTTTACGGAACCTCCATACTGTTCTCCATAGTGGTTGTATCAATTTACATTCCCACCAACAGTGCAGGAGGGTTCCCTTTTCACCACACCCTTTCCAGCATTTATTATTTCTAGATTTTTTGATAATGGTCATTCTGACTGGCGTGAGGTGATACCTTATTATAGTTTTGATTTGCATTTCTCTAATAATTGGTGATGTGGAGCATCTTTTCATGTGTCTCTTGGCCATCGTTATGTCTTCCTTGGTGAAATGTCTATTTAGGTCTCCCTCCCATTTTTTTTTTTTTTTTGCGGTAGTCACTGTTGTGGCCTCTCCCATTGCGGAGCACAGGCTCCGGACGCGCAGGCTTAGCGGCGATGGCTCATGTGCCCAGTCGCTCAGCAGCATGTGGGATCTTCCCAGACCGGGCCACAAACCCGTGTCCCGTGCATCGGCAGGCGGACGCTCAACCACTGGGCCACCAGGGAAGCCCCCTCCCATTTTTTAACTGGATTTATTTTTGATATTGAGCTACACGAGCTGTTTGTATATTTTGGAGATTAATCCTTGATCTGTTGTTTCATTTGCACATATTTTCTCCCGTTCTGAGGGTTGTCTTTTTGTCTTGTTTATGGTTTCCTTTGCTGTGCAAAAGCTTTTAAGTTTAATTAAGTCCCATTTGTTTATTTTTGTTTTTATTTCTGTTACCCTAGGAGGTGGGTCAGAAAAGATCTTGCTGTGGTTTATGTCAAAGAGTGTTTTTCCTATGTTTTCCTCTAAGAGTTTTATAGTATCTGGTCTTACATTTAAGTCTTTAATCCATTTGGAGTTTATTTTTAAGTGTGGTGTTAGGAAGTGTTCTAATTTCTTTCTTTTACATGTAGCTGTCCAGTTTTCCCAGCACCACTTATTGAAGGCTGTCTTTTCTCCATTGTGTGTTCTTGCCTCCTTTGTCATAAATTAGGTGCCCATATGTGCGGTTTATCTCTGGGCATTCTATCCTGTACTATTGATTTATATTTCTGTTTCTGTGCCAGTACCATACTGTCTTGATTACTGTAGCCTTGTGGTATAGGTTGAAGTCGGGGAGCCTGATTCCTCCAACTCTGTTTTTCTTTCTCAAGATTGCTTTGGCTATTTGGGGTCTTTTGTGTTTCCATAATGAATTGTAAGATTTTTTGTTCTATTTCTGTGAAGAATGCCATTGGTAGTTTGATAGGGATTGCATTGAATCTGTAGATTGCTTTGGGTAGTATAGTCATTTTCACAATATTGATTCTTCCAACCCAAGAACATGGTATATTTCTCCATCTGTTTATGTCATCTTTGATTTCTTTCATCAGTGTTTTATAGTTTTCTGAGTACAAGTTTTTCACTTCCTTAGGCAGGTTTATTCCTAGGTATTTTATTCTTTTTGTTGCAATGATAATTGGAAGTGTTTCCTTTCTGATTTTTTGTTGTTGGTGTATAGGAATGCCAGAGATTTCTGTGCATTAATTTTGTATCCTGCAACCTTACCAAATCATTGATTAGTTCTAATAGTTTTCTGGTAGCATGTTTAGGATTTTCTATGTATAGTATCATGTCATCGACAAACAGTGACTTCTGTTTTAAACATTTACTTCTTCTTTTCCAATTTGTATTCCTTTTATTTCTTTTCCCTCTCCGATTGCTGTGGCTAGGACTTCCAAAACTATGTTGAATAAGAGTGGTGAGAGTGGACATCCTTGTCTTGTTCCTGATCTTGTGGAAATGCTTTCAGTTTTTCACCTTTGAGTATGATGCTTGCTGTGGGTTTGTCATATATGGCCTTTATTATGTTGAGGTAGGTTCCCTCTGTGCCCATTTTCTGGAGAGTTTTTATCATAAACGTGTGTTGAATTTTGTCAGAAGCTTTTTCTGCATCTATTGAGATGATCATATGGTTTTTATTCCTTAATTTGTTAATATGTATATCACATTGATTGATTTGCGTATATTGAAGAATCCTTGCATCCCTAGGATAAATCCAACTTGATCATGGTGTATGATCCTTTTAACGTGCTGTTGTATTCTGTTTGCTCGTATTTTGTTCAGGATTTTTGCATCTATGTTCATCAGTGATATTGGTCTATAATTTTCTTTTTTGTGATATCTTTTTCTGGTTTTGGTATCAGGGTGATGGTGGCTTCGTAGAATGAATTTGGGAGTGTTTCTCCCTCTACAGTTTTTTGGAAGAGTTTGAGAAGGATGGGTGTTAGCTCTTCTCTAAATGATTTATAGAATTCGCCTGTGAAGCCATCTGGTCCTGGACTTTTGTTTGTTGGAAGAATTTTAATTATGATTTCAATTTCATTACTTGTGATAGGTCTGTTTACGTTTTCTAATTCTTCCTGGTTCAGTCTTGGAAAAGTGTACCTTTCCAAGAATTTGTCCATTTCTTCGTGGTTGTCCATTTTATTGGCCTATAGTTGTTTGTAGTAGTCTCTTATCATCCTTTGTATTTCTGCAATGTCAGTTGTTATTTCTCCTTTTTTGTTTCTAATTTTATTGATTTGCATCCTCTCCCTTTTTGTCTTGATGAGTCTGGCTGAGGGTTTATCAATTTTGTTTATCTTCTCAAAGGACCAGCTTTTAGTTTTATCAATCTTTGGTATTTTCTTCTTTTTTATTTCATTTATTCCTGCTCTAATCTTTATGATTTCTTTCCTTCTACTGACTTTGGGGTTTCTTTGTTCTTCTTTCTCTAGTTGTGTTAAGTGTAGGGTTAGATTGTTTTTTTGAGATTTTTCTTGTTTCTTGATGTGAGATTGAATTGATATAAACTTCCCTATTAGTACTGCTTTTGCTGCATCCCATACGTTTTGGGTCGTCATGTTTTCGTTGTCATTTGTTTCTATGTATTTTTTTATTTCTTCTTTGATTTCTTCAGTGATCTCTTGGTTATTTAGTAACGCCCTGTTTATCCTCCATGTATTTGTGTTTTACAGTTTTTTTTTTTCCTGTAGATTGACTTCCAGTCTCATAGTGTTGTGGTCATAAAAGATGCTTGATACGATTTCAGTTTTCTTAAATTTTCCGAGACTTGATTTTTGACCCAAGATGTCATCTATCTTGGAGAATGTTCCAAGTGCACTTGAGAAGAAAGTGTATTCTGCCACTTTTGGGTGGAATGTTCTATAAATATCAATTACATCTATCTGGTCTATTGTGTCATTTAAAGCTTGTGTTTCCTTATTTATTTTCTGTCTGGATGATCTGTCCATTGGTGTAAGTGGTGTGTTAAAGTCCCCTAATATTATTGTGTTACTGTCGATTTCTCCTCTCTTGGTTGTTAGCATTTGCCTTATGTATTGAGGTGCTCCTTTGTTGGGTGCATAAACATTTATAATTGTTATATCTTCTTCTTGGACTGATCCTTTGATCATTATGTAGGTCCCTCCTTATGTCTTGTAACAGTCTTTATTTTAAAGCCTATTTTATCTGCTATGAGTATTGCTATTCCAGCTTTCTTTTGATTTCCATTTGCCTGGAATATCTTTTTCCATCCCTTCACTTTCAGTCTGTATGTGTCCCTAGGTCTGAAGTGGGTCTCTTGTAGACAGCATATATATGGGTCTTGTTTTTGTATTCATTAGGCCAGTCTATGTCTTTTGGTTGGGGCATTTCATCCATTTACATTCAAGGTTAGTATTGAAATGTATGTCCCTATTACCATTTTCTTTATTGTTTTGGGTTTGTTTTTGTGGGTCTTTTTCTTCTCTCGTGTTTCCTGCTTAGAGAAGTTTCTTTAGCATTTGTTGTAAAGCTGGTTTGGTGGTGCTGAATTCTCTTAGCTTTTGCTTGTCTGAAAAGCTTTTGGCTTCTCCATCGAATCTGAATGAGATCCTTTCTGGGTAGAGTAATCTTGGTTGTAGGTTTTTTTTTTTTCATCGCTTTAAGTATATCCTGCCACTCCCTTCTGACCTGCAGAGTTTCTGCTGAAAAATCAGCTGATAACCTTATGGGGATTCCTTTGTATGTTATTTGTTTTTCCCTTGCTACTTTTAATATTCTTTTCTTTGAATTTATTTTTTGTTAGTTTGATTATGTGTCTTGATGTGTTTTTTCTAGGGTTTATCCTGTATAGGACTCTCTGTGCTTCCTGGGCTTGGGTGACTATTTCCGTTCCCATGTTAGGGAAGTTTTCAACTATAATCTCTTCAAATATTTTCTCAGACCCTCTCTTTTTCTCTTCTTCTTCTGGGACCCCTATAATTCAAATGTTGGTGTATTTAGCGTTGTCCCAGAGGTCGCTGAGATTGTCTTCAATTCTTTTCATTCGTTTTTCTTTATTCTGCTCCTCGACAGTTATTTCCAGCAATTTGTGTTCCAGCTCACTTATTCGTTCTTCTGCCTCAGTTATTCTTATATTGATTCCTTCTAGTGTATTTTTCATTTCAGTTATTGTTTGTTTATCTCTGTTCTTTAGTTCTTCTAGATCTTTGTTAAACATTTATTGTATTTTCTCAATCTATGCTTCCTTTCTTTTTCCTAGGTTCTAGATCATCTTTATTATCATTACTCTGAATTCTTTTTCAGGTAGATTGCCTATTTCCTCTTCATTTATTTGGTCTTGTAGGTTTTTACCTTGCTCCTTCACCTGTGACATATTTTTTTGCCATCCATTTTTTTTTTTTTTTTTAACGAGTGGTATTGTGTTCCTCTCTTACTGGTTATTTGGGCTGAGGCTTGCAGCACTCGAGTTTGTAGGCTGTTGGGTAGAGCTGGGTCTTAGTGCTGAGATGAGGAACTCTGTGAGACCTCACTTCTGTGAATACTCCCTTGGGTCTGAGGATCTCTGTTAGTCCAGTGGTTTGGACTCAGAGCTTCCACCGCAGTAGCTTCAGCCCAACCCCGGGCTCGAGAACCAAGATCCTGCAAGCTGCGTGGGGCAGCAAAAAAAAAAAGGACAATAACAAAGTAAAAAATAAAATTAGACTAGAGAACTATCAGATAAGTTAGAAAGAATGTAAAAATAAAAATATAGATGAATCAACACCAGAAGGTACGTCAGTACCACAATAGTAAAAAAGAGGAGGAGGGAAAAGAAAAAAAAAGCCGGGGGGAAGGCCTTGGCTGTGGAGAGCAGAGCCTAAGAAAAGGCGAGGTTTGGGCGGTGGGCGGGGCCAATGCTCAGGACCCACAAGGCTGGAAAACCCTGGGGGCTCTGGGGGCTTGGGCTTAGGCTCAAGGAACAGAGGGGGCCCAGGCTTGCGCCCCACCCCTGGTTTCAGAGGGTGGGGTATCAGCCTGGGAGCTCAGCAGGCTCCCTGTGCCTGAGTGGGCAGGGCAATCGCCCTCTGCTCCTCTCCCGCTCCTCCCGGAGGCCTCTTCCGCCTGCGTCTCCTGATCTACCCAGCCTCAGGGACGCCGATCCGTCTGGCGTCCACTTCTTCTCCCCCTTCAGTCCCCCTATGTCTTACCGGTTCACTTTGGGGTTCCTCCTGTCTCCTTGGGCATCAGAGTCCCCCACCAATGGCTGGCAGGTGCCCTAGTTGTGGGGAGACACAAACTCCACGTCTTCCCACGCTGCCATGTTGACTCTGCCTCTGGGGAAGGAATGTTGAATTATTACCGTACATTCTTGTTGTACGATCCTTCGTCTCATACATGTCCTCTTTTTCACTTAATCCCAGTTACAAAAAGTGGTTCAGCTGAAAAACTTGGGCACAGAATCATGGCTTTCTTTTTTTTTTGCCTACACCGCACAGCATGTGGGATCTTAGTTCCCCAACCAGGGATCAAACCCATGCCCCCTGCGTTGGAAGGCAGAATCTTAACCTTTTAACCACTGGACCACCAGGGAACTCCCTGAATCATAACTTTTTATTGGAGCAACTACCCTTACCCGTTTGATCTTCCATTCCTTGACTTTTTTGGGGTAAAGATTTATTTATATTATACAGCCATGATGGCTTCCATCTGCATTGCCCCTAGGGATACCATTTTCTATTAACTAGGTCTCTGACTCTGTAAATGAGGTAGTTCTGGATGTCATATCAACCTTGCTACTCACTACAATATTTGAGGCAGGCCTTTTCTGGTTTCTTACCCTGTCCTACCCCCTTTTATCACCGATCCAGTTCTGCAGTAGAGTTTATTATGATCTATGTTGGCTTAGAGAGGGGAAATTCTTAGGGATGCTGGTGACTCTTTGTATTGTTAAATGGTATATCCTTCAGGCCCCAAGTTAGAGCTTCCCTTTTTACTAAAAAAATGTTACTCAGAATTTAATTATTGCTAATTAGTATTCAAATGTATCTCAAGAATATATGCACACATACTTATACACACACATTGATGAACACCACCCCTCCTCCCTGGCCCACTGCAGTCTTGGAAGATTCTGTTTAATTACTTTAAGCCCAGTGGAAAGTGACCATTATACATTTTAAGAACTGGGATGAAATCTATATCTATGATACTATAGTCATGGAAGTTGACAACTATATAGAAATTCAATCTAATATCCAACAGATAGATTGGTGATATTTTTGTAATTCCAGATAAGAAGATAAAATAGTAGATGGATTTGGGAGATGGATTGGAGCCATGTTGAGAAGTCTGGATTTTATCCTATAGGTGACAGGAGCCCTTGAAAGGTTTTAAACAGGAAAAAGATAAATTTGACTTTTACTTTAGAATAAAGTAGGGTGGGTGAAGGAATGGAGGGTATTGAGACATGATAAGGCTTTGGACCACTGCACCCACTCTGGGAATTATTCTTCACTGATAAGCGAGGCAACTTACACAAAAGGTTCAAAGCATTGAAAAGCTATCAGTCACATTTGGATTCCTTTATAGTACTTAGAAAACTGAAGGTGAGCTGGCAGCTAGTGTGTAAAGGGAGGAGGGTGGTGGTACTACTTCATTTAATAAGGACTTAGTGATCATTAAAGGGTAGGTGTGGGCAGAGCACATCTGCAAAGCTAATTGCACACTTTGAGAACTTCAGGGAGATGATTTTAGCTGCACTTATCCCCACTTCAAAGTTGATGTCTGCTAAATGGACACCGTTTAAGCCATCACTTCCCATAGAGGTATGGGGCTTGGCTCATGAAAATTGAGCAGGCTAATCTAGGATAACTGCAAATTAATAAATAAACCCTGATATTATGTAGATAGATATGCTTATTTCAGACACTTGAGAAAATGCAAGAAAATTTTTTTTGTGGGGGGGATAATTTTTAAAGGACTGTTTCAGCTGCTTGATTTAATGATCTGTTTTTTGAGATTAGAAGAACAACTTCAGAGGCCTATTTCCCTTTCAAGAGAAGGATTAAATAATCTTAAAGTAGTTTGATGTGCAGTTTATGTTTGCATTTTTTATCTAATCAGCCAAACAAATATAATTAATTCAGACAGTTGTCTCTATGGTTTTGGTGCCTGGTAGGCACTTTATCATTACAAATGCAAATATGTTCCTAAAATAATGAGAATGTTATTATCACCCCTTATTTATTTATGTGGCCAGAGAGAAAACTGAAATAACATTTATTATGGAAGTGACTTTTGTAAACTGTGCAGAGAACATTAACTACTTTGCCTGAGCAGGACCTAAGTCTAGCTGTGACTTTGTCTACTGTCAGTAAGTCACTAATGGGACATGCAGGTTGGGGTAGTGTCTAATGAAATAGACACTGGATAAGGAGTTTTCCCTAAACTGGGGATTTTATTCTACTTCTGCCTCTGTGTCCTTTAGGTGGTTCCTTAATACCTTAGTTTCTCAACAGTTGTAGGAACAGTAATTGTTTCTGCCCTACCTACCTCAAAGGGATATTGTAAGAATCAAGTGAACCATATAAAACAGTGTAAAGTGTTCACATGTAAAGTGATTGCAATTAATTACATGAATGTTTACCCATGCGTGTACTTCATTTGTGACATCTCACTTTGAACTTCTTCCAATACTCACAGGCTGATTTTTCTGCTGCTTTCAATGTGGAGATTAGGAATGCCTTTTTACACTTCTTTCATTATGCTTCTAAACTATATCCAGTTTCCCTCTTTAGGACCTTTTCCGGATGCTTTTTTGCTGCTCCTTTTTTTTTCTCCATGTATTTGGATTTTGATTGCTTCTAGGGAACATCCTCTTTGCGTACTGGCACAATCAAGCCTTCCCTGATACTACAATCACTTGCCTGTGACCATAAGCCACTACAAATCACCTCCCTTCTTCCTTCAGGGTCAAATGATTATCTATACTAATTGTCACCACTTTCCCAGTTCTAGTCATTCACCAATCTGGAATCTGCCCCTATGACTCTGTTGAAATTGTTCCATGTCTTAATAGTCAGAAGCCTATGGTTTGTATCATCCTAACCGATCTTTCTACTGTATTTAATATAACTGACCAGTTCTTACCTCTAGAAAGCAACAGCTAAAAAATCTTTGTACTAAACACTGAAAACACCGCCTTTTTAAAAAATGCAATATAATTTACGATGCTAGGTGGAATTAAAAATTAAGTCATTATCCTTTTATCTCTTAAAGTTCAGAACATAATGTTACTGAGGAATTCTGTTATATTTTCATTTTGTTTCATTTTTGTTGTCATATTTCAATTGAAACACCTAAGAGACTTAAGAACAACTCTTTTAATGTGCAAAATTACAGACAGACATTTCTAAAACATCTTTTTCATGTTTAAAATGGAATTTGGGAGGAAAGACCTATCTAACTTATGACTAAAATAAACTAATAATAACGTACATGAAAAAGTACTGAGAGATAGTGTAATGTAACTCTTAATAAATTATACTTTAGAATCAGAGAGACCTCTATTTAATTCCTCATTTTTCTACTTTATAACTCTGAAACTATTACATAACCTTTCTAAGTTTCATTTTTGTTCTCTATTAGATGTAAATAATAATTTTACTTATCAGGTATTAATGTGAATATTAAACTAGCAAATGCTTATAGTTTTTAGTACAGCTCAGTAGTAATAAAAATGTGAATAATAATTAAATTATGCATTTAATAATAATAGAGTAGTAAACATTCAAGCCCAAACAAGCTCTCTCAAGTCAAGAATAAGATGGAATATATCAAAGATGACCTGGTCAGAATAGACACTTCTCCCTTAAGCAAAGTGTTTTAAATATTTCACCTGTTATTTTCGGAAAATATATGTGCTATCAAATATTTTTAACAAATAAAATAGGACCTTTATATTTCACATAAATGTGCATATTGCTATTTGGTATTCTCATGACTTAGTGTAGGTTCAGTCTTTTTTAAAAATAAAAAGAAATCACTTTGTCATATATAACACTGCAATAATTTTTCTTCAGAAAGTCAAATAATTATGTTTTGATGTAGCATATTTATGTCTGGTTCTGCTACAAGTAGCACAATTTGAAGGGACTTATGATTAGAATGGCAGACCAGCAAAGAATTAGCTGGGGGCACAAAGAAGCAGAGAGACAGGTTAGAAGACTGTTTTAGAAGACCCCTTAATAAGTGAAGAATTCCAGGGTGCCTCCTGGTAGTCATAGTGATGAAAAGTTGAGGACAGGTTTGCAAAGGCTAATGAGGTAAACTTGAAATAATTCATTCACTTATTCATTCACCTATGTGGGTGACTGGGTGAATGGTGGTTCTATTCAACACAGGAAATTCAGAGGGGCCATCAATTTGGGGGAAAGATTACAAGTAACCTTAATTGAGTTATCTTAATGTTTATGTGATTTATCCTGGTTGAACACTAGGGAGTAATTATTTCAGTGGATCTAGAGCTAGGGAGAAAGAACTGAGCTAGAAAAAAGTGGGCTTGAGAATTATTAGACTGTATAATCACATGTATGCTGTGTATTCATGCTTTAGTTTAGGGCTTTGCCTTAATTTACAAACAATTTTGTTCTAATACAAATGATCAACTCTCAATCTATCCACTAGATTGGATCTTAAAGCTACATGAAGTAGGGGGTAGAACTTCTCAAAATATTTTATGAAAATATCCCTAATGGCAGAAGAAAGTGAGTGAATGCTTAGAGGAGTCTGGAAGAATAAACTAAACTGGCCCACAGCAAATAGAATTTTCTATTATATCTTAAAGTTATGTAAAACCTGCATTCTCCATCATAATACCAAAAAAAAGGGATTTAAATTACTTACTGTTAAAATTATTTAAGCCCAGGCTTCCCTGGTGGCGCAGTGGTTGAGAGTCTGCCTGCCGATGCAGGGGACGTGGGTTCGTGCCCCGGTCCGGGAGGATCCCACATGCCACGGAGCGGCTGGGCCCGTGGGCCATGGCCGCTGAGCCTGCACGTCCGGAGCCTGTGCTCCGCAGCGGGAGAGGCCACAACAGTGAGAGGCCCGCGTACCGCAAAAACAAACAAACAAACAAAAAAAATTATTTAAGCCCATAACTATTTTCAGTTAAAATTAATGTCAGAAAGAGATAGCATGTTTGAAAAAGTTTGAACATAGGTAAGAAAAAAAAGTAGTAGTAGTTCACAGAATGGGCTAGAGATTTGCTGACTTTATATTGTGACATGTAGGTATTTTGAAAACAAAACAAAATACATACACCAAATACCCACTCGTATAACCCTATTCTGATGAAATGTAATGAATTATTTCTGCATACTCTCTCTAGCATTTGTCTGCCTAATTTCAATAATAGTATTCTTAAAATTTTGGATTTACAATTGTTTTTTTTTTTCATGTAACATTGCACAGTGACTTTTTCTCTTTGTTGTCAAAACATTATATTGATTTGTGGTTATATAATTTTTCAGTCATTTGCCTTATATTGGACATTTAAGTTGTCTTTTGTTTTTGATATCCATGAGCAAAACTGGGATATAGGAATCATCATGGAGTTGCCAGGCTAAATGTAACTGAGATATTTATGAGTCTGATAGGTTTTGAAATACACTGAGCTCTCTCTAATGAAGCCCTAAACAGGGGGTTTCTGAATCATGGTAGTAAAGCAAAGATACAGGATATGGGGGATTTTTTGCAATATTATGATACTGAGAGACAGGGAAGATTCTGCTGTCCCAGCTAAGCCCCAGTTAAGCAGATTATGTGGGTGGGCTAGAGCAAACACTACTAGACATGCTGTAAAAACAATATTCCAACTAGATGAACTGCCACTCATAAGTACCACCACATGCCCTTTGCAACAGCTTGGTTAAAGTTTGTCTTTTCTTGTACATGTGGAAATGATATATGTTAACCAAACAACTATATCTGGGTTATGCCTTTTTACCAGCTATGCATATATTTTATATCTTACTGAAGCATGTTATGTTAGAACTCAGGAGAATATAGAAGGAACAAAACAAAACCAAAAAAGCCATGATGTACTGAGCGTCAGCTCTATGCCAGTGAGTCTTATATACAGAAACTCATTATGGAGAAAATTATCATCATTTTGCAATTAGAACAACGATGCCTTACTCACGGTCACGCAGTGAGTATTAGGAGAATGAGAATTGGAAAACAGGTCCAAGAATAAAACCTATGCTTTGCCAAATGCATCTATAAACACAAGAGTCTTCATGAAATCCAATTAAAAGAACACTCTACTTATATGAATATTTGAGATATCTTTACTGAAGCTTTTACAGTTTACTGGAATATGTGAAGGGCTAATTAGTGCAAAGTGAAAGTGCATTCAGTTAAGAAAGTAAGCTTGATCCCATTACAGTGTCAAGTGGGTTAAACTTGAAGTACTCTGATGAGAGGCAAGCTCACTATCTCATTAGTGCTTTGGTATATGCATATGTTTACTTGTGGGGAGCCTAGAGGCGGATCTGGGAGAGGTGGTGCATAATTAGACTCAGATTACCCAAATGGCTGTTTCTGGGACGCCCTTCTTGATGAACTTTTTTCCTCTCTGCTTCTGTAATTTGTATTTTTTTTCATCTGAGCATTCAGGCAAACTAAGCCTACTTTGATATTTTGCCCAAAGAATGGCATGTGAAGTGCAGTGTTTTCACTTCTTTCTAGAACACAGCCTCCTCAAGAAATGCATAAATATTCACTAGGCAAGATAACAAACTAGTATGGATTGCTGCATTCCTTCCTCACTTCCCATGAAAACACCATGCTAGAGCCTATTCTGAAGCAAGAAGTTTACATATCCCACACTTTTGTGCAGAATTTAAGAAAAATTAAGGATACAAAGAGCAGTTTGCTCTCAGTGTGTATATAGTAGAGAGTTGTCTAGAGGACAGGAGTGCAAGATGTATTCCAACATGACTGAGCAAGAAAACAGTAGCTCCAGATATTACATTAGGATGTTAGGTATTAATACCATGACAGTTATGGAACCCAGCTGGGAAAGAGCTGTTAACTATACGTTTTACCTGTCAGACCCTACAGATCTCTAAACATGAAGAAAATTACCTGAGAAAATATCCTGCACAAGTGACTCTTGAAACATACCAATGCTGGGAAGTTTTCTTGAAGTAGCAATCCTTGGTGAGAGGGGAAAGGAAATGCGAATTGGTTAACCTTTGGGCTGAGCTCCTGTATCATATTAAAAAGGAAGTTATACATATTATAGCAAGATATAGAATAACTCCAAGGAAATATAAGCAGCTAAGGAAAGTAGAGGTGTTATGAAGACCATACAAATTATAAAATATTACATAAGAATTTATAGTCCAAGGAATACATAGGATTCATATTGACCCAATTATAAAAATTAATAACAAAAGAAGAATCAAATGTATAAAGAGATATACCATGTTCATAGGTGGTTCAACTTAATATAAGGTTTGAATTCATCCAAAATAAATTGTACATTAAATGCAATTCTAATAAAAAAGTGCTAGCATAAATTTTGAGAAAACTTGGATACAGTGATTCTAAATTTTATATGGAAGAAAATATATTCACAAATGGGAAGGCAAAGTTAAGAGTATTTTAGAGGAATTTACAGTGCTGGATATTCTCCATTTACCTCTCCAGATTGATGTTCTTCTTTTTTCCATCTCTTCATGTATTGGGATGCTGAGCTCTATGGAACACATCAACCAGGCTTTCTAGTTACCTGGCTTCTTGAGAAGCACTGACAGACACTTCTGCTATTTTTCTACCTAAGGCTTAATAAAGCATGTCTATTTACAGCTCTTACTAACAAATAGACTTAAGCGAGCCCTCCAAATGGTCCCACATTGGATGTGTATACCTGTATTTTAGTATTTATCTCATCTTGTTATGGTTTTCTGTCTTCTCTGTTACAATATTCTCCTTAAGAATACTGTTATGTTTTATTAATTAGTATGGCAGAACACATTACTTAGTTTATAAATTTTTTAAAAACTGAAATAACAGAAACTATTTACTTGACTGCAGTACATAGTTTATATTCAGAATCATCATATCCCCACAGAAAGGCTTATAGGCTTAAATCTAAAGTTTATTATTTAAGCATGAAAGGAAAGCTGCAGTTGAGGAGAAAATCGGGTTTTTTTCCTCATGTAATAACCAAACAATGAAATGTAAGAAAGTTCTATTTCAAAAATAAATGAATAATATTCCACTGTATATATGTACCACATCTTCTTTAGCCATTCAATTGTCGATGGACACTTAGATAGCTAGTGAGAAGCAGCCGTATAGCACAGGGAGATCAGCTCGGTGCTTTGTGACCACCTAGAGGGGTGGGATAGGGAAGGTGGGAGAGAGGCACAAGAGGGAGGAGATATGGGGATATATGTATATGTATAGCTGATTTACTTTGTTATAAAGCAGAAACAAACACACCATTGTAAAGCAATTATACTCCGATAAAGATGTTAAAAAATAAATAAATAAATGAATGAAAACATTACCATCTGTAGTTATTGTTTAACGGAGACACAATCCAATCTCAAGACAATTTTTGAAATCCCAGAGAAAATAATGCAATTGCCCAGAAAGCAGTCAGCCATTTTTAATACTTTGATATTTAATAAAGATAGCTTTATCTCTGCAAGCACAATTTGATAACCAATATTATATTCTTAGATAAATAAAAAGAGCGCTCTGAACAATGTACTAGGATTTAATTTGAATATAAAACATTTTACACCCTCCCTACAGAAAACTACTGCAGAATTTTTAAAAATTATGTTTTGTTTTCTTTGAATCCACTTGAGTACCCAGATAATATAAAAATGCAAACATGGAAACTATGATATTTATTCTGCAAGGTTTCTTAAGGCAAAGATTATTGACAAGTCACAGGAATATGTTTTTTTTTTTTTTTTTTTTTTGTGGTACGCGCACCTCTCACTGTTGTGGCCTCTCCCGTTGCGGAGCACAGGCTCCAGACACGCAGGCTCAGCGGTCATGACTCATGGGCCCAGCCGCTTCGCGGCATGTGGGATCTTCCCGGACCGGGGCACGAACCTGTGTCCCCTGCATCGGCAGGCGGACTCTCAACCACTGCGCCACCAGGGAAGCCCCGGGAATATGTTTTTTTAAATTAAAAAATTGAAAGTTTGAAATACTTAAAGATTGTTTAAATAGTGTTTCAGATATAAGGTCTGAAATTATAAAAATTCAAAGCACCATAATATATATATATATTTTTAATTTTATTATTATTTATTTTATTTATTTATTTTTGGCTGCGTTGGGTCTTTGTTGCTGTGCGCGGGCTTTCTCTAGTTGAAGTGAGCGGGGGCTACTCTTCGTTGCGGTGCGCTGGCTTCTCATTGCAGTGGCTTCTCTTGTTGCAGAGCACGGGCTGTAGGCGTCAGGCCTCAGGAGTTGTGGCTCGCAGGCTCTGGAGCGCAGGCTCAGTAGTTGTGGTGCACGGGCTTAGTTGCTCCGCGGCATGTGGGATCTTCCCGGACCAGGTCTCGAACCCGTGTCCCTTGCGTTGGCAGGTGGATTCTTAACCACTGTGCCACCAGGGAAGCCCCACCATAATATATTTTGTCTTGATATAAGATAAAAATATTAATGTCATGTATATAAATGGATAATGTCAAGTATATTATTTCTGATTTATTCATTTGAAAAATACTTACTTCTCCAGACATAATCCATTTGCTGATTAAACATCTTGGGAGGTTTTCTTAATATTAAGAATTACCTGAAGAGTGTATTTCAGATGATGAAATCTGACAAAAACCTATTTAATCTGAGGCCATATGGAGAGTATAATAGAAGTAGAAACCAAATGCAGTTAAAGTACAGTTTCATATTTCTGTTAAATTTCTTGATTAAATAACACAGGCTTGACTTGAGGAAAATACCCAATATATAGAAGATTAAATTAAATCATATTTGATGCCTTGTACACTGATAAGTTCCATGTAGGGTCTATTATGAGTAAACATATCTGATTTAAGACAAAGGCAAAGACATATGAAAGCATTAGACTTTTTTTTTTCTTGTGGTACGCGGGCCTCTCACTGTTGTGGCCTCTCCCGTTGCGGAGCACAGGCTCTGGACATGCAGGCTTAGCGGCCATGGCTCACGGGCCCAGCCGCTCTATGGCATGTGGGATTTTCCCGGACCAGGGCACGAACCCGTGTCCCCTGCATCGGCAGGTGGACTCTCAACCACTGCGCCACCAGGGAAGCCTTAGACTTGTTTTTAATAGTGTGATATGAGTGGAGATAGCAAAATTCTGATGCTCTTTAATAATATATATCATAATAATATATATCAGAAGAGATGGAAGTGAATCACTCAGTAGGAAAAAAAGGTAAATATAAATTTCTTATTCTTACTTTCTCTGACATTCTTCTGAACGTGCATGAGTTACCATAGGTGGCTCTGAGCATTTAAAAACTGACCACCCATATTTTTCCCTGTCTCCACGAAAATGTTCCACTTGGCATTCACTAACCATGATAATTTTATCTTACAATATATATTCCAACCTTATCTGTACTACTTTCCAAGCAGCCTTGCTTAAATGTCATGTTTTCCTGTACTCTTTTTTTTCCCCCTAATCTGGACTTAACTCCATAGCAAGTCAAGGAAGATCTGTGCACGCTGATCAAAACCCATAGAATATACAACACCAAGAGTGAACACCAGTGTAAACTATGGAGCTTAGGTGGTAATGATGTGTTAATATAGGTTGTAGATGCTCTCACTGTAAACATTTTTGCAATAGATGTCTTTGCTGCAAGCATCTTTGCTGCAAACATTTTCATCATATAACTAATCGGCTGAAAGGCAATTTTGCAATAAAAGATAAAATAACTGGTTGACAGTTGGGTTTGACAGTTTGGTTTCAGTTGGTTGACAGTTTGGCTTTATTTCTCCATTGACACAGTACTCCCATTTTTATGTTACATAAATCTTAGCCCTCATAATGGTCTATACAGTGACAAGTAGATAAGGTGGTCTGAAAATAGTGGATAATAACAATGACATATGTTGACTTGATAGAAAATATGGTGATAAAACTTACTGGAAGTGTCAAATAAGAGTGCGTAAAGCCAGATGGTATACTGTACTTTAAAATAACATACCAGTTTACAAATCCTTCAGTGAGCACAGTTATTCCTCTTACCTGTCAAAACCAAAAATTTACCAAGCTATAGTAAATGTAAAAGAGGAGGCTAGAAATTCACAACAGTCTTCCAGAGTATTAATTATTGATTCTTTAGCTAATTTAGATATAACATCTTGTTCTCTAATGCTGTCTTTACCAAATTTATCATGCAAGTTAGAAGTTGGATGCAAAAGAAGAATCAAGCTCCATCTGTCCCCTACAAAGGAAGTGGTTATGTGATTCCTGATGAGTATACATTGTTAAAAATGGTGCTTTTTTTTTTTTAATATTTGATAGTGGAGAACATGTAAATGGAATTTTGGTATTTGGCACAGAATCTGGTTTAGATGATTTGATGAACTATAAGGACTGGACATGTGATGGAACATTTAATGGTAGCCCAGATATGTTCTACCAGTTATGTATGTTACTTACGTTGATAAGAAATAGCAGCATCCCTCATCTGTTTTAATTCCAGGGAAATCTGAAGAGACTCACAGCAGATTTTTTATATTATAAATAACTTACGTCCATCATTAGATCCTGAATCTTTAATGATCGAATTTGAGAAAGGAAGTATCATTGCTTTTTCTAACATATACCCGACTACAACTATAACTGGCTATTTGTTTTATATGGAAGAGAATATTTACCACAAAATCACTGTTATCAGAGAAAATTTTTTCTATGAAGCAGAAGCCAAATTTAACAAAAAAATTAAATGCATTACAGTGTTAGCATTTCTTCCATTTAGTGACTTTATTGATGATGATGATTTGCCCCCAAAACTTGGTTTCTTTTTTTGAAACACACTACATTGTGTTTGAAGGCACAGAGTCCAACCCACATATCCCATAGTACTTTGGAATGTCCATCAGTGGGCACGTGACAAGATGCCAAGAATAAACAGCAGTGTAGAAGGCTTTCACAACACCATACAAAGCTCAGTTACAAATAAGTATCCTAGTAATTGGAAACTGATGCCTCTCTTAATGAAGGAAGACATTTTAGTGAAAAAGAAAAAGCATGATGCCGAATGAGGAGACAAAGCAACAAGCAAAAATAAGGTATAATACTATGAACAAAAAACTTCAAAGAGAAGTGCTTAGGTACAACCCACAAAATAAAGTCAGATACATGTGCAGTATTGCCATGAGTGTACACAAGTTTTAAATGTATTAAAATATTTTGTGTTTTTCAATAAAGTCTTTTAAATTTTGTATATTTCTCATGTTTCATTATGTTCTTTTAATGCCCCTCTTTTATTTTTCATTATTTTATCTTTTATGGCAAAATTGCCTTACGGCCAATTAGTTATGGTAAAAATGTAAAGTCTTTTAAATTTTATTTTTTTTATGTTTCATTATGTCCTTTTTAATGTTCCTCTTTTATATTTCATTATTTTATCTTTTATGGCAAAATTGCCTTATGGCCAATTAGTTAAGCAGTGAAAATATTTGAGGCAAAAATGCTTGGGCAAGATGTCTACCACAAAGATGCTTACAGCAAAAGTAAATAGGACAAGGTTAATATAGGTTCATTGATTGTACAGATTGGTACAAATTGATTGGTACAAGTTGGTACTACTTTGGTATAAGATGCTGATAGTGGGGGAGGTGGTATGTGAGGGAGGGTAGGAGTTTATATAGGAACGCTGTGCTTTCTGTTCAATTTTGCTGTGAGCCTAAAGCTGCCCTGAAAAATAAAGTCAGTTAATGAAAAATAGACTTTTTTGTTTTTACCAACCATTTAACCATGACTTCTGATTAGATATATCCTATGACATTCTATAGATAGCAACTTTGTGAATATATATATACACAGTAGGTGTGTGTATATATATATAAAATATAGTATGTGAATATATATTCACAGAGTTATATTTTTACCCCTATATATATATATTTACCCAAATATATATATATATTTTACCTTAATATATATATTTTACCCTAATATACATGCATGTATATATATGTATGTGTGTATATATCTACATTTACCATAACACATTAGAATTCCTTCTAGGGAGGGACTTATATTTGTGTAGGAATATTATCTGATAAATCATCAGCCCTGGAAACATAGGGCTGCAGTAACCAAGACCTGCCAAATGATAGCTAAATTGTTCTGCATTAGAAATACATAAGACATTAGATGAAGGTATGGAAAAGACAAGAAGGTTCAGAGAGAGGAGGAACAAGAAGAGAAAAAGGCTGAGCAGTAAAACAGGAAACTAAATTCCAAGTTGCCAAAGGAGACAAATAATTTTTGGAATGGAAATATATCACATCAATTTCTAAATTGTTTATCTGTGAATCCCCAAGCCTTCTACAAAGCCTTGTGAAAAATAGGATGAGTTCAAAGATTATGCCATTTGGGGCATAATGGGGCAGTATGAGTAAGGTAGTGGGAAAATTACTAAACAGCTAATTCAGAGAAAGTGACAGCTCTGAGCCACAGCGTAGCCATGAGTAATATACAGAAATTTTGACTTGAAGAGGATATTGGAATTCTGAGTTTGTGAAAAAAGAATTCAAGGAATCTTATCCAGACCTGAAAGGCAGAGATATCCTTGTTGACATTGGGGTTACATATCATCTGAGGGACAGGGGTCAGTGTGCTCATATGTGGGAAAATTCTAGGCCTTATTTCTAAATCAGCCACTTGGTAGCTTAAGTCACATCTTTGCTTAGTGCAAAGTCTTATGCCAGATACATGGAGACGTCTGATAAATAGCAAACTATTGATAAATTATATATCTAAAATATATTTGGATGTTATTCCATGCATTTTATCATGGAAATTCGAGACAGCTGGGTTGTGTTAAAGCTACAGGTTATTCTTAAGGTATCACACCAGAAATTGAAAACCAGTACCTGAAATGCACATCACCACAGTAATTCTAACTCATTTGGGTGTTGTCATAAAATTTTAAAAGTTAATCACTCACTTTGGAGATACTACATTGGGATACTGTTATATTAAAAAAAAAGTTATAGGTAACATAAGAAAATGAAACATATAGTTGACAGTGAATGAGGTGGGTAGTACTTTGAAAAAAAAAAGTTCTTGGGGAGAGCCACTCGTTTATGCTCTTTATATTCCAAATGAGATTCAAAGATAATGTCAGATATGGAAATGGTTTGTGTTTGAGTGGCTTTGTGTGTGTACATATTCATGTGTTTGTGTGTACGTATTCATGTGTTTGTGTGTACTGGGTGGTGTTCTCCTTGAATCTACATGGTTGTTGATTCCAGTATTGTGTCATTCTAGTAATCCCTGCAGTTGCACTATATTTTATTCATATTGGCTGAAACAGTGCTTGTGTAAATGTATAGAGTTTGCTCTGCTTACTCAGTATTCTGTTAGGTGGGCTCCTCACTTAGTTTTAACTCTCTAGGTACCAAAGTTAGAAATTGATAATCAAGTAGTGTTGACCCAATCTAGACATCGACAAGGTAGATCTCATAGGAAGACAGGTGCTCAGATTATATTTGGTAGTGGGGATAAATTGTAATGGTGCACAGAAAAAGGGGGTTTTGTGTGATGTCATTTTCCCAGTCATCCATTTACTTTGGGAACAGTACTAAGACTAAAGTGAGCAGCAGACCTCATAGATAGACAGCTCAATAGCTCAGTACCACTCCCAACACTAGACTTAAGTGACCTATACTTCTATGCATCCACTTGAGATAACACTTTTTTCAACAGAGAGAATTTTACTTGCCTGATTTAACACCTTCCAATAGGAGAAGATCTTGGACCATTGCAAGCCAAAATTCCTCAGGTCAAACACATTTTTCCTAATCCAATGAGATATGTCTAGGAGGTAAGAAGTGATTGATTGGAAATGGATAGGCATGTCAAAACATAAACAACATTGCCACCAGCCCCAGAGAGACTCCTCAGAGTCAAATCTTTAGAAATTAATTGTGAAAAGGTTAGGCACTTAGAATTTTATGGATTCCTCTTCAGGGTAAAGTGTTGACATATGTGATCAATTTCTTAACTAAGACATTATGAAAACAATATATAAATCACTGCATCCACACCATGGAATGAGACATATTATAACGTACATTTAATCTAGTATAATTACACATAATAAAAATAGATTTACATTTCATCAAGTAGCTGGGTAAATACTTTTCAATGAACTGCATCACATTCTAGTCTGGTCTATATTCCTTTTTGATTTCTTTGATTCATCAGTGAACACCTCCTTCTCAATTGCATGCCCTATAGTTCCATACAATTCCTCATTAGTCCATCTGAGATATTTCCTCACATCATAATCCTTATTCTTAGTTCGGTCTTAAAAATTCTCAAATTCATAGTTTAGTATTCTTTTCTGCTTTTTTTAAAATCAATTGTAATTTTGAGGAAAGTGATTTCTTTCAAGAGGGAAGAAATCCCTATCCCTGATTACTTTTCAACTCGGAAGTGGCTTTTCTGTCTCTCTACGAGGTTGGCCACTTTGTATGTAATCCTTATGTCTATGTGATACGAATATGAACTATTTTAGTCTTTTGTATTCTGTCACCATTGGGAGTTAATTTTTCTCCTCTAACTTTGGCAAGAATAGTAAATTTCTGAGACATGAGTGGAAAACAGATACCATTCCTGGGTAGCAATGTATATAATCTTTTAATTCCATTTTCTAATGGATAGAAAAGCTCAGAGGCTAAGGTTTTAACAAGAAAATCCATTAATTCTTATTGGCCACCATAACTATTTTCTACATTCAGAGGATGGGCCAAACGTGTGAATAGGTATAACTATAGTCACAAACTTCCATATGCGAAATCACAAATGTCATTGTTTCTTCCTTGAACTCTCTGGGATTTCTGGCCCTGAGTTACAGTTTACCAAATGAGAGAGAAATGTATCTAATCCATCTGAAGTAAACTTTGGATTCTTTTTCCTCCATTCTCTTCAATGGAGAGCAATTCAGATCCACATCTCCTTCACATTAAAGTTAAAACTGTGCCTAAAATCTTCCCTCATCCCACTACTGTCTGTGTTGATTCTAAGTTCAAGGGAAGGTGGAAGGTAGGATAGTCTTGATTATGGTTTGATTTAAGTTTGCATCCATCCATTGCTATTAGCCTTGTCTAGTATGCCCTCTTGGTCCAAACAACATATAGAGATTCCTCTGAACCTAGAGAACCTCCTTCTCTTGTCTAAACTTCCTTTGATTGCTCTGCAAAACTATCATCTTCCCTTTTATCCCAGAGAGAGAGTTTCACAATTCACCTCCATTTACCTTGACTTTTTCCCTCTTCTCTCTAAGCTGACTTCCACACCCCAAAAGGACCGTACTTAAATTTTGAAATCCCCTTCCAGATTGCCTAGAAGCTATGGGAATAGAGGATGTACCTCAGCCAAATCATTGAAAAGTAAGGCATGGCCTCCAGCCCTCCTGACCATTCTCCTCCCATGCACTGGACCAGTTTTTGAGACTGACACCTTCTAACTCTCCAGGCTGTAAGAGTGGTCCAGACTTAAAAGAGGTTTTGCATGGTGTCATTTCCTTGGAGTGTATTGAGAGGATGCTTGAGCAGAGTCCATATATCTGGATTTCTCTTTAGTCTCTCATTCTCCCAAAAATGGCAGAATGAAGAATCCCATTCTCCTTCACTGATTGAGCTTTGTGGAAAAGGAGAAGCCCTCGTGGTTATACTCCTTGGGTGTAGGCAAGCCAATTAAAATAAATTATATATGGTGTTTCTCACCAAACTCTTCAACCTGCCAAGAAACTGCTAAACTACCATTTTCTTTCACTGGTAACACATCACAAGTGCAAGAATTAGTGAATGAAGGGACCATGCAGGGAGCAGAAAATGACATCATCGAAGGGCATCATGGAGAGAGACAGATCCAATGGTACAGAATGTTTCAATGGAAAGTGAAAATTTAGCCTTGCAAATTTAGGAATCTTGTTGGCAAAACTCATTGACATACCATAAAGAGTACTTCCACTTTTAAGTTACTCACTGTCTTAGACATTAGCAACTAGAACTCCTGCTCTGTTCAAACTGAATTTTAGATGTGTTCTTTCCATATACCTTAAATGTCTTCCTCTGTTGATTATTTGACTTGAAGGAAAGTGCACAGTTGACTGAACCACTGCAAGAAGAGTATGGGTAATAGAATTGGCATGTGGCTGCACTGGAGAAAAGAATTGAGAATCTTTCCAGCATTATATAGGGCTTGTGGCTTCTTCTGCATTAATCATTAAATATCCGATGCTCCTTTAGGGGGAAGCTTCTTTGGATAGTTCCCATTTGATCTTCCAAATCTATTTTTGCCCTTCTCCATCAGTTTTGTGCCCCAAGAAGCTAAACTACATGCACTGCTTCATGGTCACCCTTACCTTCTGGCTTCATGTTGGGGTTGGGCAATTCAAGACACAAGGAGGAGATAAGGAGGAGGGAGGAAAGGGACTTCCCTGGTGGCGCAGTGGATAAGACTCCACGCTCCCAATGCAGGGGGCCTGGGTTCGATCCCTGGTCAGGGAACTAGATACTGCATGCATGCTGCAACTGAGAGTTCGCATGCCACAACTAAGGAGCCAGCAAGCTGCAACTAAGGAACCTGCCTGCCTCAACTAAGGAGCCCACATGCCACAGCTAAGGAGCCAGCAAGCCACAAGTAAGGAGCCCACCTGCTGCAACTAAGACCCAGCACAACTAACTAACTAACTAACTAACTAACTAAATACTAAAAAAAAAAAAAAAAAAAAAAAAAAAAAAAAAAAAGAGGAAGGGAGGAAAATGGCGTCAGGATATTGGCTTTCTTTATTCGTGCACTAATCAGTCACTTTGGCTTGTCAGTATCCCTTTGTCAAAGACTAATGCTCCTAGTAGATGGTCCTCTACACAACCTAGTCTCTTCTGCTTCCATTAAATGTTCTCTTCCCTTAACATTCAGTCTAGAATCATCCTCCTTCTTTTTGCTAGTCCTGGGATACTGTTCTGTCCTTCTTTGTTTTTCTGAAGCCTACCTACATATTTGTAAACACCACCTTTTTAAAACCACCTTAATGTCATTGCATGTGCCACCTGTTTTCTTCTGGGACCCTTATCGATATTGGGGGTCTCCCTGTTACATAGTATATATCTCCTTCTCCTGGACAGTGCAGACAGCAATAAACAGGAATCACAATGTAATGGAAATGTATTGCACCTTTATTCAATATTCAAATGTTGGTCTTTGTGAGTCAGTAGGGCAACATGGTTTTAGAAACTGGTTACATTTTACTTAAGTGTCAGATACTTGTTTTCCACATAACTTCGGTTGACTTGATTTGGAACTACAAGGGATTTCATGTTTCCTACTCTAAAATCTTTGAATGAAAACAAAAGGAAAGAAGTTGACATGCAAAGCCAGTTCCTGAAATTGTAAGTCAGAGATGAAGCAATTAAAATTGACATCAGCATCACCAAATGCCTAACTCTTTCCTCAAAAACTCTTTCAAAAGAAAAGATGTGTCTGTGTTCTGACATAAATAACAAGAATATGTTTTCAACAAACAAAAGAAAATTCATATTCCCAACGGAGTTGATGCCTGTTTAAGGTAAATGCTTAATTAGATTATACATATTCTTCTAAGTGTACTACCATTTTGCTTAGCATTAATTTTGAAATTCTAATTTGGGAATTGTTTTGAGAGAAAGTTTAAAAATAATGGAAGTCAAGCACACTGGCAAATTGATATCCCCATGTCTGCCTCTCTTGTTGTTTGTTTTTACAGTTTTCTTTTTGACATGTAGATGTGGATGTCTATTGGTCAGGTCTCAGTGGTATGTATAAAACTAAATTCTTGGTCTCCTAATACTACCTGTTCTTCCCATAGACTATTTGGTTATTGGCAAATACTGTCTTCTAGTTGCTTAGGCCGGATGCCAAGGAGTCATTCTGGACTTCATGCTTTCTGTCACATCACATCTAATTCATTTAATGATGATGCCTCTGCTCTCAAGTATACCTGTAATCAGTGGCCAGAGGAGAACTTTTAAAACACAAGTCAGAACTTGTCATTCTGTACTCAAAGACCTCCGTTAATTTCCTGACTCATTCAGAGTAAAAGCTAAATTCCTTAAATAGCTTGTAAAGTCTTCCAAAACTTATCATCCACTCATTTCCTATGTGACATACAAATACTCCTTTTTTTCTCTTTGTTCCAGCTTGACTGATCACCTTTTACGTGTCTGCATATGTATGTATGCATGTTTGTGTCTGTGTATAGAGATACAGCACACCTCGTTTTATAGTGCTTTGCTTTATTGTGCTTTGTAGACATTGCGTGTTTTACATATTGAAGGCTTGGGTCAATCCTATGTAAAGCAAGTCTATCAGTGCCATTTTTCCAATAGCATTTGCTCATTTCGTGTCTCTGTGCCACATTTTGGTAATTCTCATGATATTTCAAACTTTTTGATTATTATCATACTTGTTATGATCTGTAATCAGTGATCTTTGGTGTTACTGTGAGCTGAAGGCTCAGATGATGGTTAGCATTTTTTTAGCAATACAGTATTTTTAAATTAAGATACGTACATTGTTACTTTTTAAGACAATGCTATTGCAGATTTAGTAGACTACCGTATGGTGTAAACGTAACTTTTATTTGCACTGGGGAAACAAAAATTTTTGTGACTTGCTTTATTGTGGTGGTCTGGAACTGAACCCACGATATCTCTTAAGTAGGCCTGTGTTTATTTTATACTTGTTCCCTTTTGTATGTCTGTATGCATGTATTTATGTAGGTATGTCATGTATGTGTATGTTCATTAACACCAGGCCTGCTTCTTCCTCAAGGCCTTTTGATTTCAGTCCCCCTTTTCTAGAATGCTCTCTAATTCAGACTCTTATGAAAATAACAACTTCTCAGAATGTCTTTCCTATTTAAAATTTAAAAACCTACACCCTTTTCATCCCCCTTTTCTGCTTTATTTTTCTATCGCTACCATACAAAGTATTTTAGTTCACTCTGTTGTTGCTGTTATTTAATGTTTGCCCCACCATAACAGATTTTGAGTTTCATGAGGATAAGAAACTTTTATCTATTTAAATTTTTAGCTTTCCAGTCCTGCAGCCTCACTGCCTAGAAAAGTGCCTTTCACATTGTAGGCATCCAGTAAACGTGTTCAATACATAGGTGAATAAATGGCTTGATATTTTCACCTATGACATCATCCAGCATGAAAACATGTTTCTCTCGTTGTGTGTATGTTGGCCTGGGAGCATTTATAGTCATCTCCTTATATTGCTGGGTTGATATTGATAGTGAAAGACTGTTGCTTCTTGGTGTTTAGAGATTTCAAAAGTAAAGTTTTGGGATGTATTTTGACTCCATGACTCCAAATCTCGTTATTTTAATTAGAAACTAAAGCTATTTGATGCTATCTGGCATTTGTGCTGGTCTCAAGAGAGCAAAGGTCCTTTCAATCCCATTGTGCTTGCACTTCTACACTCTGCACAGGAAGCTCTTACTAAGAAATGTTCATAATTAGTCTCAGAATAAATACGTCCTCAGAGAGACCTTTGCAGAGACACCTTAACCCTCCCTCCATTCCAGGTACTTGTACTACTCTGTTTTATTATCTGCATATCACTTTCACCTCTCTGAAATTAAATACTTGATTCACTTGTTTTATACATTTATTTTCTGTATCTCTTCCCTAAATAAAACTTTCTGTGACTGCAGGGACATGTCTGGGATGTTTAATCCAGTATTCTAATGCCTTCCAGCCCTCATAAAACATAAATGATGCTCACTGATGTTTACTTAATGAATGAATGGATAGATCTTTTATTGTTTTCCACACAATGGAAGTTACAGATGAAATCTACTTTTAACAGTCCATATCTTGTAACTTTTAGAAAATTATGTTTAAAAATAGAAAAATGAGAGAAAGGAAAGAACCTACTATACACCTATTAGAATGGCAAAAATCCAGAACACTTACTACATCAAATTCTGGTGAGAATGTGGAGCAGCAGGAATTTTCATTCATTGCTGATGGGAATGCAAAATGGTACAGTCACTCTGGAAGACACCTGGGCAATTTCTTACAAAACTAAAATACTCTTACCTTTTGATCCAGCAATGATGGGCTGTGGTATTTACCCGAATTAGTAAGTGTTTTCCAGAGAAGCAGAATGAATAGGGTGCACAAATAGACACACAAAGGAGTCCCAAGAAAGCCAGTGTTGTAATTCAGTCCAAGTCCAGAGGGCTCAGAACCAGGGGAGCTGATGATGTGAATCTCAGACCCAGGGTAAGAGAAGATAAGATGTCACAACTCAGGCAAGAAAATAAGGGGCACATTCCTCCTTCCTCCATCTTTTGTTGTATTCAGACCCTCAGTGGATTGGAAGATGCCCAGCCACATTGGAACATGCAGTCTACTTTGCTGAGTCCACTATTCAGTTACTAATCTCATCTAGAAACCCTCACAGACATAGTCAGAAAAGAAATGTTTGTTCTCGGCACCCTGTGGCTCACTCAACTTGACACATGCGATTAACCATCACATTACCTAAAGGAGTGGAAAACTCATGTCCATATAAAACCTGCACATGGATGTTTATAGCACCTTTATTCATAATTGCCAAAACTTGGAAGCAACGAACATGTCCTTCAGTAGGTGAGTGGATAGATAAACTAGTACATCCAGAAAATGAAATATTATTCAGCACTATAAAGAGCTATCAAGCCATGAAAAGACATGGAAAACAGTTAAGTGTATATTACTCAGAGAAAGAAGCCAGTCTGAAAAGGCTACATACTGTGATTCCAACTATAAGACATTTTGGAAAAGGCAAAAGTGTGGAGTTTAATAAAAAGATCAATAGTTGGCAGGGGTTGGGGGAGAAGAACGGATGAATATGTGGAGCACAGAGAACTTGGGGGGCAGTGATACCACCATGTGTGATTCTGTATTGGTGGATATGTACATACATTATAAATTTATCCAAACCCACAGAACATGTGAACTATGTGAACTATGGTCTTTGGGTGATAATGATGTGTCAGTGTAGGTTCATCTTTGTAACAAATGAACCACTCTGGTGGGAAATGTTGATGATGGGTGAGGTTATGCATGTGTGGTGGCAGCAGGTGGATGAGAAATCTCTGTACCTTCCCCTCAGTTTTGCTATGAACCTAAAACTGCTCTAAAAATAAAATCTATTAAAAAATGAAAGAAGGGCTTCCCTGGTGGCGCAGTGGATAAGAATCTACCTGCCAGTGTGGGGGACACGGGCTTGAGCCCTGGGCCGGGAGGATCCCACATGCCACAGAGCCACTGGGCCTGTGCGCCACAACTACTGAATCTGTACTCTAGAGCCCACGAGGCACAACTACTGAAGTCCATGCGCCTAGAGCCCATGCTCTGCAACAAGAAAAGCCACCGCAATGAGAAGCCTGCAGCGAAGAGTAGCCCCCGCTTGCCACAAGTAGAGAAAGCCCACGCACAGCAATGAACACCAAAGGCAGCCAAAAATAAATAAATAAATAAATAAATAAATAAATATTTTAAAAAGTACTTTATACTGGGCAATAGAAGTATACTTTTATACTTTTTTATACTTTAAAAAAGTATAAAAAAATACTATACTAGTTATGTATAGTTATGTACTATTTAATACAGCCCCATAGTGGCTGTATTAATTTACATTCGCACCAGTAGTGCAAGAGTGTTCCCTTTTCTCCACACCCTCTCCAGCATTTGTTGTTTGTAGATTTTCTGATGATGCCCATTCTAACTGGTGTGAGGTGATACCTCATTGTAGTTTTGATTTGCATTTCTGTAATAATTAGTGATATTGAGCAGCTTTTCATGTGTTTCTTGGCCATGTGTCCGTCTTCTTTGGAGAAATGTCTGTTTAGATTTTCTGCCCATTTTTTGATTGGGTTTTTTGTTTTTTGTTTTTTGCTGTACGTGGGCCTCTCACTGTTGTGGCCTCTTCCGTTGCGGAGCACAGGCTCCAGATGTGCAGGCTCAGCGGCCATGGCTCACGGGCCCAGCTGCTCCACGGCATGTGGGATCTTCCCAGACTGGGGCACGAACCTGTGTCCCCTGCATCGGCAGGCGGACTCTCAACCACTGCGCCACCAGGGAAGCCCTGGGTTGTTTGTTTTTTTGATACTTAGCTGCATGAGCTGTTTATATATTTTGGAGATTAATCCTTTGTCCATTGATTCGTTTGCAAATATTTTCTCCCATTCTGAGGGTTGTCTTTTCATCTTGTTTATGGTTTCCTTTGCTGTGCAAAAGCTTTTAAGTTTCATTAGGTACCATTTGTCTGTTTTTCTTTTTATTTCCATTACTCTAGGAAGTTGTTCAAAAAAGATCTTGCTGTGGTTTATGTCAGAGAGTGTTCTTCCTATGTTTTCCTCTAAGAGTTTTATACTGTCCAGTCTTACATTTAGGTATCTAATCCATTTTGAGTTTATTTTTGTGTATGGTGTTAGGGAGTGTTCTAATTTCATTCTTTTACATGTAGCTGTCCAGTTTTCCCAGCACCACTTATTGAAGGGACTGTCTTTTCTCCATGGTTTATCCTTGCCTCCTTTGTCATAGATTAGTTGACCATAGGTGTATGGGTTTATCTCTGGGCTTTCTATTCTGTTCCATTGATCTGTATTTCTGTTTTTGTGCCAGTACCATATTGTCTTGATTACTGTAGCTTTGTAGTATAGTCTGAAGTCAGGGAGTCTGATTCCTCCAGCTCCATTTTTTTCCCTCAAGACTGCTTTGGCTATTCGGGGTCTTTTGTGTCTCCACACAAATTTTAAGATTTTTTTGTTCTAGTTCTGTAAAAAATGCCATTGGTAATTTGGTTGGAATTGCATTGAATCTGTAGATTGCTTTGGGTAGTATAGTCATTTTCACAGTATTGATTCTTCCTATCCAAGGACATGGTATGTCTCTCCATCTGTTTGTATCATCTTTAATTTCTTTCAGCAGTGTCTTCTCATTTTCTGCATACAGGTTTTTTGTCTCCCTAGGTAGGTTTATTCCTAGGTATTTTATTCTTTTTGTTGCAGTGGTAAATGGGAGTGTTTCCTTAATTTCTCTTTCAGATTTTTCATCATTAGTATATAGGAATGCAAGAGATTTCTGTGCATTAATTTTGTATCCTGAAACTTTACCTAATTCATTGATTAGCTCTAGTAGTTTTCTGGTGGCATCTTTAGGATGATCTATGTATAGTATCATGTCATCTGGAAACAGTGACAGTTTTACTTCTTCTTTTCCAGTTTGGATTCCTTTTATTTCTTTTTCTTCTCTGATTGCCGTGGCTAAGACTTCCAAAGCTATGTTGAATAATAATGGTGAGAGTGGACATCCTTGTGTTGTTCCTGATCTTAGAGGAAATGCTTTCAGTTTGTCATCATTGAGAATGATGTTTGCTGTGGGTTTGTCGTATATGGCCTCTCTTATGTTGAGGTAGGTTCCCTCTATGCCCACTTTCTGGATAGTTTTTATCATAAATGGGTGTTGAATTTTGTTGAAAGCTATTTCTGCATCTATTGAGATGATCATATGGTTTTTATTCTTTAATTTGTTAATATGGTGTATCACATTGATTGTTTTGCCTATATTGAAGAATCCTTGCATCCCTGGGATAAATCCCACTTGATCATGGTGTATGATCCTTTTAATGTGTTGTTGGATTCTGTTTGCTAGTATTTTGTTGAGGATTTTTTCATCTATATTTATCAGTGATATTAGTCTGTAATTTTGTTTCTTTGTCATATCTTTGTCTGGTTTTGGTATCAGGGTGATGGTGGCCTCATAGAATGAGTTTGGGAGTATTCCTTCCTCTGAAATTTTTTGGAAGAGTTTGAGAAGGATGGGTGTTAGCTCTTCTCTAAATGTTTGGTAGAATTCACCTGTGAAGGCATCTGGTCCTGGACTTTTGTCTGTTGGAAGATTTTTAATCACAGTTTCGATTTCATTACTTGTGATTGGTGTGTTCATATTTTCTATTTCTTTCTGGTTCAGTCTTGGAAGGTTATACCTTTCTAAGAATTTGTCCATTTCTTCCAGGTTGTGCATTATTGGCATAGAGTTGCTTGCAGTAGTCTCTTAGGATGCTTTGTATTTCTGCAGTGTCTATTGTAACTTCTCCTTTTTCAATTCTAATTTTATTGATTTGAGTCCTCTCCCTCTTTTTCTTGATGAGGCTGGCTAATGGTTTATCGATTTTGTTTATCATCTCAAAGAACCAGCTTTTAGTTTTATTGATCTTTGCTATTGTTTTCTTTGTTTCTCTTTTATTTATTTCTGTTCTGATCTTTATGATTTCTTTCCTTCTACTAACTTTGGGTTTTGTTTGTTCTTTCTCTAGTTCCTTTAGATGTAAGGTTAGATTGTTTATTTGAGATTTTTCTTGTTTCTTGAGGTAGGCTTATATTGCTATAAACTTCCCTCTTAGAAGTGCTTTTGCTGCATCCCATAGGTTTTGGATTGTCGTGTTTTCATTGTCATTTGTCTCTAGGTATTTTTTGATTTCCTCTTTGATTTTCTTCAGTGATCTCTTGGTTATTTACTAACGTATTGTTTACCCTCCATGTGTTTGTGTTTTTTACGGTTTTTTCCCTGTAATTGATTTCTAATCTCATAGTGCTGTGGTCAGAAAAGATGCTTGATATGATTTCAGTTTTCTTAAATTTATTGGGGCTTGATTTGTGACCGAAGATGTGATCTATCCTGGAGAATGTTCCATGTGCATTTGAGAAGAAAGTGTTATCTGGTGTTTTTGGATGGAATATCCTGTAAATATCAGTTAAATCTATTTGGTCTATTGTGTCATTTAAAGCTGTGTTTCCTTATTAATTTTCTGTTTGGATGATCTCTCCATTGGTGTAAGTGAGGTGTTAACATCCCCTACTATTTTTCTGTTACTGTCGATTTCCTCTTTTATAGCTGTTAGCAGTTGCCTTATGTATTGAGGTACTCCTATGTTGGGTGCATACATATTTCCAATTGTTATATCTTCTTCTTGGGTTGATCCCTTGATCATTATGTAGTGTCTTTCCTTGTCTCTTGTAACATTCTTTATTTTAAAGTCTACTTTATCTGATATGAGTATTGCTACTCCAGCTTTCTTTTGATTTCCATTTGCATGGAATATCTGTTTCCATTCCCCTCACTTTCAGTTTGTATGTGTCCCTAGGTCTGGAGTGGGTCTCTTGTAGGCAACATATAGATGGGTCTTGTTTTTGTATCCATTCGGCGATACTCTGTCTTTTGTTTCGAGCATTTAATCCATTCACATTTAAGGTAATTATCAATATGTATGTTCCTATTACCATTTTCTTAATTGTTATGGGTTTGTTTCTGTAGGTCCTTTTCTTGTCTTGTGTTTCCCACTTAAAGAAGTTCCTTTAGCATTTTGTTGTAGAGCTGGTTTGGTGGTGCTGAATTCTCCTAGCTTTTGCTTGTCTGTAAAGCTTTTGATTTCTCCATCAAATGAATGAGATCCTTGCCGGTAGAATAATGTTAGCTGTAGGTTCTTGCCCTTCATCACTTTAAGTATATCATGCCACTCCCTTCTGGCTTGTAGAGTTTCTGCTGAGAAATCAGCTGTTAACCTTATGGGAGTTCCTTGTATGTTATTTGTCATTTTTCCCTTGTTGCTTTCAATAATTTTTTTGTCTTTAATTTTTGTCATTTTGATTACTGTGTATCTCAGCATGTTTCTCCTTGGGTTTATCCTGCCTGGGACTCTCTGCGCTTCCTGGACTTGGGTGGCTATTTTCTTTCCCATGTTAGGGAAGTTTTCAACTATAATCTCTTCAGATATTTTCTCGGGTCCTTTCTCTCTCTCTTCTCCTTCTGGGATTCCAGTAATGCAAATGTTGTTGCATTTAATGTTATCCCAGAGGTCTCTTAGGCTGTCTTCATTTCTTTTTATTCTGTTTTCTTTATTCTGTTCTGAGGCAGTGAATTCCACCATTCTGTTTTCCAGGTCGCTTCTGCCTCAGTTATTCTGCTGTTGGTTCTTTCTAGTGTATTTTTCATTTCAGTTATTGTATTGTTCATCTCTGTCTATTTGTTCTTTAATTCTTCTAGTTGTTTGTTCTTTAATTCTTCTAGGTCTTTGTTAAACATTTCTTTCATCTTCTCGATCAGTGCCTCCATTCTTTTTCCGATGTCCTGGATCATCTTCACTATCATTATTCTGAATTCTTTTTCTGGAAGGTTGCCTATCTCCACTTAATTTAGTTGTTTTTCTGGTGTTGTATCTTGTTCCTTCATCTGGTACATAGCCCTCTGCCTTTTCATCTTGTCTGTCTTTCTGTGAATGTGGTTTTTGTTCCATTGGCTGCTGGGTTGTAGTTCTTCTTACTTCCGCTCTTTGCCCTCTGGTGGATGAGGCTATCTAAGAGGCTTATGCAAGTTTCCTGATGGGAGGGACAGGTGGTGGGTAGAGCTGGGTGTTGCTCTGGTGGGCAGAGCTCAGTAAAACTTTAATCTGCTTCTCTGCTCATGGGTGTGGCTGGGTTCCCTCCCTGTTGGTTGTTTGGCCTGAGGCAACCCAACGCTGGAGCCTACCCGCCTCTTTGGTGGGGCTAATGGTGGACTCTGGGAGGGCTCATGCCAAGGAGCACTTCCCAGAACTTGTGCTGCCAGTGTACTTTTCCTCATGGTGCGCCACAGACACCCGCCACCTCTGCAGGAGACCCTCCGACACTAGCAAGTAGGTCTGGTTCAGTCTTGTATGGGGTCACAGCTCCTTCCCCTGGGTCCCGATGCGCACACTACTTTGTGTGTGCCCTCCAAGAGTGGAGTGTCTGTTTCCCCCAGTCCTGTTCAAGTCCTGAAATCAAATCCCACTAGCCTTCAAACTCTGACTCTCCAGGAATTCCTCCTCCCATTGCCGGACCTCCAGGTTGGGAAGCCTGACGTGGGGCTCAGAACCTTCACTCCATTCTCTAGTTTGTGAGTCACCCACCCAGCAGTTATGGGATTTTATTTTATTTTGATTGTGCCCCTCCTACCGTCTCATTGTAGTTTCTCCTTTGTCTTTGGATGTGGGGTATCTTTTTTGGTGCGTTCCAGTGTCTTCTTGTCGATGATCGTTCATCAGTTAGTTGTTATTCCGGTGCTCTCATGAGGGGGAGTGAGCGCATGTCCTTCTACTCCGCCATCCTTAACCATGACTCCAGTTATGTTTTTTAAGATCCTAAGTTAATATAAACCCTTTTCAAAACAAGTTATCTAAAACAGGTTAATAAATATATATAATTTAAATTAAATTACTTATTTCATGCCATTTTCATTATAATTCATGCTCACTGTGGAAAACATTTGACCAACAGTGTAATATAAAATCAAGTAAAATTACCTGTAGCCCCCAAAACAGTAAACAACCACTGTTAATATTTTTAACAACCACTGTATTTAACAAAATAAAGCCACTTATATTTTTTCTGAACCTGTTCATAAACTTGTTATTTATTTGTGCCTTTTATAATTGCACATATTCTTGAGTATTTTTCCTCCTTAAATTATATATATATGTATAACAAGTACAATGAACATGTAATTGACCTGTAAAAATGAAAGGAAGAACCTAAAGTAATTAGCAATTTTTAACCTACCTGCAAAAGGCTATACTGGGACTGCCTTGAATAAATCAAATATATGATCAATCTAATATAATATTTTTTCATAATGTTAGATAATTATACCACTGCTATTGTCAATAGCTACATAGAATTTTGCACTGATAGTTAATGGTTTACTTCAACATGCATATATATTTAGATATTTATTGTATTTCACATATTTTTAACAGAAATTTTTATTACTTAAAATGCTATCTGTTTTTAATGTTCATTTCTTAAAATAGATTCCCAGGAGTATAAATACTATATCAAAGTTTAAAATGTATTTGGAGTACTTAATGAATTTGGGCAAACACATTACAAAAGATATATTGTTGCTATTTTTAGTTTTTTATTTTAACATATTTCAACTTTAGTATTTATATTATGACATTAAGTAGCAGGTATAACCCAAAATAGCTGGCTCCTCCAGTGTATCTTTGATAGAAATTTATGCTTATTTTTACAATTGTCTTTTTTTATTTAAAAAATCATCTAACTGGTACATATTCAAAAGTAAATTTGTTAATGGTCAATTTTGACATAAAAATTTTACTTGATTATTATCTAAAATATACATATTTTCTGGCCAAGCTAAGTCAAATGAAATGTGAATTAAATTAGTGTTTGAACAAGCTTGAAAAATCTTATCCAAGGATAATTAATAAACTAATAAATTAAGAGTATCCAACTCCTTTAGGCTTCCTTATTCTGACTTATTGCATGTAGTATCTTCACTTTTGGTGAGCTTTTCATAGGAATTGCACAGTTATTTTAGAAGAAGATGAAGACCATATTAAAAGTATTGACACATTTTCACTCTGAGTGGTTGAAGCATAACATATTGTCCTATGAACTAAGAGAAGTTATAAAGATTATGAAATGCAGGCTACAGTCCATGACTCTAAATAGCTTAGAAACTTTTTTACATTTTTTTATTCCAGCTGATTACTCATACATTATAAAGCTGAAAATGTATGTCCAAAAAGGATCCAAAATTTAATGCTAATACACCTACCTGAGCTAACAGTTAGTTTTGTGCTGCTGGAAAGTTTGAGTTATACTGTTTGCTAGAGCTGGTATTCATCTAAACTCTTATCACCACTTTGGCAGTTATACTTACACTGTCTGTATAAGTAAAATATATCTCCCCAGTGGAGAAGGAAACTAGAATTAATTAGGCCACATTGAATTCCTTTCACCATCTGGGCATGTTCTTGTGATAATTGGTCAATTTTTTTAGAAAGTGGCATCAATTTAAAAACATGGTATATTAAATTAAAAAAAAATAATACTGCATTTATACTTTCTTTTTGATTGTCATGCTGTCTATATGTTCATATAAGATCTCACATCTAAACTGAAGTTTGCTGGGGACTTCCCTGGTGGTCCAGTGGTTAAGACTTTGCCTACCAGTGCAGTAGGTGCAGGTTCAATCCCTGGTCAGGGTTAAGACTTTGCCTTCCAATGCAGTGGGTGCGGGTTCAATTCCTGGTTAGGGAGCTGAGATCCCACATGCCTCACGGCGGAAAAACCAAAACATAAAAGAGAAGCAGTATTGTAACAAATTCAATAAAGACTTTAAAAAATGGTCCACATCAATCAATCAGTCAGTCAATAAATAAAGTGAAGTTTGCTAAAAGAATAATAATAAATGATAAAATTAACAAATGCTGTGTAGATTTAGTAAAATATTTTTTAATTGAGGAAGTGAAGAGTCACATCCATTGCTTTATAATCTTTGTGTGTTTTGTGTTTCACTATTCAGTTTCTTTAGTGTAAGAACATAGAACTTTTGAGCCTCCAGTACCCCTGAGCTGCTGGGCTATTGAATGCAACAGTGTGAGGCAAGAGATCCAGTATAGGATAAACTTCATATTACTTTTGAAGCACATTTTCAGGGTAGGGAATATTAAGTATCTGGTTTTCAAGTTGCATATAATGTGCCATTTTAAAAGATGGATATCTTTGGAGCAGAGATATGTGGTAGTGTAACTGATTTAGGGCAGGTGTGTACAGAGAAAATGCTGGCTATTTCTAAAATTGTTTTTTAAAGAAACAAGGTAATCATGGATTTGTATATAAGAAAAGATTAGGATGGACTCCCTGAATATCCAGTTGAACTGTTGAGATACCCAATCAGGGTGGATTTGGGCTGCAATTACCCAGGTACCATTTCTTTCCCAGGGAAATTGAAAGAAAAGATGATGTCCAGCTAGGACCTTGGGTATAGTTTCCTAAATTGTCTTTCTGAGCTACATTGAGGACTTAAGCTATATGAACAATAAATAGTAGTAACTTTTACCTAGAGACCTAGGATCGTTCAAGAGCAAAGAGACACAACATGATCATCCATCTAAGAAGAGCATGAGGAGCAGTTGTGAATATCAGGACGATGGGTCGGCATAGTAGCAGAGAGGGTTTGGTGGATCAGCCCCCCACCCTTGTCCCCTCCTTTAATTTCTTTCCCACTGCCACCACCAGGAGAACTTTGACCTATGAATTGAAGAATGTAGATGATCCGAAGGAGAATAATTGTTTTCTGAACTCTTTGTTCTTGTCTTGTGTTCCCAAATGGATGGTAGGTTCCTTAATGTTTACTATGTTCCAGCTCCATGAGTTAATATCTAATACACATTTATCATTAAACACACAGGACAACCGTATGAAGTTAGAATACTATTATTTTCCTCACTTTCCTAATAAGGAACTGCTGTATAATGGAGTTAATGAATTTGCCATACATCTTAGAGTGTATAAGTGGTGTGGTAGGTCTGTACCTTCTTCTGGGCAGAGACTGTGTGTGTCTGGGGCCCATACTACACCCAGCATAGTGGTCTGTACACAGTAGTGGCTCAATTAATTTCTGTTGCTCTAATAAAAAACAAATAATACATTTTCATTCATTCACCAAAAATGTATTCTACCATTGAATGAGACACTGTCCTAGGCACAGCTTGTTTTTTTTAACAGCATAGTTTTTGCCCTGGTGAGTATGTACAGCAATTTGTGAGTAGCATTAGTCTAGAGGTGGAGAGATGGTAAACAAATGCAGGAAATAGCTGTTATAAGAGAGTTTTCCATAATGTTCAACATGGTCACATGGGGAGATACATATCTGTGCCTGGAGAGTAGGGTGGCATCAGGAATGTTGCTGAGAAAAGGCAGTGATGAAATGGATTTTGAAGAATAAATGAAGATTAGCAGGAGATGATGGGGTGGGTGGGCTAGGCAGCAGCATGCTTGGTAGAGGAAATTGCAGGTAGACAGGCAGAAAGGTGTGTTAGAGCACAGCACATTTGGAGAAATCAAGTAATTGCACTGACTATTTAAATTGTCCTTTAAAATCTTGCCTGATACAGATGTACTTTAGGATTCTGGAATTTCTGAAAAGGAGAAAAGTGCTTTATGAATGCAATAATCACCTGGATGCAAGGAAAGGAAACAAGGGAGAGATGCTTAAAAAGCCGCAGAAAGCTGCTCCAGATCTGGTGACAGACGGTTCTGAATATGTAGGAGGTCTGACATTCTTCCTCTTTGTACTGGGTTGGCAATTTAAAACTGTACTTTTTGAGGTAGGATTGTCTCAAAGGAGGGGGCAAGGGGCTCTTTGATGAGTCAACATGAAATGTGTCTAATTTCAGGGAACCACATGGAAAGTTATTGGAAAGGTGAGCATTATATTTTAAAATAGTTGCCCTGAAGTGCTCAATTACATGTTTCTGAGTAGCAACATCTGTTAGTAGGAAAATAAAGATCAAGTTACCAGTCTCTCGAATGTACCCTTAAGTGATGAGTAAACAGATTAAGACATTTTATAAAATATATCTTGCATTTGGCGGTGACATTTTGTTGCATAGGATTAATCCAACAAGGCAGAAACAAAGAAATGACCTTTCCAATTTTTACTATTTTTACACCATTTTTATAGTTCTACAGGTGTTTGGTAGAAAGAGCCTTGGAGTCAAAGGGACTGCATGCATGGACGAGTTATTTAATATCTCCTATCTCTTTTCTCAATTATAAAACAATAAAAATATGTCTCTCACATGGGTTTGAGGGGATTAAATGAATTAATATATGAAAGCACCTGTCTCAAAAGTCTCACATCTAGTAGTGGTTTAACAAATGCTCATTTTCTTCCTTCTATCTGTTATTGATCTGTTTTCAAGGTAAGTATGACATAACTCCCACTGTAAATGTAAATTACTCAGTCATGCCCAGTAGGCATTCAGTGTATATTTGATGCCTCATGAAATCTGTTTTAGGTTTTCTCATTTTTTTGTTTTGTCAGTAGGGCTCAACTTTTTGGAAGGAAATCTTTGCCTAATTGGCCTCTGGAAAGTTCCTGTGCTGGTGTTTTGATTATGCCCATATTAGTATGGGGAAAGCTTTATGACAGAAACAAAGCCCTAATGCAGCAGGCATCATATGAGCCCATCTAGTATTAATCAATACAAGAGTATTCACAGGTGACATCTAAAAGGAAGAGAAAGGAGGTATGATAGGCCCCAGGGGAGATGTAGATGGTCTGGCTACTTTGAAAACTAGCACATTCCCAAATGACTTGAGTCAGATGTCAGTCTTTTAGCCAGATACATTGTTATTTTATTTTTGAATGGGTAACACACACTGTCATGGATCAAAATCCACAAAGCACAAATGTTATATAGGAAAAAAATTGCCTCCTACCTCTCTACTCCAGATAACCAGTTTCCCTACCTGGAGGCAGTCCCCTTTACTGATTTCTTGAGTATGCTTCAGAGAAAATTAAATACCTACTAGCAAACATACTTTTCCTTCTTTTTTTTTTTTTTTAACAAATGGTAGTATACTAGGCACACTCTTCTGCACCTTGAATTCTTTATTGAAAAACACAACTGAGGGATCAGTTTATATGGATACAGAAATTACTCTGAGATTTGCGACTGAGAAAGGATGTAGACCCTAGAATCTATGACACCACATGAGCACTTCTTACTTCCTGTCTCAGTAGTATGACATACCTGAATCCTCCCAGGACTTGTCTTCACATTGTCATAAATACACATTTATTGATTAGGTTATTTATTTATTGGTCTAATCTACCCCAGAGAGAACTTAAAAAAAAACAGTAGAAGCCACCTTAAGGGTACCAGTTTGGCTGCAGAATACCCTCTTACACTTCTTTTGGAGCCACCAACACTGCTGTATGTAATCTGTCCAATTTATCTGGAAAAAAAAAATCCTGGTATACTGGGTATTTTATGTTCAAATATTTGTAGAAGGACTTTTGTGATTACAGTTCTCTGTTCAGCCATTGAGTCTCTAGGGACAAAGAAAACTTTCCCTCACAGACACAAGACACTGCCAGATGCTGATTGCTTCTACCATTCACAGGGTCACAGGGAAGCCAGGCCCTCCTGGTTTGCATTCTCAGGAAGGCGGAAATTCCAGGTGGAATCATGGCCATGAAGTGTTGTCATAGAGAGTTTGAGTTCTGCACTGTCAGAGCAAGCAAACCTTGGAAGGAGAGACTCAGTGATTTTATTACATGTTTGAGGAACCATTTTTCCAAGTGGAATGGTGAATATAGGCAGATTTCAAAAACATGTGGCGGGGGTGGGGGGTGGGAATAAACCTAATCAGTCACTTGCATATGCATATGGCATGTTGACCATGAAATTCAGTCTAGACAGCATTCCTTAAGTATCTACTGTGCACCAGATCCTGTGCTAGGTCATGGGGATATAGAAACAAATAAAGTGCATTTTTGAATATATAATAGAGCAAGATGTGATAATCTAGCTTAAGCCTACACCAGGTTGAGTGAGATCAACTTCTCGAAAAGTCAGCCAAAAGATATGTCACAAATGTGATCATTATGAAGCTGACTCTTAAGAGGTGAATGGAAGCTCTCAGAGAATCAAATTAGGAATAGAATAAACAAAACAAAAACTTATCAATCTACAGTAGAGTATAACAAGCTGATCTGGGAGGTCAAAGGGCTAGTACTTAACTCACCTTGAAGAAGAAAGCAGTTCCTGGGGAAGGTGATACTTGAGCTACGACTTTAATAACAAGTAGGTGTTTAAGCAAAAAAGTAAAGTGCCTTCTGGAGAGCAAATGCAAAAAGCAAGACTTCAGAGGCATGAGAGTATTGGGATTTTGGATAATTTCAAGTAGTTCTTAATTAGTGAGATTCAGGGTGAGCAAACATCTGGGAAAATAGTAGAGATTAGAGTGACTGGGTTGCCATGGACCTTGCACAAACCACAAAGTGTGGGAGGCCAAGTTGATTTGATCACTATTGGATGAAAGCTACAGTAATTTACCTTCCAACAGTTGATGTGAAAAAAATGTCAGTTATTGACTTTAAACAACAACTAATCACCATAAGTGTTGGAAAGTAGTTACCTCAGGGAAGCCTGGAGTCAGGGAGTCACATGTCATGCAATACCAGTTGTCTCTTTTTCCCTTTGCTTTTTATTTTTTAAAATTAATTTAATTTATTTATTTTTGGCTGTGTTGGGCCTTCATTGCTGTGTGCAGGCTTTCTCTAGTTGCGGCGAGGGGGGGCTACTCTTTGTTGTGGTGCGCGGGCTTCTCTTTGCGGTGGCTTCTCTTGTTGCGGAGCACAGACTCTAGGTGCGCAGGGTTCAGTAGTTGTGGCACGCAAGCTCAGTGGTTGTGGCTTGCGGGCTCTAGAGCACAGGCTCAGTAGTTGTGGCACATGGGCTTCGTTGCTCTGCAGCATGTGGGATCTTCCATTACCAGAGCTCGAACCCATGTCCCCTGCATTGGCAGGTGGATTCTTAACCACTGTGCCACCGGGGAAGCCCTTCCCTTTGCTTCTTTTTTTTTAAATTCAATTTATTTAAACTAAAACAAAAGAAAACAGTTCACCTGTTACCCCATTCTCAGCCCCCAACCTCTGGCAACCACCAATCTGTTCTCTGTATCTGTGACCTTAATTTTTTTTTAATCTATCTATCTATCTGTTTATATTTCACACGTAAGAGAGATCATATGGTATTTATCTTTATCTGACTTATTTCACCTAGCATTAAGCCCCCATATGCATCCATGTTGTTGCAAATGGCAAGAGTTTATTCTTTTTATGATGGAATAATATTCCATTGCATACGATATATATACACACACACACACAGTACAATTTGTTTATCCATTCATCCTTTGATGGACACTTAGGTTGCTTCCATATCTTGGCAATTGTAAGTAATTTTGCAATGAACATGAGGGTACATACATCTTTTTTAGTTAATGTTTTCATTTTCTTTGAATAGATGCCCAGAAGTGGAATTGCTGGATCATTTATTTAAACTAAAACAAAAGAAAACAGTTTGATATGATATGATATCAAAATATGATAGAATATATGTTCTATTTATAGAACATATGATAGTTCTATTTATAATACTTCAAGGAATTTTCATACCACCTTCCCTTGTGACTATATCAATCTACAATCCCACCAACAGTGTACAGAGGATCCCTTTTCTCCACATCCTCTCCAAGGCTTGTTATTTCTGGTCTTTTTGCTAATAGCTATTACAACAGTTGTGAGGTGATTATCTCATTGTGGTTTTGATTTGCATTTCCCTGATGGTTAATGATGTGGAGCATCTTTTCGTGTGCCTGTTGGTTATCTGTATGTCTTCTTTGGAAAAATGACTATTCAGATCTTCTGCCCATTTTTAAAATGGGATTTTGTTTTGTTTTGCTTTGCTTTTGAATTGTATGTATTCCTTATATACTTAGGATATTAGATTCTTATCAGATACATTATTTGAAATGTTTTCTCCCATTCAGTAGGTTGACTTTTTTATTTTGTTGACGGTTTTCCTTGCAGTGCAGAAGCTTTTTAGTTTGATGCAGTTCCACCTACTTAATTTTGGTGTGGCTTTTGCTTTTGGTGTCAGGTAAAAAAATATTATCACAAAGGCCTATGTCAAGGAGCTTACTGCCTATGTTTTCTTCTAGGAGTTTTATGTTCTCAGGTCTTACATTCAGGTCTTTAACTCATTTTTAGTTGATTTTTGTGTATGGCATAATATAATGGTTCAGTTTCATTCTTTTTCATATGACTGTCCAATTTTCCCAGTGCCATTTATTGACGAGACTATCCTCTCCCCATTGTATATTCTTAGCTCCTTTGTTGTAAATTACTTGGCCATATATGTGTGCGCCTGTATCTGGTCTCTCTATTCTGTTCCATTGATCTATGCGTTTGTTTTTAATGTGAATACCACACTGTTTTAATTACTATAGCTTTGTAATATAGTTTGAAATCAGGGACTGTGATGCCTCCAGCTTTGTTCTTCTTTCCCCAACCTGCTTTGGATATTTGGGGTCTTTTATGGTTCTGTACAAATTTTAGAATTGTTTTATTTCTGTGAAAAATGCCATTGGAATTTTGATAGGGATTGCATTGAATCTCTAGATGGCTTTGGGTAGTATGGACATTTTAACAATATTAATTCTTCTAATTCATGAGCATGGAGTATCATTCCATTTATTTGTGTTTCTTTTGCTTTCAATTTCTTGTCATTTTTAGTATTCTTCTTTTTCCTCTGTTTTTCTTCTGTGCCTGACACTCTGAGGTTTCACTGTGGTCAGGCCTTCTGGTAGCATGTAACATGACAGCTGACAGACCAAGACTGAATACAACCAGATCTAGAACTCATGTGTCAAGAGAACTTCTCTCACTCGGCAGTAGTAAAAATAAAGTCCCAGAGAAAAATCTCACTTCTCTGTCCTGGTCACATGCTTGTCTTCACCTAAGCCTCCTGGGCCAAGATATGAAATGCAGTGACTAGCCCATTCATGTTATGTATCAGGAGTCCCTGTCAGTTACCAAAAACGTGTAAGTAATAATTCTTGACAAACAAAGACATTACTTCTCAATGAGGTAGATATAGAAAGTCCTCTGAAACTGTAACCAAAGGAGGTATTTTTATTCCAGCAAATTCTGGTAAATGTCACGGTATATGTGCATCTGTAACATAGGGTGATGAGGGTAGAGTAATAATCAGCCTATGAAATTAACATGTTTGAATTCAGCTCTTCTAGCTCTGAAACAAGGCTCTTCTCTCTCCCTTGTTTCCTAGCTCTTTGAATGACACTCCTAGATTCTGAAGCCATGAAATGGTTATTTTCTTTTCTTTCTTTTCTTCTTCAATCTCCATATTGGATCAATAGTCAATTCCTGTTGACTTTAACTTAGAAATATTTTCTGGCTTATGAAGTTCTGACACATGCTACAACATGGATCATCCTTGAAGACATTATGCTAAATGAAATAAACCAGACACAAGAGAGAAATACTGTATGATTCCTCTTACATGAGGTTCCTAGAATAGTCATACAGACAGAAAGTAGAATGATGGTTGCCAGGGGCTGAGGGAGGCAGGAATGGGGAATTATGGTTCAATGGATACAGAGTTTCAGTTTGGGAAGATGAAAAATTTCTGGAGATAAATGGTGGTGATGGTTGTATAACAATTTGAATGTTCTTAGTGCCACTGAACTGTATACCTAAACATGGTTAAAATGTTAGATTTTATATTATGGATATTTTTACCATATTAAAAAATAATCTCTGGCTCCATCTCCCTATTTCTCTCCACTGAACTCTTCTTGGTCCAGGTCACCATCATCTCTCACCTGTACAATTAAAATGGGTTTCTAACTGGTCACTCTGTCTCCAGTCTTTCCCACTTATTGCCCACTGTCAAATTTTACAGACCAGCATTTCTCCAAAACCATAAATGTAATTTCGTCATTCCCTTATACAAATTCTTCAGTGCCCTCAGGGAACTCTGACATGGCCTTTATATGGTTCACAAGGCTCTTTAGGATCTCCCCTGACCCCTGAAGGCTGATACATTGAAATCTTCCAAAGTGAAATCTAATTTCCTGGATATGCTCCTTATGGTTTTGCCCCTAGGCTATTACACTGCCATTTCCTCTTCTGGGATCACATCTTCCAAATGTATGTCCCTACTTTGAGGATAGGGGCTATATCTCACTTATTTTTCAATTGTATTCCCACCTCATGGCATAGTGAGCTGGTCCCTGGCAGCAGGATACATACATACTTAAACATAGTTACATGCACACATGTATATTTGAAGAATGTTTTAGATTTATTTTTTTAAATAGGTATGAGAATGGGTAAATGCACTTAAGAAAAAAAGCATTCATGGGCTTCCCTGGTGGCGCAGTGGTTGAGAATCTGCCTGCCAATGCAGGGGACACGGGTTCGAGCCCTGGTTCAGGAAGATCCCACATGCTGCAGAGCAGCTGGGCCCATGTGCCACAGCTACTGAGCCTGTGCTCTACAGCCTGCGTGCCTAGAGCTGGTGCTCCATGACGAGAGAGGCCACCGCAATGAGAGGCCCACGCACCGCAACTAAAAAGAAGGCCCACGCGCAGCAACGAAGACCCAGCGCAGCCAAAAATAAATAAATTAATTAATTAAAAAAATTTTTAAAAAAGCATTCATTATGAGCAAAAAATATATATATATTTAGTCATATCCTAAGGAAGGAAGACACTGGGAAAGGATTGTGGAAGACAGGAATAGGACCTTTGGAGTTTCCTTTCATTCTCAGGATACAACTAAAATCTATTGTTAGAATGCTTCCCGTTATTCAACAAACATTTATTCTGTGCCCCTAGAATGTTAACTGCATAAAAGGAGTAACCTTTTCTGTCTATGTGCTGCTGCATCGTTATTGTTTAGATAAGTGCCAGGTATGTCTTCTCAATGTGTTCAGTAAATTTGCTGGATAATATGTGCACTGTGGAAAAGAGCAGGTGCAAGGTATTATGAGAGGACACAAAGGTGAATCTTAGTTTCTGTCCTCAGTGTACATTTGATCTAATGGAAGCGTTTACAGTAGATATGATATTTTCTATTTTAGATTTGCTTTGTATATCATTTTATAGAGTAAAAAATAATTATGTTTTAAAAAGTCCATCTAAATTTCCAACACAAACATGTTTTAGTTTCCCATCTGTCGATTGCAGGAATGAATCATGTCAAATATATTGAGATAAAGAAATATGATGGATAGAATAAGTGGAGAACATTGGGCAAGGTGGTATTCTTTTTCACAAAATATCGACCATCACAGACCCAGAGGAAATTGAGAAGGGTGATCTTAATTTTTTTTGATAAAAGATTGAAGCCTGAATAAGCCACAAATTGCTTACAGAGAACCTCAGAGTAGAATAATTTTGCCCATTGCTTCAAGTGCTATCACAGATCATTCTTCCCCATGGCTGGTATGCATGTTTCAGCTCATTTCTTACCATTATAAATAATTCATTAGACGCTATATGTAATTCACTATCTTTTCTGAAGATTGGAAGTCACAGGCATGCCCATGCCTCATGGTTCCAGCTATTTGTAAGTGTTCTTTTTAAATGCCAAGGATATGGTTCAGTAAATTATTAGAAGCATATTAATTAGCTGTTTTTCATTAGGCAGTATTGCAAGAAAGATCAGCAACAAAATGTTAACTGGTAGAAGATCTGATTTATTGCATATCTTATAAAACAAAACCAAACAAAATTTGGTACAAGTTCATAATCTCTGTTGCATTAATTAATTCTGTTATTCACTAATGAACTCTAATATTAATATATTAACTTATGCATAACGAATATTGGATCATGAAATGATATTTCTGTGTTTAACTTTTTGCCTTGTCTCAAGAATTCAGAATTGGAATAAACATTAGCTGTCCTCTTGTCCAATCTGCTCATTTAAGAATGACATAGTTGAAGCCCAGAGATGAGACAGAATGTAACTTGCCCAAGGTTGCATTTCTAAATATTTGAGGGAAGAAAAAAAACAAAGGCAAAATCATTGAATTCAGGTTCCCTGACATGACTGACTTCCCTCCCTCCCACCTTTTCTTTCCTTTCCTTCCCTTCCCTTTCATGTTGTGATTTGATCATTTGCATTAGAACAAGCTAGAGGAATGCAAATGTTCAAAATATGTGAAAATCCCAGATTTTTTCTCAAAATACATTTCCCAAGACCAAGTGCATCAGAATTGCCTAAGGTGCATATTAAAGATAACTGGCTCCTATAAAAGACTTACAGAATAAGAATACCCATGGTTGACACCCCAAAAATAACATGATTATTAAGCTTATTATGTTTCCACGGTGATATTTAGTTACTGTTGAGACCCATAGCTCTAAATGAATGTCCTCACTTTTTTTATATTGTCTTCCAGGTCATATGAGCCCTCTTGGCTCCATGGAAGCTGAAACTTACTCTGTTTTGTTCACTGCTGTATTCTAAGCACTCAAGTCTGGTATTACAGTACCCAGCACCAGACAAATAAGAAAATATTTGTAAAAATGAATGATTGTATGCCTAAACAAATGAATGAATAAGGGGTGCTAAAGTAACCAATGCTAAGGTAGAATTTTCCAAAGGTTAAAAACATGATTATTATATCAATACAAATATGAACACATTTCAAAGATTTTATTCAACTCATTAATTAATGAAGGGACTAGTAAAATGGTAAAGAAGGTTCTCACAGAATTTAAGGAAAAGTTTTATCTAGGCCTCCAGCAAAAACATTTAAGAAAAATAAAAGTATGTTAGAATAAATTTGCTAAGTTAGATACAAAGCTACTTCTTGTCCTTTAGGGAAAAATATTACATTTGGGTTGTCTTTTCTACTACACAGATATCTTTAAGTTAACATGTAACTTTATAGTGTCTGAGCTCTAATCAAATAACAAATAGAAAAGTCAAATAAAGGTACATTTTTCCTAGGGAATCAAACAATCCTTGTATGGGCCTATTAAACCATACCTACTATGACCCTGAAAGAACACATAGTCAACCTTTTATTTTATTTCCAAGTTTTCAGTGAGTTTTCCTAACATCCCATTTGGTCATATGCAAAGAAGCATTATAGTTAAATAGCCTATAAATTATATATGGAAGGGAATTAATTATTATGAAGTAAAATCCCCAAGGAGAAATAGTTATAATTTTAGGTCAAAACTAGAGAGAAAACCAAAATGGGGGTTGGGGGAGATGAGGAGATGGGCTTGTGGGAGAGGATAGAATATTATTTTAATCTTCTTGGGGTTGTTTCAACACTGTAGAGGGAGAAGGATATAGAATATGGCTCCATAATCGGGGAAAATGTTCCCAGTCCTATGTTAAAACATAATTCCACCAGGCACCCAAGGAGTAAAATACCATGGAAGTGGCAATACGGCCCTTGAGTCAATACAACAAATGTCAAATCCTAGTCCCAAGTGTTTCCAGCCGTGTGTCCAGTGATTAGTCATTTTATCTGTGTCAGTTTACTCCTCAGGAGAATAGTGGAAATGATAGTACATACCTGGCATATTTTAATTGTAAGGAATAAATGAGACAAGGCATATGAAAGGCACAATTCAAAATAAATTCACTGTGAGTTTTGGCTTACATTACCATCGTAATTCTGAAAAGTAATTGAGACTGCACAAGGTGAGGCTAGGTAGTTGAACAGTCTCAATCTCATCACCAGCACAGTCAAGGAAGCTGTTCCTCCAGCCAGATGGTAAAGAGAAAAGACCAGGTTCATACCACACTGTGAGGATGCAGCAGGTTGGCGAAGAAGTGAGCATCTGGTGCAGTGATCACAATGCAAAAGTATCATAAATGACCACCCGGAAGAAGGTTCCTAGTTGTAGACAGGAGTCCCCAGGCCTAGGCTGAAGTGATGCTTGCAGTATTGTGGTAAACCACACAAAAGTCTGAATCAGGCAGAGGACATGAGGCCATCTCAAAAAAAAAAAAAAAACTACTTGCAGAGGAAAAAAACCTTACATATGAGATTTTGTATGATAGCGTCTCCACAGACACACAGCTGCAAAAAGGCAGAGGAGCAATATGAGCATGGGTTAATGGCTACAGAGAGAGAGAGAGGGAAGGAGGGAAGGAAGAAAGGAAGAAGCGAGAGGGAGAGACTTTAAGGTGCTTTTAGAAGGGAATAGTAATGGCAGGAAACTAAAATATAATTTTCTCTTGAAATAAACTCCTTATAGGATTTTGGCTTTAGCTATTTCAGCTGCAGTATTTTAAGATGGGAATGACCAGTTTAAAAGTAGAGACTTCCAACATTGGTTTTACTGAATATTATTACAGAACTGCTTATTTAAAATCCGTTCCTATTGTTGAAACATAAAAGCTGACTAGTACCTAATTCTGAAGGGTATACATTTATAAAGGCATAAAGTATTTGATCAAGTGCATCCTGCTCAGATGAGTGCTGGGGTATCTCTCAGGGTAGTGCAAGTCTTTGGTTTGCCCTCTATGCTCATAGCATTGATGAAGGTCACGGAGTGTTTAAATCTCACATTTGGGTAGCTTTTTTGATCTGCATCCTTAGGAATATAATTACTGCCAATATCTCTTGTAATGATTAAGTAGTTTGAACCATATTAACAGCTAGTTTTAAACATGATCAAATTCTTGAACATCATAAAAACAACTCCTTAGGTTGTAAAAACGGTTAGAATTTAATAGCACTTTAATATACATTATCTCATTCAGTATCTCAAGAACACTGTTTAGTGGGTACCTTTAATCAGTGTCTGGCTCTGTACTGGCAGCAGTTTTGCTCACGACTCCCCTCTCCCCAGGGGATATTTGGCAATGCCTAGAGATAATTTTGGTTATCAGAATTTCTTACAATAAACAGAACAACTTCTACCCACCCCTCAGTTTATGAAGACTTTTCTGGCTCCAAATTCCAACAGTGTCAAAGTTGAGAAACCCTGCTTTAGTCCACCTTTAAAGATGAGTAAACCAAGTACCAGAGAACCTAAGTTAATTGCTGAAGGTCACATAGCTGGTCATTGTGTTCTTTTGCATTCTTAAGACTGGAAGCCAAATATTGCCATCTATTCATATGCTACTTCTGTAGTAATCCATTTTAAATGGATGCTTGTGTATCCAGTCATGTTATAAAAAAATATATTAAAGGAAAATTTCTCCTTTGACTTGCAAAGGCAAGAAAGCTGTGTTAAGGGGCCGTCAGGAGGCTGTGCTCTGCCATAGTCTCAGCATGGGTTGCCTTTCACTCGTGGAGCTGTTCCAAGACTAAGGTACAGGGATCGCCAGGTGAGAATGAGGCAAGGGAAAAAAGTTTAGTTACCAAATTAAAACTGAGTTAGATGAGGGGAGAAAGGGAGAATAGGAGATTTGTCTAGGGAGGTGGGAGAAATGATTCATGAGGACATTCATGCGGATGAAGAAAAGAACAGCCTGCAGCAATTCTTTGATTCAAGTTCAAGTATCCTGTGGGTTTTAAGTGATGCCTGCAGGTGCTGTTTTGGATGTGTGAAGAATAGCTTCAGTAATTCTAATCTCAGGTGAGTTTAAGACTCACAATGAAGCTAGTTTCAAAGCAGGAAACTCTGACCCATTGTCAGAAATTGTGATTTCTTAGCTATGGGTTGGGGCCTGGAAAACTGCACTTTAGAACACTCCCCTTATTGTTTCTGAGGGTCAGAAAAAGTCAAACACTGAAGACAGTCAAACCTGAACCACACAGAGGATGTACCTTGATGCCCGATCTCTCTTCCTGGTAATGTCTAGCCCAGAGCTCTGAAATACCAGTGATTCACTGTTTAGTTTCTTAACCTTAATATTCTGTTCCTGTTTTGGACACTGCAGAAGACACTCAGGTGTATTAAAAAATTGTTCTGTAATTTTTAGTTAGTTGAAAACATCTTTGCTCCTTTTCTATCAGGAAGCAGATACTTAAAGTCATTTCTAGGTAAAGAATGCCAGTTTGGGGTTTTATTTGTATGTATTGTTTTATCCTCTCAAACATCTCTGAGTAGCTGGATATATTTTGTGGGTTTGGGATGGGAAGTGAATATGGCCTGGAGGGATCACATGGCCTGTCTAGCCCTTAGTTACCATCTTTCCATGCAGGCACTCACTGACATCATCAAATTTGTTTCGTAGCTGTTGCCATTTTGCCATGCTGGCAACCATTGCTGCTGTATTATTGATCCTCTGGTCTGGCTGTCGTGCCTTGCCAGCCCTGCAGACTCTACGATACACTTAATCTCCTAGTCACAGGCATAGTCCTGGGCATTCAGCTCTCCTTCATCCTTTAAACTAAAAGTTATCATCTTACATACTTCTGAAATCCATTCACTTTTACTACCTTATATCAGATCTTAATTGTTCACCGGATCATTATAGGAGATTTCTAATTACTCTTCCTGCCTTCAAACATGAACACTCTGAATTGGCACATCCAAAATGCAAAACTTGGACTTAAAACATTTTAGACTAGAGTCCTGAAATCGAAGCATTGTGGCATAGCCAGCAAGTTTTTAATCTTCTTCACACCTCCTGTATCCTGCCTTATATTTTGAAGTCTCAGTGTTAGATCACTTACCGATGGCATATATTCCAGTCTCCTTCTTGGCCCCATGCATCCGCTCATGCTCTTTCCTCTGCCTTGGATGCCCTTCCTAACTTTATTTACCTGGACAAACTAAGCACACACTTTAAGCATATAACTCACCTTCAATATGAAGTAGTATCATCCTCCTTTCTCTGAATTCTTCTGGAAAAGCCTGACTGGCTTTCTCATGACACTTACCATTTTGAATGGAAAATTCAGGCCTCATATAAAAGATGGTCAGTTATGCAAGTGTAGGGACTGTATCATACTAATTTTTTTCTTTTAGTCTCAGGCGAAATGCCTGGAAGGCATATACTTGTCACTCCGTACTTATGTGTTGACATTGTAGAAGCTCAGAACAGGTGTGCTGAACTACATAGATTTGAGCATGCTTTGATTCTCCAATTTGGTGTTAGTTTATGGCTTTGTGGATTGAGACAGCTGACATGATACTAAGTTGCCTCCATTTCTTCACTGTGACAGAAAACAAACGGTTACCAAGGGTATCCAGAGCAGATAAGCACATGTTCATGTTTATTCTGCCTTCATTGTTGCTGTTCTATTGTATAGGATGGCTTCTCTCCTCTAGTCCCCCCAGAGAGCAGTAATTCCCTAGTTACACTCATGTGCTTCATGGATTTTGTTTTTTAGCTGCGCTCCGTGGCATGTGGGATCTTAGTTCCCCAACCAGGGATTGAACCTGTGCCCCCTGCATTGGAAGTGTGGAGTCTTAACCACTGGACCGCCAGGGAAGTCCCTCATGGATTATTGCATGCCCTTTTATACTTACTAACATAGCTCAGTTTGTTCCCCCTTTCTTCCCTCCTGTTATACAAGAAAATCACCAATAACCTCCAAAGTCCTACTTCTGCAGTACCTGAATAATAGCCCTTCCCTTCTTAGCATAGCCTTTCCTTTTCCAAGGATCCATAAATGTTTTAAAAAGATTAAAACTGCTACCAGACTCCCCCTTATGCCTCACTCCCAGAAAAGCAATGATTCATCTGGGCCTTTACTCTGGTTACAGTGACCCCAGTAATTTGAAGTGCCTCTCCAGCCTTTTAGCTCAGAAAAAAAAATCAGCCCCAGGTCCATTCCAGGGCCCCTTGTAGAGGTGAACTATCCATTAACCCAAAAAAGGAGAATGGAAGAAGGGTTAGAGAAAGCACATATTTGACCCAGCAGTAGCTGTCTCCCTGGAAATTTGCTGAACTATACCAGACAGTGTTAAGAATCCATTCCCCAAACTTTAACCTGTTCCTTCTCTGACATATTTGCTTAAGACACTTGAGCAATCTTGTATTAACTATCCTTGGTGACTTCTTAAAGTGTTGACTGTTGGAGGAATCAGAAACCAATTTTACCCTGCCCACACCTTTTTCCTCATATGCCAATTGCTATTGCCCAGTTCTGGGTTTCTAACAAGCTGTCTTGGTTTTGTCATCTGGTACCTTCCAACCCCTGTGTCAGAGGCATCAATTCTGAGATGTCTCAGTTTGGTACTTTATCCAGTGTTTCTAAAACATGGTTTACACTAACTACCTAAATTAAAAATTGAACTGTGTTCCATGCTTCTACCTAGGGAGAATTGATTTTCTAAGTGATCACTTTAAAAAGTGTTCACTGTAAATTTTTTATTAAATTTTCTAATTCCTCCAGTAAGAGGGAAGCCAAAAACAAGTAAGGTGGATTCAACTTGTTAATGAACATAAGCACTAATGGAAAGGAAAAATAAGTGACATGGGCTCTGACATATTTGTTTTAAAATAAATGATTAAAAATTAATATTTGGTAGCAGAATAGAAAAGCTGGGTGAGGGCATAAGATTTCTGGGCTTTTGTCTGAAATGTCAACTGAAAAGGGGTGTGACCCTGGCCAGATGACTAATTCCATTGAGTCTCAATTTACTCATACATAAAATTTGTCAAGAGGTTTATCAAGGCTTCAGAAATTGCTTTTTCATGTATAAACTTCATGACTTGTTTTTTTCCTATTTTAATGTTAGCTTGGAATGTGTACTCCCTTTTATCCCCATTTCCCACTTAGAAAAATCTCTTTGTGGAAGATTTAGTCAATCATCAACCCTTAATAAAGGCTTTTCTAGTCATACATCCTCTTCTTTGATACACTGTTTTCTGCTTCTCCTGGGCTCCAGTAACACATTGTATCCTTCTCTCATAGCTCTTTTGTTGTGCGGTGATGGTCTGTTTACCTGGAGATTTATCAAACTAGAATGGGTAAAAAGGGTCAACTTTCTGTACCATTTTACCTCTGTACTTTAGTGCTCAGGACAATAGCCAGCACACACTAAGTGCTCAGTATTTGATTCTCTTTAGCTTGAATGAATGTGTATCATATATATCTCATGCACCACTATAAACCGTCTCCGTGTTACGTCTTCCTGCAGTGACCGGTTCTGAGCAATCTTCTACCAGTTCGGTTTGAGTGCAACTCAAGGTATTTCACCACAAATTGGCTTCACATACCTCTCACTTTCCATTGTGGTGCTTCTCTGAATGCCCTTTGTGGCATGCTTGTGGGATGCGTTAGATACGCATATATGAGAAAGCTGGAAATGCAGAGGGATTAGTGACCCTGGGACCACATTTAACCAATACCAATGAATACATGTTCCATCCTTTAGTCCTCTAATTGCATAGCTCTGACATAGAGTTCATAAGTCCTCTCAGAATGTTCTGGCAAGTTTGAAAGCACTAGTCACCTACCTAAGTGGCCATGCATCTTTGCATTGGTTTTACCTCTTTCCCTGTTTCTCTTCATTCCCTCCCATCTGCTTTCTAGGATTATTTACCAGATAAGGTACCTGTACTCAGGCCCTCTTAAGGCTGTTCTTTTGACTGAAACTGAAATAAACCAAAGTTCACAAAACTAATGTCAATGGTAACCTTGAAATGCTCTAGAAAAAGTGATACTGTGTAACAATATTACCAGAACTTTGTGCAGGAAGAGTTAAGATGAATAATACTAAAGAGCCATGTTGCAAATTTTAGTTTCCCTAGAAGTGGTAGATTATACTTTTCCAAAATTGACTAAAAATTATTTTCAATCTCACATACCCTTCCAGAACCTTATCATTCCCCCATCAAGAGTTGGGGTCTATGTCCTCGCCCCTTGAATCTGGTTGGACTTTTGTGACTGCCTTGATAGAAAAGACAGGAAATGATGTTGTGACAACGGTGACATTAGATTAGAAGAGATGATGCACTTTCCATCTGTCTCTCTATTGAAACACATCCCTTTGGAGCTTTGAACTTCCCTATAAGAAATCTAGCCACCCTAATGCTACCATGCTGGAGAGAGTCTATAAAGAAACCGCACAAAGAAAGAGATGCTGGAGGACACCAAGTTGTTTCTGCTCCCAGCTGCTGAAGTTTCCCAGTGCAGGTTTCAGACATTGTCAGATGAGTACCTTTTGAAATGACTCCAGCCTCGGCTATATTCTAAACACAATCTCATTAAAGACTCTGAGCTGGAACCTTGCAGTTGAGTCACTTCTATATCCTGAATCACAGAAACAGAGTAAATGATTACTGTTTTGAACTAGTCAATTTGGGGTGATTTTTTTTTTAATGCAGATTTTGATTCAGTAGTTCTGGGGTGGAACTTGGGATTCTGCATTTCTTCTTTTATTTTTGTAATTTTAATTAATTATTTACTTATGTATTGGCTGCATTGGGTCTTCGTTGCTGTGCATGAGCTTTCTCTAGTTGCAGTGAGCGGGGCTACTCTTTGTTGCAGTGTGCAGGCTTCTCATTGTGGTGGCTTCTCTTGTTGCGGAGCATGGGCTCTAGGCGCATGGGCTTCAGTAGTTGTGGCCTGTGGGCTCTAGAGTGCAGGCTTGGTAGTTGTGGCGCACAAGCTTAGTTGCTCCGCAGCATATGGGATCTTCCCGGGCCAGGACTCAAACCCGTGTCCCCAGCATAAGCAGGTGGATTCTTAACCACTGTACCACTGGGAAGTCCCTGGGTTGATTTTTAAATACAAAATAGATGACTTGAACACTAGGTGACCTTTTTAAAAATTCTACAACTTCCTAATATATGGGCTTAAATCTCTTATGAATACAATAAGTTGATGAAAATAATAGTATTTGTTGATACTCTCAGATTGGGGCAAGAGAATGTTTCATTCTAAATATTTACACATCCTGCCAAAACAGCCATTGTGGTGGACATATATCAAACCATAGAATTATTTTATGTCACGTCGAACAGTAAAACAAAATAAAGCGAAGATAAGCCTAACTAATCCTACTTACTCAGTTGCTCAGTTTTCACATCACGCAATTGAGATTTTATAGAAGCATCTATAATTATGTATTTAACCTTGGTTAACTTGCTGCTGCTGTTTCCACCTTTAAATGCATTTGGAAACATTCACATTCTTTATAAGAGAAAATCAAATGGAAATCTAAACTAAAATATGCTAAAGCACATCAGTAATTTTGTAATCCTCAAGTACGGTAAGAAGGCTGAAGTACATTAAAACATAAGAAGCCACACTCTCTGGGGTGTTCTCCACACTCCTACTGGTGACACTGGCTCACAAGGCCAGTTTGCTTGCGAGGTGGCAGCAGCAGGCGGCGGCCCGTCCTCCGCCCCGTTGTGGGTCCTGCACAGCTCTGAATGATACACAGACGGCCAACAAACACACGAAAAGCATGCTCAACATCAGTAATCATTAGAGAAATGCAAGAAATGCAAATCAAAACTACAGTGAGGTATCACCTCACGCCGGTCAGAATGGCCATCATCAAAAAGTCTATAAACAGTAAATGCTGGAGAGGGTGTGGAGAAAAGGGATCCCTCTTGCACTGTTGGTGGGAATGTGAATTGGTACAGCCACTATGCAGAACAGTATAGAGGTTTCTTAAAAAACTAAAAATAGAACTACCATACGACCCAGCAATCCCAGTACTGGGCATATACCCTGAGAAATCCATAATTCAAAAAGAGTCATGTACCACAGTGTTCATTGCAGCTCAGTTTACAATAGCCAGGACATGGAAGCAACCTAAGGGTCCATCGACAGTTGAATGGATAAAGAAGATGTGGCACATACATACAGTGGAATATTACTCAGCCAGAGTTTACTCAGAAATGAAATTGAGTTATTTGTAGTAAGGTGGATGGACCTAGAGAGTGTCCTACAGAGTGAATTAAGTCAGAAAGAGAAAAACAAATACCGTATGCTAACACATATATATGGAATCTAAGAAAAAAAAAAGGTTTTGAAGAACCTAGGGGTAAGATGGGAATAAAGACACAGACCTACTAGAGAATGGACTTGAGGATATGGGGAGGGGGAAGGGTAAGCTGTGACAAAGAGAGTGGCATGGACATATATACACTACCAAAAGTAAAATAGATAGCTAGTGGGAAGCAGCCACATAGCACAGGGAGATTAGCTTGGTGCTTTGTGACCACCTAGAGGGGTGGGATAGGGAGGGTGGAAGTGAGATGCAAGAGGGAGGAGATATGGGGGTATATGTATATCTATAGCTGATTCACTCTGTTATACAGCAGAAACTAACACACCTTTGTAAAGCAATTATACTCCAATAAAGATGTTAAAAAAAATGCCACAGATTCTTTGCTGGACCTCTCATCAAAGGGTTGTTTGTTTCTTCATCCTTTGAATTTTGACTTGGTGATATGACATGTATTTGCCAATGTAGCAGTAGTAAATATGACTTAGGGAGAAGTTGGAAATTGCTCTGCATTAGAGCTTGTCCACTCTTGATGCTGGGAACCCTTCAAAGACCATGTGAAGGAAGTCTGTTTAGCTTCCTGCTGGATGATAAACCACATGGAGAAAGACCACATCCATCTTAACCCCACAAGCAGTCCCAGCTGAAGCCCCATATATTTAAGCACAGCCATCCCAGACCAGATGAGCTGGCCCAGAGTGGAAAAACTGCCCAGCCAATTCACAGAATTTTGGATAAATAATTAATGTTCATCACGTCAATCCATTATGTGTGGTGTGGTTATGTAAAAATCTGATGTATACAAATAGAAAGTGTTTTTAGTATATGAATCACATGAAAATATATGTTTCCTATGCACCTTGCCAACTTTCCTGTCCTGAAGTATAACATTGCCAGGGAAAGTCTGTTTCCTTTTCGATGTTCATTGCTGGAAATCACTTTCCTGCTGTAATTACAGGCATGATGGCAGTGCTTGATTCTCAACTGAGTGAAGCTGCTGAACCTAAATTCACTTGACCAGCTGGGTCAGTGAAAATAAGTGGCTTTATTTGACCAGACTTGGCTTGGCTCCCTTAATAGGATCATTTTATATCCCTGGTTCAAGGACACAATTTTGCTGGGCAGGGGCACATTACTGATAAACATGCCACAAAGAAATAGTTGGCTTGTACAGCAGATGCAATTTTTTTCCATGCAAGAGATTCCCAAAAGTTTTCTTCTTCTGGGTTGGCCTGAAGGTCAAACCTCAGTAAAGGTTAAAATAACGGATTGGCTAAGTTTGAGTGGGAAGGAAACTGCTTAAATTCTACTTTTTGGAAGCAGCACATTTGGGGCAGGATACGTTATTCATAGTCACTGTGATCACTTGTATTCTGGGAGTGAAATTGCTTTCTCGCATTCTTAAATTGTTGCAAAGGAAGGAAGACATATGTTTCATTTTGCCTGGTGTACTAGGGAAAACACCTCGTTTTTTATGTATTTTCAGGTTCAATCAGTAGGTCTACAGAATAATGTCAAGAATTCATGCACCTTCAAAGTTTTCAGGTGTCACATTTTATCAGACACGCCATAATAGATAATCTACAAGCACTGCCTTCACAATAACTATTAAGTAGCTCACAGGCATGACACGGTTAACATCACACTTCAGGCTGAATAATCTGACAACTTTTCATTTAAAAATAATAAATGGCTCACAAGGTATATTTTCCCACACATGCTTTATTTCATAGCACTTCCATACTTCCAGTTTGTATTATTCTCTCTCTGACATTTTGCATGTCATATGGTGAGTTTCCTCAGGGAAAGTAAATCAGATTTCTGCCTGGAGTGCAAACTGACTAATAATCATCACCATAAAGGAGTCTGTTGTGTTTGGGACCAAAAGTGCTATCTGGTTGTTATGGCAACCCAGATTTGAAAAGGGATGCCTGGTTGTGAGGGGCAGGCACCAGCATCCCGAAACCAATTCTTCGTCCAAGCTTCTCCCAACAGAGTAATTTCCAGTCATTCCTAAAATGGATGCAGAGTGACACACTGTCAGCTCATATGAACTACTCTCACTCAGTAAAGGTACCACATTTTCATCATAAAAGGTGACATTTTCCCTTTTCACTAGACTAATGTTGACAGAGAGAGGCTAAGTGCATGGTACTCATTAAGGCTGTATATCAGCGGTGCTAATTGATATTGCAGAGATTAGTGGATGAGTCTAGTAGGGTATCACTGCATCTTTAAAATGTGTTCTTATCTCTCTCCATCTCTCAAGTGGAAATCATGACTCTGTTATCTGACAATATCTGTCCATTATAAATAATCATATCAAATCTGGCATGGCATCACTTCAGTTATCCTCATCAAGATATTTCAACCATTTATTTACATATCAGTCACTCCACTAGACCAAGAAGTCTACAAGCACAGGTTTTGATCCATCTCCTTTTCCCCAGGTTCTGGAGCATGTCATACACCTCATAATTTTTTTTTATTCAGTGAACTGAGTTGTGTATGCATCTCCTATGACAGTGCCATTAAATGCACTCTTGATATTCAAGGCACAGATGCACTAGAGTATTTTTTGTAGTTGAAGGAGACTACAGTACAGTTCCGAAAGCTTACCCCCTCTGAAATGCAGTTTTCTTGTATGGAAAATGAGAACTTAAAACGCTCTCTCTGGGTGTTGTTTGAAGAAGATATGAAATAGTGTCAGTAGACCACAACAATGTTGGTTTAATTCCCTGAGGATAAATTCTCAACAGATAGTCAATGTTATTTGAGCTCTGACTCAGTGGAGCAAAGCTCAGACCATTTCTCCTGGAGTCCACGATGTTTCATCCTTATCTATTGAGACTGATTATTACTGGATTGTTAAATAATTGGCCCATGTAATTGACATCCAAAGGCAGATGTTAAACACAAAGTCTATTGGAGCTACATATTACCCCCTTTCTTTTCTATTAAAAATAACAATTTGCCTAACATCCAGGATTAGTTTTAAAACATGAAAAAATATATTTTAAAAGAAAAGGTGGAAACTATTGCTTTTGGTGACATTAAACAAGTGCCAATGTCATATGAGTCTTAGGTACAGAGTCAATGATGAGGTCATACAAAGAAATCTGAGAACAAGAACTCAGATCCATTGTTTATTGATAAATTAGAAGAATGTGTCTTTTTTCTCCTTTAATATTTAAATCTATTCCCTGTATTATAAATATTTTTAAATTTCTGTATATTATGATGTTTTGACATCTCAACTTTTTTGCCTGAGGAGAGACTATCCCTCCCTGGGCAAGCCAATTCTTAGAGCAAAGGACCCATTCTAGACCATGTCTTTGATATGCAGACTAACCAGCGCAGAGCCCTGCTCCTCCCATCTGGTGCACACCCCCCAGGAGGCAATAGTCTTCTGCCTTAGTCATCCCAGAGCCAGGAACCCGGCAGCTAGGGACCACCTCTGTAGCCCAAAGCCTGCTGAGAGTATTCAAACTTAGCCAGTCCTAAACTGTTCACCTTCTCTTCTCTTGCCTTTCCCACAGAAACCCCAGTAAAGGCTTTCATCTAAAGCTTTTTCCTAGGTGTTGTTTTCTGCTTCCTAAAGACACTCAGCTGTTTTCCCCATGTGGCCCAGCATGGTGTGGTGTTGCCTCCTGTCTCTAGAACCTATGAGGATAATAAACTTTGTTCCTGAGCCTCTTCTCTTGTGGCCACACCTGAATGACCATCTCATAAAGAAATGCAGAGCATTCCCTCTTTCAGAGCACTTCACTGACTTCACGTTGTCCCTAAGATTAATGCCGCAACCCAAGATTTATACCTACCTACCTTTGTCATAGCATCTTCCACACTCTACTTGAATTCATGATTATGTTTCTACCTCCAAACTTTAGTCCCTCTGCCTTGAACACAACCTCTCACCTCTGTCTGCGTCAAAAAAATATTCATCTTTTTAGACTCAATACATTTGCTATCTCTTTGGAGATTTCATCCTATTTATCACCCCCATCCTTCCACCTACCTTTAGAATCCATCCCCACCACCCCCCAAGCTGCACCTGTGCAAAATTCTAGTACATAGTAATTAATCTACTGTAATATTTTGATATATATCTATCCCTTATTATACAATAAGCTCCTTCAGGACAGAAACACCAGAGTTAGCAGAGTGCTTTGTACTATGTGGAAAATACTAAATACATTTTAAATTAATTTATATCAGTTATTTTTATCATAGTGAAACTGTTACATGAAATTTGGAAATCATAATAAAAATTTTATTAATACTTCATCTCACAATCATTTTACCTGTAACATAGTCTTCAGTCATTTTGTACTTCACAATTTTACATAATTAGAAATTTTGCATGCATACTATTTAACTCATGGTTTTTCATTTAATATTATAATTCAAACATTTCCCATGGTTTGTACGTACTTCACTATTTGTTTTTAATGCTTCTTACCCTATCTGATAAAACTAACACGATTAATTCATACTTTTGTTTTTGGAAAGTATATTCATTCAGTGGCTACTTCTTTGCACAAACCTATTTTATTCTTTGGTTGATGTCCTTAGGATAAGTTCCAAGAAGCAGTATCACTAGTCTAGTGGATCTGCATATTTTCATATGTCATAATATACATTGCCAGTTTTTCCAAAAGAGATTAAACCAATTTGCACGGATACTAACTACAAACATGGACTTCTTTCTCCCTATCCACGCTCACATTGGCTGCCATGACTATTTTTTTCTAATATGATAACTCCATAAATCCTGTTTAATTCCACTAAGTACTAACGAATATGTTTTGTTCCCTTCAAATTCACAAGCATGCACTAGGTATATACAGTAGAGCAAGGCATTGTGCTGAATTGTTGAGAAGGCAGAGGGGAATGAGTCATTACTCCTGCCCTGTAGGAACTCTGATTCCAGAGATCAAGACATAGCTCCACACAAAATCCTAATCCAGTGCAAAGATGCCCTGAGGGAGGCAGACAATACAGGAGGGTAGGGAGAAAGGTTCCACAAAGACATACTTGGAGCTATTGGACAAGTTTATTACTTAATGTAACCTCCTTTATTTAAATTGTATGTCCAGGCCTTTCATGTATTCCTGTATCAAATATTTATGTTTCAGGACACCTCTGTCACCCCTCCTCCTTTCTGCCTCATTTACTTTTGTGCCTGAGTTATAGGCAAACTGTGCTGCTTTGCCCTCACTTCCTCCAAACTTAGTAACTCAGCTAGCAGCTCCCTGACCCCTCCCACTCAGGGATTTTAAGGTGGCTACCCTTTCTCAACAGCCCCCATCCCACCTACTCTCACCAGAAGGCCTTAGACAAAAAGAAATGCGTTATTCCTCACTGGGTGCTTATTTTTTTTCTATGGTGTCAAATTTTAGAAATAATTTCCTGAAATTTGGAGTGTGGTAAATCATATTATTAGCTGCCATTTATTAATCATTTATCATCTATGCCACTGTATGCAGTCTAGTCAGCCACTATAGTATACATACACGGGCTGTGTAGGGGACACAGATGTTTTCTTTTAAGCTGTTAACTTTTATTCTGAGCAGATTATTAGACTGGCTGAACCACACAGTAGGACACAATCAGAAATCCCAAAGTCGAATGCTCCAGATATGAACCCTAGCACAGGGTGGTCCTGGACCCAATTTTTCCCTCTTGATTTTTTTTTTTTAAATCCAATGTCTGCCTTCCTTTTAAAATTATTCAGTGCAGTCCAAGTTGTTTCAGAATGCATAGCGCCTGATTGCCAAGAGGGAAACATTAATCACCAGGATCCTTATGTTTAGCTATGTTTTCTCCACCAATTTAAGCACTTAGCAACAAAAACCCTAGCAGTTCAGGCATTTCAGTAAAGTATCATTCTTAGTAATACAGGTTGCAGAGGAAAAAGGAATCAGCATGTTCTAATAAGCCCTGCAGAAACATACCTTTTCTAGTGTAACCCCCATGCTGTTTCTTTTGGCTCAGGCAAGCTCCAATAATACCTCCCATTTCTTGATGCTGGCTCAGGGGCCACTGCATATGGTTCTTCAGACATGACAACTGCCAGTGCCTTCAAGACAACCGCATCCCACCCCATTTGAAAACATATTGCTGACTTCCCACACCTGCAGTGTCTTGCAGCAGTAGAGAATTATCCACTCACAGCTGCATCTTGAAATTAAAGTCTGCTTCATTTACTTGACCCTGGAGCCTTGTCCAAACAAGCTCACTTGAGCTTTCCCCAGATGGTGACCATTTACTTCTGCCGCATTCATTACTGTTCCTTTAAATCATGGCCCTGAGCCAGCTGGCACACTGACATAGCTTTTTAATGGGAAGATTGCCCATCTTCATCCCTAATTTGGTAAATACAAAAAGTGGCCATAAAAACTGCAACACTATCCATGTTGGTCTTCTTCTTCCCCTACATGTGAGCCTGCCTTGTATATCTCTGATGTTTGTTTAAGTAATCAACTGAGTCAGTTGTGTTAGTAGGGAAAAAATGGCATCTGTGGACAATAACAAAAATGATATATAGGTCTGGATGTTATATTAATTGGCTATTGATATAAAAGAGCTCCATCACAAGCCACCCCACACTCCATGGCCTATAAAAACACACATTTGTATTATACTCATTATTCTTCAGGTCAGTGATGTTTTGGCTTCTCTAGGATGGATTCAGCGGGGTAGCACTACTTCACACTGCAGGCTGGTTTTAGAAGTCTACTCCTTGTGTATTTATTCTTGGGCCAGGTTGAAGGGGCAGTGGTTGCCCAATACATTCTCCTCTTATGGCAAGTCACTGGCATAGCCAATGCCAAGCCAAACTGTATAAGTGCATTTATGGCCTGTACTTGAGTCATGGCCACTGGTCAAAGTAAGTCATTTTCCTATGTTTGAAATTAATGGGCCAGGGTAGTAAACCCTGCTTACTATAGAAGGAAAAGGGGATTGAATATGTGTTGAGTGATAATCCAAAGCAGCGTAGAATTTTATACAAATTAAAAAGCATAGAGTGATATTAGAAAATATTGTTATAACACTGGATTATGAATACTTTTATTATACAAGATTATATACTTTCATTTCACAAGATTGAAAAATAATCCTCCATGCCTGTGGTAGACTAGTACTCAGCAATATTTTGAGTTTCCCTCTTTCTGCATACCTAGAAGGGCACTGGAACGGGGCCATGTGATGAAACCATAATCAGAGCTAGTTTGATCATTTCAAGGCCAAACCACTTAAGAGCCAGCGTGTGATGGTATTTTTATATCTAAAACAGTATGTATTCTCTCCTGATTTATCATAGTGACCTTTAGGAGCAAAGCTTTAATAATACCTTGGACTCCACATGCTCGTCTAGATCCTTTTTTTTTTTTTTTTTTTTTTGCGGTACGCGGGCCTCTCACTGTTGTGGAGCACAGGCTCCGGACGTGCAGGCTCAGCGGCCATGGCTCAGGGGCCTAGCCGCTCTGTGGCATGTGGGATCTTCCCGGGCCGGGGCACGAACCCGTGTCCCTTGCATCAGCAAGCGGACTCTCAACCACTGCGCCAGCAGGGAAGCCCGCTCATATAGATCTTTGACACACTCTCATCAAGAGGTAGAATCTGCTTCTCCTTCCCCTGTATTTGGGCAGGCTTGAGACTCTTTTGTAAGAGTAGAATGTGCACATAGGACCCTGTTTGACTTTAAGTCTATTCACTGCTTGCTGGAATACTCAGCTGACTGCCTTGAGACTACCATGCTATGAGGAAGCCCAAACCATAAAGATGCCTAAGAAGAAAAAGAAATGCTCAGTCTGGTCCAGCTACTCCGGCTTCTTTGCTCTTTCAGTTCCAACAGCAATCTGACTTCAACTGTATAAGAAAGTTGAGGCAAAACTTTCCCGTCAAGCTCTTTCCAAAATTCTCACTGACAGAAACCTTGAGAAATAACATGGTTGTTGTTATGTTAAGCCTCTAAGTTAGTTGTTACACCACTATTGTAACCTGAAGAGAGGTTTGCAAATGTTTCTGGCAAAACTATAAGTTACTTTGTTCAATCTGGGATGAAATTTTAAAGTAACTTCTCAGGAGCCATGTCAATTTTCATTCCCTTTGATCTATTATTGTCTTTTCCAAGATTCTAGCCTATGCTTTATTTGTGATATGTATATTTAAATTATTTTGAAATCATGAACAGCAACTTTAAAGTACAAGAAGAGAGGATGAGTTAAGCAAATTAAAGTACATCTTTTGAAAGATTTATTGTATAAATTCTAATGATAGGAGTGAAGACTATGCAAATACATGGGAAAATGCAAGAGGCACTGCATTAGTTGGAAAACACATGGTATAAGATTGTATGTACATTTTAGCTGCAACTACAGGAAACTTGTCATAGGAACATGAGGGAAAGTACAAATGGAATTGATTATATAAATGAGTTAATATATTACCATTTAAGATTTAAAAATATCATCTAAACTTTCTAATATTTTATTGAAGCATATAATACCTGCTTCAACATACAAAATACAAAAAATGTTTTTTTAAATACAAAATATTTGGCCTTAACTTCTTATGCCTGCTTAAAGTATGAAGATTTTACTTATTAGAAGTGGAGTGAGAGAGACTAAAGTCTCGGTCAGAATGTTTCTGCCACATTCTAGGCATGTCATAATCTTGGTTTTCTCTGTAAAATGGGGATAAACACAAAGAACGGTACAGATCAACTGAAATCAGGGAAGTAAAGTGTTTTTTATCTTGTAACGGTTATATAATTCTAAGAAACTATTTTGAAAACAAAGCAGATTATTAAGGATTATTTGTGTTAAGATTTTTTTTCCTTTTTGCTTACATTTGAAGTTAATTTTTACCTGCGAAATACATTTATTTCACTAAAAAGGGCTTCTTTCCCAAACCCTTAGAGTTAAATTTTTCTCCTGCAAAAATGTGCCAATTTTGGTCCCATGATACAAAGTGGTGTGAAGACTTAGAAACTGAAACTCTGAAAATGGTACAACCTGGGTGTTAGTCAGTTATCATATACTGCTTGTGCTAACAGCAAAGACATCTATTCTAACTTACTGTAACTGTGCAAATCCCAGAGCAACTTAAAACATGCTCCCATAGGATGTACGTGCTTATTAAGGCATAATAATTTGAGAAGTGATCACCATCTAATTTGCTTCCAGGGCCTCGTTGTCATGATTTGACATGTAGTCTCTGCAAGAGGAAAATCTGAATAAGATTATTTTTCCTGTTTTACAAATGAGAAGTCTGAGTGTCGGGAAAGATATTTGACTTTTTTAAAAAATCTATTTATTTATTTTTATTTATTTATTTTTGGCTGTGTTTGGTCTTCGTTGCTGTGTGCGGGCTTTCTCTAGTTGCGGCGAGCAGGGGCTACTCTTCGTTGCAGTGCGCGGGCTTCTCATTGCGGTGGCTTCTCGTGTTGCGGGGTGTGAGCTCTAGGCGTGCGGGCTTCAGTAGTTGTGGCTCACAGGCTCTAGAACGTAGGCTTCAGTAGTTGTGGCTCACAGGCTTAGTTGCTCCGCGGCATATGGGATCTTCCCGGACCAGGGCTCGAACCCGTGTCCCCTGCATTGGCAGGCGGATTTGTAGCCACTGCGCCGCAAGGGAAGCCCTGGTTTTGACTTTCTTAACGCCACAAGCATATCAGTTACTCAGTGTCCATTTGCCTTCACTCCAAGAATTCCAGCTTGCTGAACTTACCATGGAAAGAAAAATAATAGTATATCCATTATTCTTATTTGAGTAACAAACACTTCAACCCCTCTGTACTTACTTTGGATATTGATAGTCTCTCTCTCTCCAACCTTGTATTTTATATATTTGCTATTGCTTCCCACCCTGAATATTTCCATTATTAAAAGTGGAGGAGGACTTCTATTTCCAGATCAGATGTATTAGTGTGTAGCAGAGCAGCACTTCCTTTGCACAACTAGAAACTGCTGGGTAAATCACACACACCCCACACAGATACACACACACACACACAAATCTGTACTTTTAGGGATCAAAAGCCTGTGGAAGAGTGAGGGAAAAGAAACTAGGGAAACCCGCAGTTCTCCTGGCAAGTGTGGAGGACTGGATTACACATCTGAAAATGAAGAGCTTGAAGCACATGGTCACTGTTTCCCCCATGGTACATTTCCTAGGTTCTGGAGTAGCATGGCAGGGCTCGGGAGGTAACCTGAAGCATCTAAAAGGCAGAGTGAAACCTTGAGCAGTCTTACGATGCTTAGGAAACAAAGACCCATCCTGGGAGAGTACCTGCTCTAGAGCACACTACTAGTCTTATAGTTATTACGAAATCATTGCTTCAGCAAAGCGAGGTTTGAATTGTATTCATAACTTCATAAATGTATCCCTTGCATAAAATCTTTGTAATTACTATTCCTTATGTATTTATATTTTATAATAGGTTGTCATGTTTGGTGGCAATAATCACACGTTTATTTCTTCATTGGACCCCAGATACCTATAACAGTATATGGTATATACTAGGTATTTCTCAATAATTTTGGATAAATAAGTAAAATTAAGCGTTTTTTTTCTGATTGTGAATTAGCCAGGCTTATTTCACCTTTATACATTCTCTGTGTTCCCTGCCCCCCACCTTTTTTCCCTACTGACAATTTAAGAATTCTGGTTGTTTTGTTTTACTTTCATAAATATTTTTATATCCTAAGGGTATTTCCTTTTAATCTGTTACAAATATATGTTTTCATGGGTGTCATTACTAGGGAAGACTCCCTTGTCTTTGTGATTGTATCAATAACAGATGGTAGAACCATGGGCCTCATTTCTGCCAACCAGTGGCTCTCTGTATCCCTCTGGGACACCCAAACTCCAAAAGAAAAATGAGCCCAGGTCATAGGTAGGGTATGGAGAATGGGAAAAAACAAAAACAAAAAAACTGTTAAAGCACCTACTGTGTGTAGTCAGTTAAACACAGTATATCTGATAACACTATCACAACAAATCTTTGTACTGTAACTCCCATTCCACCAATGAAGAAACTGAGTCTTAGAAAGTTTATTTTTCAAGGCCAAATAGTTAATAAGAAGCATAACACCTATTCAGATTCCCATCTGTCTCACTTCCCACTATTCAGTAATAACTTTAAAAGGAATTTTCTTTAAGGGAAACACAACACATATTTAAAGATTAAAAAAATATAGCTCTTGTGGGTCCTTCAAAATTATTAGAATAAAATGGTTTAGAGAAACTCCTTCGTCTCCATTTCAGTTATCCTTAATGAAAGGCCCATATTGGACTCCCAGAGAGTTCTTACTAAGTCTTTTAATGTATATGCCTGTGTTATCTAGAGAAGATCCATGAAGAGCTGACCACAGTATACCTGGTATCTAGACATCAACAACCCTGCAATATGTCTAATCAGTAAATGAACATTTTTGTTCATTTTCACAAGGAAAAGCATGTTGAACTTAGATGGAAATTCTTGAAGGGACTAGGTCAACATATAGGGATCTTCATAATTTTAAACAAGCATATCATTTATTTATTACTGGGAAATATATTGAAGAAATTCAACATACATTGCAATCAGGATTTATTTAAAAACCAGATCTTGCAGGGTATTTTATTTTAGCTTGCTGTTATACATGGAAAATGAAATAAAGCCCTGCTTTGTTGAACAAACATAGCTCTTCTCTTTATCATTTTCTAATGACCACTCAACTGTAAATAATGGAAATTATTACATTATGATTTCACCAAACTGCCTGTCAACAGCAGTAATTGTTGTTATAATTTAGATGGTAAATATATGTTCTGCAACTGCAGATACCAATTCATATAAACATCTGGACCCTTAGGCTCATTCACATATAGTCACCATTCTGAATGGAAATTCAGGAGGTCTGGGTGACCTCTGCTTCCCAGATATATAAAAAAGATTAGTAGAGGAGGGAAGTGGAATTGGAGGAAGAAAGGTTTTGTTGAGTATGTATTTTTGGCTAAGCAATATACCTGTTGCTTTACTAATGTCTATTCTTAACATGAACAGTAAGAGGCAAGAATTAGGATTGTCCGTGTTCAAATGCAAGAATGGACAAACATGTATGCAAACCACAGTCTGGGCTCCAATACCGTACTTCTGGGCTAGAAGTTTCTAAACCCATTAATTCACCCCAGCCACCTTCAGTTGCCCATGAGACTAGAAGCAAACACTAAATGGGAGGAAATACTTCCATTTTACAGTATTGAAAACTTCTCATTTAGGAATTTTGGAAGTGAAATAAGCATCTTCGTGTTGTATTAAGTCCTGCTCATTTATCTCACTTAAGGTCATATTTGAAAATTGCCATAACCTGAAACCACTTCACCTCTAAAGCTACTAAATCAAACCTTATGTTTCCTAGTCACAACTTTCTTCTTTCAAGTTTATATTTTCTGCTGCCTTGCTATTTGAAGTGTAGCAGAATATCAGGTCACACCCAGAGGTCATAAATCAGAATCTGCATTTTAACAATATACTTGGGTAGTTTGTATGCATATTAAATTTGAGTAGCACTGTTTAGTGTTTCTATTATGACCATCTTAACCTCACTGAGATCTTCATGAAACTTTGATTTCATGGATGATTCAATATCTATTTTCTCTCATTCCTGCCCCTTGTCTGTCTGTTTTGCATCCAGCTTCAAGTCTAGGGCCTATTTTTATTACAAAAATAAACAGTGAAACAAAACAACAACAGCAAACTTGGCTCAACCTTAGAACAAGTAAATCAAAATATCTGGAGGTAAGACTTAGACACTAGCATTTAAAAAAAAAGTCTCACCAGATAATTCTTCTGTGTACACACCTTTGGGAACCAAAGCACACCTTCCCCACTCTTTTTTGACTGTACAGTTGCATCTGCCAGGCAGACCTCAAATCCTGTATCAATCCAGTTAGCCTTCTTTCATACATAATGTTAACATACTAACAAAGCTGAGCTGATAAAATAGCAGGTAACTTTATTTTTATTATTTTTTACTTCACATCCTAAATTATCATTAACATATATGACTTTTCAGTCCAAAAAAGAATAATATATATGTAAATTATTAATACATGTATTAATATTATTAATACATGCAATTATTTAATAATAATAATGGAAAATATTACATAATTTAATTATAAATTATTAAATTATGACCCTAATTATTAAGGTTATCCTAGGCCACAGAATTATAAATGATTTTGTCTTTACTGTTTTCTCTGTCTCTCACAATGAATGGATGTTACTTTATCATAAGGAAAATAAACCTTTAAAATCTTAATTCAGAAGATTTTGAGATACTGTTCACAGACACTCTGGTTAATCATGAAGAATACATAACTACATATTTGGTGACCTCAATCATTAAAAAAAAAAAAATCCCAGACAAACTGAAGTTAAGAACTGAGAGGATGCCTTAAATGCTAACTGATTGTATTAAGGAGTTATAGGTAATATTTAATCTTTTAAAACTGTATTAGTTTTCTGTTGCTGTGTAACAAGTTACTACAAATTTAACAGCTTTCTAAAGCAACACCCATTAATCATCTCGCAGTTTCTGTAGGTCAGAAGTCCCAGGACAGCTTACCTTGGTTTTCTGGCTCAGGGTCTCTCACAAGGCTGCAATCAAGGTGAGCTTGGTTGGCCGGGCACATTCCTTTTTGGAGTTTGGAGTCCTCTTCCAACCAGAATTCAGTTCTATTGTAGGTCTTACTTAGGTCCTTATTTCCTTGTTGACTGTGATGCAGGGCCAGTCTGAGCTTCTTGAAGCCACTCTGAATTCCTTAGTACATGACTCTCTCTCAGGCCCCCTCACAACATGGCCCCTTTTCAGAGTCAGCAAGAGCATCTTTGCAGTAAAGGTCTGTGAATCTCTTTTCAGGGCTTTCATTTGATTAAGTCAGACCCATACAGGATAATCTGCCCTTTGATTAACTCAGAATCAACTGATTTGGGGACCTAATTATATCTGCAAAATCCTTCACCTTTACATATAAGTTAACCTAATCATAAGATTGATGCCCTGTCATATTCACAGATTCTGCCTGTACTCAAGGGGTCGGAATTAGGTAGGGTGTGTACCATAGGAGACAGGACTCTTGGGTTCATCTAAGAGTTCTGCCTGCCACAGTAGCTTTTGGTGTTCTCCACATTTCCACTATTAATTCTATAAAATTTCCAAAATTAAAAGAAGTAAAGTTAATTTTTAAGCCCATAAACATGAAACTTTTGATGATGTTTGTGTGTTTGCATGTATGTGCATGTCTACATATATATGTGTATATATATATATATGGAGAGAGAGAGAGAATCTCTTATTTTTTTAATTTTTATTGGAGTATAGTTGATTTACAGTGTGCTAGTGAGAATCTCTCTTTTTTTTTTTTTTTTTTTGTGGTACACCGGCCTCTCACTGTTGTGGCCTCTCCCGCTGTGGAGCACAGGCTCCGGATGCGCAGGCTCAGCAGCCATGGCTCACGGGCCCAGCCGCTCTGCGGCATGTGGGATCTTCCCGGACTGGGGCATGAACCCGTGTCCCCTGCATCGGCAGGCGGACTCTCAACCACTGCGCCACCAGGGAAGCCCTGAGAATCTCTTATTTTTATATAGCAATTAAATACCTAGATAAAGCATATTTAATCAATATTATTTAAAAGTGTGGTCAAAGCTACAGCTCATTTTTTTTACATATTTTGTGTATGTTTATATGTATGTGTGTATTTAGCATGGGTTTATTTGAAGCTATGAGTGCAAGTTTTGCTGCAGCATCCCTGTAGGTACTACCTATACTTTCAGTGCCCTAGCAGCAGCCCCAGAGGAGCCATTACCATCTCTTTGCAAGTACTGGAGCTGTTACAATGTCAATGAAGTGTCTCATATACTTCCACAGACATAGTAACAGCCCCACAGGAGTCATTACTGTGTCAGTGCCTGAGCCATTATGGTGTCAATGGAGACACTATTTTAATGTCAGTGGAATGGCCCCACACAAGTTCTACTGCCATTATAAAAATAAAGGAGGTAAAACACACACAAAAACAGGTTATTATCTGATAAGGAATCTCAATTAAACTCTCCAAAGTGCTAAGTAAGGCTCACTAGTGACTCTAGTTTGTATTTAACCATTCTTTACTCAGTCCTCTTAGAACATGGTAAGCACAGCAGTTTTCAGTCACAGAGTCCCAAACTTGGCTACTTTAAAACAATTGCAAGTCTTTTTTTTTCTTTTAACATCTTTATTGTAGTATAATTGCTTTACATTGTTGTGTTAGTTGCCACTGTATAACAAAGTGAATCAGCTGTATGTATACATATTTCCCCATATCCCCTCCCTCTTGCATCTCCCTCCCACCCTCCCTGTCCCACCCCTCTAGGTGGTCACAAAGCCCCGAGCTGATCTCCCTGTGCTATGCAGCTGCTTCCCACTAGCTGTCTATTTTACATTTGGTAGTGTATATATGTCCATGCCACTCTCTCACTTCATCCCAGCTTACCCTTCCCCCTCCCCGTGTCCTCAATTCCATTCTCTATGTCTGCATCTTTATTCCTGTCCTGCCCCTGGGCTCATCAGAACGTTTTTTTTTAAGATTCCATATATATGTGTTAGCATATGGTATTTGTTTTTCTCTTTGTGACTTCACTCTGTATGACAGACTCCAGGTCCATCTACCTCTCTATAGATAACTCAGTTTCTTTTATTTTTATGGCTGAGTAGTCAATTGCAAGTCTTAAGAGGTGGTCCTAGGAGTTCAAAACCTCCCACTCTGACCAACTAACTCATCTGATATTGTCACAGTCCCTGCCATGAAGAACATTTATGATTATTCTTACATACTGACACACCACTCATCTGTGTAGTATAAGGCTTAAATTGAAGATTCAACATAAGACGCTTCTTTGATACCTTAAAATCTGACAGCCTCAAAGGGCCTAACCACAAGCTCCCCCATCCACTGTGCTCCTGTGAATGTCACATAGCCAAACAACTGTTCTTATACCTGTCCTTATCAGAGGACCAGGAACAGTGCCTGCTCATCCCTGACAAGTGGGCTTCAGTTGCCTGCCAGCCCATGGAATTAGTTAAGCCAATTACGTCCTCTCCCAAGAATCAGGATTCACCTCACCCTCTTGTAACTACAGAGCTGCGTCCCACAGCCCCTGGTTGCTTACTCTGTTCCTGAGTGCAGCATCCACATGGCGCTGTATGGTGCTGTGAGTGTATGTGACTAATAAACTGCTGTTGATTTCATCTGTCCAGTGTCAGGTGCCGTATGTTCAGCCATCTCCATAATTCCAGCGTGGGTATTCCTCCATCAGCAATAGGTTGAAGGGGAGGTGACCAGAACAATCTGTTACTCTGTGATTTCTTGATTAGTCCCTCCTCCATTTCCCTTTTTATTTTCTTCTTGATTGTCAGTCAGTTTCATTCTAGATCTTTGCTAAATCCTTGGTGTTTAAAAGAGATCCTTGATAATAAGACCCTATGATCTTAGCATTTTACTCCCTAATAATGGTTCAGCATATGGAATGGAATATATTACCAGCTACAACAATTTTTTTCTGCCTGTTTAGTTAGACTATTTCTAAAGATGTACCATGATTTTCCATGCGTGTTTCCTGCTCTCGGTTAACTTTGTCCCTCTCCATTCATGCTCCTGGCAGTGAGCATATGTTTTAGCCCAACAAGGCAATGAGGTTGTGCTATGGGAGGCAGTTAGTGTGTGCAAGAGAGAGGTGTGTTGTTCTAGTGCTGGACTGTGCAGAATATAGGAGGAGGCCCATTCAAATACCACTGGGCACCTCTCTGACTGGATGGTAGAAGGAGAAAGCAGAGATCCTGTTTGAAAGCAGGCAGACAACTGAGGAATTAGGAAACCCAATGAAGGGACGTTGTTTTGCAGTCTTTTAAGGCAGAGTTGGCATGGTGTAGAAGGTAACCTGAAGGGAAGTAAACTTTTCTCTGGACTCAGAGTGTATTCATAACCATTCCTCTTTAAAAATGTAGAGAACAGTGTTTGCTAATGCCACCCAAAGAGCATTACAGCTTTGGGTTGTTGGATGGGGTAAATGTGAGAAACTGAAGAACTCCTTAATTTGTAAGGAGTTAGATTGTAAGGAGTTAGCCTGACATTCCTCTGGGTGATCGAGAATTTCTGTTTATTTCAAGGATTTACATTGGTGCTAACTCAGAAAATTTTTACAAGAAATATTTAACTCGATTGATAACGTTTGCAGAATAGGTCACCTGTTTACAAAGTTCTCTATGTATCAATTGACAAGTTATTTTTCTTGGGGTCCTTCTTAGCAACATTTAGTCTTTGAATCTTTGAATGTAATGACATTTCTTGCCTGACTTAATTTAGGATCTTAATTAATTGTTATTTCAGGTCTCTAATTACTAAAGTACTTAGTGTGCTATGCATCAAACATTAACAAATTGTTGACTAACCAGCTGGGTTGCACCTGCAATTATGCATTTGCAGCTACAACTAATTGCCGAAATTTCACCCATGGAGAAGCCAACATTTGGTTCTCTGCCTTCAGTGATGAAGGGTTTTGGTGGCTAATGGGTCCCAATGTCACAAAAACTATGCTTCCATTTGTAGGATGCTAACTTTTCTCTATTCAAATTTCTATTTAATCACTTGATAAATATTAATACACTGTGATTGTTTTGTACACATCATATGTTGATATTAGTAGACAGCATTCTTTCTGGGCGCAACTACCATCAGTGTGTTGCCAGATTCACATGGTCAAACCACATCTTTCCTGTCTCATGCTTTTAGAAATCCTGAGGATGAAATAAAACAGCAGGGCAGAGACGTTAAAATCTTCAAACTTGCTGAAAAGTGCCTAGCAGCAGTATCCCAACTCTCAAACCGCTGAAACCATATAAGGAAAAAATTGACAAGTGGGGCAAAAATGTCACTTAGAGGCCATTTTTAGAACATTTAAGACCTACCAAGAGCTTAATGTTGGGGACATATTTAGGTTTATACAGCTTTCATTAAAAATTACCTTTTTTTCAAGTTAAAAAAGACAGAAAAGTGCGTTCAACAGAACACCGTCTGCATTTCAACATGCTCACACCGTCTGCATTTCAACATGCTCAGCATTTTTGCTTGCCTTTGGCAGATAATTTTTTTCAAAGCTGACCATTTCTTCTGTTAGATTGAAGAAAAAGAAAGTGAAAGGTTTATATAAAAATATTTTAAAATTATACTCGTACATGCACATTCACACACACTAAATTATATAGATTTTCATTTAAAAGAAAAAAATACATCAGCAAAAAGTGTACATAAACCACAGTCTCTGAAGTTTTTACTTCACTTTGTGGCTGAATACTTGATATTTGAAAATTATCTATTCTTACCATTTGTCATTTTCTGAGTATTGCTTCGGTACAAAAATGGATTTTACTTCGGTGACTGGAAAGTTACCAAACAGGCCCTTACTGCCTGGAATCCTAATCAAATGGAAAAATATGCAAATCATCTAACAACTGGTCAAAATTAGGGTATCAGAAGAGATTTGTCTACCAGCAGCATAAATGTGTAACTATGAGTTAATATAAATCTAGAGATAGAATTAGACGACTATCCATATGGATTTAGTCTGGTGTACTAATTTTGAAATGAGTGCAATGCTATTAAAAAAAACCCAGCTGACTGACATAGTAAGAATGAAAAGGAATAAATACTGCATATTTACTGTGTTTCAGGTACTGTGCTAAGCAATTTATCTATTTTTTTTCATTTGATTAACCTATCAACCCTGTGAAGGAGACTCCATAATCCCTATTTAATATAGGAAGAACTGAGGTTCAGAGATATGTACAGAGTAAGTTCAAGGCTACACTTTTAATTTAATGTGTCAGAGCCAGGGATTTGACAGACTGACACCAAAAGGCAGTCTCATTCAGTAAACAATTCAGATTCTATAACTCTATGGTAATCAAGAACATTGAGTTTTACATCCATTAATTCATATTTATGTTGTTGAACTAGATATAGGTTTATAGATATATATGTAAATGGGCATAATACCTAACCTATCTACATTTTAGAATTGTTATTAAGTGAAGAAATAATAATTATTAGTGTATTTGTGTAATTGTGCCCATATCTATATATACTCTATAGCTATATAACTATATTTTTATCTGTTTGTATATCTCCATTTCACAGATTGAAAAATAATAAGAATAAGTTGTTCCCCTAGATTAAAAACTAGTAAGTAATGTGCTTGGGAGCAGACACAGATATTTTCCATATGCTACAACATGCTAGACTAAAGAATAAGTCTTGGCAATTACACATAAAGGTTAAAATTTCATGGCTACCTTGCTCTGTAACATGGATGATCATCAGTTTCTTCAGCTTGCAAAGTGGAGATAATTCGTTCAACAAACATTCATTGAGCATCGATTACATTATATGACAATGTCCTAGGTGCATGAGATACTTTATTGATCAAAACTGAGAAAAATACCTTCCCTTGTGGAGTTTATATACAAGTGGGAGAAACAGGCAGTAAATAACAAGTCCAATAGATAAACAAATCATTTACTCTGATAGAAGGTGATAAATGACAGGGGAAAAAATCACACTGATTCAACACATTGTGAGAGTGAATTATAGTTAGATTAATTTTACAGCATACATAGAATAGGGTTAAATACACAGAAATTATCCACTGTGTGATTAGATTATTTTCTTCCTACTCAACACACCCAGGGTCTCTTTCCATTTGCCATACCCTTTCCCTAATGGCAAGATATGAGGTGAATGCTTGTCAGAAACACTCAGTTCTGTCATGACTGCAAATCCCTAAGTCCTCAAAAACCACTATTTTTTTCCTTTTTAAAACTGTAGTTGTCATAAGAAATAGAGTCACACACCTCAACTTTAGTTCTTCAGGTGTGAATAGTAAAGAAAGCAAAAGAACAGAATTCTAACAAATCCCTGCTGAAGCCTCCTTTGTGCCAAAAACCAAAACTTTGAGAGAGGCAAAGATCAACACAAGGAAATTCATAATTGCTCCATTGTGGGATAATATACCATATGCCCTTCTATAACCAGGCACAACAGGCCATTGCCTAAATGACTTTCATAATGCACCCCATTGGGTCTAGGTACAGAACTGGAAGCCATATGGTGCAATTCAGCCCTCCACATGAGCTTCCGGGTTTTCATTGTGTTGTGTCACATTATTTTACTATCATTTTTGATTTGAATATACAAACTGGTTTTGCAGAAACCATCAAGACCTCCCTGAGAATGTTGTAGAGAGGTAACTTCTGTTTGCTTGACAGAAAGCTGTGAGGTGTCCTTTAGCCAGGCTGCTGGCTTTGGCTTCAGAAGGTCCACAGCATCTAGAGAGTGATGTGCAAACTGCCGTGCAGCCAATGGACCTTAAATGCAATACAAAGGCTCCCTGTAAAAAAGCAAATCAAAACAAATGCTATTTATGGTCCTGGGTCAGAGACCCATGTGCACACTGGGTTCTAGAGACTCCCTCAAGCCCCATTGTGGTTCAGACTAGCTTGATCCTGTCTTCACCCATCTATGCATTCATTTAGCAAACATTAGCTGATTATCTGCTCTGCGTTAAGCACAGAGCTGGACTCAAGGGATATACAGAGTTGTAACACACCTCTCCAGAGCTCCATATGTGTAAAGTACGGTGGGAAGCACAGATGTGTTAAGAGGTGAAATGCTGATAAAACTATGGGGACAAAGTGTTGTGGAAACACACAAAAAATCTAATGACTAATGGAATCTGAATGGAATTGAAATGTTTCAAATCAGGGATAATGACAGAACATGTGACACCACTAAATAGATGTTTACTGGGAAGAAAATAATTAGAATGGCATTCACAGTAGATGAAACACAACTGTGAATTATGCAAGGGCATGTAAGAAGTTCAAAGAAGGATGGTTATTTTTATCCAGGTATGGTTTTCTAAAGAGTTAATTTGATAGAAGTGTACTTATTTCTAGAAAACTTTAGTCCAAATTCACATTAAGGTGTCTTCCACTTTTGGCATGTCCATCATCACTGTCCTATCATTCTGATGTTTACTATCATCATAGTTTGTTTTCATATCTGCATGCAAAACGTTGAGGTAGTGCATTCTCAGGTTGTTCATTGGAATCACCTAGGAAACGCCTAAAATGAAGACTGTACAGCCCTAACTCAGGCATAACAAACCAGAATTCCTGAAAATGAGAGCCCGAAATGTGAATTTTAATACTTACAGGAGAACTTGTTGGTATTTAGAATTTAGAGAGCACATTCACATGCATCGTCTTAACATGATCTCTCCAACAGCCCTTTGTGGGAAAGAATGTGGTAATTTTAGAAGGTTGAGGTGAATTTCCCAAGGGAAATCATATGGGACTAAACCTTCAGATCACCTACCCAAAAATACAATTCTCTTTCCATTCTCTTATCAATGCAATGACTTACAGAAAGGCCACATGATGGAGAATCATGGTGCTAGGTAAGATTTATCTAGCGGCATAGTGGGGGTCGATTGCTTGTGCTTCCTGGAAGGCTGTGTTGAGAAGAATTAGGGAGCTGCTTTTGGGCTGCAGTGGAGTGTGATGTTTTGTGTCTGACATACATGTGGAAGCAGTGCATGACAGCTCACCTACTTATAATATGCACCTTTTACACTCCCAGTTTCTTCCAGTTGTTCTGTCTCTTCTTATTTCTTCTTCCTTCTCTATCTCATCATAGTCAACTCTTTCATGCTGATTCTCCACCAGATGCTTAATTATCTTAAGCTGGTGATCAAACCAAGTATCAGTTTACTCCACATCCACATCTGGCACCTTCACTGATACTGAAGAAATCAGGCCAACATATAGTATGGCTCCACTAGAAATGTATGGTATTGATCTTACATAGTAAAACAGTGTTCCTTTCTTGTACAAATAAATCAAGTGGGAAAACTTATAATTTTTATATAGAAGTGTGGAAATTATTAATTCTAGATATTTTATTTTTCTTCCCTGAAATACTGGAATTGTGATATTCCTTCAAAATACACAGTCTTTCAAAAGAGTTTTGATAAATGAATGGAGTTCAACACGATCTTTTGTATTTTTTCTAAGAATCCAGAAATGGAATATCACATTATCACAGAGGAAATGTGCACACACATGCAAACATTAAGCACACAAATATATAAATGCGTATCTAAAAAATAGTAATAGTATTGTCATTCTACCTCTATTTGTACCTTTTTGAGGCAGCAGAATGTTCTGTGAGACATAAATGTTTTAGGTAGTTAGATATCTAATTTCAAATAGAGTCTCTGAGCCTAACTCTAGCAGTTTGTATTCATGAAAATCATCATAAATATGAACATACATACACACAAAAATATATCACAATAACCCTGTGGGGTGAATATATTATCTACATGTTCTAAATGAAAAAAATATGCAAGGGAGTTTAATATTTTCAACGTTATATATCTAGCAAATGCTAGATGTGGTTGGAATTCAAATCCAGGTTGTTTCATTCCCAAAGTATATGCTTTTCTTACTATACAACCATACAGAAATGCAAAAGATACATTAAAGTCAAGGAGAGGGACTTCCTTGGTGGTCGAGTGGTTAAGACTGTGCTTCCACTGCAAGGGGGTGAGGGTTTGATCTCTGGTCGGGAACTAAGATCCCACATGCTGTGGGGTGTGGCCCAAAAAAATTTAAAAAAAAAAGTCAAAGAGATTATACAAGGCAAAGGACTCCTTTATGAGTACGGTGATTTTGCAAATGAGTAAGATGTGAGCCCTCATTTTTTTTTCTTTTTTTTTTTTTTTAGCAACATTAGCAGCCCAGTCCACTTAGCCACTTAGTATATGCTGATGTCCTCAGGGAAGTGATGGAATTTTTCTGGGCATTCCACTATAAGCGTGTGCTATTTTGTATATGGAAAAGCAGTTATCAGAAAAAAGGAAAGAAGGAAAACATATGTATGTGTAGAACTGAGGACAGTCTCTATAGTGAGAACTAATTGATCAGAGTACATAGCAATATTTGAGTTGAGATTTTTTTAAGGACATTTTATTAATTATTCATTTAGAGTATTTTGCATGCTAGGTGTTACCACATTTAGAATCTCATTTAATGCCATTAATGATTTCAACAAAGAAGGAAAGAGGAGAAGTAAGGGAAAAGGAGAAAGAAGGAGGGAAAGAACCAAGACAATCTATGATTTCCCTATATTATGATACCTTGAGGCAGAAAAACAAAGACAACCCTGAATTTGGTTTCAAATAGATGCCTTACTTAAGAAAACTTGTGGTAAGATTCACCTACCTTCCCTTGGCTTTGCAAAAGGATATTTAGCAGCCTCTGTTAGGTAAGCTCAGAAAGACACAGGCATTCCAGGTAACTATAATTGGTCTGTGCTTAAAAGCTACAGTAAACAATAAACACATGAGAAATAAATACACTGCTGAGTGACCTTGGAGAGGACTGCCTTCAGCGGCAGGCTGGGGACAACCACATCATTATCAGGGACTGGAATCACCAGGCTGTTGGAATAATCAGACTTTGGAGGACATTTTCACAGGTGGCAACTCCTGGGTGCCAATCTCTCACTCACACATTATGGCACCAAGTGCTTTTGATCATGTGAGAACAAGTGAGATCTACCTTGAGGTGCATCAGTATTCCAGGTGGAGGTATTAAAATTCTTGACAAGGTAAAGCCATGTATTAAGAGCTTTGCCACTTAGGAGTATTTTCACACCTGAGAATCCACAAACTACTCCTGCCCCCTATTATTTCATCTGAGACATTAAATGGTAGTGCTCTTATCAGTTTGGCTGCAAAGTCATTAATTTTATGTTTGAAACGAAGGGGGGAAAAAGATAAATTTTCTCAGCTTTTGAAATGTCAAGTCAATTTCACCGAACCCTGAAAGAGAAAGTTCATGTTTTTTCTTTTAAGATTTAAGATACGAGAAGGATGACTGGCATCATTCAGTGACTGTAACAATTATAGGAACTCTTCTTTGTGTCATGATCTTGAATCAATCAAAGTAATCAAGAAATTTGTAAAAAGTTCCCTCTGTAGTAAAAGTCAAAAAGTGACCCTTGATAATACCATGGGCAAAAAAGTATAATTCATACAAATGGAACACAATCAGGTTGATAAAATCCCATACAAATCCAACTTCAGCCAAATCTGAATGCCTTAACAACAACAACAATAATAAAAATAGTAATATCTATAAGGGATCATTTTGTTAATGCTAAATTTTTTGTATGCTTTGGCTTATTTACTTCTTACAGCCCTATTCAAGGAGGTGCTATAATCATACCTATTGCTTAAATGGTGCAGTTGGAGCCTAGAGATTAAGTAATTTTCCTGTGATCACGTAGTCAACAAAAGGCAAGTCTGAGAATAGAGACAAGCTTCATTTGGCCGATCCCAAACCCTGTGTTTTTAGGCATTAGTTTATTAAATTATTTAATAACTTTTTGTGAAGACATAAGTATGTTTTCCTAAAAGACAATGTTAAACCTTTTGTCTCTAGCATCTTTGCTCATCTGGAATACCACCATTGCTTTACAATGTGATATCCTTTCCTTATGACAAATAAAATTATATTTTAAATAACTGGTGTTTGAGAATTCCTGAAGCGTGCATAATTTGGCCCTTCATTTGGCTTAGATCAAGAGTTTGGAATTCAAAGTCAGAAACTGAAGGAGCAGATAGAAACTATATCAGAATTTGTTGTTGTTATTGTTAATATACTAGTTACATTTTTAAAAATGAGTATGGTTATCTCAGTTACAGACGACAGACCAGGTATTCCTGATTCTAGTATTTCAGCTATATCCATTCTGTACTTAAAAAAGCAGGAGTGAGAACTAGAGATTACATGCTGGTTTTCAATAACTGATTCAAATAGTAATTTAGTAGCTGATAAAAGGGAGGAAAGGGGTTTTCTACAACAGACTTTAGATCCCAAACTACCACCTTACATCTTTCAGGTAATTTGGGAATGAGGCTGTAGATATATTGAATGTTCACCATCTTACAAATGATTCATATACACGAAATCACTAGGGAAACAATAATTGCCAAATAGAATGAGAACTATGTTTCCAATTTAGAAGAACAGGAAAACTATGGTAGAGAAGGCGAGTAAAATAATATAAGAAAACCTTCATAGGGCTATATACCGGCATCAAAAAACAAAAAACAAACAACAAAAAAACAAACCAAAAAAACAAGCTCAGCTCCCTCTAGGCCATCCACATATCGCTTTGGTCGGCAGACTTTGCTGGGAATTTCCGGTTCTGATGGAGGATGCAGTGACTGATTGCCTCTGTACACAAACACTTTTACTGCTGTCCAGGGCCCAGATGTCAAAAAGGGCCTCATCAGGGGAGAAATCCATTGTTTGTTTTACTGTAACTTCTGCCTCCTGTTAGTGAAAAGGAAAACATTCTCTTTCTGTGCCAGATATAAGGGGATTTCAAAAAGTAAATGAGGTTGTAACATAAATATCACCATTTTCTTTTTCAAAAAGCAGGAGCAATTGTCAATGAGGAAAACTCAGCCAGACATATCCTAAAGCTAAGTAAAGTTATGTCAGGAGATAAATTAGGACACCAGTGTACAGAGGTATGTCATTGTGTGATTCTAGGGAAAAAAAGAAAGAAGAAAGCCTTGAAATTCTCCAAAGAAGTTGTATGAAATTCTCTATTTCACTTAATAGTGGGAAAGCAAATTAATTACAGCTTTGTTCAACACTGACAGAGAACATAATAGAAATAAGAACCTCTAGAGATGTGTTTAAAGATAAAAAAATAACTTGTTTTTCAGCTAGTAATTGTTTGCCTCCTCCTGATGGCCTATTACTTTGTCAAAGTGACTCCTTATTTATTCTCTTTGAGCACATGAAAGAAGTCACTTAAAATCCCAAGGATATATAAGAGGGGGAAACCCCACCAAAGCAAGTGAAATGTTAACAGTGGGTATACCTTTAAAGGTCTGAGTCTGGAAAATTACGAGATGCATTTGCATGCATTGCTGACAAGCTTCACTGTGAGGGTACAAAACACAAGAAACACTATAGCTCTTCAATTTCTAAAATCCATTTTTGTACATGAGCGGCTGGTCATGTCTGCAGATTTCTCAAGCTGCATCCCCATAAAACAACAAAATTGGACACTGTCAGCAGAAAAGGAGCATTTTGAATACATCAGTCAGAAAACAAGCACATTTGAAAAACAGACTTAAGAAAAGGTCAAATGGGAGGTTCTAGAAACCCACTAAAAGCTCTCCATGAATGCCCGTGTTTATCTATTTCAAAACTGCTTTACTGCTGACTACCACAAACTTGCATTTCACGTGGTTCATGCTCATTGCATCTCCCATAGCAAAACTTAATTAAATATTTCTACATCTGGCTTCTTGATATGCTTTTGAAACTTGCAAAATAATTCCCTTAAGCCTTGAGAACTCCTGAAAAAAGTATATTTATGAGTACAAAGGACTCTAGAAGTCACCATGGTTAATTACAGTAAAACAATATTTGTGATTGGTATCATGTATAAAGTTAATTGTCTCATTAACTTTAGCCATTACAATCTGGTCCCATTATAAATGAGAATCAAAAGAAGGGCTAGAAATGAAATATAAATAATGACATCAAAATAGTGTACTTTCCTCCATTGTGATCTTTAAGATTTAAATGCCTGTCTCTTCAGGTTAATAGCTAGCAAGTGTTGTAATGTCAAGATGATAGATGGATAGAAAACTGGCATCTTAGGATATTTTAGCACATTGCAGATTGGCTATCTTCCTTTCCCTTTCCCATTTCTATCTCTAGGCAATAGAAAATTAAATAATTACTTGATATGGAAGAAACAAATCCATTCACTATTTAATAGATCTCTTGAGGTAGGTAGTAAGTACATGTGCACACTTCTTGTGGCTTCCCATGCAAAGTCAAGGAAGAATTTAAGAACATTCTAGCTTGGTGGCTAAAGCACATGATCAGATCACAGACTTTGACCAGCGTTGAGGAGATCGCATCAAATATGAGCAAAGGTGCATTCATTGTTCCACCAGAAGCTGAAAATCTGAACTCTAAGGGCTTAAAGATGATTCAAGAACCCAAATGATTAACCTGGTAATGAAGTCATCTAGAAGAAGTAGATTATGACTTAGTCCTAGTTAGACTCAGGTAATGCTAACTAAATGTATTCCTGTTTTTTTAATTTTTTTTTTTTTTTTTTTTGTGGTACGTGGGTCTTTCACTGTTGTGGCCTCTCCCGTTGCAGAGCACAGGCTCCGGACGTGCAGGCTCAGCGGCCATGGCTCACGGGCCCAGCCACTCTGAGGCATGTGGGATCTTCCCAGAGCGGGGCACGAACCCGTGTCCCCTGCATTGGCAAGCAGACTCTCAACCACTGCGCCACCAGGGAAGCCCAGAAGGGCTGTTTTTTCATTCCTTAGAGCTCATCCAACTGGGGGGGTGGGGTACAGAAGCTTCTAGAATAAACATACTTAGTGAACAAGGGCTCAGTTGCTTTGGAAATTGACTGTAAAATATGGCAATTCCTCTTCAGGTTATAGGAGCATTGGATGGATGAAACTCTGCTGCTGTTCCCTTGTTATCTTCTGATCTTCTCTCCTCCTTTTCTTGGGTTGTGGCCATTCTTGATCCTTATTTGCTTCTTCTGTCACAACTCACTACTGTCTCTTTTTGTATCTGCCAGTTTTTCTTTCTTACTACCTTTAATTATTGGGGTATGAAATTCTCCACCTATCTTAGTTGAACTTGTGAGTGTTGAACACTAAAGGACTTAATCTAGAAAATAAATCTATGAATAAAAAATTAATTGTCTAAAGGGCTAACCCACAGCTTATTATATATACTCAAAGAGGGTGCCCAAGAGTGAATTCTTTCTGAAGAATTCTCAAATGCTTTCAGGGACCAGGACCCTGGGCTTGTAGGACAGGAAGCATATTTCAGGGAATTTAATGTCCATAATTTCCAGCTGTGGATGTTTGGCTGGTAGTTCTTTGAAACTTATTGTTTAAAATTTTAACTTAGTAAAAAACAATCTTAGAATTCTGTAGTTTTATTTCTTATTCATTGTTTTTTTGGTCTTTTTCTTCCCATGTCAGGACTTACGATTGCAACTTAAAGAAACCTACTGAAAGTAACTTATAGTGAAAAGGTAGTAATTGAGAATACAAAATTTAATTCCTTAGGTATCTATTAACAAACAATAGGGAAGTAACACATACCTCCTGGAGACTTAAACTTGAATATAAAATTCAAAAACTGAAGCAGTGTCCCAGTTCTCACTTATAAAGATTGCATGGTTTAATTTTTCTTTGTTTGTGTGTCTGGGTATGTTTGCTCTCTGAATAAAAGTTTAATCTGCTTATAAATGTTTCTTTTTCCTCCAACACTATGCTGGCTAGCATATGTCTCTGGGTTTCCATAGCCCTGACTCTTATCCCATCCCAAGAGAGAATGCAGCTCAGAGATAACACCACCTAAATGCAGCTCAGCTTCTCTTATTTGCATTATTAAGTGAAATTAATTAACTCACTAGCAGACAATCAGGGGACGGGGACAGGTGCCTATCTTTGAGCTAATCAGAGTTTGCCAGTGGGTCAAGTTATGAAAACATAAAATTATAACTTAGGCCTACCATTTTAGCAATTTCTATGGGCTTGATATATCTCAGAGAAGCTGGTGACAAATGAGTAAGGCAGACAGTCAATTATATGTCTGTGGTATAGTCTGGTATAGTCTTGCATTGCATTCGTATATTCTTTCAGTCAACAAAGATGTATTATATGTATTCAGAATACCAAAGACCCTATAGAATACTCTAGAGATTTAGAATGATTCACTGTACACTTAAGTACATTATAATTTTTTTATTTCCCCACTACAATAAGATTCTCTGACATCTGTGCTAAAAGATTATTAAGTAAACCAGTAACTAGCCAATATATCTCATTATTAACTGCAAATCCTCCCAAATAAGCTATATGAATAGAAGAAAAGAGAAAATATCTTTTAAAAAAGACTAGTAGGGAAACATATTAGATATCAAGTAAGTTGTAAATATATAATATAGAATTAAAATTTGCAATAATATTCAAGTGAACTGGTTCATTAATATTGTCCATCAAAAATAGCATGAAAATAGTTAAATGACAAACTTAAATATTACTCAAATTACTAAATCACTATTAAGCTTAGGAAATGGTTTTAATAAATAGATGATAATAATCAATGATTATTTATGGTGTATAATTCATGTATTGTTACAATACATATGTCTGCTTGGTTACATATTGATTTGAGTGTTTTATGGTTTGATGAAAGCATACATAGGAAAACATCTATTGAGGTGAATTTTATAAACTATATTTAATAGTTCATATATATAGAATCCAGTCATCTAGTAGGTTTCAGAGCCTATTGTTTTTAATTTGGAGAATATCATGAGTAAAATACTTAAAGTTCTGTAAAGTGTCTGCAGTATTTAGTCAAAAATAGTTAATAGCAAATAAACAATTGTCTTGCAAAAGTAATTAAATGCGCACACATACAATATACACACACACAATGTTACTATGAAGCATGCCACAAATTATCTATTGCATTAAATGAGATGGAAGAGAATATATGGTCTTTTATACCCAAACTCTATTAAAAATTCTTAATCTGAAATCCATTTGAAGCCTACATTTCTAAGTAATCAATATGATAATTATTTCAGGAATCCAGCTTTTCTTGGTAATTGTCTTTAGAAAGACCAACACTTAAAATAAATGGATAGTATTAGCTATATAAAGCCTTACAGTATATTATTATACTTTAAAATTTTATTCATAGCAGTTCTGTAAAACCCAGTTGCTTATAATTTGCTATAATTGCTCCTCAAATAGAGCATTAAGTTTTATGGCTTCATATTTTCCTTGACTAAAAGGCTTTATTACCATAACAATGCTCAGAAAATGGAAATATTGATACCCATAACCTCTAAGTGATGTTTGGTTATTATTTAATGTAGGAATATGCAGCTAAATTCTAAATGAATCAGAAAGTGCCAAGGCATTTTTTTTTCTTCTTCCTAACATATCATTTCTGTCGTAATAGACTTAGGACTCTTAAAGGATAGAAACATTCTATTTTATGATGCATTTTTGTGTATAACAAGGCAGAGGTCTCTGTTAATATCTGAAATAAAAAGAACAGTGTTCTAATTTAAACCTTGGTTTCTTATTTTTCCACAGACTGATGCCCTTTTTGGGAGCACAGAAATTTATAGACAAACCCCAATCTATTAGGATCAAGACATAAAAGAAAAAAATGGGTTTTAGTGCAGAGGGAAATAACCTTTTACAATATTAATAAAGGCTCTCTATACTTACTATATTTCTTTGACCTGTAATGTCAGAAATATAGATTACACCCTTAAATCATGCCCTTCTTGCTTCATATAGAATTTGCACCATTCGGCTTTATCACAAATGTGTCCAGATTTTTACAACATCTGGCACATTTATAGCAATTAGTTCTGGTCAGGCTGTAGTGCCTCCAGTCTCAATTGCACAGTCCAAGAACATACACAAATTATGATTAGTAATGATTTATTCAATGATGAAGTAATTTATCTTAGTCATTTTAAAGCCTAAAACTATGAGTTGACAGTTGTGATTTGTGCTATGGTTTTCTTTGATATAATCAATTTCTTTCTAAATGTTAAACCAAATGGATACAAAAAATGAAAAGCTGTTGTAATAAATACTATGCCATAGTAAAACATTCTTTATCCCCATGGGATAAAATGATGAAATTGTACCAATTAGACCAATCTTTTTCAAAATAGATGAGTAAAGTACAGTGTTTGGAACACTGAAAGATCTTGTAAATTTTAATTAATTCAGTTTTTATCACCAATTGGTGAAAGCCTAAAAGCCTTCTGTCATTTGTTAAGGGTGTCATATATGAAAACCTCATAAAATATTTGAACTATGATTAACAGTGGTGATCTTTGGAAGCATTTAACTATGATTCATGGTTTTTCACTATCTCCTGTGTATTGGAATTTCTTTCTCCTTCTTCTATGCCTGTCTACATTTTATTCATGCTTCAAGTTCTGTGAAGTGCCTTTCTTAGTTCCTTACTTGCCCTGCTCACAGAATTTGAAATTGATTACACTTATTTTGGTCTAACTATTACTATTTCACTTACTGTTGGTAATGTAGCATTATTAGTCGAGTGCCCGTATCCCATATACTATGTATTCCTCACCGTGTTGAGTACAGTACTAGGCACGTAGTAGGTGCTTTAAAAATTCTCACTGCTCTGTTTTGGAAGAGACATGAGTGCTATGGTTCATTCCAGCATATCTTCAGAAGAATAAGTCTTTTCTTACGACACACAGTGATAAAATTTGCAGTATGATCTCAGCCTTAGGAAACTATGCAGATGTCCAACAAAAATCCTTTCTATTCTTCCATCCTGCATGTAGGTGGAGACATGAGATTAGCTATCACCAGTGGAAGGAGATGTGTCTTCTCAATTCTCTTTCCACTTGCAGAGGACCCATCATTGAACTCAAAGCCCTTGAGAGATGACTGAACTACTAGATAACAGGAAGCACTGAGGTCACTACACTCATTTTGACTTTAAGTAAATGAGAGATCATCTTCCATTGGGTTAACCTACTAAAATTTGGTAGTTTCTCTGAGGAGCTTTTATTAATGTGACTAAATAGGGATCATTCTTATATTCATCTTCAAATCAGATTACTTTTATTATTTTTATAATCCTAAATAGGCTTCTATTATTTTTTCCATGATTAAGGTTTTCATTTTATGTATTTCTTTATTATGGTAAAACAGAACAAATCCTGCTGGAATTACTTTCCATGTGTTAGTCTAAAGACATTTTTCATATCAGGACACTTCTTGCTATATGGATATTTTGATAATCAACCTGGTTTTAATGCAATGGCATTGATCTCTTGGACTTTGGGCTAAGTCCAAGCTGTTATCAGATGATTAGAGATGATCTTTATTTCTCTAGTACTGGCCACGGATTCTCACTACATCTGTTCAGTTCTCAGGGACAAACTCTTGATTTGTCCTCTTTTTTTTCTGTTTTTCCCCCCAGCTTTTTTGAGGTATAATTGATGAATAAAAATTGTATATATGATTGACCCTTGAACAACACAGGGGTTGGGGCTGTCAACCCTCTGTGCAGTTGAAAATCCAGGTACAACTTTACAGTCGGCCCTCCATATCTGTGGTTCCTCTGTATCAGTTGTTCCTTCATATCAGGGGTTCCACATCTGGGGATTCAACTAACTGAGGATCATGCAGTACTGCAGTAGGTGTTTATTGAGAAATACCCACATACAAGTGGACTCATGCAGTTCAAACTGGTTTTGTTCAAAGATCAAATATATAAACATATATGTACACATGTATGTTATTATATGTATTGTGTATACATATATCTCTATATATAAAAAGGTCTACAACATTATGATTTGATATACATATACACTGCAAAATGATTACCACAATCAAGCAAGCTAACACTTCGTCACCTCACATAGTTAACATATTTTGGTGTAGTGAGAATAGTTTAGATTTAGTCTGCTAACAAATTTCAAATATACAGTACAGTATTATTAAATACAATCACCATGCTATACATTGGATCCCAGAACTTATTCATCTTATAACTGAAAGTTGGTACCCTTTGAAAAATATCTCCCTATCTCCTTTACCCCCAGCACCTGTAAACCACCATTATATTGTTTCTATGAATTTGACTTTCTTTCCACATATAAATGAGATCATCCAGTATTTGTCTTTCTGTGCCTGCCTTATTTCACTTAGTATAATGTTCCTCGGGCTTATCCATGTTATCACAAATAGCAAGATTTTCTTTTTTTTAAGGCTGAATAATACTCTGTTGTGCCACATATATCACATTTTCTTTCTCCACTCATTGATTGATGGATATACTTAGGTTGTTTCCATATCTTGGCTATTGTGAATAATGCTACAGTGAACTCGAGAGTACATATATCTTTCAAGATACTGATTTTAATTCCTTTGGATATATACTCATAAGTGGGATTGCTTGATCATATGGTAGTTTGGTTTTTAATTTCTCAAGGAAATTCCATTTGGCTTTCCACAATAGCTGTACCAATTTACCTTCCAACCAACAGTGTACAAGGATTCCCTTTTTTCCACACTATTGCCAACACTTGTTATCTGTTGTCTTTTTGATAAACGTCATCCTAGCAGGTATGAAGTGATACCTCATTGTGGTATTGATTTGCATTTCCTTCATGATTAATGATGTTGAGCATCTTTTCACATACTTATTGGCCTTCCTTGGAAAAATGTCTATTCAGGCCTTTTGTCCATTTTTTTCAATAAGACTTTATTTTTAGACCAATTTTAGGTTCACAGCAAAAGTGAGGGGAAGGTGCAGATATTTCCCAAATACCTCTTGCCCCCATTATCATACATAGCCTTCTCCATTATCAACATCTTCCAGCAAAGTGGTACATTTGTTGCAATGGATGAACCTACATTAGCACATCATAATCATCCCAAGTCCATAGTTTACATAATGGTTCACTTTTTGGTTTGTATATACTATGCATCTGACAAATGTATAGTAACGTGTTCATCATTGTGGTATCATACACATTATTTTCACTGTTCTGCCTATTTGTCTTCCTCATTTCCAAACCTGGAAGGCACTGACCTTTTTTACTGACTCCATAGTTTTACCTTTCACATAATGTCATATAGTTGGAATCATACAATATGTAGCATTGTCATATTGACTTCTATCACTTAATAATATTCAAGTAAGGTTTCTCCATGTGTTGTCATGGCTTGATAGCTAGTTTCTTTTTAGCACCAAATAATGTTCCATTGTCTGGATGTACCACAGTTTATCCATTCACTTACAGAAGGACATTTTGGTTGCTTCCAAGTTTTGGCAGTTACAAATAAAGCAGCTGTAAACATCTATGTGCAGGTTTTCGTGAGGGCATAGTTTCCAACTCCTTTGGGTAAATAACAAAGAGTACAATTTCTGGATCTTAGTGTTTATATGTTTAGTTTTGTAAGAAACTGCCAAACTGTTTTCCAGAGTGGCTGTATCATTTTGCATTCCCACCAGCAGTGAATAAGAGTTCCTGTTGTTCCACATCCTTGTCAGCATTTGGTGTTGTCAGTGTTCTGGATTTTAGCTATTCTAATAACTGTGTAGTGGTAGCTCATTGTTTTAATTTGATTTTCCCTGAGGACGTATGGTGTGGAGCATCTTTTCATATGGTTATTTGTCATCTGTATATCTTCTTTGATAAGGTGTCTGTTCAGGTCTTTGGCCCATTTTTGAATCAGATTGTTTGTTTTCTTATTGTTGAGTTTTAAGAGTTCTGTATATATTATGGATAACAGTCCTTTATTAGATATGTTTTTTGCATGTTTTCTCCCAGTCTGTGACGTGTCTTATTGTCCTGACATTGTCTTTTGCAGGGCAGCTGTTTCTTATTTTAATGAAGTCTATCTTATCAGTTATTTCTCTCATGCATTGTCCCTATGGTGTTGTATATAAAAAGTTATTGTCATATCCAAAGGTATCTAGTCTTTCTCCTATTGTTGTCTGCTATGAATTGTATAAATTTGTGTTTTACATTTAGGTCTGTGATCTATTTTGACTTAATTTTTCTAAAGGGTATAAGATCTGTGTCTAGATTCACTTTTTGTGCATGTGAATTTCCAGTTGTTCCAGTACAATTTGTTGAAAAGACTGTCTTTGCTCCATTGTATTGTCTTGGCTCCCTTGTCAAAAATGAGTTGGCTGTATTTATTTGGGTCTGTTTTGGGGCTCTTTAATCTATTCCACGGATCTGTTTGTCCATTATTCCACCAATAACACACTTTCGATTACTGTATTATACATAGTGCCAGACCTCTTACTTTGTTCCTCTACTTCAATATTGTGTTTGCTAATCTGGGTCTTACGTCTCTCCGTATAAACTTTAGCAACAGTGTATTAATATCCATAAAATTACTTGCTTGGATTTTGATTGGGATTCCATGCAATCTATAGATCAAGTTGGAAACATCAGAGATCTGGACCTTACTGAGTCCTCCCATCTGTGAACTTGGAATATCTCTCCATTTATTTAGTTCTTTGATTTCATTTATCAAAATTTTATACATTTCTTTATGTAGATCTTTTATATATTTTGTTAGATTTATACCTAAATATTTCATTTTTTCCAAAGCTAATGTAAATATATTGTGTTTTAATTTCAAATCCCACTTAATCATTGCTGATAGATAGTAAAGTGATTAACTTTTGTGTTGATATATTAACCTTCATCCCACACTTGCTTTAATCCTTTATTAATTCCAGGAGTTGTTTGTTTTGTAAATTCTTGGGATTTTCTACGTAGATGATCATGTCATCTGCAAACAAAGACAGTTTTTGTTTGTTTGTTTGTTCCCAACCTATATATCTTTCATTTTCCTTTTTGTCTTCTCACATTAGCTAGAATGTCTAATATGTTGGAAAGGAATGGTAAGAAAGGACATTTTGCTTGTCCCTGATCTTAGTGGAAAAGCTTCAAGTTTTTCATCATTAAGTAAGATGTTAGCTATAAGTTTCTGTAGATATTCTTTAGCAAGGTGATGAATTTCCCTCTCTATTCCTATTTTGTTGAGAATTCCTGTCCTAAATGGATATTGGATTTTATTAAACGCTTTTCCTGCATGATATGATCGTATGATTTTTTTTCTTGTTTTTCTTTGGCCTACTGATGTAATGAAATACATTAATTGATTTTAAAGTGTTGAACTAGTTTTGTGTACATTGGATAAGTCTCTCTTTGCCATAGTTTATAATTCTTTTTATACATCATTGGATTTGATTTGCTAATATAGTTTTGAGGATTTTTGCATCTATGTTTCGGAGAGGTATTGGGTGTGAAGTTTTCTTGGAATATTTTTGTCTAGTTTTTGTATTAGAATAATGCTGGCCTCAGAATGAGTTAGTAAGCATTCCCTCTGTTTCTATCCTTCAAAAGAGCCTGTAGAGAATTGGTATAATTTTTTCCTTAGATGTTTAGTAGAATTCACCAGTAAATCCATCTGGGCCTGGTTCTTTTCTTTTGGAAGATTATTAACAAGTGTTTCAGTTTCTTTAATAGATATAGTCCTATTTAGATAGTCTTATTTCTTCATGTGTAAGTTTTGGCAGATTATGTCTTTCAAGGAATTGGTCCATTTTATCTAAGTTATCATATTTGTGGTCATAGAGTTGTTCATAGTATTCCTTTGTCCACTTTTAATTGGGTTACTTACTTGATTTATTTATTCTTTCATTCATTTATTTGCTATTGAGTTATATAAGTTTATTATGTATTTTGAATATTAATTTCTCATCAGATACATGGTTTGCAAATATTTCTACCAGTCTATAGGTTGACTTTTCATTTTATTGATTGTTTCTTTTGCTTTGCAGAAACTTTTTAGTCTCACTTTTTAACTGACTGTATTTGGGGTATTATAGTTAAAAAAATCACTGCCAAGAACAATGTCAAGGAGTATTTTTCCTCTGTTTTCTTCTAGGGTTTTTACAATTTCAGGTCTTAAATTTAAGTCTTTAATTCATTTTGAGTTAATTTTTTTTTTTTTTTTTTTTTTTTTTCTTTTTGTGGTATGCGGGCCTCTCACTCTTGTGGCCTCTCCCGTTGCGGAGCACAGGCTCCGGACGCGCAGGCCCAGCGGCCATGGCTCACGGGCCCAGCCGCTCCGCGGCATATGGGATCCTCCCAGACCGGGGCACGAACCCGTATCCCCTGCATCGGCAGGCGGACTCTCAACCACTGCGCCACCAGGGAGGCCCTTGAGTTAATTTTTGTCTATGATGTAAGACAAGGGTCCAATTTCATTCTTTAGCATACGTATAATCCAATTTTTCCAACACCATTTATTGAAGAGATTTCAATAAATTTAATAATAATTTAATAAATGTTTCATCATTGTGTATTTTGGTGTTCTTGTAAAAGATTAGTTGACCATACGTGTGTGGGTTTACTTCTGGGCTCTCTATTCTGTCTATTGGTCAGTATACTGTTTTCATACCAGTACTGTACTATTTTGGTCATTATAGCTCTGTCATATAGTTTAAAAACAGGAAGTGTGATGCCTCCAGCTTTGTTCTTCCTTCTCATGATTGCTTTGGCTATTTGGGGTTATCTGTGGCTCCATACAAAATTTAGAAATTTAAAAAAAATTTCTGTGCAAAATGTCATTTTAATTTTGACAGGGATTTAGATTACTTTGAATAGTATGAATATTTTAGCAATATTAGTTCTTCCTATATATGAACACACAATATCTGTCCATTTATTTGTGTCTTCTTCAGTTTTTCATCAATGTCTTTTAGTTTTCGGTGTATGGATCTTTTACTTTGGTTAAGTTTATTCCTAGGATTTTTTTTTATACAGTTGTAAATGGTATTATATTCTTAATTTAGTTTTTGGATAATTTGTTGTTAGTGTATAGAAATGCAAGTAATTTTTATAAGTTGATTTTGTATCCTGCAACTATATTCAATTTGTTTATTAGTTCTGACAGTTTTTGGTGGAGTCTTTAGGGTTTTCTACATATAAGATCATATCATGTGCAAAAAAAAAAAACCAAACAAGTTTCCTTCTTCCTTTGCTATTTGGATAAATTTTATTTATTTTTCTTGCCTAATTGTTCTGGCTAGGGCTTCCTGTATTATATTGAATAGAAGTGTTGAGTGGGGGAACGATTGTCTTTTTTCTGATCTTGGTGGAAAAGCTTTCAGTTTTTCAATGTTGAGTGTGATGTGCGCTTATTATGTATGACCTTAATTATGTTGACATACATTCCTCTATACCAAATTTGCTGACACTTTTTTTTATCATGAAAGTATGTTGAAGTTTATAATTTTTTTATCGACATAATCATATCATTTTCATCCTTTATTCTGTTAATGTAGTGTATCACACTATTTAATTTGTGTATGTTGAACCATCCTTACATCCTGGGGTTAAATCCCACTTGACCATAATGTAGGACCCTTTTAATGTGCTGTTGTGTTTGATTTACAAGAATTTGTTGGAATTTTTGTATTTATGTTCATTAGGGATATTTACCTGTAATTTTTGTTTCTTGTAGTACCCTTATCTGGCTTTGGCATGAGGGTGCTGCTGGCTTTGTAAAATCAGTTTGGCACTGTTCCCTCCTCTTCAAGTTTTTGGAGGAGTTTTAGAAGGATTGGCATTAATTCTTCTTTAAGTGTTTGGCAGAATTCATTCAAGAAGCCAACTGGTCCTGGGCTTTTCTTTGTTGGGAGGTTTTTGATTACTGCTTCAATCTCATACTAGTAATTGGTCTGTTCTGATTTTCTGTTTCCTCATGATTCAGTCTTGGTAGGTTGTATGTTTCTAGGAATTTATGCATTTTTTCTAGGTTATCCATTGTGTTGGCATATCATTCTTCATATTAGCTTCTTCTGATCCTTTGTGTTTTTGTGGTATCAGTTGTAATATCTCCTCTTTAATTTATAATTTTATTTGAGTCCTCTTTGTCTTATGCTTGGCTTATGTAGCTAAAGATTTGTCAATTTTATCTTTTCAAAAAGCCAACTCTTATTTACATTGATCTGTTCTCTATTTCATTTATTTTTGCTCTATTTTTTATTATTTCCTTCCTTCTGCTAACTTTGGGCTTAGTTTGCTCTTCTTTTTCTATTTCCTTGAGGGGTAAAGTTAGTTGGTTATTTGAGATGTTTTCAATGTAAACATTTATCTTGATAAACTTTCCTCTTAGAACTGTTTTTGCTGCAGCCCATAAATTTTGTTTTTTTGTGATACCACTTCCATTTGTCTCAAGATACTTTTTATTTCCCTTTTGATTTCTTCTTTGACTCATTGATTGTTCAAGAGTGTGTTGTCTAGTAAAATTTTCAGGGTTTCTCCTGTTATTGATTTCTAGTTTCATGCCACTGTGGTCAGAAAAGATACTTGATGTGATTTCAATCTTCTTTAATTTGTTAAGGCTTGTTTTGTGGCCTAACATATACCCTATTCTGGAGAATGTTTCAGGTGTACTGGTGAAGAATGTGTATTCTTCTGTTATTGGATGGAATGTTCTATAAATGTCTTTTAGATCCATAATAGTTATAGTGTTATTCAAGTTTGCAGTTTCCTTATTGATCTTCTTTCTGGATTGCCTATCCATTGTTGTCTATTGGTATTATTAGTATTTCTATATATTAGTCCCTTCTATTCTGTTAATATTTGCTTTACATATTTAAGCGCTCCAATATTAGGTGCACATATAGTTATAATTGTTATGTACTCTTGATGAATTGACCTCTTTCTAATTATGTACTGACCTTCTTTGTTTCTTGTGGCAGATTTTGACTGAAAATCTGTTTTGTCTAAGTATAGCCACACATGCTCTCTTTTGGTTAACATTCACATGGACGGTCTTTTTCAATCCCTTCACTTTCAGCCTGTGTGTGTCCTTGAAGCTAAAGTGAGCCTCTTGTAAGCAGCATACAGTTATGTGGGGTTTTTTTTTTTTAATCCACTCATCCACTATGTGTCTTTTGATTGGATAATTCAATTTAATTATGTTTAATTTAATTATGGTAGGTGAGGACTTAATATTGCCATTTTATTAATTGTTTTCTCACTGTTTTGTATCTCCTTTGATCCTTTCTACCTCTCTTGCTCTCTTCCTTTTGATTTGGGGGTTTTGTTATTGTTGTTGCATTATGCTTTGATTCCTTTCTCATTATTTTGTGTTTCTACTACAGATGTTTTTTTTTCTTTTTGACTACTGTGAGACTTACATAAAACATCTGGTAGTTAGACTATTTAAGCTGATAATAATTTAACTTCAGTTGCATACAAAAACTCCCTGTCCCTCATTTTGTGCTATTGATGCCACACTTTACATATTTTTATATTGTGCATCCATTAATAAGTTATTGTAGCCATAATTATTTTTAATACTCTTTTTCTTTTAACTTTTATACTAGAGTTAAAAGTGATTTGCACATCAGTGTTACAGTTTAGAGTGTTTTGAATTTGACTATATACTTAGCTTTACCTATGAGTTTTATACTTTCATATGTTTTCATGTTACTTAGCATCCATTCGTTTCAACTTGAAGAATCCCTTTAGCATTTCTTATCTGGCAGCTGTGGTGGCAGTGAACTCCCCCAGCTTTTGTTTGTCTGGGAATGGCTGTTTCTCTTCTTCATTGCTGAAGGGTAGCTTTGCCAGGTATAGTATTTTGTTTAGCAGGTTTGTTTGTTTGTTTGTTTTTTCAGTACTTTGAACAAAAAGTTTCCACAAAGGCACTTTTGTCTATAGATAGTCAAATTATGGTTTCTGTGGAGGGATGTGAATGGGAGACATCCTGTTTTACCATGTTGCTGATGTCACTCACTTATATTATTTTTATATTCAGAGAGAAACAGACTTTTGTTTGGGTAAGAACTAGTAATAGACTAATTTATTGGAATTCTTTTATTTGTTTTTTCATCAATTATCATTTCTGTTTATTGTATAAGAAATATTGTACTACATTCTGAAGTGAGGTAAAAAGTACTCAAGACATAATTTTTCCCTGCTTTTGAGACACACACACTGACGCAAAAGGAAAGGACTTCGCATTCTGTGAGCATCTACTCCTGGGGTTAGTTTTCCAACCCAACCACTTAACCACTTTATGACTTTGGTTAATGTTTCTTGTTGTCTGAATTTTCTCATCTTTAAAATAGGGATAGTAAGAGTTTGTACCTTAAAAGATTGATGTTATGATTGTACATATTTTTAGAGTGTGGAATAGTGCTGAGTATATTGGGTACAGTGTGGTTCTGTGAGTTCTGTGCTAATATTTTTTTCTAGATAAGAAAATTAAATCTCATTGAAATTGAATAGTATGAGTAATACTAATCTTTTTAGTAGGTGGAAGATTCTGGATTTAACCCCAGTTCTTTTTGATGCTGAATTTCTTACTACTGTGCCTCTAACACTGTTTATGGAAGCCCGAGTTGTTCTCCTAATCACATGGATCAAACCTGATTGGCATGTCCATCTTTCTGGCAATTTCATAAAGATGACAAATAAGTGAGTCATTATAGGCTTCAGCTGCTCAGAACTCTTCCCCTTCCCCCTCTGACACAAAAGAAAGTTAGTTGTCCTCTTCTTTTGCCCCTTATTTTAGGTAATACTCTGAGCTGTTTTTAGATACCAGAAACATGGTGTAATTCTCTTTTTTTTCCCCTCTATCTTGTCAATTTAATCCCATAATAATTCTCAAATCGCACACATACACACAGATCTGGCATGCCTTAATTCAAAGCCTTATTAGTTCTAGCCAGTACTATTATTACTCTTTACTCAGATATGTCACAAACCCCCATCCCCCATAATAACTCTTGAGTGTTGCAAAATAAAAGATGTGACCACAAAAATCTCTTGCTAATAACAAATTACTCCCGTGACTTCTCCCAAGTAGACTATTAACTCCTATATTTTAGGACCTGTTTTTAAGCTAACTTTGATGCTTCTATGCCCAGAATAGTGCTAGTACTTAGTAGCATCTGTGAATAAAAAGTCTCATTAAAGATAAATTTGCAAGTCTTTTTATCAGAACTCGACTTTAGCTCTAAGCCCATACTTCCCTATCCAATCTTACCAGTGAACTTACCACCTCCCCAATAAAGTTCAACTACTTTCATCTACCAACTCTGACATTGGCAAAGGCAGAACTTGACCGTTTTTAAGGTCATATCACTGCCAGTGTTTTTCTGTTTATCTCTTTTTGTGGATCACTTGGCTTTTGACAAACTACATTGCTTTCTAATCTAACAGCTTCTACTAATTACTGTGTTTTGTCCTCAACTTGTCTTAGGCTATTTCTAGAGTTCCTGTTTTCTGATTCTTCCCTCATTTCTGACCTGTGGAAAGTCTACATCTCTAGCTTTACTTCTTAGACCATCTCAGTCCTCAGTTGCTGTAATGGCCCTATCATTATCTGCTGTTCCCTTATGCTCTCTGTAGATTTTGATATGATGGTATATGGCTTGTGAAGAAACCACACACTTGATGTCACCTGGCGCTGTGTTGTAGTAATAATGACTGATTCTTGGGAGTGTTAAGTTTAAAACTTAACCAGTTTTAATTCTAGAAGTTGCCAATACTAGGAATGTTTAAAATAATACTTGAATACGAGATATTCATGGTAGTGCTACTGATTAAAACTGAAACAATTAAACTTGGAGTCACTGAATGGAAGATTACTGTTGAGGCTGGGAATGCTCAAGGTCATTAACCTACTTAAAAGAAAATCAGACTTATATTCCAGAGCTATGTTTGAAAGAGGGCATTCGTGGCCATGTTCAAGGTCATACGTATGAGGAGTTAAGGATTACTTGAATTAACTTAATATAGAAGAGTCAGGGATTCTGGGACCCAGGAAGAAGATGAAAGATGATTTAATTTAGTTCCCCCTCCTTTGGCTTTCACAGGAGTCTGTAAGTGATTACCAAGCACTGAAAGAGAATTCCTATGTAGTGGGATATGTAGACGAGGAACCAGAAAGTTTAGTATGTTAACTGGAACTGCCTGAAGAGTTCAATCATTAGAAACCACAAATATCCCTAGAGGAGCATCCTCCTATCCAGGAACATTTTTCTCCTACTTTCTTTTTAACCTGGTATTTCACATGTTTGCAGATCACCACCATCTATAGCACCATAAAGCTAACTCCAGCCACTTTTGCTACCTATGTTTTGTCTCTCAGATACATGGCAGTTAAGAGAAGAAAATGTTGTATTGTGACAGTGAAGCAGACTGCCATGTTTCTGGCATATGAAGGGCCAGTCTCTCTTTATGTGACATTCCCTAAAGAGTATTTCTTTTCCCAGGAAGGAAATCTTATGCATGTCTTTGGATAATCAGTTTCAGGAGCAGCATAGTGGTCCAAACATATTCTTTCCTTTCATGATTGTTCTCAGTCCTAGTTGAAAATACCTTTCTTCCTGGTTTTGTATAGCACTGAATATACTGTCAATAAGTCATAAAAATTTCTGCAACTTCCTTCAGTTTCTATTTTTCTGCCATGCATTGCATGTCAACATAGCGAATGAGACAAGTCAGACATATTACATCAGGAGACTAAATCTCTGGGGTTGATGATATCCTTAGGGCAGGGTGCTCAATATCCTGACAGGTGCTTTTCTTAAATTAGACTTTTCCTGTGTGTCACATTGTCTGTAGCCACTCAAGAGCAGAGGCAGTGGGATCAAATTGATTTTTGGACTGCTATCAAATATAAATAACAATTAACTCTCATGTCAGCTTCTAGCTGGCAAGCACAATTGCAGAATGTCTGCACTTGAAGAAAGAATAAAGACATCCTCCTTTAGGCTGAGTGATACAAGAGAGCCATATGTCAGGATCAGAAGGATATTTCTACAACCTCACTGAAATCCTCCACCATTATATGAGACAGAACTCTAATTCTAATTGCAGGTTAGAGTCTGTTTATGACAGAGAGTTCTCCTTAGGGTCTAAACTCCTTAGCTAGGCTTAAAAGGCATTTCCTAACCAACAGCTACCTTTGTAGTCTCATCTCCAGCTTGGGCTCCAGATGCCATATGCTCCAGAAAAATGAATCATTGTTTTCTGAAATTACTACACAGTTCTACAATTCTTACACATAAGTCTTTCCTCATACTTTTTTTGGGGGGATGCTCTGGTCTTTATTTCACAATTAACTATTCTATCATTAGATTTAGGTTTAGCTGCAAGAAAAAAAAAGGTCTAAACAAGATTAAAGCTTATTAGCTTATTTCAAAAGAAGTTTATGTTAAAAAAAAAAAAAAAAAAAGAGAGAAGGTAAAGAGTCCAGGACTGGTAAGATGTGCCCATGGATATCAAAGACCTGTGTTTCTTCTTACTTGCGGTCATGCCGTCTTCAATATATGCCTTCTTGCCCTAAGGTTCAATATGGCTGTTCAAGCTACAGTAACCAGAATTGAAAAGAGGGAAGAAATGTATACTCACTTTGAAGGCACTTTCTAGAAATTATGCATTCCACATAGATTCACTTTTATCATGATTTACTTACATAACCATGTGTAAGGTATAACAAAAATATAATCTTCATTTTGTCCGTGTGACTCGCTAACATGGTAGTTGTATTGTTGAGAAAGTACCAGAGAAGGGGAATTGAGGACCAACTAGTAGATTCTGTCCCAACCAGTTGGTGGGCTTTACCAGCTACTCCTGGACCCTGGAACAAAACAAAACAAATTAATCTCCTACCCAGGTTCAAATAGAAATTTGTTAAAAGATTATTTTAGCATGATAAGGATTCATGCTCTGTCAAATCATAATTACTCATGAAAAGAGAAGGTCAAACTACAAAGGAGATGAAGATTTGTTTGTCAGATATGGGACCTTGCTCTAGATATATTCTCTTTTTTTTTCTCTCCACCCCAAACATCTCGTACACAAATATTATGAAGTTCAGTTTCCTTATCTTAAAAAAAATAAGTAGTAGTTACTTTCCTGTACTCTTCTTGGTGTTCTAGAGAGTTTTAAAATTAGTTACTATATGAGAAAGTGCTTTTCTAAATTGTAGGGTACATTCATTAGCTTCTTAAATGACGATCAGGTAAAGAATCAACACCAGCATAATTCAACATCGTGATTCTCTTAGGATCTAAATGGAAAAAGTGATCAAAGTCTATTAATTCACCTGTAGATCAAGAAGACTAGTATTGTGTAATTTTAAGTTCCCCTTGTTTATGTAGCAGATACTTTTGGAGCATCTGTTATGTTCTGAACACTAATTTGGGCTCTTGGCTGTGACAAATATTAAGACATAGGATTCTTTAATGTATGCAGCTTATAATTGAAAGGTGAACACATTCAAATAATGATGTAATGATGTGGCATAATTACACATTGAAGGGCAAGTATTATATAAATGTAAACTTTATGTAATAAATTATAAAATGGAAGATGTAAAGTTGTAGGGGTACATTAGAAAGGATGGCTTTCAGAGGCTGTGATGTTTAAATATAAATCTGAAGGCTAAGAAGGCAGTAACTATGCAAAGAGGAGCGTTCATAGGAGATCAGAACAAGATCAAATTACAGGTACAGAAAACAGCATTTGTTAAGACCTTGAAATGAGAAGGGTCATTGGGCATTTAAGGATATTGACACGTTCACTTAACTGTTCTGGGCCTTGGGTTTCCTGATTTATAAATTAGAAATAATAATGAGTACTAATTTCTTCATGGGAAAATAAAGTATAAGACATGATTTGTAAACAGTGAAATGCTACACAAACCATAATTATTCTGTTTACCTAGTATAACTAATAAAGCTCTAGGGGTTTCATGCTTACTTTATGGTTTCCAGCACCCCTGCTTTGCCCTTTAAAAGCAGAGTTAGGGGCTTCCCTGGTGGCACAGTGGTTGAGAGTCCGCCTGCCGATGCAGGGGACATGGGTTCGTGCCCCGGTCCGGGAAGATCCCACATGCTGCGGAGCGGCTGGGCCCGCGAGCCATGGCCACTGAGCCTGCACATCCAGAGCCTGTGCTCCACAACGGGAGAGGCCACAACAGTGAGAGGCCCGCGTACCGCAAAAAAAAAAAAAAAAAAAAAAAAGCAGAGTTAGTACTTTACTTCTACTATGCTGAGTGGTTTCATTTCTTTGTATTTAATAGGAAGGAAAAAATAAATGTTCAAGTCTTGGAGGAAAACTAATAGAAACTGCCAATCCCAGAAATATGCATAGATTTCCCATTATTGGTATCATATGAGAAGAACCAGTCCCTAGGCTTTAAATAATCTAGATTCTCTTATTTTTTGAAAATGTTGGTGGAAAGAGGGGAGTCGCAGGGAATATATATCCAAACATTACATCATAATCAAACACCTAGCTTCTGTATTCCCAGTTTTGTGAGTTTCATGTTTGATCCAACACAGTCTGATACTGCTGCAACCTCTGCCCAAGAACCATATTTCATTGAAATCCATTTAGCATGATAGACTTCATGCCACTGTGAGGAATGCATCTGGTCACCACTGGATATTGAAGTTATTTGTAGACCACACAAAGACAATATGTTATGCCCCGAAGACCTTTAGCACTCTTACTATAATTAACTGCTTCTACATTTAACAGAAATCAAACAGCCAACTCCAGTGTGCTACAGTGTTCAATTCAAAATAAAGCTCAGTCTTTCGAAACACTTTCAAAATGTGGTATGCTATTCAGAATCAACAATTGTAATGAGTGTCTACAATGCAAAAAGTGAACTTTTAGCTGCTTTCACCCAGTTTATCTGATTTAAATATTCCTCACAAGCCATGTGATTGATCAAATAAAGCATTATGATCTCCATGTTGCAGCTAAGGAAGCATATATTGAGAAATATTCAATTGCATAATCATATAGCTTAGACAAAGCAGAGCGAGAATTTCATTTGAAATTTCAATTTAAGTCTACCTTACTCTACATCCAGTGTTTGTTCTCTTATAATTAATTATCCCTCCCTTTGCAACTCTCTCCACATGTCTGCACCGTCACATACTTTCTACAGTAGGTATATAAAGATTGTGGAGAAGATGTAACGGACTTGACTACTTTTGATACAACTGTCCTCATTAAAGCTATGACCCCTTAGGTCAATACAGAGAAGAGAGAAAGTTTGACTTACAGAATCATGATTTTTTAAAATTGACATTCTGATACTTTGTCAATGGAAATATATCTCCGTGCTAAATCTCAGAATAAAAGTTTTATATGCTATCTCCTCCTAATTCAGGCTCGTCCATAAACAAGAATAATTTTCAACCTATACTAACAACGGGAGCCTTGAGCAGTAGAGCCAGTAGGGAAGGGTTTCGATGTCTGCTTTGGGGGAATTACTATTCAAATATGTACCTTCTCAGGAATTCTTGACATCTAAAGATGTGCAACATCCGCAGTTAGGTTATCCGATATCAGACAGCTCCAGCCATTTCAGTCTTCCAGAAAGCCGTTTTACTTCTCTGCCTCCTCTCTGGAGTATATAACATGGTGCATCAAATGTCTAAAGTAAAACAAACTTATGGATCAGATAGGGAACTTATCCTTCCTATCAATGCAGACTATTAAAAAAGTAAACAGAAAAGATGTCAGAGATATGATAACAACTCCCACAATCCATAGTTTGCATATAGTTCAAGATATTTTGTAAAAAGTATGGCTGGAATTTTCTGTTTCCAACTAACATGACACTGCTGTGTGGCAATTGTGGTAAGACAGTGTACAATTTCAGTATCTCTCTGCCTGGAATTTTGTTTTCAATTTTTAAAAATTTGAACAATTATGTTTATTTTACATTATTCCTCTACGTAGGCAATCTATTTGTTTTTAGCCCTGCTTCCCTCCCTCCCTCCCTCCCTCCCTCCCTCCCTCCCTCCCTCCCTCCCTCTCTCCCTCCCTCCCTCCCTCCCTCTCTCCCTCCCTCCCTCTCTCCCTTCCATATTTTATTTATTTTGGCTGTGCCAGGTCTTAGTCGCAGCATGCGGGATCTAGTTCACCGGCCGGGGATTGAACCTGGGCCCGCTGCATTGGGAGCGCAGAGTCTTAACCACTGGACCACCAGGGAAGTGCTGTAAGCAATCTATTGATGCAGTACTTCTTTCCCCTTCAAAGTCATATAATACAGATTTACATATAATGCAGTCATACTCTAGGTATATTTCTCAATGGGGAATCAATGTCATTAAGGATGGGACTACCATATATGTTGGAGAATATTTGACATCCCTGAATTTCCCCTCTTAAGTGTCGGTGGCATCGCCCATGCTAGTCGGCAACTCAGACCAGCCCCACACACATTTTCAACCATTCCCTGGGTCAGGGATACTACTCACTGTTGAGAGCCACTGCACCAAATTTCGAGGAAGACACCACAATATTATTAGAATGGAAGCAAAGGAATCTGAAGACAGGGATTATATTAACATGAGACTGAAGACAGCTCACATTTTTTCCCTCAGGAGAAATGAATCTTACTGTATAATACATGTCCCTGTTTAAAGAGCATAGCAGAAGAGAGAAGGGATAGATGGGAAAGTCTGCTACCTTTCATTAATTGTTTGATTCTTTGGGCTTCCCGTGGTTGACTTCAATTCTTGGAAGAATTATGAGCACTGAGTTTTATGACCCAAAAAGTTCTCTATCAAATTAGATATGTTTTAATTATTCTTAAATGGGAGAAGTTGTGTACATTGTAAATTTTCTCTACAAACAAGGAAAGGTAGGGGACGTTGAGGCAAAAGCCAATGTGTAAAATAGTGAGAAAGTCAGTAGAACAGAGTTTATACTAATGCACTAATTCTGAAAGACTATAAAAGCCTGAGAAATTAACAGAAAGGTCATGAAGAGTGTCAAGTCCACGAAATTAGGAGACAGATGTAAAGTACTCAAACTGGCAAACGAGAAAGGGGAGGGCAGTAGTTAATGTAACTGAATCATCAGAGGTGGGTAGGGATAGGTTAAGGTTACCAGGATAGAGATGATTAGAATATTGGCAGCAAAAATACAAGATGTGTACTGCTAAAAAGATGTGAGTGAGGAAGGACCAGCAAAGTAATTGGGAGTTAGCTTATGGTTGAGTACATCAAAGACCCCATCAGGTAAGAGCTGGAAGGAAACAAAATTAAGAAGGATGGGGGTTTTGAGTAAATGCCTAAGCTAGGACTGGGTCTGAATCTCACAGGTAGCGTGTGCTGAATACCAGCAGCATCCCTCTCTCTGGGGGTTTGTTTGAAGGACAGGCCCTAGTCCACAACTGCTGAATTAGAATCCACATTTTAACAAGATCCTAAGGTGATTCATATACATATTTAAATTTAAGGAACACTGAACTAAACTGGCTCTAATCAAATTGGACAATCATGTTACTCCATCAAGCTTTCCTTCACTTTCTTAATCATAACCACCTAGTTATTCAAACAAAACCTAGGAATCACTCCTAGGTCTTTTTTCCCATCTTTTACACCTATGCAATCAGTAAATTCTGTCTCATCCAAAATAGTTTTGTGTGGCCTTTCTCTGTCATCCTAGTTCTGGCTCGGCTGTCATTACCTTAGTTTGGACCTTGATTGTTTCATAACTGAACTCTTGCAAGGGTATCACAACTGGTCTTCCTGCCTCCCAGGTCTCCTCAGAGTGATTGTTCTAAGGCACAGATTATATCATATCCCCATCTCCCTAGGAGCTTACATAGTTCTCTACTAAATAAAGAAGAGATTGAAAGCTTCCCAATGCAGTAGAGAGGAACCTTCATTATCCTGCCTCATCTCTCCAGCTCCTTTCTATATTGTCTTTGCTGCAGCCATGCCTGACTTCTCAGCTCCCTCAATGTCTTTTTCTTTCACAACTAAGGGTCTTTGCACATGCTATTATTTCCACCTACTTGGCCCTCTGCCTTGACTTGGATTGCTCTAAAGCAGACCTTGAGATATGCAGATAGACATTTGCGTGCAGATGGTTTATTTTAGAGGTGATCCCGGTAAATAAAGGAGATGGTAAAGGGAGACAGGAAATGGAGGAGAAAAAAGAAACAACAAACAAAAACAATGGATGGTGTGTTTTTGAGCTGGTTATCTCTTGTTGTCTCATCAAAAGATAGACATATAGATATTTACCCATTGACTTATATCCCTCGTTCTTGGAAGGCATTAATTTCCTTACTTTTGGGTTTCCTTTAGGTATAGCTGAACAGCTTTCTACAACTATAAAAAAGTAAAGTAGAGCAGTGAGGCCCTATGGTAGATGCATGATGTGGAGAATGGGCAATAGTGCATGGCCAATACACCTTAGCTGTGTTGAGACCAGGTGGCTTGAGATATTGCCGTGAAGCGTATCACAGAGATCCGCTGCATGCTCCCAAAACACTGAAGAATTCTGTTATCTTGTGTCCTGAGTAAGTATACTTGCTTAAAACTATAGCTCTGTCATCATGGGTTATAGTATAGTCACTGACTATATCCAGCTCCCTCAGTACACAGAGGATTACATGATATTGTTTTGCAGTTTATAACCAGATTATAAACTGGAAGAACACAATATAATTTTGATTTCACAAGAGGAAATTGTTATGGGTTGAATTGTATATCCCAAAAAGATGTGTTGAAGTCCTAACTTCAGTACCTCAAAATGTGCTTACTTGGAAATAGAATCATTGCAAATGTAATTAATTAAAATGGTATCATACTGAAGTAGGGTGGCCCTTAATCCAATATGACTAGTGTTCTTATAAGAAGAGAAGACAGAGACACAAAGGGAAGAGAGCCAGGTGAAGACAGGTAGAGACTGAAGTTACACTTCCACAAGCCAAAGAATGCCTAAGGTGTCCAGAAGCTAGAAAAGGCAAGGGTGCGTCATACCCTAGAGGCTTCAAAGGGATTACAGCCCTGCCAACATCTTGATTTTGGACTTCTCATTTCCAAAACTGTGACAGAAAAAATGGCTGTAGTTTTAAACCATCCAGTTTATGGTACTTGGTAAGGCAGCCCTGGGAAACTAATACAGAAATTATATATTATATATTAGGAAGTGTGTGTGAAAATCAGTAGTGCTTATTAAATCATAAAGATTCCATGGAATTGGAAAGAACTAGGTTGAATTCTAGAATATCTGGTCCCATCTACAACCTTCTCGCGTTATACATATGGAGTTTGCAGCTCAGAGAAATTAAGCCACTTACCAAAGAACACACAGCTAGTCAGTGACAGAGCCTGGACTAGAACTGAGAATCTTGACTTTCGGTCCAGTGCCCTTTCTAATCTGCTGTAGGATTCCCTCTACAGCAATGAGCAAGTCCTGACATCCCAGATCCAGCTTCAGTCAGATTTGCTTACCTTATACTGGAAGGCTGGTGGAGGTTGACCTAAACACCTGCAGTTTGTAATTGTCACAGAAGAAGAATACCCTTTTCACTACCAAAATGCTAGAGCATGGGGTCTAAGCATAATTAATGCAGTGGTAACCATGGCACCCGTGTAATTTAATTACCACTCTTTTGTGAATATTTTAAAATGAAATTGTGAAAAGATCAAACAGCACATTCAACATTGTATGGCTATAGACATGATAAGTGGCTTTTAAACTGAAAACGTTCTGTTCCTGTAGGGAGTTGATTATTTTTTATGAGTTAAATTTTAATTATGGTATTGGATACATAAATATGTTTCTTTAATATATTACTATGCTTCAAAAGTTAAATATGTCAGAAACATTTTACCTTTTAATTTACAACTCTGACCAGTCACCTTGCAAAGCTCAGCTACAATTTCACCACATTTTATATATTTCCAATTATAGAAAGCCCCATGTACATACAATATTCAGGGAGGTCTTGCACAGAAAATAAAGAAGTCCAGGAGTTTTGTGATTTGGTATTGGAGTTATATGAAAGAATAACAGCATGTGGATCAAACCACTTATACATAAACACTGATGTACCTATGAAGCGCCAAATTCCATGCCAGGCAGTTAAGATCCAGACAGAAACAAGTAACCTTCAAAGCTTCAGTACTAAAAGTGTGGTCTAGGGATCAGTAACACCATATATCAGCATCACCTGGGAGCCTGCTAGAAATTCAGAATTGCAAACCCCACCTTGGACCCTTTGAAGTAAAATCTGTACTTTAACGGGGCCCCCTTGTAATTCTGCTTGCACATTAAAGTTTAAGAAGCCCTGATCTAACAAACTCACAGTCCAATAATGAACAAAAACTTGTACAATATGTATGGCCACTTTTACTAACCACTTACTACTCTGTCAGGGCATAAACACAAAGCCACTTCCCATGGTACATTCTGGACCCAGATAACAAGGGCTTCTCCTTCAAAAATCCCAGAATCATCAGTGCTGCCTGTTTTTCCCTGGTGAGCAAAAACCCATGACCCTTATGAAATGATTATGAAACACTTTAACTTCTGTTTTAGTTTGGATTCTCTCAGAAAGATACCCTACCAAAAAAAAAAAAAAAAAAAAGATCTGAATGTAAGTAATATATTCAGAAGCCATTCTAAGAAACTCTGGTAGGAGTGTAAGAAAATGAGACAGAAAATTGAGGAAGGTAAAACTGGGTGTGTTATCAAGCAAGTTACCACTCTAGGTGACTATAGCTTAATTCTATTCCAGTACTCTGGTAAAGAGTGCAAGTTCTTCCTTCGGAGTTTTCTAATCTAATCTAATTTAAAGGAGCTACTTATATATAAACTCTTGCCAGCCATTGGTCAAAGACTATTCCTGGGTAGTGATAGTATTCTAACACTTCCATTCTGCCATGCATAGAGTAAAGCAGGCTCCACAGCCACTCAGGAAAGAAGTTGCAGGTGCTGGTAGTTGTAAGTTGGCCTTAGAGAGAGACAGGTTAGAAAAGAAAAATAGACAAATGCTTCCTCCCAAGAATAACTCCTTTAAAATGGAAATGAAGGAGAAAAAAAACTTAATAAAAGTGTTAATCTCTCTAGAGTAGTGAATGTGGAAAGAGAAGGAAAAAGTGATTTTACAGGTGTACTATAGAGAGGATTTGACTATCTAGTGGAAGGTTGAGTAGACTCCCTTTAAAATCTTCATATCCAGCTTTGATGAATTAGGAAGGTTATGAGTTAGTGTCTGAATATGTGGATTTATCCCTTCACCACTATATATAGGCTTTGAGCAATTTGTTTAATGTCTCTGACTTAGTTTGATATTCAGTAAAACAGACTCTTAAAGATTTGGTATATGGTTAATGGCATTCAAACTGAGTTCCACAGAGCCTAGGATTTATTTATTGGAAGCATCTCAGAGTTCTCTGGAGGCGGTAGGAGCAAGACCAAATGATTGGGGCCCCAGGATCCCATCTTTTTCCATTCAAAGTAACTCCATTTGACTCTGTGTTACTGTTGAAATTACAGAACAGATTCAAGAGCAACAACAAAATTTTATGAGGCAACATTTTTTTTCTCTTAAAAAATATTTGCAAATCAATGAAATAGTGCATTAGAAAACTGCTCTATAATCTCTGTATCATTATAGGAATGCGATTTATAATTCTCTGCATTTGAGGATAGAGTGTCATGCACATAAAAAATCAACCCAATGTTCAAAATCAATGACATTTTTTTAAAGTGCAATAACACTATAGAGTTATTTGGAATTTCTGCCTCCTAGCATTTCCCATTCAATCATAATTACTTCCTTTAAGATAGGCACTCTAATGCTCATGTATAACTACTAGGGTTTTAAATGTTAATACAGCAAATGTAAAATGGAAACAGAGGGCTTTCAAAGTCATATTTTTTGGATCAAAGCAAGTAATTTTAGCCTGTGAAAGTATATTTTAATAATTACTTAGAGAATGTTGGCACACCAAATGTTAAAGTTGGTGTTATATTTACAAATTATCTGGTCTTTTCTTTAAATCTTTGATGATAAACACAAATACCCAGATTGAGAAATTTCATTCGTTTATTTTTCCACTTAGCAAAGATTTATTCATCTTTTATAATATTTTACCCACAGGGTTGTGTGCACAGAAGTTAGATGATTGCCAAACAGTTGCACCTTGAGAGCCCAGTCTACAGAGGACACATATATAGAAAACTAATGTATTATAAGGCTTTTGAGGAGTTATAAAACAGGTTTGGGTTTCTGAGGTGTTGTAAGGGAAGAGCAACAAATATGGAAGAGTCCTAGATGAAATTGTAAATTGTCTGGGTAGCCAGTGATCTCGTGATAAAATCGAAGCCCCCTAACACTCACTGTGGGGGATGACAGCTGGGGAAACTTTAAGGCTCCCTTGTTTAGTCTCAGGGATATTTCTTTCCTAGTCTAGGTTCTTTGAACACCTTTTCCCATGTTAAAGGCTCGCAGGATTCCACCTCTTACCTGTCCTCTCTAGAGCCCCTTCAACACCTACTCTGACTGTGGAGTGAGAAGCAATTTGCATAACAGTGACCTTGTTTTCTTCTTTTCCAAAGGAACTCTTCACACCCGTTCGTTTAAATACTTTTCTTTTCTTTTCTTTTTTTTTTTAAGACTATATAAGCTACATAAACCTACACTTTAGACTATGTTTTTGGATTCACTTAGATTGTTCCACAAAGCCTGGCATATTTCTAATTTTCAATTATTAGGTCTAAGAGAAAGTTCGTAAAATGCATCCCCTGGCTTTTAAACATTTTCTAGGTCTTACAAGATTCTTCCACTATCTATTCTTAGCAGACATCTTTAGGTAGGAATACCTGTGCATTTGAATGTCATAAAAATTCAGATGGGGTATACAGTTGAATCCAATGGTATCATCAGAATGGGGGTATTCAGCTAATCCTTAATAATTTATATTTGACACGATCTGGAGTTACGTGGTTTTCACCTCAGTGTCCTCTTGCGATTCATGCAACAAAGCTGCTCTTAAAAGTTTTTCCAGTTATGAGATATGGTTTTATAAGAATCTATAGGATCATACAGTATCAAAGAAATATTTATAGCTTATCAAGGGTATTTGGGGTACATGGAATAGAAACTCATTCAAATTTGCTTAAGCACAAATTACTTAAGATTTGTATGCTTTTTAATATGAAATAAATTATATCTCTTGTCCCTATATTCCAGCTTAAAATGGCCATTTCACTCTCAATAGTATCCTCCTTCATATGATAAATTAAGGGTCACCCTATCAATCAAGGTGGGATGGGAGATTTAGTGTAAGAATATGGGAGGAATTTAATAAGACTATGAGATATTAAGGTAGCAATCTCTCATATTCACCCTATCCATTCATCCATCCATCTAACTTCTATTTATAGCTCCCTCTCTTTCATCTTCTTTATGTATAGGCAGAGAGCTTTTCCAAGGAAAAGTGGAGAGTCAGTGAATCTGACAGTCATTCATTGCACAAAAACTTTTGGAGCCTTTATCGTGCCAAATATTTTGTGAGACAAAAAATAAGCAACGTAAAATAACACATAATTTACCTGTGTGATACTCAGAGTTTGGTGGAAGAGCCAGATAAACAGAGAATTAACTACAATACAGAATGCCAAGTTTCTCAATAAACACAAGTACAAAGCGACAAGGAACAGAGTAGAGAGGGATTCAAATCAAACTGAAGAAGATTAGGGATCTGAAATTTTATTTGAGCAACTATTAGGCATAGTTTCAATGAGGAACATTCTAGAAACACTCCAAAAAGAAATATATTGGTGGTATTGGTTAAGTACATTTGGAAGACTTTGTTATATTTTCTTTTTGTTTTTTGTGTTAAATCAAAAGGTATATAGAGGTAATTGAGTTTCTAATCACTTGGAGTGTTCAAAAATAGCCAGGAACCCCAACTCTTTGGCAAATATATTTGATTGCATGCAAATAAAATCTATAATGAGATATCACCTACCTTCACCCTCACCCACACAATGAATAAAATTGAAAAGACTGTCCATACCAAGTGTTGGTGAGTATATAGGAAAACTAATACTTTCATACATGACTTTTGGAAATGGAAATTGGTAGTACAGTTAATTTGGGAAATATATATATATATATGTTGTACACACACATACATATATAACCTGACCCAGTAATTTCACACCGGGTATAAACCCAACAGAAATTAATACTTATGATCACTTTTTCTATATATACAAAACTATTTTAATAATGTCACATATAATCCAAAATTTGAAAAACTATGGAATAGATAAATAAATTGTAATATAGTTATAATATAAAATCTACACAATGATAAAAAAGGATTGGCTACTGCTACATGTGGCATCATAGATAAATACCTCAGATATAATATTGAAGGAAAGAAGCTAAACACAGTTTCATTTATATGAACTCAAACTCATCTGTGTTCAAAATTGTTCTTTGTGACAGCGATAACATCTTAGGGGATGGTTGACTGAGTTGAGACAAGAAGACGCCTATCAGAGTGATGGAAATATTTTTTACTTTGTTCTGGGTGGTCGTTACATGAATGTAAACATTCCTTAAGCTGTACACTTAAGGTTTGCACAATTTACTATATATAATACCTTAATTAAAAAAGAATAGTCCACCATGTTGTTAGAGGGATTAATTTATTCATCTAAGCATTCAGAAATCCTGAAAACAATGTTAATCACAAGGCATATGAGCGAAGGAGATAATTGACGTTTTCATAGGGAAATTAATGGAGGTTGGAAGATGTTACAGTTCAGGTCAATTCAATGCTGAAATGCTGTGTTTCTACATGAGATGCAGAACCCACTTACACTTTCCATTCAAAATACAAATATACACTTGCTGAGCACCTCATGAGTGCCAGGCACCCTACTGGGGGCTGCAAATTCAGAGGGGGAGTAGACCACCTGTTCTCTTATTTCAGGGAATTCCCAGTTCATTTACACCTACCTGATGCTCTTGTCAAAATCTCCACTTTGTATCCCCCACTGATTAAGGAATGATGGTCACCAGTCATATCTGCCATGTTTAAATAGCTGTAGAAACAAAGATATATTTCAAACTCAGTATTCACTGTCAATTGTTTTATTATGTTATCAACCTCTCTTTTATTTTCCCTGAGCATATATGTCATAATCATTGAATGTTTAGGGGAAACATACACCTTCAAAGCCAAAGTAGATAAGTCTGTAAAACTAAAACTGACTTGATGAACAAATCCAGAAGAATGCTACTAAACCTTTAATAAAGTATGTCTTTTGTCTGAATTAAAAAATCATTTAAAATGTTTAAGAACATATACAAATGAATGGAACCAAATTTAAAATTGAAATCCAATAAATACTGTAGTAAAATTGATAGCTCTAATTTTTCTCTAAAGTATGCATTTTAAGTTTGCATTTACAGTAATTAGTCTCCCTCTCTGAGAATGATATCTGAGTATAATGCCTTCAAATATGGCTTTCCAAATAGTAGTAACATGCCCCTGAAAGATCTAGGTAATAGGAAAGAAACTCTATAAATTCCTCTTCGCACTATGCATGACGTTCACCAGAAGACCCCCAAGCCGTCAAGAACTGCCAAATAATAAAAGGGAAAATGATGGAAAAAAATGGAACCTTGGAGCTGACCGCCTAAAAGCCAAAATTTCTCCTGGGATTTCTGGATACAAAAGAGAGGTTTCAGTACTTCCCAAAGAACACCAGATCACATTAACTTATTCAAATATGAGGTCAGATTTCAGTGTTTAGGTTTAAAGCTGTCCCATATATGCCTCGATAAAGGAAAAAGAAAGTTACAAATGACACCTTTGAATAAATTCATTTTAATCCCTTTCTTCTTTTTGATGTAATAAAAATAGTCTTGTCATGTAGCTACGACTGCATTTAATGGTTGTCATTTACAGAAATGGAAAAATGATATCTGAGTATAATGCCTTCAAATACAGCTAATAGCCTTTTTACATACAGAGAAAAACACTTTTACATGAATAAGACCATTGCTTCATGATGATGCTTATTGAAAATTCAGCAGCTTCTCTTATTATAGAGTAATGAGAAGAACAGCTTCATCTCTTCTCTGTCATTTATGTTAAAAATTGGTAATCCAAGCAAATCTATATTTCTAATGTTTGTTGTAACCCCATTAGTTCTCAGACAAATTCTTAGCAAAAGTCTTGCCTATTTATTACCACTTTACCTGATTTTAATCTCATATTTTAAATAATAAAGATGTCTCAATCTGTTATATTTTCAGATGACCTAGTAAATGCTTTTTTCCCCCATTAAGCATTTCTTAAGCACATAGCTTGTCACTTCTGTACTAATTTGCTGTAACACTCGTTGATAAGTGGACATTAATTAATGCTAAATTACAATGAAATTTTTATGGAATTACAGGTGACATCCGCATCAGCACCAAATGAGTTCATCATGATTAAACTTATTATCATTTCTAATTAACCTTGAGTGCCCCTGGATGTTAACTGCACACAAGGCAAGTGTATGTGCAGCCTGCAGCTCCTATGGAAAACAAACATTACATATGACACAACCTTTAAAATAGCTTAAGAAAGATCGGCTTAGGACACATTTGTACTTATTGCAAAGGAGCATAAAATGGAAATATCAATAATAATCTGAAGACTTTGAGCAACAAAATTTTTGCTCTCAAAAGAGAAGTCAGAAAGATGCTTTCCACAAATCGCATTTGCTTTGAGTGTCATAGGCAGTCATATGGAGAAGGTTTATTTTATTCCCCATAATCAAATTAAGACCTGTTCCTTACCTGCCCCTTCCCTCACTGCTAATAGCAAAGTTATCTCTGATGATTGTTGCTAGACTACAAGCCTTAGGCCTAGAATCTCTTTATAGCCTCCCTTGTGACAAGGGGACCAGAGGCACGGAGCAGAACTGAACTGATATGCATACCTGTTTCAGATTGAGCTACTGGAGTGGATTCCAGTATGTAGCAGGAAGTGAAAGAGGGCAGTCATAAACAGCTCCTCATCCTGGAGGCACCTTTTTCTAACCATGAAATGTGCTGCTCATCCTGCCTGCTGAAGGGAGCATAACTGACGGACAGTTCCAACTGCTCTCCCACTGGATCTACTACTATGTGTGCTCCAAAATCAGCCATTGACTCAGCATGACAGTGATACTAGTGCAGGATCATTGCAGCAAAACGTGGGACTCCTCCAGAGGGCACCTTCTACCTGAAGACTCCCAATGTTTTAACCAAAACTTTGATGAAATTGCATTGCAGTTCAAATCATTGCTATACCATCCTCCTTCCTCTCCCTTCTCTTTCACAGGGATCAAAACTTCATCCCAATCTAAGGGCTCTCTTTCTGATTTTTTTCAGCGTATCAGTTCTCATCTTGGCAACTGTTTCTTGAAAGACCCACGCTAATCCACCTACTCATTAGTAAACAGGACCCAGAAAATATCCTAAGTTCTGATAAATGAGTGTAACAACATGTTTCCAGAGTGATTACCTAGAGGAAAAGAAGGCAAAATTCCTCAAAATGTATTGGGTTGGCCAAGAAGTGCCTTCGGTTTTTAAGTAAAAATAAGACATTTTTCATTTTTACCAAGACCTTTATTGAACAACATATTCACCATTTGTTCCACTACCGTCTCTCATTTCACTTTTTTTTAAATTTTACTTTCTTCATCATATCAGAGTTATATATCCACATGCCAATCAAAAAGCAGCATATTTTACACATTTCTCTTTTGTAGCCAATATTATTAAAACTCTCAGTGGCTCCATAAATTGAGTGATAACTATATTAGAAGAATGGACATTTTTATTAAAATTTAAAGACACTTAACTCATATGATATTGAATAAAAAGAATTTTATTGCTGTCATACATTTGCATATTGCAGTTTTCAACAGCCAACAGGCAAGAAGAAGTGCTACCTAGAAAGCTCCATTTTCTTGGGTGAAGTTTCCCTGAGGGATATGTTAAAATCTTGAATTCAGGCAACTCTATCCTCCCCCCCCTTTTTTTTGCAAATCCTTTAATATCAAATCTTTCTTATTTTCATAAACCACAATGCATTGGATGTTAAAACCATCCCCTGTTTCATGAAGCTAGCTTCACCAGTAGGATCCAACTTTGAGATATCTTTGGTTTCAGACATTCTATTTTATGATACTCACACACCTATCACATAGTACATATATAATCACCTGATCACAGATTATTGGCCCTTACTGATGTATCACCCTATTTAATATAGATTTTATTTAGCTAATGCTGTCTGCTCTGCTCTCCTGAAATAATATTTATGGACAGTATATCCTACCACACTAGTTAGCAAAGAAAAAAAATGAAATGCCCTAAGTGTAATATAAAAGAGAAATAAACAAAAAGTTACTATAAAATCATTTTTTAATATGGAGATGACTGAGCATAACTACACTAAAATAGAATAAAGTAACTGAGTGCTTACCTCTAAACACAAAAATATTATCAGTGTATCAGCTACAAAGCCAGACTGCTACAGTTAGGTTGTGTTGGTGACTAAATCAGGGCAAGCAGTATTGCTATAAAAAAAGTTGTTCTGAAATAGTGAATAATTCTTGCTAAACTTCAAAACCAAACAAAGTAAATAATTCCTCAGAATTTAGTGCATATTAGACTATATTGCATTATAGATTCAAATGATTATAAATTATATATAGTTTTATACATGTACACATAATATACATAAATAAATTATATTTTCTCCTCGAATGATCAGAGAGACAGTCACAAATTGTGTTCAATATGGGAAATATTTTTTGGGGGAAGAGGGCTGCCCCACAATTTAAATGAAGGTGGAGAGTTACAATCAATGTGCCATGAAAAATGTCTTCATATATTTCTGAACACCATTCCAGAATATGGTTCTTCCCTTGTTCAGAATGTTTATCCTAGTTTATATTTAACCCCATTTTTAAACCTCGAGTTAAATCCCTGTCCTTATTTGAGAAAGCGTGAGGCCAACTAAGTGGGAAACATATTTTGGATATATAGATGACTTATTCTTAGTTGATTATTTGTATCACTTTAAAATAATACAAAATTATTACGAGTCTAAAGGAAAGCAATACAGAATTATTCACACCTTATAGATTTCTAAGTGTTATGTAGACACATTTTATCACCTCAGCTTATGGTAAAATCTCTTCCGCTTTTTTTTTTTCCCATTTCTCTTCATTTCTCTCTGAGGTGGCAGCCTAGAGACATCCCACCTGGTTTTCTGCATTAATATTATCCTGGCAGAATATCCAATTAGGTATTGCAACATACTAACAGTACGCTAGCGTGATGGCGTACCTATTGCAAAAAATACAAGTGAAGCTTTCATCTAAAACTTCCTGTAGAGCATGACCGATGGTTCCTTTCTCTTGGACATTGTCTGTCCTCTCATAATTGTTTATATGCAGATTTATTTATTTTATTTTATTTTATTTTTTTTATTTTTATTTATTTTTTTTTTTCTTTTTGCGGTATGCGGGCCTCTCACTCTTGTGGCCTCTCCCGTTGCGGAGCACAGGCTCCGGATGCGCAGGCCCAGCGGCCATGGCTCACGGGCCCAGCCGCTCCGCGGCATATGGGATCCTCCCAGACCGGGGCACGAACCCGTATCCCCTGCATCGGCAGGCGGACTCTCAACCACTGCGCCACCAGGGAGGCCCCAGATTTATTTTTATGTCAATTGTCTGATTGGATTATCATCAATTTCACACTACAGGTCAGGAGGGCACAAGAAACCTCCTGCCACAGTTTTATTTTGTAATAGAGTCTGTACCTCTCCAGACTGCTGAAATAGGATAAAAGGATTTGCTTTTAATTCTAGGACAAATTAAATTTTAATTGCCTGTTAAAACACAAATGTCAAAAGCAAATCTTAAAGGCAGGGTTGCAGTCCTCTCATATACCATGCTTTGGACCTATTTGCATGCAAATTAATTCTTTTCTTTATTTTAAATACATCTTTTCACAGGCAACATTAACGATTTATTTCAAAACATTATATGGTTATACGACCTTACTCTGTGTGTGTGTCTGTGTGTGTATGCAGCAGAGACAATCAACTTTTTATTTTAAAATATAAAACTTCTTTCATATATGTATTCAGTCTAACAGCAGATAATTATCTCAGGTGAATGTGGTTCTTTTAAGCTGAAGAGTAAAATAATACACTATGTGTAATCAGATTTCAGAATTATTTTGGCCTTGAGTTATTGCCCTGCCCAAACATTAGTATGTTTCTGATGTGCCTTATCTCCCTTGCAGTTCCTATTAAAGTGGCCTTATTTTGGAAATGACAAGGTGGTTTGGTAGGCAACAAGTTGTGTTCTGCTAGGTCCTGTTTGGAAAGACATGAAAGTGAAAAATAAGGGATATATTCTTAAGATCTTAGTAGTGCTGATGTGAACATAATTATTTAGTTTCATTCAATTATCATTCAAATATGGCATGTAATTGTGAAACTTATGGAACTATGAAAGTGGAAATTTATAATGATGCAGGCTTAATTTCATTAATTTAATGCATAAAGCACATATTACACAGAGACAGACGTCAAATTGAAAACTCTCAGACTCTAATTAGCTTTAGAAATCTCTTATGTCTAATTGATATGGCTGTCATAATTAATTTAAATAATGATTTCAACCTGGCTATGATGGAGAAAAATACCTCATTTATTAATAATCTTTAAGGGAAATAACATAAGATACGGACATATCTATATCTGTATATGTCTAGATAGAGCTAGAAGTAGATATAAATATAGATATCCTTCTATTCGGTATAGCCAATGAATCACCTTAGAAATATAGTTTGAAAAGCTTGATTACTATGAGTAAATTATCATTGTCATATTAAATAGTGCTATGATTAACCCAACTTTTTAAAATTCATAGAATATTCAGAACATTTATTTTAATCACTAGTTCTGAATCACTTCTACCAAAATTATGCAAGTGAAATATTTGACTGATTGAAGAATTTTTCATAGAATTCTAGCTTTAAGAGATATTTTAACGAAAAGGTTAGATGATAGATGATACCAGATAGATATAGATGGATAGAAATAAAATGTTGGTAAAAAATTAACAGGTTGATTAATCAAAAATATAAATCTAGGCCTAGGCTGTGATGATGGAGAATAATTAGTTATGAAAAGAAATAAAGTGTTAATTTTAATTTTAAAACATTGCAACATGTTCAATCTGTTGATCATCTGGATACATCAGTATTTATGAAAGTGCCCTTTTGGCTGCACAGTGACTACCTGCCCATGGGTATGCTTATCCAGATCTAGGATATGGTCTCAAATTGGATGGATCTTGATTAAAAGTATATGTCTACATTATGTCTCCATTAGACACTAGGTAAAAGCATTTGTTTAGATTCAAGATGACTGTTTAAAAGAAAAGGAAAAGAAAAAAATGGACAATAGACCTCTTATTACTTCACTGATAAAAGAAACCTAAGAGGATAAACATTGCAATCCCATCATGTAGCTTTCTTGGAGTATGGTTATATCATATGGAAGAAATGGAGACCTTTAAATGAAAGACAGCACCCTATAACTCAGAGGCTTTGCATAAACACAGATGAACTATTTTCCAAAAATGATGAAAATGCATAAGAACTCACCAGCACATTTCTTCCTTTAGGATACCAGTATCTGACCTGAGTCCTCCAGAAAAGAAGTTTACCTCTAGTAAGTTTACCTCTAGTGTCAGTCTTTGGCTAATTTATGGAGGGGACACTCCAAACATCCCACCTCAAGGATCCCTTCCTTCCTTACTACACACATCCAGATTCTTCATACTATTGTTTTCAAACTGGATCACAGGCATGATGAGTACCCAAGCTTGCCTCTAAGCCACATTTTGTCATGAGGGTTTTGGAGTGACACAACTTCTTCCCTGTCCTTTCTTAAATTCTCTGAATGAAATGAAGTCATTTCCTCATAGTTTCTTGTAGTATTTTTTTTTTGTTCTAACTATGTATGTTGGATTCCCATCATTATTTTCTCTCAAAGGAATGTATATATTTCTGTTTGAATACATATAGACCAAATTCCACAGAGTAATTCTGAGCTTTCAAAGCAGGTTTTGAAGATTCCTCACTACGTGTATGTGGTAAACTAAAAAACTGGCCTCCCAAAGGTATATTTACTTCTTAATCCTTGAAACCTGTGAATATCACCCAGTATGGCAAAAGAGTAAATATTAGCTTATGTGGAAAAAAGTGTGATTAAGAATCTTGAGAGGTAAAGTTTATCCTGGATTATCTGGCAATCATATGTATCCTTATAAGAGAAAAGCAGAGGGAGTTTTCAGGTAGACACACATAGTTGATGTGAAGATGAAGGTAAAGATTGGAATGATACTGCCATGAGCTAAGGTATGCCTATAGCCACAGGAAGGTGAAAGATGCGCGGAATAGATTCTCTTGAACCTCTGGAGGGAGTGGTGTCCTGCAGACACCCTGATTTCAGACTCCTATCCTCCGTAACTGTGAGATAATACATTCTTTTGTTTTAAGCCACCAAATGTGTGGTAATTTTTTGGAGCAGCCATAAGAAACTAATATAACATGATAAAATATAAACTTGCAGGTCACCTTTATTCCTTAACATCATGTGACTTTGAGTAAGTAATTTCTTATTGTCTTAGTTTCCACATCTATAAAAATCAATGTCAAATCCTTTCCCACCTCATGAAGTGGTTGTGAAGGTTTCAAAAAACAAAGTACTGTACCACATTAAGGAAGATAAACATAGTGACTGACATAAAATAAGGATGATCATTAAATATTATTGATCATTATTTTTATTAAAACCATAATATTGTTTTAAAAATTTAAACAATAATACTGGAAACTCCTTACAGTTTATTCTTCACCAGTATCATAGCAGAATAAACCACTGACTCAAATGTAATCCTTTGCAGAGATTTATTTAGCTATTTAAACTGGTCACTACCTGGGGTAATTTGCTCCAGTGTGTTTTTTTGTCAGTAGAAAGAAATGCCTGTGTTGATATTTCTCTCAGAAGCCTTCCTAAGCTGAAGAAAGACAAGGTACAAAATATTACTATTTCAGTGACATAGAGGAGAAGTTCCTTCTAAGCTCTCTAACTATAGGAAGAGAGATCATTTCAAGGAAAAATATCATGTGATATATTTTGGGCCATGTCTTCCCAAATTATTGAAAATACATGTAGTTATCACAACAGAAGATGTTATGCTAGCTGTATTAAAGCATACAAAAAAACAAAACCTCTCATCTGTGCTACTGTGCATCCAGTTTTCACACACACACACACACACACACACACACACACACACACACACACACACACACACACACACACACACACACACACACACACACACACACACACACACACACACACACACACACACACACACACACACACACACACACACACACAGTCGTCCCCCACTCTCCCAGACCTTGAAGAATGGACCAGTTAAGAAAAGTAAATGTGCACCTTGAAACGAAGACAGATTTTCCCCTTGTGAAATTGCTATGCATGGAAAACTTCCCAATGAAATTGCATTCTGTCTGCACTAAGAAAAATAACTCATAAAATCTTTAGACACTAGACATGGATCTTGAAGATCCCAATAAAATTATGTTTTTTCCATTGAGGTTTGGCTCCAAATCCCACTCCAGTCATTTTTTTCCCTTCCTCATATTCACTATAGTGGCTGGAAAAGCTAAATATTCACTGTGGCCCAGTGATATAATTTTATGAGTATTGGTGTAAGTTTCCTGCACTGACATTGCTTCATTGCTTTCTTTCCCTGCTTTATGTTCCAGATGTGGATGTTATATCTGGAATTGGGCAGCCATCTTGTAAATAATAACTTGAAAACATGAGTCAAGGGTGTGTGCACGCTCAAACACACACACAAACACAAATACACAAATATTTCAGCAGAATCCCTAGCTTACATTATGAGCTGCTGAACCATCAACTTCAGCTAACTGGAATATTCAGCCCCCTGGAATATACAGCTCTGCATATTAGTTTTATTATTACTGGCTGTGAATGCATTGCCAACTGTTATACCATAGGAGGGTATGACCTGAGGGTATGTCCATAATTTACAAAGCATCTATTCAAAGTATATGCAAATGTCAAAGGCATGCTTCCAACCTCAAGGATCTCATACTTAAGGTGGGTTAAAATCATTCCTATGTGAAAACAGTGAAGTTTGATGATTATTTTAATGGTATATTCAAGGCACAAGGCCAGTGTACAGGAATGAGGACATCAAAAATGAAGGAACTCGGGCTTCCCTGGTGGCGCAGTGGTTGAGAGTCTGCCTGCCGATGCAGGGGACATGGGTTTGTGCCCCAGTCCGGGAAGATCCCACATGCCGCGGAGCGGCTAGGCCCGTGAGACATGGCCGCTGAGCCTGCGTGTCTGGAGCCTGTGCTCCGCAACGGGAGAGGCCACGACAGTGAGAGGCCTGCGTACCGCAAAAAAAAAAAAAAAAAGTGGGCAGAGGACCTGAATAGACATTCTTCCAAGAAAGACAAACACATAGCCAACAGGCACATTAAATAAAGATGCTCAACATAACTAATCAGAGAAATGCAAGACAAAACTGCAATGGATGTCACCTCACGCTGGTCAGAATGGCTATTATGAAAAAGACAACAAAGAACAAGCGTTGGTGAGGATGCAGAGAAAAGGGAGCTCTCCTGCACTGTTGGTGGGAATGTAAATTGGTGCAGCTACTATAGAAAACAGTATGGAGATTACTCAAAAACTTAAGAAAGAGTTACTGTATAATCCAGCAATTCCACACCTGGGTATTTATCCAAACAAAGTGAAAATGATAATTAGAAAAGATATATGTACCCCTATGTTCGTTGCAGCATTATTTACACTAGCCAAGATGTGGAAGCAACGTCATTGCCCATCAATAGATGAACGGATAAAAAAGATGTGGGGTGTGTGTATATATATATATATATATATATATTTCTCTCTCTATATATTTCTATATATAGTGGAATATTACCTGGTCATAATAAAGAATGAAATCTTGCCATTTGCAACAATGTGGATGGACCTAGAGGGTATCATGCTAAGTGAAGTAAGTCAGTTAGAGAAAGACAAATATTGTGTGGTTTCATTTACAGGTGGGATCTAAATAAATAAATGAACAAACAAAACCAGATAGAGTCACAGATAGAACAAAGAGGTGGTTGCCAGAGGGGGAGAGGGGGAGGGGAGGAAAGAAACAGGTGAGAGAGATTTAGAGGAATAAACTTGAGTTGCAAAATAAGTTAAGGGGGTGAAATGTGCAGCATGCAGAATGTAATCTGCATCTGTAATGTCTTTGTATGGTGACAGTTGGTAACTAGATTTATCATGGTGATCACTTTGAAACGTCTAGAAATATCAGAACACTCTGTTATGTAACAGGAACTAACACAGTGTTGTAGGTCAATAATACTTCAAAACAAACAAACTCGTTGAAAAAGAGACCAGATTTGTGGTAACCAGAGGTGAAGGGTGGGACAAGGGGGAATTGGATGAGGGTAGTTAAAAGGTACAAACTCCCAGTTATAAATAAGTACTAGGGATGTAATGTACAACATGATAAATATAATTAACACTGTTATATGTGAAAGTTAAGAGAGTAAATCCTAAGAGTTCTTATCACAAGGAAAAAATATCTTTTTCTATTTAAATATGTGTCTATGAGATAATTGGTGTTCACTAAAGTGATTGTGGTCATTGCTTCATGATGTATGTAAGTCAAATCGTTATGCTGTACACCTTAAACTTATACAGTGCTGTGTGTCAATTATATCTCCATAAAACTGGAAGGAAACAAAGCAAGAGTATGAACCGTAAGCAAAATTGTTGAGAATTTATCCCGTGCGCCATGAGCAACCACGGAAAATTTCAAAGTAGTGAGTCAAATAGTCATGTTTTATTGTTTGAACAAAGGTGTCAAGAACTCAGCTAAAAGAATACTACAGAGGCTTAGATAAGCAGCAGTAGAGTTTCAGTAGAGTATTTCAGTTTTACTAATTATAGTGAATACTCAGATTTTAATTTCCTGGGTTCATATCCTATCTCTGACATTTATGAGCTGTGTGACAAAGTAAATAACCTCTGTTTGCTTCAACTATTCTTGTGTGAAGTTGGAGTAATAATTACATCTCATACAATTGTTATGAGGATTAGACAAATCTGTACTGATAAAAACATTTATAACAGTATTTGACAAAAATAAGCATTATGTAAAATTGATAAATAAATAGGAAATCAAGTATGCAAATAAATCACTTTTATAAGGAATAAGAGCAAAAAATGATTTCAGGCTTCTTTATAGGGAGCCTATTGGCTTTCCTCTTAATCCTTTAGCAATTAAATCTTCTCATTTAAGAATAAAATTTCATTTTTCAAAAAATTGACTATTTCTGCCTTGAAAAGGACTAATTCTGTTACACAACAGAAAATGGTTTTTAAAATTCTCAGTATTCTAGTATGTTAAATTATCATGGCATTCTTCTGTGAATTTTGAAGCAATGCTAAAACTTCTTAATGTCACAAAGTACAACATACATACACACAGGAAAACAAAAGGAGAAAATTATTTTCACATTTTCTTTGTTTTCAGAAGATGTAAGTTTTAACTTTATTTTCTGGAAAGTTTGCAGTAATCAAGAAAACTAAGTTTAACCAAAAAAAAAAAAAGGAAAAATAATAATGTGTGTATGTGTATGTGCTTGTGTGTCCTTTTAGTCCTGCCATTTGATCCTGCATAATAAAATTTTTAATGTTATTTTTTCAGAAATTAGCAACTGCATACAAATTTCCATTTTGAAAGTGGCCTTCCAATGGTGATTTTGATAATTGTGTGAAAATGAAGAGTTTTTTAATAAACTGTGGCAACATAATAAACTGTCATAGAAGACTAATTATCACTTAAGGAACTTACAAAAGCTGTCATCTTTTCATACTGAGAATATGAACCCTAAACAACCATAGAGAAAGGAAAAACAATTAGTTTCTGCAGAAGCATGCAAAAGAGCTATTTTCTGCCTTGCTAGGAGTAATAAAAGAACTAAATGTGAATAGTCATTCATCATGCAGATGGAGCCATTTGTTAGATTTGTATTTTATGGAACTTAAAGATACTCAAAACTCTCTTTATTAAAATTTAGAAAAAGGTGTTTTGTTTTTTTTTTCCTATTTTAAAAAAATTCTTTGCAAAGTGAGTTTTGTTACTTCCTAAAACATCTTCCTGGTCATTTAGGTTCCCTTGGAAACATCATGATTCCTGTTACTCATTGAAAATTTATCCTTATAACATCATTAGCTTCTGTTTATTCGATAATTTGTCACTGAGAAATGTCAGACTGTTTGTAAATGTGTGATAAGGTTGCATAATTATAAGACATAGTCAGAAAACTGACAACTGAAATCTACCTGCCAAAGATGGCAGAACGGTATTCTTGAATATCTAGGCTTCACCAGAATAATTAGAAGTGAAAATCTTTACTCATCTCACATATTCTCAAATTAAACATACAACCTTTTAGACTTCAGAGATTTGTTTCTGTGAAAATCCCCCACATGTTGGCCAGCCTGGGTACTGGGTCCCAGCCCAATTGAATTATGTTCTTTCCTCAAGAAGCCCATAAATAAGAATTCTACTTGCAATTAGGATATTAAAGAACTATAAGATCATTAGCCCCTCAGTAACACAAAGAAAAATCCAGAAAATATAAAAGTCAAACATATTTAATGGAGAAAGAACATGGATAAACTGACTTCCAGAGAGATGAGATGGTGGTTGGAAGCTGGAGGTCTGTCAAACCGGAGGCTTTACTTGATAACAGTGAGAAGAGGACAGGAAAGTTACTGTTGCTGAGGGGGTTGGTGGAATAGATTGTAGTTTGGAAGACTTGACATTTGGAATCAACAGTACTTCGCTCAGTATAGCTGTTCTCTTAAAACCACTTTCTCAGTGTTACAGGATAGTGAAGGCCTGCATTGAAAAGCAAAGGAATCCATGCATTCTTAGCCATTTTCACAGTGGTTGGCATCAGAGTCTCTGCTAAGACAAAATAGAAAGGTGAAACCCAGGTCTAATACCTTCCGAGCTCAAAGCTCAAACACTGATAAAATAAAAGTGAGCAGCCCTAGGCTGCAACAGTGCTGGATTTTGAGAGCTGGTCTCACCTGAGTATATCTCAAATTTATTAAACCTGTACAGCTTAACTCTTGGGAATATTTAAATATTCTTCTCATGTTGGTCTCCAAACATAGAAGACAGATGGGGAAAAAAAAGAATTTCAACTGAGACTTTTACACCCAACAAAAATGTCTTTTACATACTGAGGCGAAATAAGGATATTTTCAGATTTTAAAAAATCAAATGTTAGACATAATATTATAAATGCAATAATTTCATTTAGAAATAATGAAATGAGCTGAGGTCAGTGTCAAAAATAATTTAAGTTCTGATAATTTCTGGAAGTTATCTTTTAAAAGAAATGGTCAGGAGTCAAGGCTATTTAGGGACAGGTAATAGCATCAGGCATAAAATGAATTTCTCAAGAGATGTGAGGATGAAATAAAATAGTGTAAGTAAATCACATCACATGGAATGTGATATATGATATCTAATAGATAATTTGTAGTTATATATTTTAGCTATTTTTTCTTTTCCTTCTCTTCCCTTCTCTTTTCATACCATTTATTGTTACCTCCCATCCAATACTGTTTACTTTTCCTTCTTTTGTCTTTCTTTCTTTCCCACTTCATCTTCATGTCTTTCTCCATTCCACCTTTTGAATTTTTTAAATCCTGTATTAATTCTCTCTACCATTTTCCCTCCTCTTCTCCTCCTCTGTTACTCTCTCGTCTCTCCTCCCTCTCTTCCATCTTATTATTTCTTTTCATAGTGAAGATGGATATTAGTCTACATAATATCTGCCTCATTTTCTTTTATCAAGTCAATATGTGGAGAGTAGATTCAGGAGACTTGAAGAACTATATGTCTACAAGTTTACTTAGACTTACCTTAGAAGAATATCTACTTGCGTGGGAACTTTCTCATATCACTAGACAGAAATTATTAAATTTATATAACTGAAATTAAACATTTATACAATAGTTTTTCTAAATCAATCTATAAATTGATTACCTCAGAATTATACAAGAAACATTAAAACTGTATTTTCTCAAAAGCCCTCTCGGATTTCTCAGAGTAGAAATGGGGATTTTCTTCCTCTCCTCCAGAGATTCTTTTTTTGTTTTTTTTTAAAAAACAGCTTTATTGGAGTATAATTGCTTTACAATGTTGTGTTAGTTTCTGCTGTATAACAAAGTGCATCAGCTATATGCATACGTATATCCCCATATCCCCTCCCTCTTGCGTCTCCCTACCACCCTCCTTATCCCACACCTCTAGGTGGTCACAAAGCACCGAGCTGATCTCCCTGTGCTATACAGCTACTTCCCACTAGCTATCTATTTTACATTTCGTAGAGTATATATGTCAGTGCCACTCTCTCACTTCGTCCCAGCTTACCCTTCCCCCTCTCCGTGTCAAGTCCATTCTCTACGCCTGTGTCTTTATTCCTGTCCTGCCCCTAGGTTCATCAGAACCATTTTTTTTTGGATTCCATATTTATGTATTAGCATACGGTATTTGTTTTTCTCTTTCTGACTTACTTCACTCTATGACAGACTCTAGGTCCGTCCACCTCACTACAAATAACTCAGTTTCGTTTCTTTTTATGTCTGTCCTCCAGAGAGTCTAATACTTTGTGCCATTTGGCAGCCATAGACACCACACATATTACATTATCAAAGACTCTAAATGTCTGGATGTATTTATCAGAAACCTTAAAATGTTAGAAGGAAACTATTTAAAAAGTTAAGGCAACTAGGTAAAATTTTAAATAACCAAAATTTTAGGTGAAAAATTATATGATTGTTACTGAGCATAAAAAAATTTCTGAAGACAGTTTCTTAATAACTTCCAATGTATATTATACCAGCACTAGTCCTGTGTGGGGTTTTTTTTAAGATTTAATTTTATTTATTTTTGACTGCGTTGGGTCTTCGTCGCCATCCACCAGCTTTCTCTCGTTGCGGCGAGCGAGGGCTACTCTTCGTTGCAGTGCGCAGGCTTCTCATTGCGGTGGCTTCTCTTCTTGCGGAGCACGGGCTCTAGGCGCGCGGGCTTCAGTAGTTGTGGCACATGGGCTCCAGTAGTTGTGGCACACTGGCTCAGTTCCTCCATGGCATGTGGGACCTTCCCAGATCAGGGATTGAACCCATGTCCCCTGCATTGGCAGGTGGATTCTTATCCACTGCGCTACCAGGGAAATCCCAGTCCTGTGGTTTCGAAAACTATACTGTAGTTACATAGTAATGTTATATAGTAACATCAGAGGAAGTTTGGAAAAGGGTGTATGGGCATTTTATATTACTTTCACAGTTTTTCTCTAAATTCAAAATTATTTAGGTTAAAAAATATAATTAGACTGTTAGGTCACTATGAGACATATATTTGAGATATACATTATGTCATGACACATATTGTGAGGCAGGTCTAAGAAACGATTTGTTAGATGTACTGGAAATCTGTCATGATATCACTCACCACAAAGGATCTACAGTTCAATACAGTGAAAGCATCGTAGGCTTACACTGTCTTTTTATTGAGTGCAACCTGGAAGAGAAGAAGAAAAGCATAAGAGTTAAGGTCTCCAACACTGCAGTCAGAATTGGCTTAACATCCTGACTTCCCTAGTTATAAGTCATGTGATTTGGGGTAAATGTTTTTGTTGTTGTTGTTTTTGCATAGATTTCTTTTTTTATTGAGATGTAATTGACATATAACATTATGTTCGTTTCAGAAGCATACAATATAATGATTCAATATTTTTATATTTTACAAAATGATAACCACAGTAAGTCTAGCTCACATTCATCACCATACATAATGACAAATTTTTTTTCTTACGATGAGAACTTTTATGATTTACTCAGCACCTTTCAAATATATGATACAGTCTGATTAATTATAATCACCATGCTGTACATTACATCCCTATGCCTTATTTATTTTTTAGCTGGAAGTTTTTAGTTTTTAACCCTCTTCACCTGTTTCTGCCCCAACCACCTTACCCCCCCTACCCCGCAGCCCCCTCACCTCTGGCAACCACCAGTCTGTTCCCTGTATCCGTGTGCTGGCTTTGTTTGGTTGTTTGTTTAGATCCACATATAAGTGAGATCGTGCAGTGTTTGTCTTTGTCTGACTTATTCCACTTAGCATAATGCCCTCAGTGTCCATCGATGTAGTTGCAAATGGCAGTATTTTCTTTTTTTATGGCTGAACAATATTCCTATATATGTGTATGTGCGTGTGTGTATGCATGTGTATCATATTCTTTATCCCTTTATCCATTAATGGACACATGTTGTTTCTATATCTTGACTATTGTAAATAAGTAACACTATACTGAATATGAGGGTGCATGTATCTTTTTGAGTTACTGTTCTCATTTTCTTCAGATAGATAACCAGAAGTGGAATTGCTGGATACTATGGTAGTTTTATTTATTTATTTTTAAAAATTTTTTTGAGGAACCTTCATACTGTTCTCCATAGTAGCTGTACCAGTTTACATTCCCACCAACATTTTTTGGGACAGTTACATTCCTAACAGTGCAGGTGTTCTCTTCTCCACATCCTCACCAACAGTTGTTATTTCTTGTCTTTTTGGTATTAGCCATTCTAATGAGTATTGGGTAATATCTTATTGTGGTTTTGATTTGCATTTCCCTAATGATTAGTGATGTTGAGCACTTTTTCATACACCTGTTAGTCATCTGCATGTCCTTTTTTTTTTGAAAAATGTCTATTCAAATCCTCTGCCCCGTTTTTAATCATTTTGTTTGATTTTTTGCTGTTGAGTTGTATGAGTTATTTATGTATTTTGCATATTATCCCCTTATCAGATATGTGATTTACAAATATTTTCTTCCATTTGGTAGGTTGCCTTTTCCTTTCATTGATGGTTTCCTTTGCTGTGCAGAAGTTTATTAGTTTGGTGTAGCCCTCTTTTTTTTTTTTCTTTTACTTTTGTTTTGTTTGTTTTAGATGTAAGTCCAAAAAGAATCATACCCGAGACTTCTTTTAGGAGTTTTCTGGTTTCAAGTCTTACATTCAAATGTTTGATTCATTTTGAGTTAATTTTTGTGTATGACATAAAATAGTGGTTCAGTTTCATTCCTTTGTACGTGGCTTTGTTCTTCTTTCTCAAAATTGTTTTGGCTATTTGGGTTCTTCTGTGGTTCCATATGAACTTTAGGCTTGTTTTTTTCTATTTCTGTGAAAAATGTTATTGGAACTTGATGGTGATTACATTGAATCTGTAGCTCAGTTTGGATAGTATAGGCATTTTAACAATTATCCTTCCAATCCATGAACACAGGATATCTTTTTATTCATTTGTGTCTTCTTTAATTTCTTTTATCAATGTTTTATAGTTTTCAGTGTACAGATCTTCACCTCCTTAGTTAAATTTATTCTTAAGTATGTTACTGTCTTTGATGCTATTGTATATGGGTTTATTTTCTTAATTTCTTTTTTGGATAATTCATGTCTGTGAATAGAAATGCAACAGATTTTTATATGTTATTTTGTATTCTTGTCTCAACTTTACTCAATTTGTTTATTAGTTGTAACCATTTTTTTGTGGATTCTTTAGGGTTTTCTTTATACACGATCATGTCATCTGCAAACAGATAGTTTTACTTCTTTTCCAATTTGGATGCTTTTTATTTATTTTTCTTTTCTAATTGCTCTGCCTAGGACTTTCAGTACTATGTTGAACACAGGTGGCAAGATTAGACACTATTGCTTTCTTCCTGATCTTAGAGGAAAAGATTTCAGTTTTTCACTATTGAGTATATAATATTATATATGGCCTTTATTATGTTGCGGTACATTCCTTCTGTAATTTGTTGAGAGTTTTTAATCATGAATGGTTGTTGAAGTTTGTCAAATGCCTTTTTGGCATGTATTGATCATATGATTTTTATCCTTCATTTTGTTAGAGTAGGGTATCACAGTTACTGGTTTGCATAATTTGTACTATCCTTGCATTCCAGGGATAAATTCCACTTGATCATGGTGCATAATCCTTTTAATGTGTTGTTGAATTCTGTTTGCCAGTATGTTGTTGAGGATTTTTGCATCTTGTTCATTAGGGATATTGACTTGAAGTTTTCTTTTTTTCTTTCTTAGTGCCCTTATTTGTCTTTGGTATCAGGGTAATGCTGGGCCTATAAAAGGAGTTTAGAAGTGTTACCTCATCCTCAGTTTTTTGAGAGTTTGAGAAGGATTGGTATTAATTCTTCTTTAAATGTTTGGTAGTATTCATCAATGAAGCATTCTTTCTTGTCCTGGTCTTTTCTTTTTTGGAAATTTTTAAATTACTGATTCAGTCTCTTTCCTTGTTAATGGTATGTTCTGATCTATTTCTTCTGATTCAGTCTTAGTAGGTTGTGTGTTCCTAGGAATTTATCCATTTCTTCTAGGTTATCCAATTTATTGGTGTGTGATTGTTCATAGTAATCTCTTAGAATCCTTCGTATTCTCTGGTATCAGTTGTGATGTCTCCTCTTTCATTTCTCATTTTATTTATTTTAGTTTTCTCTCTTTTTTCTTAATCTAAGAAAAGGTTTGTCAGTTTTTATCTTTTGTGCAATATTCTTTTTTTCTGAAAACTGCCATTCCTTTATTTTAAATACACACATATTTGATGTATTTTTGATGCAAAACATTGAGAATAGAAATAGGTAAGACTTCTTTTAAGTCTAACTGCTTCTATGAGAAGCTTAGTAGTAGGCTTACTATTCAGCCCTGACCTTAGATATAAAGTATTTTTTCATTTTCTGTTTTTTTTGTTTTGTTTCATCTTTTTCAAATTGACAGATGACATGAGGCTTGCATAGAGAATGCAATGGCTAAAACAACAAGATTCCAAAATGCTGAGATTATATGTGTCAACTAAGAAGATAAAATTAAGGAAAACAACCAGACTTTTCATGAATTTGGGTCCAGAGTCCAGTGACAAAGGCACAAGGTAAGATTAGATGAGTTTTTAAAACTCTTACCATTATTTGTCAAAACTGATCATTTAAACAGATATTAAACTTTACTGGGTCCATAAACTCTGAGTTCTCATGGAGTTCTGAGACAGAGTGATTTGGTTCTGAGGTTATTCCTAAGTTTAATAAAAATATTATGGTCTAAAAATGAATGGTCTGACCCACTGAGCACTTAAGTGACCTCAGTATATCTGAAAACAAGTTGAAATGAATTTTGTTTATGAGAGAAATTCAACAAGGGGAAGTAGATAAGAACCAGGTGAAATATCTAAGTATGGAAGTGTGTAAAAATTCCCTAGACACTGCTATACAGTTTCCCAAACAGTAATATATATGTGCATATGCATGCACACACATGTACACATACATACACATACACATATACATCCAGTTCTTTTTCAAGTTAAATGAGAGATATTTTCGGTAGGGAATTTTAATTGTATTCTTACTTGCTCTAAAGTTTCTTACCAAACAGAATTGTACTCCTAAAGTTATAAGCCATAGGTATGTAGCATATATCAAAATGCCTGGGATTCTCTCTGGTGGCTTTCTGACTGGGGTGAGTTTGACAGACTGCATTGTTACAGTTGTCATGATATACACAAAAAATACTCTGTGTGGGATCATTGGGGGTCATGGCATTTGTAATCTTCAGAAGAGGAAAGAAGAAAGAAATCTCACATTTGGAAAATTGTCAAAGAAAGGCAGCATTGAGAATAATACCTAGGGGAATATAGGACTTCTGGAGAATTTTGAAGACAATTTAGAAAATGCAATTCAGAAGTAACATTAGTAAGTGCATATATTTACTTTTAACTATAATTTTATTTTATAAGGCAGTGTTTACTTGTGTTAGATGGTACTTTTATGTTTACAGAGAGACATGAAATTTCACACAGTCATTAAGTTGAAGAATTAGATGAAGCTTTGGATATATTTATGTATAAATACCAATCTAACCTGAACTGATAGGAGTACACTGTTCCTTTTTCCTATGGAACCAATAAGAAATAATAAAAATTTCCAATTCCAAAGAGTGTATTTTGGAGACAGGGAATGGGTATCATTTTTCCATCTTGAACTCTCCTCCTCACAGCTGTCCCAGCTAGTTCCTAACACAACAAATGTAATTATGCTACTTTTCTTTGACTCCCAGCTGTCTATGAAATTAAGTCTAACTTGCTATGTATAGCCATCTGGCTTTTCTCTCTGTGACCTAACTTGCCTCCACAGCTCTCCCTTTGGCATCCTTCCTCCCCATCTCCATTAGAACTTGTGACCATGCTGAACCTCTGTTTCTGAAGCACTTTGATTTTGAATATGTTGTTTCTCTGGAGAACAGTGGTTCTTAATTTGGGACAATTGTGGTCCCCTACCCCAGGGACATTTTCCGATAGCTGGAGACATTGTTTATTGTCATGACTAGGTGGTTACTATTGGCATCTAGTGGGCAGAGGCCAGAGATGCTGTTAATATAATACAGTCCACCAAAGTGCTTCCCTCCTCCTGCCCCCTCAACAAAGAATAATTTGTCCAAAATATCAGTAGTACTGAGGTTCAGAAACACAGATGTGGAATGAATATATCCTCCTTCTATATCTGATTAAATTCTCTTCATCGTTCATCTTTTTTTTTTTTAACAAATTTATTTATTTATTTTTGGCTGCGTTGGGTCTTTGTTGCTGTGCGTGGGCTTTCTTTAGTTGTGTTGAGCCGGGGCTACTCTTAGTTGAGGTGCACGGGCTTCTCATTGAAGTGGCTTCTCTTGTTGCAGAGCACGGGCTCTATGCACGCGAGCTTCAGTAGTTGTGGCACGTGGGCTTCAGTAGTTGTGGCACGTAGGCTCTAGAGCGCAGGCTCAGTAGTTGTGGCTCACGGACTTAGTTGCTTCGCGGCATGTGGGATCTTCCTGGACCAGGGCTTGAACCCGTGTCCCCTGCATTGGCAGGCAGATTCTTAACCACTGTGCCACCAGGGAAGCTCCCATCCTTCATCTTTCATATCAGTTCTAATGTTACCTCCTCTATGAAGACTCCCTGAATTTAATTGATTCCATATATGCTTCAAAAATTCTTTGTTTTATCTCTTGTATCACACATGTGATGTATTGAAATTACTTACACATGCAGCTACCTCCCATTAGACTGAACTGTTTAAGGACAAGACTTATGCCTTATTCCTGTGCTTAGAACCTGTCTGGCATACGGTAGGAACTCAAAAATTATAGGTTATTGAATAAATAACACCTGGGGTTGGTAGTGCTTTACTCATAGTAGGTATTCATCTTTTTGCCTGTTATTATTTGATAATCTTAGACTTTATGGTGATTTCTCTCTTTCTAAAATGGGTAGATAAAAGAACCTATGTAATAGTTGAATAAATGAGTTATTACATGTAAATCATTTGAGCAGTGCCTTTCACAGAGCAAGCACTGCATAAATGTTAGTTTTATTAATTTTAAATATTGTTTATTCCTAATGTTTATGGATTTACTATGGGTTTTTATACTGTAAAACTAACTGTAAAATATAGAGTCAAAAAAATCATATCCCCATCTGTGACTTAAGATGTCAATCACTTCCCAGATCTTTGCACTCAGTAGTTACCTAACCTTCTCAAGAAAGTATCTATTTATAAGTAGAAGCAATGTTTTCTTATTGTTAGCCTCAAGTATCTTATTTACATATATGATATGTCCATTTTTATAAGAAAAATTCAATACAAGTGTCTTTATATTCAAATCTCAAATCTTAGGATGTTTATATGTTAATAGTATAGTTATAGTCTAAAGGTAAATATTTCATTTGTCTACATTTATGGTATTGGGCATTGGGCTTGAGGCTATGGAACATCTTGGATTTATCTATCATTGTATAAATTTAAATAGGGACTCACATTCATTTTTTTCCTCTGGATTTTTTGGCAGATATTGAAAGAAATATAATTTGGGTTACTCCCACCTCAACCCAGATAAAACCATTAAAATTATCTCTTTAGTAGCAAGCAGGGAGCTGCTGGGTGCTGTGTAGAAACCAGGTCATGCACATCATTCTGTCCATAAACATTTAAGGCCATGTGGTTAGATGTGTGATTATAATAATGGGCTCTAGATGGTTAGGTAAAATTTCAAGATCTGACATTAGTTTATTGAACTAATGGCTTGTGACATGAGGATAGGGACTCTTTAAATGAGTTCATTTCTAGCAATCATTGCACCATCTCAGAAGCCCCTAACCTTATCAGAATTGTGAATTACTTGAGTCAAAAAATATTAGGCAAAAATGTAATAACCACTCTCTAGAGATGACTGCTTCTTCCTGGTTCAGTTGTGAGAAAAGAAAACAGGTGCATCAAGTGAATAAAAGAGATAATCAAATTCAGTGTGTCAGTAAACTCTCAAATCTATTCTTATGTTATCATAATTGCGTTATCCAGACTCTTTGTGTGAGTAACTGAGCAGAAATTCTCCCGCCTTCAGTCCTGTTATCTAACACAAGAAAATAAAACAGTGAGATACAAAGTGAAAAATAAATAGAAAAATAATTAGTGAGATTTCTTCCCAAGGTTGTAACAGATAGGATATGGGATAGAAAAATCTGGACTGATAACTTAAAGAGGGTTGTTATGAAACCTTCTAGTTTTAAAAAACATCAATTCTTTGTCTCTTCCTCTCTTGCTCTAGCTCTCACTCTCCATCTCCCTCTCTGGTTAAAAAAAAAAATATATATATATATATATATATGTGTGTGTATATATATATATATATATATGTATATATATATATATATATATGTATATATATATATATACATACACATACACTGGTAAGACTATTATTATCTTTTTCTAACAACTCAGTGTAAGCGTAGGATTCATAGAGGAATAAGAAATAATTTATGTTCTCCAGAAATTCAGATAAACATAACTAATGGACATCTGTTGATTTTGCCTTTCAGCATCATTCTTCTTATAGTAATCACAGTCTGATTTTGCTTAAGAAAAAAAAAAACTCTTTTTATATGTACAGCAATCCTTATGTTCCATTCCTTAATAAGAATGCTTGTTTGGGTGGTGGACACATGAAATCTGGTCAGTCCAAAGATTTGTGCTAAAATTATCAAGAAAATGGAGTTCACTTTCTGCAGAGTGTTTAGTTAGTAAGATATAAACCTAAAACCTCCAGAGACCATTTTGCCAAATCCAAAGTGAAAGTCCATCTGTGAATAATTATGATATAGAGAAAATCAGAGATGATACATAGAGAGAAATGTATTTCTGTGAATATATATATATATATATATATATATATAATTTGAGCATCTAATTAGACATTTTAATTAGTTGACTGTAGAGAATTTGTGTCATTTTTGACAGTCACTTTTTAACCTTTTTTATCATTTTGAGTTAGGAGCATTAGCTAGGATCATGCTTGGCTACAGTAATAGAAAAGTGAAGTTTCTGTTTATATTTTCTCAAGCAATAAGAAGTGTGTGGACAGGTAGCTTAGGAATAGTGCTACAGGGGCCAATTTTGATCAGTATCCCACACTCTTCTCTTTCTGATTCATCGCTCTGAGTATGGACCTCTCAACCTCATGGTTACAGGATGGTTCCTGCTCATACTCATGTTCCTCCCTCTTAAGTTCCTTGATCATATTCCAGGCAAGAAGAAGCAGGGAAAGATGAAGGCAAAAGATATGTTCACACTCATCAAATTGACACTTTGCACAAAATCTGGGTCCTATTAATAGGGAGGAAGAGGAGTTATATATTCAGTAGGCACATGTCATCAGTATCTATCAGAGTTGAGTCACTTGTAATTTAAAAAAAAAATACTAATTTGATATATAAAGATTATTTGCATTAAAATATAATGTGCTTCAAAGTAGATATGTGCTAAAGAGTTATAGAAGTATAAAGGAGAGAGAGAATTGAATAGGAATACATCCACAGGGGAAATAACACATGAGCTGAACATTAAAGGACAGGAAAGTGTTAACCTTGAGGAGAAATAGGAAAGGTATTATAAACAAAACAAGCATCGTATGGGAAGTTACTGAGGCAACAAAGGACATGACGTTCAAAGAATAGCTAGATATTTGGAGAGGTTGGTGCAAAATTTACTTGGGAAGAAATGACAAGTAAATACTTACTTTGGGGCTTCCCTGGTGGTGCAGTGGTTGAGAGTCTGCCTGCCGATGCAGGGGACACGGGTTTGTGCCCCGGTCCAGGAAGATCCCACATGCTGCGGAGCGGCTGGGCCCGTGAGCTATGGCCGCTGAGCCTGCACGTCCGGAGCCTGTGCTCCGCAACGGGAGAGGCCACAACAGTGAGAGGCCCGCATACCGCAAAAAAAAAAAAAAAAACAAACTTATTTTGACATTGTCCTGAAGTGTGAAGGAGGCTGTGGGAACAGGACAGAGGAAGAGAGTATGTTCCTGATACTACACAACTGTTGGTGGCCCCATTAAGACTGCCTCTGACTCAGTTGGGAGTCCAAGAAGGATAGAAAAAAGAATGACAATGGAACCCACTTAGGCACAGAACAGTTGTCCCTTGGTATAGCTGGTGACTGGTTCCAGGGCTCCCTCTGCACCCTCCCCCCCGTTCCCCACAGATAACCAAAATCTGTGAATGCTCAAGTCTCTTACTTGACACTCGGTACGTGTACCCATGGATTCGCATCTGTGGGTTCAACCAGTCATGGATTGTAAACATGATCCACGGTTGGTTGAATCTTAGGAGGTGGAACCAAAGATATAGGGGGCTGACTGTAATGACAAATTGACCCTGAAAATTTGAGAAACTGAATGGAAGACAGATTTGTAAATCAGGAAGAATGTGGCCACGTTAAGTAGCATGCTGCTTCAAAAAGGACATTTGGTGCCTGATCTCTTGGAGCAGAGGTATAGGGAACACATTTATATGTATTTACACATGTATATATGTGAATCTTTTTTTTTTTTAAGTCTGGATCTTCTATACCATATATGTTATATAATCTGTCATATGTACCATCAACAAACTTTTAGGATTCAGGATTTCCACATTCGGGATTTCCTTCAGCAGAGTTACAGATTGCACCACAACACAGGGCTCCGTTGATTTACATATTAGTATAAAATATATTCCTGTCATTGTTATTCCTAATTAGATAACATAACTTTGCTTACCTAGAAAAATGGATTGGTGCCTCGAGTGTTTGAATTAAGCTTTAATAAATGGAGTTATTAGTATAACTCCAAGCTTAAGAAGTCCTAAGTGACTCAACTTTAGAATTGTTCACTATTCCATTGGAACTGCCCTGCCCCCGCATCCAAATATATATTTTTGATTAAACTTTACTAAGGAAAGCTCCCCTGTTCTTTCACTTAAAACTTACTTGAACTGGCTTAGAGAGAGAAGGAAAATGTCTTAGTATATTTATGTGATTTATCTATTGGTAATTTTTATGAATTAATATTTTTAACGAACTTAATGTCAAACAGTTATATAGTGCTGTTAGATGCCAGCTACTCTTTTAAACTCTTTGCATATGTTATCATGCAATCTTCATAACAGTCCTGTGAAGTAGTAAAGTGTTATGAAGTGCACATAGTTGACCCCAGATGACCAAAATCCTCAGAGGGTCAAAGCGGGTAAAAAGTCTCTTCTGTGTCTGCCCTGATTTCATGTCTTCATCTCTGCTGGGATGCCATCTCAATAGTTCTGGGAGAATATATATATTTATTCATTTATATGAGAGATAGGAGGAGGAGGATATATTCATACCATATGTATGCAATCTGTCTTTCTTCTTTTTTAATTCCAAATTTAGAAATCATCTGGGCAGTGAAAAATCTGGTTATTGTAAGGGTTAAATGAGCAAAATGCGTGTATGGCACATAGAATTATGCTAACGCCTAGCAAGCAATGTTAAAGTATTCAGTTAAAGGGTCATGCTTTTTTGTCAAAAAGGAATTTACTGAATCATGGATGAGCAGTATATATTGCATAGATCATATATGTCTATATATAAATAAACCAAAATAGATTGCTACCATAAAATATACATCTAGTTTCTAAAATTGAAGTCTTCTGTCTTTATGTTATAAAGATCACATGTGAAAATATGAACTATTTAGTACGAACTTTCTTCCTTGGTGGGGAAAATCATTAATAGTGTGTAAAGGTTTATTTTGTGTCAACTTGGCTGGGCCATGGTACTGAGCCCTTTGGTCAAGCATTATTCTGGATGTTTTGATGAAGAGTTTTTTAGATGACATTATCACTTAAATCAGTAGACTTTGAGTAAAGCCAGTTACCCTCCAAAATGTGGATGGGCCTCATCCAATCATTTGAAGGCCTGCATAGAACAAAGATCAACCTCCTTTGAGCAAGAAGGAATTCTGTCAGCTGACTGCCTTTGGACTCAAACTGCAGCTCTTCTCTGGGACTCCAGCCTGTCAGCCTACTCTGTCGATTCTGGATTTACCAAGCTTCCATGATGATGGGAACCAATTCCTTGAGAAAAAAAATGCAGTTGACCTTTGAACAACAGGGGGGTTACAGGTGCAGACCCTCAGCACAGTCGGAAATCCGAATATAACTTTACAGGCCCTCCATGTCCACAGTTTCACATCTGTGGATTTAACCAACCACGGGTTGTGTAGTACTGTAGTACATGTATTGAAGAAACTTTGAGTATAAGTGGACCCATGGAGTTCAAACCCATGTTGATTAAGGGTCAACTGTATATATATATATATATATATATATATATACACACACACACACACACACAGATATGTTTATGTGTGTATATATATTTATGTTTATGTGTGTGTATATGTATATACACACACCTGTATGTATAGTTGGTTCTACTCTTCTGGAGAACCCTAGCTAATACAGATTTCAGTACCATGAAGTTGGGTGCTGCTGTAACAAATACCTAAAAGTATGGAATTGGCTTTGAAACTGGGTAATGGGTAGGAACTAAAAGAGTTTTGAGGTGCCCATTAGAAAAAGCTTAGATTGCCTTGAAGAGATTGTTGATAGAAATATGGACATTTAAGGGGATTCAGGTGAGATCTTAGGCAGAAAGTGGAACATGTTACTGGAAAGTGGAGGAAAGGCAGTCTTTGTTATCAAGTGGCAAAGAACTTGGCTGAATTGTGTTCTAGTGTTTGTGGAAGCTTGAAATTCTAAGTGACTAACTTGGATATTTAGATAAGAAGATTTCTAAGCAAAATGATGGAGGTACAATTTGGTTTCTCCTTGCTGCTTGTAGTAAAATGTGAGAGGAGAGAAATAAATTGAAAAATCGTTAAGCAAGAAGGAGCCAGGACTTGAAGATTTAGAAAATTCTCATCCCATCCATGTTGCCAAAAAAGAGCAGGTGTGTTGTGGAGAGAACCCGAAGAGTTTGGCTGGACAATCTCTCCATGAAGAGATTACAGGTGGGACTTGTGGGTCAATCAGCCATCTCAGCAGAAGCCAGGAACAGAGATGGGGTTATACCAACAGAAACACTGCCAAATCTGACAAAGGGGATAGAGACAGGACTTAATGAAGGAAAGCTGTCAGACTTCTGGAATTCTACAAGAGAACAATAGAGTTGTATAGCTGGGAACATGCAGTACCTTTCAAGGAAAGGGGAGAATGACCACCAGGATGATTCAGAAATCAGCAGAGCTGTCACCCCCTCCATGGGCCTGGGGAGCAAGGCTATTTTCTCTTCAGTTTCAGAGGGCAGTGCCCCATGTTCAGTTTCAGTGGTCAAGCTGGTGCTGCCCAGGGCCTCAGAGGCAGGGCCGCCAAGTGCTGTGGGAACGGGGCTGCTGCCACCCCAGTGGGCTCCGAAGGTGGGACCTTCTCCCTAGTGAACCCAAAGGACAGAGCTTCAAGCAGAAGACAGTCATCCTCAAGCCTTGAAATTAAATGGAATTTGCCCTGCTAGGTTTTGGGCTAATACAAATAGGGTTTGAAATAAGCTTCTGTTCACCACCATCATGGTGCTTATAGAGGAGGGTATCACCTTTGAGTTCACCTACATGAGTATCATATACTTTGGAGAAACAGAGTCACCAAAGCACTGCCAGAATAATTTAACTCAGCAACCAGGGATTTAAAGAGAGTGAAGAAGATACAGCAGGTTTTCCATGGAAATCAATTGATAAAGATTAGTTAACGATTGCATTTGAGTAAGCACATTCTGTGATTCAGAATAAAGATCTTGAAGCAAGCCCATTGTAGATAGTGAGATGCATAGTAGGCACTTAACAAGAAGATGAATCAGTTCCCTTATTTCTTAGAACCATTCCCTTTTCCACACTGGTGAAAGGGTGTTGCCAGTTTCATAGGAAAAAAGGAACTGGAGATAATTATCAGAAACTACTGAAGAGTCTTTATACTCCTTCATATCAATGAATAATAGTAGAATAAAATATGCAAGTTTCTTTTTACAAAGCATGGACTAATCATTCCCAAATTCTTTTTTTTTAATTATTTTTATAAAGTTCTGAGTTTTAAAAAAACTACAATTTTATTTTTATTTTGCATTGTTTTATTTTAAACAAATTAATTGTTCATGATAGGTATTACTTCACTGTTACAGTCAAATTCTGATTTCAAAGATGGAGGAGGTATATAATTCAGTATCCTCAGTGAAGATAATTTTTTCTTGAATATATTCCATGTTACAGAGACAACTACTGCACATTCCGTTTACTTATAAGCCACTCAACTTTCTTTCATAGCCTAAAGGTTCTAGTTTTAAGTATGTTTTTAGTAAGCTCCGTTTTGTGAATTCTGCATCCCATCACGAATATAAAACAGCACCCTCCACAGAGAAAGATAGGTGAATAGTTTGATAATTCACATTTTCACAAACACGTAAAAATATAGTACTTTCCTGTTTAAAGTGCAGTCTAACTCTAGAATAATAAGGTATTGTTAAAATAAATAGTAAGACATTTGTGAACTTAAGAAATAAACTATAAATCAACTTGCATATCATAATGCCAAACAGTACATATCTGTTGGCCATGAGTATGCATGGCTCTGAACTAAAGTAACAGTTATCTCTGGTAGGTTTAGAGGTATTTCTTTTTCTTTACTAGTATTTTTGGACTTATATTGCTGTCATATAAATACTTATGGTTGCTTGTATAAGAAAAATAATACCAGTTTTTTCATTTTTGTTGTACAAAAGTTTCATTTGTTCATGAAAACATTTTCTAGAATTCGATTTGTCTTGTTCAGTTCCAAATATGAGTGTATAGAAATTTTATTATCTGTTTGCAGAACTAGGCTAGGTCCAAAATTATTGAGTCGTGTGTAAAACATTTTCTACTCCGGAAAGTTATTTTTGAAATTTCAGTTTGTCAAGATCAGTTTCTTTTATTCATGTATAACAGCATAAAGAAACTATTTCTAGCTGTACATTTGCTTAGAGTATACACAGCTTTATATAATCAATAGCAATAGGCACTTTTAAGTTGAATAACAAAAGAAGAAAAAGAGAAATATTAGGTCACTAGATGGTGCCATAATGTTATGTTTTATTTTACTGTCAAGGATTCTGGAAAGATATTGCAGTCATTTTTGAGAGGGGTTGTTTCAGGTACCATTCAGAGCAAAAAGTAAACTTAATGTTTACTTGTAACATGGACATTTTAGAGAGAAACGTTATTAACTAAAAAAAGAAAATAAAGAATTACACTAGACAGTACTGAATTAAAATGGATTAAAGTACATCAGTAAGCACTTTGGACTAATTTTCACAATATCAAGATAGAACAATTTAATGTGAAGAAATAATATTTTATACTGGATTTTTAGATTGAGTTTAGTAATTGTTCTTAAAACCACTTGTAATTACTTATTATATATATAAGTGTACATGTAGAAAATAACACTGTTTGCTAGCCTACTGGAAAAAGTCAAAATTCCTTGCATTTTTAAAATAAGCAAATGCATTTTTTTACATGAAATGTATTTAAGGACTTCTGCTTAGTCAGGGGTTTCTTCGACAGATGGACCTGGGTTTTGTGCCTTTTGTTGTTCTTGTTGTTATTATTAAGCAAAAGTGACCATGAATAGTATTTCCTGATAGGACATTTCTCCATTCGGTTGATATTACAAAGATACTGAAGATGAAGTGGCAGTTTTTCAACCAACCAACCAACCAAAGAAACAAACAAACATATTTCACCGCACCTGAAACAAATCAAGAATAACATTCTTGTCTTTGGAAATGTCAGAACTTGTTGCCAGGGTTATAAGTAAAAACACTGCGTGGAGAAACCGCCATATAAAAGCCAGAGAGAGGCTCATTTGCATTTCTAAACTTTCCCACTGACATAATTACTCGGCAGAGAAAAAAGGAGTTTCTCCCTCTCCAATCCTCAACCACCATTCACATGCACAATGTTCAAGAGATCTAACAATTTTAGGTACTTTGGAGATTTAATGGTGGAGGAGAGGAGGAAGACTTAAAAGTCTCAAAGTGCTTCTTATTTCTCTCATTATTGGAAGCAGTTTAACAGTGTGCTTCGAGGTCTTCCTTTTAACAGAGTTTGCTCTTTTCCACAGTATTATTCAACATGAAAACTGATTTTTCAGCCCAGATAGAAAAACAAGGAACCTTTCCAAAAAGGTGAAGATTTCAGCGTCACATGGATTTAGATCTGTCTTTGATAACAAAATTCAGTTCCCCAAACACTGATCTGTGATGTTTCTGAGGATAAGCCCATTTCTTCCAGGAAGAATGTGTATAATGTTACCAAGATCACCATTGCTAACTGCCACAGTGCAAGTGACGGATTTTGGATTGAAAGCAGGGAACAAAGAAAGAGGGATAAGACTTTCTCAGGAATGTTTCTTCTCTGTTTTCATTAGACGAGGTGACTGCTTTATTCACTTATAATTAAATTATTACTCCACCCCAAACTTGACAAATTAATATCTAATAATATATTAGTGCATGGGAAGAGTTTATAGCTTTGCTGTAACCTCGTTTGGGGGATGGGCTGCTTTGATGTAATTTACAAGAAGGTTGGGCCTGTCTCTGACTTAGGTGAAGATGTAGTTAACAGATTATTTATAGGGCTGCCTGATACTCTATTTTACATGTTTCCCAGGGGATGTTAGTTTGTAACAACCTTTTCTTCCTTGATGGCTACTAATGATACTTGGCACTACTTTAACAGGCTGTATACAATTAGACACAGAGTTTGACATTTTGACGTGTGTGTTGGCTAAAATGGTATGCATAAATGCTAATAGTCTTATCCTAATTCACAAGAGTTTCATTTGATAGGTGCAGGAGCCAAAAGAAATAAAATATTCTGACTTTTTGCTTAAAATATTGATCTCAGCCCAAACCATTGCTTAATTTGGATCAGTTTATTGAGCCAGGGTTTCCCCCAAGACTGAGTGCCTTGCTTTCTTTCATGCTAGCCAAAGAGTTTTACAGGTATCAGTGAAACATTTAGGTACAGTGCCAAGTGTTTTACATGCATTCTCTCCTCTGCCCACCATCACTATTATTGAGTAAAAGGACTATTATTAACCTTATTTTATGGTTGAGGGAATAGGGGTTTGGAAGTGGTTAAATGATTTGCCCAAAGTTTTGCCTAAATGGTTTGTGTTAGCACACAATAGAATGAAGAACAGTAACTGCAGCCTAGGTCCTGTGCACCACAGCAGGTTATGTTGGTCTTATGATGACAGAGTGAAAGAACTATTAAAACCTTTCTGTGGTCAGAGAAAACAGAAGTAGTTTTGATAACATAAAGTAGGCAAAAACCTGAGCCTTTTGCCCCTCCATCCAAAAATAGTAATGGGTTTCATTTTAGATTATTAATAGCTGTCCAGAGGGCATCTCATTTGGGCTATCATGTTTACTTGCCCAGCATCCATTTCTCTTTTTTGTTTTTCCTTTCCCTCTTGTTACCATCTAAAGCTGTCAGTTAAAGTAGTCCAACCTAACCTGGCCAAATGGTGGCAGGTGGCTCCAGGTAGTCAATCAAATGATCTCCGTAAGAATTCCCATCTTTACAAGTGTGACCCAAAGACTCAAATCACTTGGGAAGGGGGCTAGTTATCTTGACGATGGTACCCTGAGGAAATGTCCATTAGTGTCTGGCAGAAGACGCCTAGAGTCCCCCTGTTTCTCGGGCTTCCTGCAATCCCTTCTTTTGATTCCATGAGTACTTCGCATCCTTTATGAACCTAAGCTCTCTAGTCAATAAGGTAAAAATAATAATTTAATAAAAAATTTGATAGTTATCAGGATTTATTTAAATAATATAAATAAAATGCTGGACACATTATCTCACGTACAATAATGGCTCACATGTTAGTTAAATTCCCCTTTCTCCAAATCTAACAAAAAATATTTATACCCCTTTCAGTCATAAATGGGTTTTAATTTATGACTGTCCTGTATCGACACCTATACTCAAAACACCGTTTGATCTTATTGCATTGTCTCTATCATTCCCTTCATTATCTCCACTGTTTCCCTGACTCCCTTATATGGTGATGAGTCATTGATTCAATGTGGAATTTTCCCTGGCTTTTCTAATTTGCTTTTGAACAACAAGGTTATCAAATTCTTGAGAGTGAGTGTTTTAAAGAGTCCAACAATTATGAAAATTGGGTTGGGTTGTAGGGGAAGCAGAGGTATGGAGAAGCAGCTGGGTGGGGGAAGGGTAAGACATTTTTAAACTGCATTGAAATTTGAATTGAAATGTATTCTGAAAAGGTGCCATTCTTGTTTATACAAGGCTCTTTTGAGAAGGATTTAAAGTTACAACATACAGATTAGTGGCAGACATTCTCTGTACCCAGCTTTGCACATGCTGATCAATGAGGCATAAAGATATAATTGGTTTATACACACATTTGTTGTATAAATACATTTATGTTTTGAGCCTAAATCATCAGCAAATGAATTTCAGCATATAAAAGGGAGTTTCTCTGAGATATTAATTAATTTATCGGTATATTGACATTAAAACTTCCTACCACTCTAAGGAATTCATTTTAAGGTATGCCAAGAAGGAATTAATTAAAAATGCAATTTGGCAGTAAAATGTTTTTATGGAAAAGTCCAGAGACCTCTCCTATAGAAAGGATCAATAAATAGACTAAATAGATTTTTTTTTTTTTGGTGGTACGCGGGCCTCTCACTGCCGTGGCCTCTTCCGCCACGGAGCACAGGCTCCGGATGCGCAGGCTCAGCGGCCCTGTCTCACGGGCCTAGCCGCTCCACGGCATGTGGGATCTTCCCGGACCGGGGCACGAACCCGTGTCCCCTGCATCGGCAGGCGGACTCTCAACCACTGCACCACCAGGGAAGCCCTAAATAGATTTTTTTAAAGTATTAAGTTATCTGTTTATGTTTCTGGGTCTAGTGAAAGTTGTAACTGCTCATAGCAAGGTGGACAGATTGAAATTTGGCAGTGGGTTGGGACATTGTTTTCTGGATGTCTCAGTCTTATTCTTGATAAGCCAACTTTCAAATACTCTGGAGAGGTTTACACAGAAAATAATGCATTGAACATAAGTTCTTCTTCTTGCTATAAGTTTCTGGACCCAAATCCTAACCAGCATTTGTGCCTTTTATTCCTATTGACAGCCAAGCTGTATTTTGTAATTAAGAGCAACAAATACAAGTAACAAACGCTAGAGGGGGTGTGGAGAAAAGGGAACCCTCCTACACTGTTGGTGGGAATGTATTGAATAAATTGGTACAGCCACTATGGAAAATAGTGTGGAGGTTCCTCAAAAAAACTAAAAATAGAGTTGCCATATGATCCAGCAATCCCAGTCTTGGGCATATATCCAGACAAAACTATAATTCAAAAAGATATATACCTCACTCTGTTCACAGCAGCACTGTTTACAATAGCCAAGATATGGAAACAACCTAAATGTCCATCAGCAGATGAATGAATAAAGAAGATGTGATATATATATATATATATATATATATATATATATATATATATATACACACACACACACACACACACATATACATACACACAATGGAGTATTACTCAGCCATAAAAAAGAATGAAATAGGACTTCCCTGGTGGCACAGTGGTTAAGAATCCGCCTGCCAATGCAGGGGACGTGGGTTCGATCCCTGGTCCGGGAAGATGCCACATGCCGTGGAGCACCTAAGCCCATGCGTCACAACTACTGAGCCTGCACTCTAGAGCCCGAGTGCCACAACTACTGAGCCCGCGTGCTGCAACCACTGAAGCCCATGCACCTAGAGCCCATGATCCACAGCAAGAGAAGCCACTGCAATGAGAAGCCCAGGCACCACAACGAAGAGTAGCCCCCACTCGCCACAACTAGATAAGGCCCGAGCATAGTAATGAAGACCCAACACAGCCAAAAAAAGAAAAAAAAACAACGAAATAATGCCATTTGCAGCAACATGGTTGGACCTAGAGATTATCATACTAAGTGAAGTAAATCAGAAAGAGAAAGACAAATACCATATAATATCACTTACATGTGGAATCTGAAATACGACACAAATGAACGTATCTACAAAACAAGAACAAACTCACAGATGTAGAGAACAGACTTGTGGTTGCCAAGGGGATGGGTGGTGGGGTAGGGATGGATTGGTAGTTTGGGATTAGCAGATGCAAGCTATTATATATAGGATGGATAAACAACAAGGTCCTACTGTACAGCACTAGGAACTATATTCAATATCCTGTGATAAACTGTAACGGAAAAGAATATGAAAAAATATATATGTATAACTGAATCACTTTGCTGTACAGCATAAATTAACACAACATTATAAATCAACTATACTTCATTAAAATTAAAAATAAAATAAAATGAAATGAAAAAGAGCAACAAATATAAGTTCTTCCCACAGCCACGGAAGGTGTGATGGCTTGCAACAGTCTCTTCATATACAGCCTCAGAATCCTTAGCATCACAGCATTACCAGGGAGCTACTACTGGTAGATTGATATTGGCACATGGAATGAATTTTATCTGCTATCCTTACTATAGGGCAGTAGGCCAGGAAAAGAACTCTAGAGATGAGATCATTAAATGCAAAGTATTTAAACATTTTATCAAGACTAACTAAAAGAGATACATTTCCCGGGGAAATAAAAGAAAAATAGGAATATAAAATAAACTTTAAATATAAAAAAATATCTTCCGTTGATTACAATAACTATTAGCACAACTTTTTGGATGGGGTTTACAGAGAATTCCCACTGTTATGATGTCATTTCATTTAAACCTAATAGTCACTCTTTCATGAAGATATGATTACTGTCTCATTTGGAGATCAGAAAAATGAACCACATAGAGGCTGTGTTTCTTGAGGACACATAATAAAGTTAAGATTAGACCCTAAACCTTATGATTCTATATCATATACAATGCATTCTAAGAATAAACAGCAATCATGACATAAGTACACTATTAAATTGACAGAATGAAATTCCCTTTTATAAGAATTATATATAGGACCACTCTCAGACCATACTATGAATGAATAAAATTAGCTCCAGAGGATTATGGTATATTAATGTTAACAATGATGGTAAAATCTTAAATTATATTTTTTATTTGCCAAGCCTTATGCCAAACCACTTCAGTGGTTTCCCTGGTTTTACCCACTGAAAATTAATAACAGCCCTAAGCAGAAGACTTAAATAGGCATTTCTCCAAAGAAGATATACAGACTGCCAACAAACACATGAAAGAATGCTCAACATCATTAATCATTAGAGAAATGCAAATCAAAACTACAATGAGATATCACCTCACACCAGTCAGAATGGCCATCATCAAGAAATCTAGAAACAATAAATGCTGGGAGGGTGTGGAGAAAAGGGAACACTCTTGCACTGCTGGTGGGAATGTGAATTGGTACAGTCACTATGGAGAACAGTATGGAGGTTCCTTAAAAAACTACAAATAGAACTACCATATGACCCAGCAATCCCACTACGAGGCATATACCCTGAGAAAACCATAATTCAAAAAGAGACATGTACCAAAATGTTCATTGCAGCTCTATTCACAATAGCCCGGAGATGGAAACAACCTAAGTGCCCATCATCGGATGAATGGATAAAGAAGATGTGGCACATATATACAATGGAATATTACTCAGCCATAAAAAGAAACGAAACTGAGCTATTTGTAATGAGGTGGATAGACCTAGAGTCTGTCATACAGAGTGAAGTAAGTCAGAAAGAGAAAGACAAATACCGTATGCTAACACATATATATGGAATTAAAAAAAAAATGTCATGAAGAACCTAGGGGTAAAACGGGAATAAAGACACAGACCTACTTGAGAATGGACTTGAGGATATGGGGAGGGGGAAGGGTAAGCTGCGACAAAGCGAAAGAGAGGCATGGACATATATACACTACCAAACGTAAGGTAGATAGCTAGTGGGAAGCAGCCGCAGAGCACAGGGAGATCAGCTCGGTGCTTTGTGACCACCTGGAGGGGTGGGATGGGGAGGGTGGGAGGGAGGGAGATGCATGAGGGAAGGGATGTGGGAACAGATGTATATGTATAACTGATTCACTTTGTTATAAAGCAGAAACTAATTTAAAAAAATTACTTCTTTAAAAAAAAAAAGAAAATTAATAACAGCCCTAAGATTAAGTGCTATTATTATCTACATTTTGCAGCTGAGGAAATTGAGGTATGGAAATAACTTGCTAAGCTCACACATAGATAGTTAAAGGTAGAGTAGGCACTCTAAGTTCTGTGTCCATAACACACTACTTCTCAAATATTATTTGTATATTTAAGTAAGTATGTAATATTTTAAAAGATCTGATATCAGGTTATTGCCATGCAAATAGACTTTCATAACTAATGGTTGACATGCAAATGTCTCCTCATTTAATATTTAAATACAAATAGTAGGTACCCATAGCAAAAATATTATTCAGCTATTAAAACATGACATATATTGTATGAAGTTTAAAAAACAACAAAAATAATTTTTAGATGATATTTTGGATGAGGTTATAAATATTTACCTGCCTTTAGAATTCATTAAAGCAGTGATGTTTATAAGTGATCACAGTAATGCATTTCTTAAAGTACAAATCAAACCATCTTAAATGCAGTGAACCATCAGGGGAACTAAGTGGCTGACAAAAATTCATTTAAATAATGAGAAGACAACACTGTATCACTCTGTTCACTTATGCATTTGAGACCATAGAGGTATTTTAATGAATTCTGCCTAAGATTCTTCCAAGAGGCTGGCCAACAGAAAAAATGACTTTTCATATTGTGTGCCTTGAGTATGTGAGTGAGTGCAAGTGCCTGCGTGTGTTGCATGAGAAAATTACTCCAATGCCTTTTGAGAAAACTGATTACAATTTCTAGTAAGAAGTAAATAATCTAATAAATACATCTAGCTGACAATTTCTAGTAAGATGACTAAAAATGAAACCTCTAAATAACAGACTAGAGTCAAGTCATCTTGTACCCTTTTTTTTTTTTTTTTTTTTTTTTTTGCGGTACGCGGGCCTCTCACTGTTGTGGCCTCTCCCGCTGCGGAGCACAGGCTCCGGACGCGCAGGCTCAGCGGCCGTGGCTCACTGGCCCAGCCTCTCCGCGGCATGTGGGATCTTCCCGGACCGGGGCACGAACCCGTGTCCCCTGCATCGGCAGGCAGACTCTCAACCACTGCGCCACCAGGGAAGCCCCTTGTACCCTTTTTTGAGGTGGTTGGAAAATAAATCATAACTAATCAAAACTGGCATAGAGTCCATGTGGAAAATTGGTAGTTTTATTAACAATTGGTAATAAGTAATATTTCTTAAGTGTTTTCCATGTACTAAGCCTTATCTCACTGCTTATACATATATTAATGTTCACTATAACCTCGTGAATGGGGCAGTATATTCCCCCATTTTATGGTTGAGTAAAAAGCAGTCATAATCATAGTAAGTAGCAGATCTGAACTCCAAAATCACACACTCCAGGGTGCTCCAGAGTGTATGCTCTTAAGATCTAAACTCTACTGTTTTGGTTGGTAAAAATGTTTTTAAAGAAAAAAATAATAGGGATTGACAAGACAGAAGACAGACTTAAAGAATGGCAGAACAGGAACTGTATTTTTGCAATGAAACCTTAGAAAAGAGAAAATCCAAGAAAAATTAACAGAGCTGCTGGAATTATGAGATGACCCAGCTGAGAATTCAAGGCAAGGGCTATTCTATTTCATTCTTCTGGAATGTTATCATTTAGATTGTGAATTTACTAATTTCTCCGATATTTATAGAGCAACTGTTACATTAGGGATGGTGAACAAAATAGAGTGTCCGCCCTCTTGGAGCTAAATGCTAGTGCAAAACAAATAGTAAAATATACACAAATAGATATAGAAATTGATATCAATATGAATATGGATGAAGATGCAGTTATACATGCACATATAGATAGCTGTACACATGGGATAATACCAGATATTAATAAGTGCCTTGAAGAGGGTAATGCAGTAATATGGTAGGACTTAAGAGGGAAGATGGCTCTGAAGGGGAAAACAGTGTTTCCGTGTGCTTCTTCCAGGTTCAGTGTGCTTTTTCCTCTAATGAACCACACCTGCAACTCTGTTTGGACATCTTTTCTTGAACTAACAGAACTGCTTTGCCTGCACTCTCAGCAGGACCTCCCTGGAAATTTACCTCTCCTACTGCCACCTGGAAACGTGGTTAGCCATTGACTGGCAGATATGGGATTATGAAAACCCAAATTCCTTGCCTCCATTGGGAATGATTCAGACTCCAGGATTCCCTTACGGGGTCTGGTTTAAGCTACCTCCACTGGACTTCACCTTTCTTAGCATCCTTTTCTCTCTCCTGCTTCCCTCACACCCTCCCCCAGAAACCTCTTGGGAGCACTTCCCTTATAAATCTATGGTGACTCACTGTCCCACTTTGCTCTGGGTGTGGGGTCACCTAGGACTGGAATGCTATCAGCAGGCAGTACTCTGAGTACAAATATTGGGGCAGTTATGGACGAACCAAGATGGTTGGTTACCCTATGAGTCAACTTCTGAGAAATCTGACCTAAAACATCAGGGAAAGCCTCTCTGAGGAGATGATATTTATTCTGAGAAGTAACCAGTCATTTTTAGAGCAGAGAGAAATGTTTTCTAAGCAAAGAAAATAGTAAGTGCTAATGGCAGAATAGACACTATATTCAGGAAGACAGAAGACCAGTGTGCCTGGAGCAATCTCAGTAAGAACGCATGTGTGAATAGCTGAAGATACAGAGGTAGGGAGGTAAACAACCTGTGGGGACTTGGCAGAAAGAGTAAGAGGAGAAATTTATTATTATTTCAAATTATCACATAAGCTGTGGATACTTTCATTAAGTAGAATTTTTACGTATGAGTCTGTGTGCGTTGTTCCTAATAAAATTATAGCCTCGAAAAGGAAAATTCATTTTTTAAGAGAGTAGTCTTCGATCTAAATGGAAGCCTAGATATTTGGAAAATTCTTTCTAGATGAATGTGTAGGTTTTTTTAAAAAAATAACTTATTTATTTTTGGCTGCATTGGGTCTTTGCTTCTGCGTGTGGGCTTTCTCTAGTTGTGGCAAGCAGGGGCTGCTCTTCATTGCGGTGCGCAGGCTTCTCATTGTGGTGGCTTCTCTTGTTGTGGAGCACGGGCTCTAGGCACACGGGCTTTAGTAGTTGTGGCTTGTGGGCTCTAGAGCATAGGCTCAGTAGTTGTGGCGCACGGGCTTAGTTGTTCCACGGCATGTGGGATTTTCCCGGACCAGGGCTCAAACCTGTGTCCCCTGCATTGGCAGGTGGATTCTTTTTTTTTTTTTTTTTTTTTTTTTTTTGCTGTACGCGGGCCTCTCACTGCTGTGGCCTCTCCCGTTGCGGAGCACAGGCTCCGGACACACAGGCTCCGCGGCCATGGCTCGCGGGCCCAGCCGCTCCGCGGCATGTGGGATCTTCCGGGATAGGGGCACGAACCCGTGTCCCCTGCATCGGCAGGCGGACTCTCAACCACTGCGCCACCAGGGAAGCCCAGGCAGGTGGATTCTTAACCACTGCGCTGCCAAGGAAGTCCCGAACATGTAGTTTTGATAGCAGGGTTAGCATGAACTCAAGTGAGAACTGCAAGCACAAAGACATACCAGGACCCTCATGCTTGAATTACAGATCCATAAAAGAACCCAGGGCAAATTATTGTTTATAGCTTCTACAAAAAAACTATGACTCCAGGTGTTTAGATGTTTGTTCCTCTATTTGGATACCTCTGCATCAAAAAACTCATCTGTAGATTCCAGGAGATACACATGGTGGAATTCTCAAGGACTTTGAAGTTTAATAATTTTGGTTAGAATCTTGGCTATGCCATTTCTTTTGCTGTTCATTTTGTTTTTCTTGAGTGGTTTATTTTAGGTCACTGACCTCCGATTTCTTCATCTGACCACAAGTAGATGTGAGTGTTGGTCTGAAGGATAGATGTTTTATGCAAATCACAGGGCGTGGTCCTTGGTAAGCAGTCACAGATCAATAGTTATGATTTTCATAGAGTCTGAGCCTCTGTTTGGAACATTGCTATTTTTCAGACGTAAGGTTTTGTAAAATGAGTGGCAGAAGATAAAACAAGAGCAGTCTGGAAGACAAAAATATGAAATAGACTGGGTTTCAAGAAAGTAAAAGCATGCCTGAAGGATCCTCTGGGCTTCAGAATATTTTCCCAAGGGTTCTTTTCCCAGTATATGTAAGTTTTGAATAAAAGAGTTTATTTGAGAAAGCTCCTGAGTGGGGGGAAGAAAAGAAAGAATTTTGCATTGTTCAAAGAACAAGGTAGAGGATCTAATATGTCTTCTTTGTTTGTCAGTTTTAAGCCTTTTATTATAATTGTAACACACAAAATGTAGTCATACTTAAGGAGAGATTAAGAATCAAATTATGTTATCGATGCATTCATGTAGCCTCCATTAACTTGAATAAAAGTATATTCATGGGAAGTTAACCCCTTCTATGCTTATAAGGAGTAACTTTTATACACTTTTCTAAAAACTACAATTAGTTTTTTTTCCTGTGAGTGAATCAGCTTCTTTAAATTCTCCTGTGCTAAACAAAACAAAACAAAACCTTTGTGTAAAAACATCCAAATACACATACATATTATAGTAAATGTATATTATACATATATATCTCAAAAAATTAAATACATATCATTGAAGTATGTTAAGATTTGCATTGTAGATAGTAAGAGCTGATACAAAATGCATTTATAAAATAGGAAATTATAGTATGTAGGAAGATAAATCTATTTTATATAAAGAAACTTGCTAGAGTATTGAATTTTAAAAATGGTCTGTTAGAAAGTTCAATAACTGCTCTGATTATACATAGAAAACACCAAGAGTGTCATTTTATAACCTCCGTTTTACTGGCAGATTTATTTGGACATTGATGGCTGGCATAATTAGATATTTTACTTTCGAAGTAGAGGTTAGTAAGCTAATTAACTGATTTACTTCTTAAAAGAAGGATTTTGTTAGGGGGAAAAATAACCATATGAAGATGGTAGGAGGAATTTTGAAATCAGGTCAACTTTCGGTTTAGAACTTCTGCTTTCTTTTATATGCCTAAGATACGGTTGAATAAATACATAAATGAATGAACAAATACTTGATAGGTGGTACTTGTCTAAATTCTTAGAGTCAGAAATTTAAGTTCAAGGAGACATATACTTCATTGCTATGAGTCCAGGATGGGGAACCCTTCACTGACTCTAGAAAGTCAAATTTTCTCCAGAAGATAACGAACCTGGGATCTTTTTTTTTTTTTTTTTTTTTTTTTTTTTTTTGCGGTAGGCGGGCCTCTCACTGTTGTGGCCTCTCCCCTTGCAGAGCACAGGCTCCGGATGCGCAGGCCCAGCAGCCATGGCTCACGGGCCTAGCCGCTCTGCGGCATGTGGGATCTTCCCAGACCGGGGCACGAACCCGTGTCCCCTGCATCGGCAGGCGGACTCTCAACCACTGCGCCACCAGGGAAGCCCCGAACCTGGGATCTTAAAAGATATCCCACAGAACTTTATGTCCTATGGCCTCAAAGTGATATTGTACTCTTCTCTCTCCAAGGGTTAGAGTTCAGGATTGATTTAAATAAGGGCAATTTAGGAAAATTATATCCACATAAAATTGATAGAATTGAAGGTAATGAATAAGTGGGTATTGACTTCCATTAGTGTTTGTATGAAAATTACATGAGACCTCTAAATGTAATCTGTAGAAATATTTGGTGCAATGGAGATAAAAAATTAATTCAGCAACTGTTGTTTTTCAGATTTCTTTGCAAATACAACTTCAAGGCAATACTTTCCATCACCTCCCATACTCCATCCATAAGAGAATGACAGTCTGATGCTTCCTCCCACATGGAAATTCTTAATACTGCCCCTGAGGTGGTAAATCTCCCTTCTTAGATAACTTAGGGGCTTCCTCTCAGCCCATAGAGTTTTTCATCTCATATGCTGTCCACAGACAGTCCCAAGGTTTGCCCCTTTCCACCTAGATAAGCCATGGACACCACCATCTCTCTGCTGCCCTCTAGACATTGCCTGAGCAACAAGACGAATTCTTTCATTCTCAGTATACAATGAGAAACTTGTTTGCCCCCCATGAAGATCACCACGTCTCATGGGTAAACCAGCTGGTTCCCTCTCACTTTTCACACACTCTGTTTTTCCCTTCTAACTCTCTCACTCTTTTGTCTCTATCTTGCCTAAAGCCAGCAGTTTCCTTTAAATTTTTTCTATTCTAAACCAAGCCCCTCAAACAAATTTTGATCTTCATATCTTGGTACAAATTTGGATAAGGGGAGGGTTGACATTCTTTTGAATTCAGTGCTCTGGAATTCAGTGTTTTGGTTCTTAGTTATCCCCATATGGGAGGCTAACTTGTACCTAATACTTCAGCCTGTCAACCTAATTTAACCCCTCACAACAACCCTGAAAGGCAAATTTCATTAGGCATGTGACCATTTTTCAGATATATAACCTGAAACTCAAATACAAGGTCAAGTATTTTGATGATGGTAAAAAGGTACTAAACCATCATGCTATGGATTTGTTTGTTTCTCATCTCACCCCCTACTATGCGGACTCTAAGATAAGCATCATATTTCTCAGCCGCAAATGCTTTCAGTGTGATAAAGAAAGCAGTACTTAATTTCAGAACTCTCAGAAACAATACAACAAGTACTGAATGTCCATCTCCATGGCCATTTGTAAGAACAACCAAATTTCTTGGTAATGAGAGAGTACAGTACATTTCTTGGAGAAAATAGGACTTGGATCGAACATTAAAGAAGGCTTGAGATTTGAACAAAACCCTTGGAGTCTCAGTCATGGGTTTGCATCCCAGTTCAGATACTTGGAACATGATGACATTTAATCCTCAGAGGCTCTCATTATCTCACCTGTATTCCCTTCTTTGGTTATAGCCAGTCATACCTAGTGCATTGCCTAATGCACTGTAGGTTTTCAATAAACATTTGCTGAATAAATATCAATATAAACGGCTATAAATATGGCCTCATTATTGTAGTAAAACTCTTACATATGGTTATTTATGGTGTTGCATAAGACTACATCATAGGATATCAATGCTGGGAGATATGTTTGAGGTCACCCATATCCTTCATTTCTAGAGGAGTGGAAACTCAGGCCCAGATTGGAGGTGTCAGTGACTAAAAAGTTTGTATATTAGTGCTAAAAGAGACATGTAAGAAAATGAGGTGGGAAGGTAAATAGAAGTAAGTTTTACAAAGGCCATTAAATCTCAAATCAGAGGATTCCCCTGGAAGGCCATTGAGAAACAGCAAAAAAAAAATTTTTTTTTTTCCGGTACGCGGGCTTCTCACTGTTGTGGCCTCTCCCGTTGTGGAGCACAGGCTCCGGATGCGCAGGCTCTGCGGCCATGGTTCACGGGCCTAGCCACTCCGCGGCATGTGGGATCTTCCCGGACCAGGGCATGAACCCGTGTCCCCTGCATCGGCAGGCAGACTCTCAACCACTGTGCCACTAGGGAAGCCCGAAAAATAGCAAAAATTTTAAACATAAGTATGACAAGGTGCAAGAGAAAGAATATGGCAGAAAATGAACAACCAAATGATTCTGTGAATCAGGACTTGCTTTTGCACTGATCAAATAATGATATTTCCCCCATTTTGATCTTTTGGATTTCCCCCTTTAAGCTTTCTACTTAAGAGCTTACAAACCACAACTGTGTGCATCCTCATTGATTAACAGTATGTTACCATTAGCAGTTGCTGGAAGACAAAGATCATCTATATGGTTCTTAAACAGGAAATAAAAACAGAACTTGAAATGGTACCAACTTGTGCCAATTCAAAGAGTGCTGAGAAGACAAATCATATTCTGCTGAAAACCATATGCCTCCTTTATTCATCCATATACTAAAGCCTTTCAAATCTTACTACATGCCTAACCCTCCTCTTGGCTTTGGAAATAAATGGGGACAAAACTCGATATGTGTCTTCTCACATCGAAGAATATAATGAAGGAAAGAGACACTAGTGAAGCAAGCCCATTAATAAAAGTGTAAAAAAACCTGAGATAAGTGGTAGGAATGTCACGACAGTGACTCTGTAAGTGCATAGGCAAAAACAAAAAATAAAACTTTGCATTTTGGTTATAGGAGCTGGGAAGACTTCTTGAAAGGGATACTGGAGATGAAACCTAAATTATGCATAACAATTTGGTAAAAAAGTGTATGTATTTGATTATGTGTGTGTTTAGTTTAGAATAACATATGGAACGTGAGATTTGTTTGCTTTGTTTTGCACACAGAGCAAGACTGATTTTCTTTTTTAATAAGAAAGAATTAGTACCTGTTTACCAGGAGGCAACCAAGTTCATGATTAGCTTACATACTGACTTAAGGCAATTGCTTTGAGATCAATACTCTTTCAACTCCAGGTATATGTATTTAGCAAGAGGCACTCAAGGTTGCTATCTACTCCAACAAGATCCAGAAGTAGCTAAATCTCTTGAAGGAAAGGGAAAGCATTTTTAAAAATGTGAGATAGAAACAGAATGAGAAGTATATCACCTCCCAAGATTTCATTCTGCCGTCTGCAATGATATACTTCTTAATGAAAAGAAACTCTGAACAATGTAGGCATCCTAATTGCCTATATTTACATATATGGATAGCCTCACATTTCAGAGTCACTTGGAAATTTCTTAATCATTAATAAGAAGATCAAAATTACTAGTTGCAGAGTTCAGTGAAAAATGTACTTATATAAATACGCTTGCAATCAGTTCTGGTGCAGGTGTTTCTTGAAATCAATACATAAATTACTTATTGTGCTGAAAACAGAGCATTGTTAAAAAGGGAGCATTTGAGACCTTAGCTCATTAGACTGGATGGATAGTTGAAGGACGTATTCTTAGTTGGCAGAAAGATGGGCAGCAGAGTATTTTGAAAAGCCTGTGAGACCAAAAGGTTTAACCAAAAACATATTTATTCATACATCTTTAAGATAAACATCATTATGAATACAGCATATTTATTAAAATGCCTGCATATTAACTCCTAAGAAATTCATAGTCTCAGTGAATACAAAAGGACCAGTTCTAAGTGGAAGCTATTGCTGTATATTTGTGTTTGAAGGGAAAAATCATATCTTGGAATACTTGTCCCCAAAATAGAGCCAATTTCATAAATGACATCTGAATAAGACACATATTTGGTGAGCATAAATTCACATTGAAATACCATTTCCCTAATAACCACTTTAGTTGTTATTCTTGTTTGCCCTAGAAATACTAATGCAGTGATAACAAGAAAGCATGCTTATATTTTCCACTAAATTTAGAATTTTAGTAATTGAAACACAGATGCAGTGGCTTTTACAGGAAATTAATTTGGTGTTAAGTACTCTGGTAGTGTTAGATATGCATAGTTACTCAGCATGGACATATTGCTTACACCAGTGGTGATGTGCTCCCAACACACCACACACACACACACACCACACACACACACACACACCACACACACACACACACACACACACACACACACACACACACACACATATCTGGGAATAAAAATGAAAACCCAAGATAAGTGTGGGTTGATAAGAGTGAAAATATTTTGAATTATATAAAATATTGACATAATTATATTTTATTATCTATTAGTATATTCATCAAATATTTTTATACATTTTAAAATAATTCTTTAACATTTACCTTCGTAGCATGCATTAAATAAACATGCTATATTTTTTAACTGTGTTCCTTTACTACTTAATATTTTTTATTTCCTATAGATGAAAGAGGATGAAAACATGGATAGAAATCTCAGTTTTTCTTTACCTTACAGAACCTTAAGTGTTGTTTGTCCCCTTAATTAACTTCATTCATTCGTTCATTTGTTCATGTCTTCCTTCATCCCTTCCTTTAAAAAAATACTTATGAGGAGTTTGTTATAAATTAGGCACCATAGATTGGAAAGTCAAAGAAATGTCTAATGAGGTGGGTTTGTACCCTCATAGAGTTTTTGGTCTAGTGATATCATAGGTGTCAATAAATAATCTCCCTGGGGAAATTACTTTCAGTAATTACAGTATTACTGGGGTAATAGTGAAAATGATCCAGTATTGAGAGAGGTCATGGCACAGCCTAATGGGTTGAGAGTTTCAGAGAAGACCTTCTGAAGGCAGCAGAAGAAGTATCTTTGGGCTAAGGTCTGAGGGAGGCATAGGATTAGCTATGCAAAGTTTGTTAGGGTAAGGGTATTCTGGGCAATGGAAATAATCTGCGCAAAGACCTAAAGTGACAAAATACATGGCGAGTTTTGAGGTATAAAAATGTTAGAGATGTAGAGGAAAAAAGATGACAAATAAAACCACAGAGGTGAGCCCTGTACAGACATAGACTATGTTAAGTATTTTGGTCTTTAGCCTGAGAAAAATGAAAAATCTTTAAAGGGTTATATTCATTGTATTGGTGTGGACATAATTGCATTTTTAAAAAAAGATTGTACTGTATTCTCTGTGGAAAACAGATTACATGATACAGGAATGAATTCTGGGAGTTACAGTGCCATTGTACAGATCAAGGCCAGATTTGATGATAGACTATATTAGAGTGATTATAGGAGGTACAGAGAAGAGAGTGGGTGTTTGAGATACTTATGAAATAAAGTCTAGGGGAATCATTGCTAGATGAAGCAAAAGGAGATAACAAGAATTACTCTTAGTTTGCCAAATTTGCTTACATCACATATGAGGAAAAGTACTTAGGGTTTGTGGTGCCTTTATTATCACTAATGGGTGATGACAATATGGTAGATGGATAAAGTTCCAGGATATTAGAGAAGAAATTGGACGTAAAATAAAATCCCCATCTTCAGAATAATTGAAGCCATAGACATACATGTGTTTGCCTAAGAAAAGCACATATAGAGTATATATTTATCAGGATAGGCTCTACAGAGGTAACAAACAACTCCTAAATCTCACTGGCTTAACATAAAGGTTTACTTTTAGGATTTTTTTTTTTTTGCTTTTAAAATGTATTTGTGTGTGTGTGTGTGTGTGTGTGTTTTATTTCACATTTGTTACACAGTATATGTGAGTGAGATGCTCAGTTTCATTTAGTTTCTCAGAGAATCAGGCTGGTGGAAGCTCCACCATTTTGAAGCTCAGTGGCTTTCACTTGGAGCCAATATCTCCCCAGAGGGTATTTGGCAATGCCATAATATATCACTTATTGTCATAACTGGAGAGAATGATGCTGGAAGCCAATGGGCAGGGATGCCATTAAACATCCTGCAATTCACAGGACACGCCCTACCTCTGACACTCAGAATTACCTGGTTCAAAATGACCATAGTATCAAGGTTGAGAAACCCCATTGTAGCTGTACCGTCAGCACATTCTCAGATGCCATGACATGGAAAAAGCCTGACGGCTCTTCATTGCTTTATCCTGAAAATAATACACATCACTTCTATCCACAGCACAGCTGCCATAAGTAGTCGCATGTCCCTGCTGAAGTGCGGGGAGGAACTGGGGCATGTGGTGAGGTAGATGACGTATTTTATAAGCACTGCTGGTACTGCCATGGTCTAAAACAGAAGCCTGCTGCAAATATAGTGTGCCACTGGAGTCCCATCTTTAAGCTATTGTATTAGAGTGGTGGGGCAGTGGGGATCAGCATGACTGACATCTGATACGGGTGCTGAGAGAATAAATACAAGTCTGCCAGTGAGTTCCGAGTTCAGACTGATCTGCTTTCACATTGCGGTATTCACTGAAACCCAGCAAAAGGCAATATATTAACTTTCCAATGTAATTTTCTCAGATATGTCTGAAAATGGAATTCATTATACTTGAGAATTGAATATTAAGGGTAATTAATGAGTTTGGCAGCTCTTTTATTCTCAGCGTTAGCTGGGAAAATTCCAAGTATTCACCAAATCAGGCAAGTTTTCTAGTTTCCTAGTCATTTCTTCAAGTAGAACAAGTGACTGGGAAACTACTTTTTTTTTTTTAATTCCAGAAGATTCCTTAACTTCTAAAATAAGAGAATAAACTAATTTTGGAACATATCATAATGGAGTGAAATTCATCATTCGATTGTCTTCTTTTTCTAGCAGATATTTCCTCAAAATTAGTATCTTAATAATTATAGTGAAAGACAATTTTTTAAAAAGTTAGAGTACAGTTATGAAGAGAACAAGACCAGAACTGGTCTTGAGTTCTGGCTCTGCTTTATTGCTGTATGTCCACTGGCCTTTCTTTAGCTTTAAAATGACTACCCTCCTCAAAGGAGAAATTTGAGTATGGTTATTTCATAGCAGATCTTGGCATATCCCTCACATATAATAAACACTGACTGTAGGTTATTACCACTATTATTATAATTATTGTTACTTATTTTAATTTCAGGTTAAACTATTCATCCCTTGAAGGATGATGCAGAATATTAAGAATAGTTTCATTTTGGCCTTGGATATGCTGCTGGGAAATTTTTGGTCAAAGAGATGTGCATCCTACTTTTCATTTGTTTGTTTCTTTTAGTAACCCATGTATTAATGCAGTGTCCTGAAAGGAGATAGAAAACACACCAATAATTCAACTTGTGTGATGAATTGAATAGATGGTTAACTAGTAAAAGAGGTTAAAGATGGCTCTAAGAGATCCAGAAATCACAGATGCAGAAAGCAGCAAATATGTCTAGGCTCACAAATATGTGAGGGAAAGTGAACAAGGAAAGAACTAAGAATTTAGAAGATAGTTCCCCCACCACCATCCAAGACTGAGATGAAATTCATGTTGAAGAGAGTGTGGCTGCCACAGAACCACACAGACAATGAAGTGCCCTTTGCAAAGGGGCTGGGCCTGAGCTGCTTTGGAGGAACCACTCATCAAGGGTCTGAGAAACTTTCTGTCACAGCTGCTTACCTTTTTCTTACTGATCTGTTGGCTCCTTTGCTGAAAGAAAGCATATTGGAACCACAGAGGGAAACCTCGTCCTCCTGCTCTGGTCTTCCAATTTCTCTCCAGTGCCCTCTTTCTATAAAGCCTAACAGAGCAAACTGGTAAAGGAGAAATGTTTACAGGATCTAGTTCCTCTACCATTAAGAATGAGCAGGAAGACCTTAACTGATGAGTGGCATAGTCAGCGGTGTGCTGGGACTGGCTCTGCCAGCTTATGAGAGTTGAATGTTTACATCTCTCCACATTGGGTGGCATCATGTAGGTTGAAATTGGCCATCATGGAAGTATCTACAAAATAGAAATTGGCAAACACTGCAATTCAGTGCTTCTTGTTGTTGCGTTATTGTTGGAGAACCAGTTTCTCAGTATACCCCTGGGCACAAGCCACTTTATAGGGAACAAACATACTATAAAAGAAAGAATCCAATTTTGAACACTTATTGGAATCCATAAATAAACAGAATAGTTCATTTTAAAAGCTTGTCCACTTTGGAGTTAAGCAGCATAGATTCTGTCCTTTACCGTTTGCTATCTATGTAATAAAAAATATAGTTTCTCTAAAGTTTCCTCATCTGCAAAATAAAGACCATAATAAGACCTCTCTTAGGATTGTTCTGAAAATGGAGCAAGATAAACCAGAATAAGAGACAGGCATACAATAAGCCCTCTCTAAGTGTGAGCGATGATGAGAATTAACACCACATAGCATTCCAAAAACATTTGCTCAGTGTTTTTTGTAATATTAAAACTCAGCTAGGGCTTCCCTGGTGGCGCAGTGGTTGAGAGTCCGCCTGCCGATGCAGGGGACACGGGTTCGTTCCCTGGTCTGGGAAGATCCCACATGCCGCAGAGCGGCTGGGCCCGTGAGCCATGGCTGCTGAGCCTGCGCATCCGGATCCTGTGCTCTGCAACGGGAGAGGCCACAACAGTGAGAGGCCCGCCTACCGCAAAAAAAAAAAAAAAAAACAAAAAACTCAGCTAAATGAATCATGCATAGACTGACAAAGATATTATAGTCCTCAAAAAGTTTGCATTACAGTTCATTAAGAAATATTTAAAATCATCTAAAAGGCTTATTAGTCATTTGAAAGTTAGGTTTCATAGATTAAAAATCTTTTAAACTTATGTTACTGAAGCCAGTAGCTCAATTTCTGGAAAACTAACATAAGGGTCCATCCAAAACATGAAGGAAAATATTTTTTGCCCAAATTTTTTTTTTTTTTTTTTTTTTTGCGGTACGCGGGCCTCTCACTGTTGTGGCCTCTCCCGTTGCGGGGCACAGGCTCCGGACGCGCAGGCTCAGCGGCCATGGCTGACGGGCCCAGCCACTCCACGGCATGTGGGATCTTCCCGGACCGTGGCACGAACCCGCGTCCCCTGCATCGGCAGGCGGACTCTCAACCACTGCGCCACCAGGGAAGCCCTTGCCCAAATATTTTTATCATGTTGCTTATAATAGTGAAAAATCACAAAATAGGAAACTGGTTAAGTAAATTATGGGATGGTAGGAAATATTTGGAATATTATGCAGTGCTTTGAATAATGTTTATTAAGTACTGATTAACACAGGAAATGCAAATAATAATACAAAGGAAGAGAAAAATTATATACATTATGAACACAATTGTGGGAAAATACGATTGTTAAATGCTTAAAGAAATTGCCTCTTGAAACAATGCTTATAAATGTATATTGCAGAATGAAGTAAGGGAAATAGTTTTCATTTTATGCTACTAAAACGCTGCTACCATATGATTAAATAGTAGGTACTGAATAGACCCAGAGGCAAAGGGCAGGGAAAAGAAGTCTATATATGGATATCCATACCAGTATTGTTCTCTTATTTATCTATCAATCTACCTATCTATCTCAGAGACAACAAGTGTATTTCTTCACATGGATTTCTTTCTGTTCGAAGAAGTGCCATAGGGATAGTAGGAAAAATGGGGATAGAATAATCTTGAGATTGTTTCCTATGTATGTGACATTGAGTTTTTCAGAATAACAGAAGCACATCAAGGGTTAAGAATTTAGTATTCTATTAGTCCCATCTTTGAACCAAGGTTGTTTGTACCTTTCTTTTATATGGCAATCACTCTTTTCTTTTAATAAATTTGGTGATATTGTTGAACTAGTTACTCATAGAAAGTCCATCCCAGCCTGGATTGTTTTTCTTTTTCATGGAAGCCCTTCTGTGTGGAAGTGTTATTCTCCCATCTTCTCTATTCTAGACCAGAAATCCTTAATTCTTTACTGAATGTCTCATTCAGCATGGGGTTTCGTATCTATTATGTGTTTTGATAATTCCTCTTACTTACACTTCAGGTTGCCAATGTTCATTTCACAATTTGTTAGCAAGCACTGAACTCAGAACTCTGGCAGTGAAGTGTAGACATAGTTACCCTAGCCAGTGTTGGTGAGGAGAAACACATTCTAGCTCAGTTTAGTTGTCACGTGAACGTTCACATCCAACTCTATTCATGTTTCTCCCTGATACTTCAAGCTTCCATGACTTGTGATAAGGTAAGGAAAATGGATAAAAGAGAAAATTTCTCTTGGACTTTAAATGGTGCAGACAGTATGCTTCCTCAGAACATATTAAGAAACATGCCAATTGATGATTTTAAAAATAATGGAATATGATTAGTGACATCTAAAAATGACCCCGTTAGGGCTTCCCGGGTGGCGCAGTGGTTGGGAGTCTGCCTGCCGGTGCAGGGGACGCTGGTTCGTGCCCCGGTCCGGGAGGATCCCGCATGCTGCGGAGCGGCTGGGCCCGTGGGCCATGGCCGCTGAGCCTGCGTGTCCGGAGCCTGTGCTCCGCAACGGGAGAGGCTGCAGCGGTGAGAGGCCCGCGTACCGCAAAAAAAAAAAATAAATAAATAAAAATAAAAATGACCCCGTTAAACCTTCATTTTAATTCTTTGCTTTTCAGTAATTCACATTATTTTTTTTTAATTAATTAATTTTTGGCTGCGTTGGGTCCTTGTTGCTGCACGCAGGCTTTCTTTTAGTTGTGGCGAGCGGGGGCTACCCTTTGTTGTGGTGCTCAGGCTTTTCATTGCGGTGGCTTCTCTTGTTGCGGAGCACGGGCTCTAGGTGCGCGGGCTTCAGTAGTTGTGGCATGTGGGCTCTAGAGCGCAGGCTCATTAGTTCTGGCGCACAGGCTTAGTTGCTCTGCGGCGTGTGGGATCTTCCCAGACCAGGGCTCAAACCCATGTCCCGTGCATTGGCAGGCGGATTCTTAACCATTGCGCCACCAGGGAAGCCCCACATTGTTATTTTTGAGTCCATATTTACTGAGTCTCTAGGAGATGAGGTTAATGGACTAAAGTGTTTGTTTTTGTTTATTTCAGTGTTTAGCCTTCATACCTATTATGAGTACAGTCTTCTTGTGATTTTGTATTTTTTTTCTAGCTCAGTTTAGAGTGCAAGGAAAACGTAGACACTCAAAAGCATTGCTTAAATACAAGATAAATTAACACTGGCTATTTAAGATAAACAGTCACAGAAATAAAGATGCATATTTGATTAATATATCCTAGTCTCTTTTTAAACTTCAGTGATTCTTTATCATGACCAATTCATGATCTAGCCCTTGGCTACCCTCAGAAAATATTCTGCTATAATTTCCCTCTTCTTTAGTTGTGATTCAGCCATACTGGCTTTCCTACTGCTCTTTGATCACACCATGCACACCTCTACCTAATTCTCAATGATATCTGCTCAGTGAGTTCTCTTTGACCCCCCTACACAAATTTCATGAACCATCACTTATGATTCTCTTTCTGTCTTTGTTACTTATTTTATAATACTACCTAATATCATTATATGTATCCATAAGTCTTTCTTCCTCACTGGATTAAAGCTCCAAGTAGGCAGATACATTTTGTTGTTGTTCCACCATTTTAGCCACAATGCCTGGAACATAATAGGTAGTGAGTAAATACTGAATGAATGATTGAATGATTGACTGAATGAATGGATAATGCTGAAAGGTAGATATTAGCACCAACATTTCAGAATTATGGACCTGAGACCTAGAGTGATTAAATACGCCATAACTTATCAGAACTAGAAAGTGGCAGGTCTAATTTATTGAGATTGTTAGCTGCTCAAGATCATGACCTGTGCTTGGTGCCCATTTGAACAGTTGACTTTTAGGGTAAAAGTCACAAATTAGGTTTTTCAAATTAGGAGAATGTTTGAAAATCTCTGGTGTGAAAACCAGGGTCCAAAGTTCTCCTCCCACAGATTATTACACAGATTATTTTATCTCATTCACAAACTTTCATATCCCATGTGAGTTACATCAAGATTGGTTACATTTTTTTTAGGATTTTTATTAATAGTTTGAGATTATTAATAGCTTATGATATGTGTAAGTCCCTGTTTTATGTTTGTTTCCATGCCTACATTAATTTTTCGGTGGGGTGTCAAAGGATTGTTATAAAATATTTTCCCTCTCACATCTTCTGAATAACGGCACTTTTTTTTTTTTTAATAAAACTGTGGAATCTGCCAAATTGGACTTTTTTTGTGTGTGTGTGTGTGTGGTATGCGGGCCTCTCACTGTTGTGGCCTCTCCCGTCATGGAGCTCAGGCTCCGGACGCACAGGCTCAGTGGCCATGGCTCACGGGCCCAGCCACTCCACGGCATGTGGGATCTTCCCAGACCGGGGCACGAACCTGTGTCCCCTGCATCGGCAGGCGGACTCTCAACCACTGCACCACCAGGGAAGCCGCAAATTGGACATTTTTTACATATAAAAATTCTTTACTATGATGTGCTAAAGGGAGAATTATTTCCCCCTTCTTTCCTTCTCTCCTTCCCTCCCTCCCTCCCTCCATCCCCTCCCTTCTTTCCTTCCTTCCTACTTACCTACTTTCCTTTCTTCCTCCTTCCCTCCCTTGTTCAACATGAGTTGTTTAATTTTAGAGTCCAATAAAAAAAAGAGGGTATACTCAATCATTATTAAAATGGAGTTATTTAATTATTTAAAAAAGCATCTCATATACTTGGGTATTTGAAGTAGAAACGCTCTATTAGAATTTTCCAGACAGTTTTATTAAGGTCCCACTTCCTTTAAAATAGGCCAAAACATGTTATAATAGAAAGAATACTTGCCTTGGAAAATCTGAGTCAAGGTTTTATTCCCATTATTGGGACAAAATGCTTAAAATTTCTTATTTCCAGGCTCCATGTTCTAAAAGGAAATAGAAATATTCATCTCAAAAATTCTTATGTGGCTTCTGTGAGGTATGATGCCTGGCAGGAGTGTTTTATAAACATCTCACCTGAGTTTCACTTTCATGTGTCCCTATCTGGAGTTCAGGATTATTGTCTTACTTCCAATCTATTGCTTTACTTTTCTTCTACCTTGTAACATTAGAACTAAAAATAATAAAGCATTCTACAGCCTATTTCTTGCCTACTTTGTAGGAAAAAATACTAAAGATAGCTACTAAATAATTGATATCACCTTTCAAGTGTAACTGTAAGTGTACAACAATGCTCCAGTCTTCTGCATGCAAGTATCGAAATGATACCAGCAAAACACAAGTTGGCTAAATCAGTATTATCAGTGAGACAGAGTTTAAAGAGCAGAAGATAACAAAGAGTGAATCTATAACTAAAATATTAACGTCTCTTTATTTACAGTTCTCATGAAGCCTATATTTTTCTTACATATTTGAAATTGCACAGTCAATTTTTTTAGAATATCTTTGCATAAAACAACAAAAAATAAAATAAACATCTGAGATATCTGTTGTGTCTACATAAATTGAATGTTTCCAAATATGATCATTATTAGGCCAAAATTTTACTTCTTTAAATTTCCAATTGACTTTTAATTAGAATGCAAGCCCTCAGAAGTCAGAGACCGTATCTTGTTCATTATTGTATCAAATGCACTTAACACAAATGCTGGTATATTTTAAGTGATTAAAAATGTGGCTAAGAATTCTTTGTAGTTTTATAGATCATTTCAAACATCACTGCTCTCTGAAAACCTAAATCAGTATTTTTTGTTTTTATTCACCAATTTCAAAATACATTGCAAATATATCATTGTTCAACATTTGCAGTATTTTATCCTCTATCATGTGGGAATATGAAGGACATGATATATATTAAATACAGCAATTAAGTACACCTGATGTTTCTTTCTAAGCGTTCTGGAACACTTTGTAATATTAATTAAACAACAAAGAAGGGAGTTGTTTATAAGGTAGACAGGAAAGGGGCAATAAATAAATCATGTCAAAATGGATTCAATTCCTAGTGATAAAATTTATTCAGAGAATGAAAAGCCAGAGGACAACTTACTTGAATTATTAGATTATTGCAAATCACTATTGGCTGACTATTATAACAGCAATAATATCTTCATAACCTTTTGAAAATTACAAATCTATTTTACATCCATTTGGTCCTTACCATAATCCAGAGTCGTTTGAAGGACAAATATATTTTACTGATTTTCCAATTGTCAGAGTGAATATTAAATGCTTGCTTGTTTAGTTTCTTCATTTAATGGGAAAATTGATGTCTTCCCTCGCTTTAGGCTGTGACATCCCCTGTACTAATGGCATCCTTGATTTTAACAGTGCGTTGGATTGGAAATATTTCACAAATAAAGTCCATAATAGCTAACTTTTTCTTTAAGGCTGTAGCAAATTAGACCATTTTTAATGTGATTTTTGGTTTTATCATAAAACTCAAGTCAGCACAATTGCTAAAACCTCACAGTAGGAACAGGTGAAGCATATAGGGGAAATTGCAATGACGTACATCTGACTGTGGATCCAAGTCATTGTTACGTCTGTCAGATCCTAAGAATTCACCAAATGTTTGTTTTATTTTGTGCTATAGATTAAAAGGAACTCTGAATCATTTTGGAGAAAAAATACATATTTATTCACAAAGTATATACTTTAAATCCAAGGAAGTTTGTCAAATTGTCTCACTGGGAGAGCACAGGGTACAACAGCAACTTTTTAGTCCTGCTAAAAACCATTATACTTATTATATAGCTCCAATTATGACATTGAAGAAGATAATAATGAAAGAAACATCCCAATAATAATCCCATAACTTTAACAAATGTAAGTGTTCTACATGTACACATCTCCTACCAGACCCTGTCAGTACATATGCATGATTCGAACACTGGTACACTCCTTGCATAGATGCAATTTTGTATTCTGACTTTTTTTTTCTTTTTACTTAGCATGATATAAGACACATTTTTCAGTTACTACTTAGCCTACAAAATTCTGATTTGAAAAGCTGAAACTTTGTATTTTTTCTTTTAAATATATTGATAGCAAAACAAGCCTGAAGACCTAGAGATAAACTCTAGGCTTCTAGGCCAGATGTCTGAAATGGTTATCACAATCTGTGATCTGACTTCAAATTTTATTCACCTACTCCCTCAACCTCACTTGCAGTTTTACTTATTTTTATCTTGTTGAATTTCCACTCTGTAATTTATCCATTTTTTTCTCTATTTTCCAAGTTGAGATCACAAAACCAAAGTACAGTAAGCTGGACTACTGGAACATTTTTTGAGGGGACTAGAGGGAAGGAGGAATGAGGAATACAGATCAGTTAAAGCAGTGGTAAAAGGATGTCTTTGCAGTGGTCCCCTGCCTATCCCTCTTCACTATTTCAGAAGTTAGGAGCTTCTTTCTTTGAAGTAGTTCTGTGCATCTTTCTGACAAACAACAACTCTATTCTGTTATCCCGTCTCACCTAGAATCAAATATTTGCTATTCTTCCCTAAAATGGCTCTTGGCAGATTATCCCTGATTGTTCCTGAATTCCAGATTATTTTGGGCATTCATATACTATGGAATTTTCAATTAAAATAATTTTTTACTTTAAATTTATTTATTTTTATTTTTGGCTGTGTTGGGTCTTCGTTTCTGTGCGAGGGCTTTCTCTAGTTGTGGCAAGCGGAGGCCACTCTTCATCACGGTGCACGGGCCTCTCACTATCGCGGCCTCTCTTGTTGCGGAGCACAGGCTCCAGATGTGCAGGCTCAGTAGTTGTGGCTCACGGGCCTAGTTTCTCCGCGGCATGTGGGATCTTCCGGACCGGGGCACGAACCCGTGTCACCTGCATTAGCAGGCAGATTCTCAACCACTGCGCCACCAGGGAAGCTCCACTTTTTACTTTAGAGGAGTTACTTACAGTCCATTTTATTTTTAAAAACGTAATCCTTTCCTCTATGTTGTAGGTTTAGTTACATTAAAAAGATGAATTCAACTAGATCACAAAATGACACTTCCAATGATTGGGGGAAAAAAATAAATGTGATGGAAACGTCAGATAAAATTCTAGTTCTCTAACTAGCTGTGTGGTCTTACCATGTTGATTTACTACCATGGGGCTTAGCTTCTCATATAGTGCCTTCTTAATCACTGTGGATAAAGAATAAATATCTGAAGTATTTAGCATAGTTTTGACCCTTATTGAGCATTTGGTAAATGTCATTCCTGTTCAATTTAGCCTAAATTTATTGAATATCAACTGTGTGTCAATTCAGCATGCCCTGAATAATCAAAAATGAATAAAATGACTAACGCAAGATGCCTGTCAAGAGAAGGTTCAATTTTAGGATTACAAATTATGGTTAGGGATTGGACATTACTATATTTTTGTTTGATTGAATAAAGTCAGGTATGAAAAGGGAGATGGTGTAGGGAAAGTATTCCAGATGCGCACAACACAAAAAGAATGTTTGACAGATTTGTGGGGGTTTTATTCTTTCGTCTAAAGTAGCCTGATAACCCCAACAGATGTTCAGCCCTGTAATGCATGCAGACTCAATACTTTCATTGCTGAGAGAGTTTATGGTCATTGCCAACCCACCACTCTGCAGCTCACCCGCTCTGACCTTCAGAAGCAGATAGAATCAGGGCCCAGCAACACCTTCGCAGAAATGGGTATCAGTGCCATCGTCAAGGAGCTTGGTGTGACTATGTAGGGGATTAAACTCTGTAACAAAGGAATGATACCATTTTTCTTGTACCAGGTTTTGGAACATAACTTCTATCAACTGTATATATATTTGAAATCAAAATTGCCCATCACAACTCTATTCCTTTGAGCTAGTCCTACGCATTCCCATTTATTATGCACAATTAACAAGAAAGAAAAGCTATATAAAAAAAATTCACCTCCATTTTGACAGCTTGAGACTCAAAGACTCATGTGGTTGCACTACCATCAACCACATTCTGCAAATTACTGCCCCTTGGATTTGTGCCTGGTTTTGAATCTTTACTTCTGTCTCCTTAGGCTTGTTGCCTAATTGTGATTTCCCTGACACCTCTCATCCCTTCTCAAAGGACATTGTTCGACTCATCTCTGTAGATCTTCTTTGTGCGTGCCTGAGGTCAAGCTTGTTCAGCCTATTCAGGTTGACTCCAGCCTTGCAAAGGTAGTCTATAATTTATTTCCATGCTTGTGTTGCACATGATTGAATTAGCTCCTAGATACAAGCTCTGACTTTCTCCAGAAGTGAAACGTTAAGTGGATGTAAGTGAGGTTTACACAAATGTAAACATGTGATAAAATTTCATACACACACACACACACACACACACAATATATTTAAAATAAAAAAGAGTAACCATGCTATTGAAGAAGAGCTGAAGGTAAAGGAAAGTGCAATAAATTCTACATCTTATAAAACCTTTCTGCCAGGACCAGCTACATAATTTGTAGAGCACAGTAAAAAATGAAAATGTGAGGTTTCTTGTGGAAAATGTATTGAGTATTTCAAGACAGTGACGGCAGAGCATTAAACCAACCACTACTTACTTCCTGCTCATCGTATTCATGTTTACATCTTTCCAGCTCTAGGACCTTTTTGGCTACAGATTCCCTTTTCAAACTTACCACTATAACTATCTAAAGCTTTAACCCTTTTTGTGCCTTTGGTTACTCATTATCTTTCATTTGGAACCAATTTCCATGTCTGGCTTTTCGTAAACTTCTTTCTAAATATCCTTTGTTACTGTAATATGATATAAACTCTCTGTCTTATTTTGTTTTTGATGGGGTAGATGGCGGAAGGGCTGGTAGATAGCATAATACACATTTGTGGTGTACCTCCAATATCCCAGGTACTGAATCCTGTATATCAGGTAGACAACTATGGATAAATGACGGTCTCTGCCTCGAAGATCCTATAAAACCAGGAGCAGACAGAAACCAAAACAGAACATTTCAACAGCAAAACTTTCTAATTTCTAATACATAGGGAGACCTAGAGGAAAATAGTGTGTCCAGGCAGGAAGAAGGGAGATCATCATATATTGTTATTGAGTACCCGCTCTTAATCAAAAGCAGACTTTGCCTATCAGAAATCTCACAGTCCACCTCCATTTGCAAGAGTTCTGCTTCATGATTTTCCAGGGCCATTCATTTTTCCCACATACTCAATTACTACCTCCCTCCCTAATCTTTTGGGGACTAGAGTTCTCTGTAATGCAGCTCTAACATGGGGAGCAGTGAACAAATAGGGGCATGTCAGAGTGAGAATAGATCATGCCTTGAAGTATTACGCTTTGGATTTTATATTTTATTGTGCAGTGCTTCTGGCAAAGAGAACTGCAGATTCCTTCAAATTCTTTAGGAATGGATTTTTTCTTCAGAGTAAACTTGCCAGGCAGTAGGAACAATAAAAATTTTCATAACAGGACAGTGCAGTTACATAACAAAACTTTGACTGAAGTCAGTGGAAATAAACTACCTACTTTAAAATGAGTAAGTTATTAGCAGAACCCAAATATATATATTTGTTAGTAGATGTTAGGCCTCAGTATAACTCTTTGTTGACGTTGTGCCAAAGTATAAGGATATATTATCCTCCACATATTATTATAAATGGTGTAATTGATGCTTTTTTTAAATCCTAGATGAATAGGTTTTCCATGCTTGGATTTTTAAGCAATTTCTTCTAAAGCTGTTAACATGTTTTGATTTATATGGGGTTGTTGTATTATTTGGCATATAAAGTTTAAATAAATACTCGTATAGATTTATTGGGAACACTTAACAATATAAAATGACATTTTTGTCCCATTTAATGTCTTTTTTTTCCCCTGAAATCTAATTTGTCTGCTGGTAATAATGCAATTTCTTATTTCTTTCTATTTGTGTTCAGTGATATTTTTGAACATAATTTTAATTCTTCTGTATTATCAGTTTTGTATTAATAATGTATGCTTTGCTGGTCTGTTACATTGTTGGACTCCAATGAACCATGTCTTCTGGTATTCATGTCCCACTATAATCCCCTCTTTTTGACTCTGGGCTAAGTATGAGACCTTTCTTAACCAATAGATGAAGCAGAAATATCAGTTCCATGTTTAAAGTTAAGAAGACTTGGCAGCTTCTGGTTTTGCCTCTTGGCGAAAGCCAAAATTCTACTTATCATGAGACTGCCACGCTTTGAGAAACCCAAACTAGCCACATGAAGAGGCCAGTGGAAGAGATCCAAGGGATTCAGCCAAAGTAAAACCCCAAACCCAGACTCATGGCTACTGTAGATCCACTCAAGCTAGCCCCAGTTTTGCAAGCCATCCCAACTCATGCCAGTGGAATAGAGATTCGCCCACTGAACCATGCCTTCTCTGAATTTGTCTACAAAATTATGAACAAACTGATTGACTCCCTGCTCCAAGAAATATGTATGTAAGGGTGGGCTATAATCACTGATTTCAACAATATGAAACTGGAAAAAGTATAAATATTTGACTACAATTATTTGGGTATTAATACAAGACCAAAAAAATCCAGAAACAGATTCAAAGTTTTAAACTCATTTATTATCAGAACTCAATGTTTAAAATTAATAAAATTTCAGGGCTTCCCTGGTGGCGCAGTGGTTAAGAATCTGCCTGCCAATGCAGGGGACACGGGTTCGAGCCCTGGCCCGGGAAGATCCCACATGCTGGGGAGCAACTAAGCCCAAGCGCCACAACTACTGAGCCTGTGCTCTAGAGCCCGTGAGCCACAACTACTGAGGCCCGCGCACCTAGAGCCTGTGCTCCGCAACAAGAGAAGCCACTGCAATGAGAAGCCCGCGTACCGCAACGAAGAGTAGCCCCCGCTCGCCGCAACTAGAGAAAGCCTGTGCACAGCAATGAAGACCCAATGCAGCCAAAAATAAATAAATAAATAAATTTAAAATTAATAAAATTTCAGGACTTGCCTGGTGGTCCAGTGGTTAAGAATCTGCCTTGCAATGCAGTGGATACGGGTTCAATCCCTGGTCAGACAACTGAGATCCCACATGCTGCAGGGCAACTAAGTCGGTGTGCTGCAGCTGCAGAGCCCACACGCTCTAGAGCCCATGTGACACAACTAGAGAGAAGCCAGTGCACCACAACAAAAGATCTCACATGTCGCAATGAAGATCCTGTGTGCTGCAACTAAAGACCTGATGCAGCCAAGTAAATATTAAAATAAATTAATAAATTAAAAATAAAATGAATAAAATTTCACATTAAGATATCCATATACACACCCTAAAATTTCTAATTTTTTTTTTACAATCATCGGTACCAAATATGAATATGTATGTGAAGCAGATTGATTTTTGATACAGTACTGTTGTGAGTATAAAATGGTACAGGACCTTTGGAAAACTGTTGCTTTGCTTATTTATAAAGTTAAACACTCATCTTCCCTTTAACATCTTCCCTTTAACTAAGAACCAATTCCTTGATTCTTACCAATGAGAAATGAAAACATGTCCACCAAAAAACTTCTACATAACTATTGACTATAGTCCACTTTATAAGAGCCAAAAGTTTTAATAACACAATCCAATGGAGAAAACAATTCTAGTATATTAACAAAAGAAATACTACTCATCAGTTAAAAGCAACAAACAGAATCTCAAAGACATTATGTGAGTGAAAGAAGTAAGATGCTAAAGAGTACATTGATGTGAAATCCAAGGCTAGACTAGTAATCTGTGCTGATAGAATAAAAGAATCATGGCATAGAGGTGAGGGAGTGAGGTCGACTGTAATGGGGCATGATGTCAATGGAAATGTTCTAAATTTTAATTTGGTGGTTATATGGAAGTATTCAATTGCCAAAACTTGTCAAATTACACTTAGAATCTGTAAACTTAATAAAAAAAGGTTAATAAATAGTAACAATTTCAACAACAGAAAGACCTGGAGCAAAGAGGAAGCAGAAAATTGAAAAGCAAAACAAACAAAAAACCATCACAGAGATTTAAAACTTGAGCAAGCATCTGAATCACCTGGAATGCTTGGTAAAATACAGAATGTGGGCTTCACCCTTAGCGTTTCTAATGGGTTAGGTCTGGAGTGGGCCTCAAGTGTTTGCATTCCTCCAATTTCTAAGTGATATTGATATTTTGGGTCCTGGGACCATACTTTGGGAACCACTTGATCAGAAAATAGGGGAAAAAAAGTAATACATCAATATTATTTTAAAATGTAGAGAAAATGGAAAAGTACAAAACTTAGGGATAATATCTAGCCCCAGATCTAAAGAATTTCAAAAATTTAACTTTGAAACAGATGAGTTCTTCAATTCTAAATCTGGAAGAAATACATGATACTTTATTGAAGAATGATTATCCAAAATGTATCCTGAAATTCATGTGGATCATGTTAAATACTGAAAACGAGAGACTGTTCTTCTCAAAATGAAAATTGACAGTTGGGGCCAATTATCATCCAATATTGTCCTGGAAATTTTAGCCACTGGAACACATCATGAGACAGAAATTTAAGATACACCTATTAGAATCTACCGTTAAGAAGATACAATTAGGGACTTCCCTGGTGGCACAGTGGTTAAGAATCCACCTGCCAACGCAGGGGAGACGGGTTCGAGCCCTGGTCCAGGAAGATCCCACATGCTGCAGAGCAGCTAAGCCTGTGCGCCACAACTGCTGAGCCTGCACTCTAGAGCCCAGGTGCCACAACTACTGAAGCCCATGCGCCTAGAGGCCGTGCTCTGCAACAAGAGAAGCCACTGCAATGAGAAGCCCATGCACTGCAACGAAGAGTAGCCCCTGCTCACCACAACTAAGCCCGCGTGCAGTAACAAAGACCCAATGCAGCAAAAAATAAATAAATAAAATTTAAAAAAAGAAGATACAATTAATTCCAGATTTTATGAGTATATACATATATACAGAAAGAAAGAATAGATTAAAAAATATATTGGCAGTTCCTATCTGGAAGTTTATTATTAATTTTTTTGCTGTGAATTTGTGTATTTTCAAAATTTCAGAAAATGAGCCTGCATTGTTCTTCCAATCATATATTCAAAAGCATTTTTAAATTGCTTACCGAAATAAAAATAATAATAAAAAAATTAATGTGCATCTGTTGCCCAAGATTGTCTTAAATATAAAAGGTATTTTATACTTTAAATGTCCTTTTCAGAGCACAACAAATGGTTTGCTGCCTTCCAGACTGATTCTTAGAATTCATATGAATTTCCTTGCAACCTGCAGCAAACTAAATTAATCATCTTAAACAAAAATCTACTGAAATAACTTGGAGGGGCCAAACATTCTCCAAAGGAGATTTGAGCAGTAACTCTGATTCATTTAGGACCAGGTTACTTAATATGATCACTGAATTATTAAGGAAACACTTTCCCTTGGCCTGTCTGTCAGTGTTTAGACATTTAATTGTTGTCAACAAAACCACAGCCTGGAGAGGCTATTGTCATATACATTACAGAATTGAACCAGATGCCTCAAAATTTCAAGTTTGAATATTTTCAAGGGGCCTAGAATTTCCAGCTCATCTTTCACATTCAGTAAGATATCAAGTCTCGCTGAATATATTTCATTCCTACTGGAGCTTCCTGATTTATCCCTGGCCTGCTCCCATGTGCACAAGTGTAATCACCTCCTAACTGCTGCTTTGCTTTCAACCTCACCCACCTTGAATCCATCCTTCTCACAAGTCAGCAATGTACCTTCTCAAATGCAGGTCTGACCAAACGCTGGATAAATGCAGAATTTCTGCCTACAAATCTATTTGGTAACACACATTTTCTGGTTCAGAATCTGATAATATAGGGTTATACACAAATCAAGAAGCAGGCTTCTTTTCCCTTTTCTCTTGTTAGATAGGTAGGTAGGTAGAGAGAAAGAGAGAGAAACATATATATAAGTATTTTTTGAATTGAAAATTCCTTTTCTTTTCCCTGATTTTCTAGATGCAGAACTATGTGTTTGGCAAGAATTCCTGGAGGAGATGGTTAGTAGTTATAGGGACAGTTTGTAAGCATATTTTTAAAATAAAGGATTAGAATACCAGGTGAAATTATTTTGATTAGAAAACAGTCTTGAATTTTTGACAATCTGTATATATACATATATATGCATATACACACAAACACACACACAACCTGCTTTGACTTCCTACAATCCACATGTATTTTACAACTACAATTCTGTACTTACGAACATACTCCCTTCTTTTAGAACAGCAGTTTCCAACCTTACATTTTAGTATCCTAGGGAGTTTTTTAAACTGCTGATGCCTGAATCCCACCTCCAGAGATTTTCGTTTAATCATTTTGGGTTGTGGCTTTGATGTTAGGAATTTTATGGTCTCTCTAGGTGATACCATTGCTTCACTAAGCTTGAGTACCACTATTTTAGGGTCTCGCTTTTTGAAATACTTGAAAATAGAGTGTATAACTTTCTTGTAGATATTCATATTAGTTTAAACTTCTTATCATTATTCATAAAGAATAGAAGTCATTCAGATGCCTCTAGGTCCCGAAGTCAACTCTGGTCTGCTGCATAAAGAAGATCTCTCAGCAGTCTCTTTACTTGACTGGATGCTCAGATCTGTAGTGAAACCAAGAGAAATTACATGGGGTGTTAGGGAGACACTTTGGTGTCCTCAGTCATCTGGGAGGACTAACTGAAGAAACATATGAAACACCCAACAGGATAAAGGCACAATAAATGTTTACTCCTATATCTCTAACGTTCTCCTTCAAAAGCAGTGTAGTTGTCAAATTGCATACATTAAATATATGAAGTTTTTAATATAATAATTTTGCCTCAATAAAACTTTTTAAAAATATATAAAGCAGTATAAAAAACATGCAGTGCCTCTCTCTTAGGAAGTGTCCTTCTGGGTCTCACAAAAGGATTTCCCAAAAGCAGGAGTCAGCAAACACCAGCCTTTGGGACCCAATCCGACACAGCACTTGTGAGCTGAGAATGGTTTTCATATTTTTAAATTGTTTAAAAAATGGAAGGTTAATTATATAAAATTCCAATTCCTGTGTTCATAATAAACTTTTATTGGAACAAAGCCATGTTCATTTATTTCCATATTGTCCATGGCTCCTTAAATATGACAGTGACAGTGTTGAGTATAGTAGCTGTGACAAAAACCATATGGCCCTCAAAGCCTGAAATATTTATGATGTGGTCCTTTACAAAGTAACTGTGGAAACCCTTGATCTAAAAGTGGTTGAGAAATAACTGGTTTATACCCTAGAAATCGGTATCCAAAACAGTTAGCCCATTCTGCCCTCACTGTGCCAAGAAGAAATCAAGCAATTAGAGGGTAGCAAATGCCACTCGCAATTTTTAAAAATAAAGTTGATGAGCTAATAAGGACATTTCAAAGAGGAAAAAAAATAAGCATAGCTTGTCTTTCAAAACAAAGCAAAGCAAACAGAAAAATACAAAACCTCGGAGAAATTAACATCTCCATTCTGATAGAAGCAATGGAGTTTGGGTGTTAAGAGTTTTCTTTCTGTTTGCAAACGTAATGCTGTTTGGTAGTAGATGGAGAAACTATCTGAAAAAACAAACTCAGGTCTGAAATAGCTGAGATAGCAACTACAGATAATCATACTAATAAAGAGAGCACCTTTCTTTTTAAAAATATTTTTATTGAAATATATTTGATTTACAATGTTAGTTTCTTCTGTACAGCAAAATGACGTGTGTGTGTGTGTGTGTATATATATATATTCTTTTCCATTATGGTTTGTCACAGGATATTGAATATAGTTCCCTGTGCTATACAGTAGCCTATATATAATAGTATGCCTTTGCTAATCCCAAACTTCCAATCCTTCCCTCCCATACCCCTCCTACCCCTTGGCAACCACACGTCTCTTCTCTCTACCTGTGAGTCTGTTTTTGATTTGTAGGCATACTGGATTATATCGTATTTTGGATTCCACATATAAGTGAGGTCATATGGTATTTGTCATTCTCTGACTTACTTTACTTAGTGTGATAAATCTCTAGGTCCATCCATGTTGCTGCAAATGACATTATTTCATTCTTTTTGATGGCTGAGTAATATCCCATTGTGTGTGTGTGTGTGTGTATATATGTATATATATATATATATGCACATATATATATACCACGTCTTTATCCATTCATCTGTCAATGGACATTTAGGGTGTTTCCTTCCTTTGGCTATTGTAAATAGGAGAACACCTTTTTATTTTAAAGAAAAACCTATATTTGGTATCAGTGGACACAGATGTGTACCACTTTATTGTAAAGAAACCTAATGGATTGTCTAAATTAAATCTAGACGTCAATAACTATTTCACATTTTTCTCTCAGATAGATCCATTAATAAAAGACATTATTGAAATGGAGAATTGAAGCTTCTGATTTTGAGGCCATACACCCCATCAAGCTGATTCTAAATGTCCTTGGGTGGTGCTAAGCCATCTCTATTTTACTGATACCCTAGATTCATGTACGCAACAAAGTTTAAAAAATCGCAATAGAGTGGATGGCACATGGCAAGTTAGTGCTAGAAGACTTAGGATCAAATCTTAAATCTACCACTCATTAGCTTTTTATAGCTCTATGCAGTCACCTAACTTCCCCATTTAATCTATATCTTTGCAAAGTAGAGTTATTAAGAGTACCTGTTGTGAAAATTAAGTGAACACATGTGGAAATAAAAAGTATGGGAAAAGATTCTATAGAGAGTTATGAATGCCAAGAATCATTTAAAAAATATTTCCTACCTGTGTATTTGTGGGTGTCAGTGGCGACAGAGAGGAAGACTATGTCAGGAGGTTCCCTTAACTTCTAGTTTATGCTTGGATTTGGCTACTAAGAAGCCACAGGAAGAGACCAAAGGGGAGAAAGAGAGGGGTCTGAGTATTTGTGATGGTTAAATTTTATCTGTCAACTTGGCTACGCTATGGTACCCAGTTGCTTGATCCAGTCTTATTCTAGATGTTGCTGTGAAGGTATTTTGTAGGTACAATTAACATCTACAATCAGTTGACTTAAGTAAATGAGATTAACATTCATAATATGGGTGAGCCTCATCCAATCAGTTGAAGACCTTAAGAGCAAAAACTAAGGTTTCTTGGAGAAGAAGGAATTCTGCCTCAAGTCTACTGAAGAAATTGTGCCGGAAATTTCTGCCTGCTAGCCTGCCAAACATATTTTGGACTTGTAAGCCACCATAATCGCATGAGCCAATTCCTTAAAATAAATTTCTCTCTCTATTTATAGAGAGAATATATATGTAGAGTGAGAGAGAGAGAATATATATGTATATTACTAGTTCTGTTTTTCTGGAGAACCCTGGCTGATACAGTATTAGTTCCACCGGCTCTGGCTTTCCTGCAGGGTCAGTATATGCGTTGGCATGGCTCCATTCTGTTCTGGCCTCAGCTCTTCCATTACGTAGCTCTCATCCTCTTTATGTGCTGTTTCAGTTACTGCTTCCACTCCTTGCCCTTTCAGCACTAGTGGTGGTAACAGAGCCCACTTTTTACTAGTCTGGGGATACTGCACTACATCTTTTGATTTCCTCAAATCTTAGACATACCTTTGTAAAGAGTGCATTGATTTATCTCTTCTCAAATTGCCCTAGTTTAGGCACCCTAAGTATTTCCTACTTGGACCCTAAATGATAGAGCACTTAACAGAATTGTCAGAATAAAATAAAATCTCTGGAAAGTGCTGAAAAATATCTGTCCTATATTAAAGTATTCAGTAAAATGCAGGCCATCATTAACCTGATTGCTCCAGTTTAATTTTCATTGCCATGACTTCCAGACACTGCATTTCTGCACTGATAAATATTTCTGAACATATTAAAAATCCCTCCTCATCTTTCCTCGGTCCTGCTGAGTCTGTCTCCAGGGGACTCCAGCTGCATCTTGGCAGTCATTCAAAGGCTACAGCAGCCTCAGTGTCAAAGATCCTGCCTCTCCAGAGGCCAGGGTCACTTTGCTGTTCACGCAGGGCCAGTTCCCTCCAGGCCATGTACAAAAGAAACATCTTTTCAGAAGCAGAAATGGGCAGAAAAATCTTCTATTTAATTGTGTGGGAATGGAGGTGGTGTACAATGATCCATTCCATTTGGTTCAAGAAACAAAGCAAGTTGCACCATTTGGGGGAAGGAGCTCAAATAGTATTTTCAGTTTGGGCCCACCCCAAGTTTATTTTGAACTTAAATGTGACAATTCTTTAAAGATATAAATATATGTAGGAAGAGTACATGTTTGTTCTTCCTCTTTATTCCTGACCCCATCACAACCATCCTCACTTTCCCATCTGCCTTCCCAGGCTCTGATAACCATTTTCCACACCGGAGCCTGAGTCATCTCCCTAGACCAAATAAATACCTGCTAAGGTTTCTCCCAAGCTTAACATTTATTGCTTGATTCTCACTGTTTGTAGGATAAAATAAAGTACTTCAGCATGAACCCCAAATACACTTGTAGCCTCATGTTTCGTTAAACTCCACCCCTTAGAGTTTCCTGAGCATCTGGGTGTGCTTTATACTGTTATTTTGTTGTCTGCTTGTTTATATATTTCCTTCTCCTTTGTCTTGGTGCACCTTCCCTTCATCCATCCCTGGTTTAGCCAGCTCCTACTGTTTTTTTCAAGTTTCAACTCAGTCAGAAGGAAATCTCACCTGTCCCTCAAATCGAAGTAGATTCCTATTTTCTGAGTCCCTGCACAAACCTATATCACTACCTCTGCCACAACAGTGATATCCTCAGTTTATCTTCCTGCACTGTGCTCCCATCCATTCTGGGTGTCACAACTGTGTTGGCCTAGATTAAGTGTTGGATAAGCCTTGGCAAATGAATGGACAAATAAATGAATGAACACACAAGTGGGCCAAGAAATGCAGACCCATATTGGCTCTTGTTATTATCATTGCTTTTATTAAATTTAGTTTTTTCCTCTCCAAAGCTCTTCATGGATAAAATTTTTCTGAGAGCCTTTGCCTCAGCCTAGTAACTTTCCCAGCCCAACCCAAACCCCTCAACTCATGCCTTACTCTATGGCCAGAGTTCCTGAAAGCTCTCATTTTCATGTCTTTGTTCATGATCTCCTTTAACTTAAGTTTCTTTCACCTCAAACTACATCTTTCAAAGTCTGGATCAAATCAATGCATCATGAGACGTTACTATGTTCTCTAGTCACTATTAATCTCTGTAGAGTTTCTTATCCTATTATATGTAACTACTGTTCAAGATAGGGGATATAATCTAATGATGACTAGAGTTGAGTGATGACTCGATCAACTGGGTAACTTTAACTGTGGAAAGTAGTTTATCCTCTCTGAACCTTTGTTTCTTCCTCTGAAATGTAGTTGGTTACAATCTCCTTATCTTGCCTCTGAGTTACTAGAACTACATGCACATAGATGTGTGAAAGCAACTATTACAACCTTGGCCCATAGGGAGGGAGGGAACATTTATTACGCATACATAACTTGAAATCAAATGATTCTAGAAATTCGCTTGTCAATCTGTCATGACTTAAATTTTCAAATAAGTATGCTTTTCATTGAAAAGAATTAGATATTCAAAGGACTTCACATTTTAAATGAGCTTTACATTAATAATTCTTTATAAATGTCTTCTCTTTAAAAACAGCAATAGAGTAATTGTGTTGGCAGCCCGCATTTTGGAAGTACTGGCCCCTTTGAAATGCAATCGCCATCTGCTTGCTATTCACACTTGATTCCCACTTGCTGCTTGACCTCTTTTAAACTGGCACATCCATTTTCATCTTCAGATTTATTCATTTTATGAGGTCATTATCTGTATTAGCAATGTGTCTAACCAGAGGGAAGTACTCATGGCTAAGACAGGCCAAACCAGGAAATAGTGGTTCAGCATCTTCAGGGCTGATGGTGGGAAGAGGGAAAAAGGGAGGAGACAGAAGGATTGAAAAAAGTCAGAGGAAACAGGCCGTCAGCCAAATCCACACACAAAAAGATTGGACCAGTTTGTCTGGAAGCTGATCAAGTTACAAAACCTTTAACCCAGAGCACATTTAGGGCAGAGTTTGATACAAAATGACAAATTATTTTGCAGGCAAAAGCAACAGCTGATTACAGGATTTTTTTGTTGATATCTTGCAGCCATTTATATTAATGCAACACAAAATGATTGTGGTTTCAACTGTACTACTTTAAACTCAGTTTCTTCTTTATTTGGAATCTAGGGAATGAGAACATCAGAAATTAAGCTCCTTTTTAATCGTTCTACTTACTACCCTAGAATATTTCAGTATGCCCAACAATAAAATCTTGCTTTTGCAATTTTGGTAACAAGATGAAGGAAGAGGTGCTCTTCCTGGGAAAAACAAACAAAGAAAATCTGTTTAAAAATAAATATATCATTCTATTCTTTCTATCTGCATCAAGCTAAACATGGTGATTTAGCAATTGGTTTTGTTAAATATAATTAATAAAGAAAGCTTATTGATGATCCTCCAATAAGTTTTATTTTGTTTTAGAAAACTCTAAAAAACTGCCTGCATTAATCAAATCAGGTAATTTCTAAAACCTAGATGTTTCTTCTGGAAACTTATATATTCCTGAAATTTCCAGAATTGCTTTGTTTTTACATTTCAGGTCATCATTGGCATATTACTGTCAGCAGCAGAAAGCTTCTCTGAAAAAAAAAGAAATCTTATGTAAAACACAAATGTTAAAAAAAGAAAAAGATCCTATTGCAGTCAGAGCTATTTTAAATGAAACGGAGGTGGGCACCTTGGGATGCATCTATTTTGAAAACAGTTGAAATTCTATTTTATTTCTCTCTGAGAAGAGAACCCTAACCTAGAAATTCTACATGATTCTGCAAAGCAGTTCAGCAATAGAGCAAATTTAGAATGTTTAACATCTAGTTTAATACTCTCCCCACATGTATTCAAAGGGAATTTCCTAGATCAAATTCATCAGACTCACCTAGAATGCATGTTAAATGTATGCTGAAGTATCCTGAGGCCCATCTTAGATTTACTGAATCAAAACCATTTAGAGTTTTGTATTTCATGAACTCCCAATATTACTTTTAATGTACATTAAAATTAAGAAGTCTTGTTCTTCTACTTCAACATCATCCCCTTTAATTATTTGTTTTGTACGCATTGCCTTAAACTTGCATTCATTCATTTAATCATTTATTTCACAATTTTTTTTTTTTTTTTTTTTTTGGCGGTACGTGGGCCTCTCACTGCTGTGGCCTCTCCCGTTGCGGAGCACAGGCTCAGCGGCCATGGCTCACGGGCCCAGCCACTCCGCGACATGTGGGATCTTCCCAGACCTGGGCACGAACCCGTGTCCCCTGCATTGGCAGGCGGACTCTCAACCACTGCGCCACCAGCGAAGCCCTCACAGTTTTTTTTAATGCTTATTATATGCTGAGTATTGTATCAGCTGCTGGCCATACAATGTTAAGCAAAACATTCAAGGTCTCTTCCCTCAGGGATCATAAAGTGAACATGAATGAAGTTACTCACACAATTTGAAAGATAACCAATAGAGTTCTTTACAGTATTTCTTTTCTGAGAAAGAGACTATTAAGAGCAGTGTCCAGAATTGAAGCATTTCTTTGATAGTGGTCTTCCTTCCTAGATTTTCCCAAGATAATTGGTAGCCATTTACATGGTGGTGCATAAAAATGGCTTTGCATTTATACTAGTTCCCATTGATTATTTTTTCTTTGTTTCTTCCTTTTTTTTTTTATTTTGGTAGCCACCAAGAACTTGTCTCTTGGTAGCAGCCGCACTACATGAGTTACCATGGTAACAGTGCATTTTTGGGGATAACAAAAGTAAATATGCATGTACTGTGTCAGCACATCAGTTGCTAATTCCTAGTAGAGGTCTGAAATTGTGTACAGCAGGCTTTTGCTTTGAAAATGGTCCAAGTTTTTGTTTTTAAATATATTTTGTTAATTAAATAGTTGTAGTTTATTAATTAGAGTCAAAAAAGACACTTTGTAACAGCTACTTAAAAGGGGTCTGAGAGAGAATAAAAATATATCCTCTCAAGACAAAAATGGTTTAATGAATCTCATAGATGGGGCTAACTTAGGTATGGCAAAAAGGTCAAAATGACATACAATTTTAAGTCATATGCTGAAAAGAGGCCTTTGCATTGATCTCTTAAGTTCAAGGAGCAAAGAAAAATACAGGAAATATTTATTATAAAAATATCTTATGTCAGAAAAATAGTCAAAGAATATAAGAGCAAAAAGGATCTTGTGAAATCACCAAGGTCCAAGTAATACAGTGAGTTAGAAACAGAAACCTAGCTTGTACTGATTCCTTCTCATTCTAAGTCTATTATTTCACCCCGGCACTTAGAGTGTTACCTTTTAGCAAACAGAACACAATAATCGGGGGTCCCATCCCCAATGGGTTCCTTACCCTGCGGCCATGACTATCACCTCATCACCTGTTACCTTTAATATTCTAAATTATTTCCTCAGCCTTCTTTCTTGACCTCCCCGATCTATCTCTACACTTCCAGAGTAAAATGTCAGGTTCTCATAGCATATGGCATAATCTAAGCTATTTGTTTTGGCTTTCAGGGTCTTTTCTGTGGTGGACTTAGCCTTGTTCTGTAGGATAATCTCCCACTATTTCTCCATTATAACCTCTTTCATCCACAGCTACCTAATTACTTGCTGCCTATGATCACTCCAGTTCTTTTCCACACTTCTGTTGTTTTCCTTAGTCAACCCATTTTTTGATCCATGCCACTGTGGCCATCCTGGGAAAACTGCATTATTATTATTATTATTTAATTTATTTATTTCTGGCTGCATTGGGTCTTTGTTGCTGCACGCGGGCTTTTCTCTAGTTGTGGCAAGCGGGGGCTACTCTTCATTGCGGTGCGTGGGCTTCTCATTGCGGTGGCTTCTCGTTGCAGAGCACGGGCTCTAGGCGCACAGGCTTCAGTAGTTGTAGCAGGTGGGCTCAGTAGTTGTGGCACGTGGGCTTAGTTGCTCCGTGGCATGTGGGATCTTCCCGGACCAGGGCTCGAACCCATGTCCCCTGCATTGGCAGGCGGATTCTTAACCACTGCGCCACCAGAGAAGCCCAAAACTATGCATTATTAAGCATACTGTATAAGAACACCTCTTTGTTCTTGCTCCTGAATTAATCCCAGGTTCTAGCATGACTTGCTGTTTTTGTTTTTCAGATCATGGGACACTTTGCACAACTCTCTCTTAACTTCTCACCATGTTCCAATTATAGCTTTACAACTGCATCTCTCCCTCCTGACTGTGCTCAGGAACAAGTCCCATGATTGACTCACCTTTATGTATCCAGGGAGTGGCCTGGGCCACAGAGCAAGTGATGGGGAATTACTGAATGAATAGCCAAACCTTCTGAGGTGTAGAATGATTGTTCTTGACACCTACGAAGCAAGAGGTTGTACGTAGAAACAAACAAAAATTCTTTTATTTTCTTCCTTGCTGTAGACCTCAAGAGAGTATGCTGATGGGGAGAAAACAAATATTGCTTCACTTCTTTCCTCATCATAACTGCTTGTTTGTAATGAAACCATTCTCCCCAGGTCAAAGTTACTGTAGACCTCCATGAAATGCACAAAGGAATGACTGATGTTGCTTCTTGTATAATTTGCATTACTAGACAATTGCATTGGTAAAGCCCTTTTTATAACAGAACTGATTTTCTACTCTCTATAACTGTAGATCCAAATTCTGCCATCTGGAAACATGGAGTTTAAATTACCTCTCTTCCATGTAAGGACGTTTAAGTGTTTATTCATATTAATTATAACTGTTGTACAGACTACACTCTTAGACCCATCAGGTCTTTATCACCAGGCTTAATATCTAGTTCCTTCACCATCCTGATTGTACTATCTGTAAGTAATACCCTTTGGCAATGTCTCTGATGATCAGTTTTAGCTTCAGTGAAAAGTCCTGGAAATATTATTTGCTTTTAATAAAGAGAGGTAGAAAAGTAATATTATCATCTTTTTTTTTTTTTTTTTTTTTTTTTCTTTTTGCGGTATGCGGGCCTCTCACTGTTGTGGCCTCTCCCGTTGCGGAGCACAGGCTCCGGATGCGCAGGCCCAGCGGCCATGGCTCACGGGCCCAGCCGCTCCGCGGCATATGGGATCCTCCCAGACCGGGGCACGAACCCGTATCCCCTGCATCGGCAGGCGGACTCTCAACCACTGCGCCACCAGGGAGGCCCAATATTATCATCTTTGATGACAACATCATCATTAAATAATAATAGCCACTTACTGATTTTTTCCCCCTATGAGCCAGGGCCTGTGCTAATGGCTTTACATAGGTTGTCTCTTTCAAACTTTAAAAAAAAAGTCTGAAAGAGATATAATTACCCTAATTTAACATGAGAAAACTGAGACTAATATTGAAATGTCTTGCCCAAGGCCATGACATTCTGAGTCTTCTAACTCTAAACTATGGGTTGTTTCCACAGAAGATAAAAATCAACTCCTAGACATTCTTTATTTATACTACTTTTTTTTTTTTTTTTTTTTTTTTTTTTTGCGGTATGTGGGCCTCACGCTGTTGTGGCCTCTCCCGTTGCGGAGCACAGGCTCTGGACGCGCAGGCTCAACGGCCATGGCTCACGGGCCCAGCCGCTCCGCGGCATGTGGGATCTTCCCGAACTGGGGCATGAACCCGTGTCCCCTGCATCGGCAGGCGGGCTCTCAACCACTGCGCCACCAGGGAAGCCCAATATACTACTTTTTAAAAGACTTTACCAAAACAAAGTCAAATACTGAATTAAAATAACTAAATTACTATATAGTTCAATCACATAGATTTGGATGCCCAATTGGTATCCAACAAGGACATGGATATATAAGGATACAAGGTAAACAAATATTATATATACCTGGAAGAATGAATTCTGTTTCTTGATATATTCTGGACTAAGTGAGGTTTGGCACATTATAGTTTGCATATGCTGTTGTCTTCTGTGGCAAAGGCTGCTTCAAAACACATATTGAAAAAATTATCATTTTGATTGTGCTGCAGAATACATTTTTCATCTGCAACATACTATGTTGTGATGAAGACTAACCTATGAAACCTATTCTTGGAAGTCTGATTATCGTTTCAGGTGAAGCAGATGAAAGATAATTTTGCAAACTGTAACTACTATGGAATTTTAGAAGTTTTGAATCAACTTTGCCTTCCTGAAGTACTTCACACCCAGAGGCAAGGAAATGATACCTCTTAAACACTTATCCTTTGCTCAGACCCAATGACTGCCTTCATCTCAAAAAATAAAACACAGTTAACATTTTTTCCCACTGAAAATTTATCATTTTCTTTTGAAACTCCAACCTGTCTACTGGCAGGAGATATGACTGAAGGCAACTCCCCCTACCTCCCGCAAAAAAGTTTAAACGTATGGGAATATTCAGAAAGTTCCATGGTAAGGTAAAGCAAGTCAGGTAAAGTTCTTGCCTTCCAGTGGAAATCTTTTAGTGAGTAAGTTGTCAGAGATGGATAAATTAGTGAAAGAAGAGGAAAAAAAAGGGATAAGGTTACTAAAGTAAACTGAGTGTTCTCTTATTCTCATTAAAACTAAGGCCTTAAAAAATTCATATTTGTATTTGTACCTTGGTGTACTTACAATTTCACATTTAATTGCAATAGATTCACACATTTCCCAAAGCTTTCCTATGTGCTTCCTGTGTATGTTCCAAGCAATTCTTTGCAGTAAAATATGTTTTTTCATCCATACTTTGCAGATAAGCAAATTAAAGGTCAGAAATGTTTTTGAACATACTTGAGGTCATCTAATCAACAAAGTTGGAGATTTAAATTTCAGGTTGTCTGATGGAACTGAATTCTCCCCCATATATACTATTTTCATTTTTAATTTTATAGATGTGCATATGTTTTTGTGGTGTGTGTGTGTGCATATGTGTGTGAAGCAAGAAAAATAATTGATCTATGATGGGCAACGTTTTTGTATTTTATCCTTTTCAAAAAGCAACGTATGAAGGGAGGAGGTAAAAGACCTATATATTGAAAACTATGATAATAATAAAATGAATTAAACAAGACACAAATAAATGGAAAGATATTCCATGCTCATCAATTGGAAGAATCCATGTTGTTAAAATGTCCATACTGCCCAAGGCAATCTACAGATTCAATGCAATCCCTATCAAAATTCCAATGGCATTTTTCAAATAAATAGAACAAATAATCCTAAAATTTGTATGGGATCCACAAAAACCCCCAAATGGCTACAAAATTAAAGGACATTTTAACATCAAAATGTCGGAAAGGCATTAATTTAAAAATAAAACTTGTTACTTCGGTTGAAGAAAGATATGTATTCATTATCACATTATAGTGGACAACTATTGCATTTCACTTCATACTTCCATGGCCCCCCCTCTTCCTCCAGCCACTACTATGGCAACCAGTCTGCTGGAGAACCAGAGCAGCACCTGCCTGGGGTGTTTGTCTCCTTTGTCTTGTGTCTCAAACACCCAAGGCACAGGAAGCCAGTACAAACTCACTTAGCACTCAGAGCTGCACAACGCAGAATCTTGCCAACTTTGAGTAGGGCCTGGAGTAAGCGAGAGCTTGCCAACAGGTCCAGATGGTGATGGGAGCAGTGCTGCCATATGAGCCAGCACCTTCAATACAATTAGTTATTCAGGCTGAGGAAACCGGTGTGAGAAAGCCCCAGTAGGGGATCTCAGCTGAGATTCCTAGGACCTAGAGAAAAGACATGCCTCATACAGCAGAGAATGTCTTGGAATCTAAAAAGGAGCTCCTGTCATGCTTCTGGGCCCTTGTAGAGACTGAGAGCCTGTAAATGGGGGACATCAATGTCCATATGGATGGAGCTGCCCTTGGTGACTTGTCATGAGGTTAGCCTGGTACAGCAGCAATCTGCCAGGGCAGGCAATGGAAATATTACCCCTAGGGTAGGACCCAGCTGGTTCAGAGGGCATATATAAATTATATATACATGTGGCCCAGTCTCCCACATCACCTATTTTGTGTCTTACCAATGCCTGTCCCTCAACTCAAACACTCCCTTAACAAACACATCTTTGTTTGTACTTATGGCCAACTGATGGAGAAGGAAAACACCAGGGCCTGGTCCACAAATGGGTCAGTGTGATAAGCTGGTGCAAGCCCCAGCTGGGCAGCTGCCTTACCAAGGCCCACCCAGGGGTCCTTGTCCCAAAGGACAGTGGTGAAAACCCTGCCAGTGAATGGAGCTTTGTACTGTATGCATAGTCATCAACTCTGTGCCAAGGGGCAAGTAGCCCAAGGTGAGGATATATAAAGACCCCTGGGAGAATGCTTGGTCTGTTAATAGACAGCTCAGAAGGAGCAAGACTGAACAACTGGAACAAGGAATTCTGGGAAAGAGGCATGTGACTAGTCTCAGAGGAGGTAGCACAATATGTGAAAATGTTCTTATCTCACATTGATGCCCACCAGAGAGCACCCACTGATGAGAAGGCACTTGGTGGCTAACAAATGAATATCTGATCCTGTGGATATCAGCTAGCATTTTTCTCCAGCTACACCAGTCAGTGTTAGTTGAATGGCCATTGTGGCCAAACATCATGAGCCCCAACAAATAAGACCTCGTTACTAGGAGCACTCAATGCCTAACCTACACGGAGCAGAGCCCAAGACCGAGCCCTCAAGAAGGAACCCTCTTTTAAATGGACCAGCAGCCACTTGATGGCAGTTTTAACTACATATTGGGAATCTTCTATACTGACGATGTAGTGATTCTTCACATAGAAGTTTGCCTTTTCTGCTTGCAGTGCCTATGGAAGCACCATTATTTAAATACTTGCAGAATTCCTGGTCTGTTTGCATGATATTCTGCACAACATTTTCTCAGACCAAGGAGCCAGTTTTGTGGCATAGCGATAGACCTGTGACTATGACCCATTGGTCTTATCAGATGCTTCATCAAGTAAAAGTAGACAATCTCAAAGAACAATGGGATTGTCCACTGAAGGCTCATCCAAAGCACCAGTTCAGAGATGAGTCTCTGCAGGATTTAAGTGCTACACTCTAGTATGTGAGATATTTGCTGAATCAACAGCTCTTATGTGTTGGTTTGTCCACAGCAGCTAGAATACATAATTGCAGGAACCGGGCTGTGGAATCAGGAATAACTCTTTTCACCTTTTTTCTATTTGATCTCATTTGACCAATTTGACCTAATTAGGGGAAATATAAAAGTATGCTTGCCATCCCCATGATCTTAGGCAAACCTGTATCCGTGGTTCTTAGTTTGGGCTGGGGGAAGGGATCACTTCCACTAGAGGTAGCAATATGTTTTACCCTGAATTTGAAGTTAATACCACCACCCAGTCACTTTGGAATCCTGCCAATGGCCTAGCAGGCAAAAAAGAGGTAACTGCCCCTGATCAAAATGAACCCCAGTCATGTCACTGGATGGTTTTGGTGCTTTCATGCTTAGTAATGTCAAAGAAAAAAATTATAAGAACCACAGTTCAACGAGGGCAAGACAATCAAGGGCCCAGACTCCTCCTCGGGGATAAAGATTCTGACAACTACCCTAGAGTAGCAGAAGTTCTGGCCAAAGGTCAGGGAAGCATGGGAGCTAGAATAGACTGATGATGAATTTTAATTATTATCTTTGTACCAACCATAGCAGTGGAGTTAGTAAATTGTTCTACTAAACCTCTGTAATGAGTCTTTGTAGAGACTAGCCACTCAGAAAGGTACTCTCCGAGAGATTTAAACATTAATTTAAGGTTAAAACATTTAAATTTAGGTGTGTCTTTTTAAGAAATAAGCATTTATATTTATGTATTATTTTCACTTTGCTGCTTTCAGTGGAAACTTCATTATGGATTCCACTCAGGTGTACTCCTAGGCTAGATCAGGGTAGTTTCATTGAGGACTTGGCAGTTGATATGGTTTCTGGGTCTGTGTTGGCTTTCAATAGATTTTTGGAATGCTGCCCTCTTATGGGTTAACCACATTTTTTTTGCAGTGGTAACTTTCTCTGTCTTGCCTTAGATGGTACATAAAAATATGTAGCTAATGAATATTAGGATTTGGGAAAAAGCTGTTACTGTAGATTCAAGGAGGATTTTGTGGACCCGGTTGCTGGAAGGATTTCATCAGATTCATTTCATTAACAAATACTTGTGATTCTGTCATGTACTTGATGATGTGTATTCTGTCTCTCTTCATCTTTACAATGCTTTGAGTTGGCCATTATAATAAACATATCCAAAGCCACCCATTCAGTTGCAGAATTGGGATTTGAACCTCCTTTTTGGACTCCAAGGACTACATTTCCTTTTACACGACATGCTCTATCACTAGACCACTTTCTATCACCAGAGCAGAGGCTAGCTATGAGGCATATTCAGGGATGTAGAGAAGGTCACAGTCATGCCTGAAGGGTATAAAACAAGGCTCGTGAACCAGAAAAATTACATCACATTTCATTTGAATACCTTGCAGGTCGCTATTTTATAGAGTATATAAAGTGGCAATAAAAGATAATGGAGAAAATAAAGATAATTCATTTTCTCAGAGGCATTGATCATCAGGAGAGGTATATTTTCTTTCTCTCTTTGGTACCAAATGGGGGATTTGTTCAGTATTCTTAATTTACATAAAATATACAATGCAGTTCGACACTTTAAGTGCTCCTTGCACTTAGTTCATGACTGTAAAGTCATTTCCAGAAAGGAGAAAGTTCTCTGTGTGTTTTATTTACATTTTTCCAAGTCCAACTTTGAAACCATTAAATGAATAATTCATCAGGCTTGATGTTTAACGACTTCGTACAGAGCTTTTTATTTCAGCTTCTCACTTGGTGCACACATTTGCCATAGACTCGTCAACAATCACTTGAGGACTCACTCTCTTTCCCCCATAAAACAAGAGTTGAAGCCCAGAAGAGTTTTCCCTCATTACACATAGGCGTTAGCCATTTCATGTCATATTGAATGGACAACTAGTCATGTTTGCCACCTTCCTTTAATATTTACCGTGGAAGTCAATTAAGTTTCAGTCACAATGATACAGCGCCTGTAATCCACACAGAAGCAGCTCAGTGGAGTGGAACACCACGTGCAGAGAAGCAAAAATGCTTAAATAATGGATTTAATAGAGAAATGACTGAGAAAGTACAGGCATGCTTAGAAAGGGATGACTCAGCCTGGGTATAGGAATTTGAACTGCGTACACGTCTAAGTTGCCAAATAACAGTCCAGCCACACTAGACTTCAGAGGCCATTCAAAGAGACGATACTTGAGGGTTTTTCCCAGTGATATTTCAGAACTACAAATTTATACCAGATATAGTCACACAAAGTATAATATAAAACGTTTTAGGTTTGGGTGTAGTCACATCAACTAGTAACACCAGAAGACAGCATAGTGTAGTGGTATAAAGCCTGCACCCAACTCTGTTCTACACTTTACATTCAATAGCTGTGTGACCTTAGAAAACTATATGGACATCTCTGTTTCTTATTTTTCTCATTTAAATCAGAGTCCATGAAGAATAATATATTGAGCTGCTATGTAAAAAGGATGATGCATCTATGCAAAGTATTTCCTATATTTCTGGCACATAGGAAGTGCTCAAAAATAATAGCTATAAATCTATAACCGTTACCTGTCCTTTTATCAATCATGTTTAAGGTAGGAAACAAATAATTTGGGAAATAATTTGGGAAACACTGAAAGCCCTGCTTTTCATTATTTCTAGCAACTACAGAAAATGTGTCCAGCTGTTGGCCACACTCTGTTTCAGAGCCTCCTATGTAATGGAGTTTTAAGAGAAGGTCATTGTTAAAACTCTAGTAACATCCTAGTTTTACACAGAAATTGTATATGGTACTTTTTAAACAGAAATGTGCAAACTCCTTGTGCAGATGCTGTGATTAAGTGGAAGAGACACAGGTATCTGAATTTTTACACAAGCCCTAAAGTAATTTTGACATGTATCCAGAATTGTGAGCAATTGATTATATCATGCCCCTTGTTCTATGCTGGGGTTTTCCCTGATACAGAGTTTGTTTTCAAACTCTGCAGCCTTGAACAGTGGGAATTAACACTGTAATCTTGTGCTTGAGCTCTGGCAGGTTCAAATACACATTTTCATACCTAATACGCACCCTTCTCATTTGAATACCTAGCCCGAAAAAAAGCCGAGCTGGAGCAAATCTGCAGAGAATCCTATCCAGCATGTCTTAGTTCTTAATCTGGAGCACCTGAGTGAAAGTGATTTTTTTTTTTTTCTTCGGTATGTGGGCCTCGCGCTGTTGTGGCCTCTCCCCTTGCGGAGCACAGGCTCTGGACGCGCAGGCTCAACGGCCATGGCTCACGGGCCCAGCCGCTCCGCGGCATGTGGCATCTTCCCGGACCGGGGCACGAACCCGTATCCCCTGCATCGGCAGGCGGGCTCTCAACCACTGCGCAACCAGGGAAGCCCGAAAGTGATTTTTAAATGACATTTTAAAAAAGCCTTCAAACCTGTTAGTCTCTCATCTTGAAACACAGAACACTTAACATTCTATTAACTTTTTCCTGATTATTTCCTATATTTCAAGCCTCAGTTCACTAATTCCCTCCTCCAAGTAGTCTTTCCTGAGCTCCCGAAACAGCAGATGTCTCCCACGTTCTCCTTGTACCCTGCACATACTTCTAACTTTGTACTGATCACACCAAAACATAGCTGTCTATTTCTTGTGAGATTTTTGAGCTGTTGACTCCTAGATATTCGCACATAGAAGTTTTGGGAAGGAAGGAAGGGAGAGGGGGAAGGACCAGAAGTATGGGTTTACAGACAGCATACTTTCTTTTTTTTTTTTGCACGGTACGCAGGCCTCTCACTGTTGTGGCCTCTCCCGTTGTGGAACACAGGCTCCAGACGCGCAGGCTCAGCGGCCATGGCTCACGGGCCCAGCCGCTCCGCGGCATGTGGGATCCTCCCGGACCAGGGCACGAACCTGTGTCCCCTGCATTGGCAGGTGGACTGTCAACCACTGCGCCACCAGGGAAGCCCCAGACAGCATACTTTTGAGGGAAAGATCTATTCATCATAAAGACAGTGTAGGCAACTATGGGGATCCAGGGTTAGAAAATGGAATATAAGTAAGTGAGCTCATTAACTTAAGCATGGACAATGATGGACATTTTTGTACCCTTCTGATTGTATTTTTATGTGATTCCTTGGAAATATTTATGTCCACTCATTCCTCACACTTGTGATGAAGTACTGGATGCTGCTGGAGCAAGTGTGTAAGTGAATCCAGCAAAGACCCTTCAGAAGCCAACATAAGCAACTAAGCAGGACCTCTGATGGATTTAAATGGTGATATTGCATACATCATGTAGTTCAACTTAGCAGAAGCACAGATGCTTAGGCGTGGAAAGGAACTGAAAAGGAGGTCAAGAAGTAAGTGAGGACTCCAGTGTGGAAAGGGTAAGGAATTTGTAATAAGACCAATTTGAACTTAAATCTCAACTCTGCTTCTTTACAAGATGTATAACTTCTAGCAAATTCCCTAACTTGTTTTAGCCACAGTTCTCCTCTGCTGCAAAATAAGGGAAGTACAACAACCCAAAAAACTTCTTGGACGTGGAAAAAGAAATTTTTTTTTCTCCCAGTATAACTGGAAAAGGTTCTACCAAAAGTGATGATTGCATCAACTCCAGCAGTCCAAGGCAGCGTACTATGAAATCAGTGTCCAGGTGGCAGGTATTCTGGGCTCACAGCTTCCTTCCAGGACTCTCTGGCCAACCTTCCATGTTTGGGGCCCTGGTATTACAAGGGCCAGGCACCTAGATCCCATGGTAGTAAGCACCACCTCATGGTAGGCTCCAGAACGGGTAGCAGAGGAGATTGGTACCCACCATGTCACCCTTTGGCTTGAAAGCCTGGGCCGGAGTTGCGGCAAGAAGTCCCCCATTCCCCTCCAGGGTCAGCAGGCCTGACCCCACTGTTTTGAACTCAACTTGTTTATTCCCACTTTTGGGGCTCTGTATTAACTTTTCCCTCTGCCTGAATCCCTCTTTCTCCAGATGTTCACATGGCTCAGTCCTAGTTCTTTAGGCCCAAACTCAAATGTCCTCTCCTCAGACACCTTTTCAGATCTTAATCTAAAGTAGCTTATAAGCACTATCACGTTACGGGTTGTTGTGGGGTTTTTTTCACAAATGAAATAATACTTGTGAAGTATCAGGCGTGTAGTAGAAAATCAGTAAATAATGTTCTCTGATGGTTGATACATTAAATAATATCATCAGTCAACATTAGATGATATTGAATATCTACTGCCCCCCCATCATTATGTGTATATGTGTGTGTATATGGAGAGAAAGAGAGAAACAGTTGGTCTAGTGTTTTTCTAACCCATCCTGCCTTTATATTTAATGCGTCCACTTCATTTTCTCTGCCTAACTGCTACAAATTTTAAGACAGAGAGGGAGAGAGAAAGAGAGAAAGGGAGAGAGTTATGTGTAAGCTAAATGAGACTGATGGGGAAGATGGATTCCTGAATTGTTGCTAATGGTCTAGACATTTCACTGTTTTGTCAACAAAGCCCTATTGTTGAAAGCAATGTTTTCTCACTATGTCAGTATCTCTGCCATGTTGTGTTGATATTAATGGAACTTCCAGGAGAGAGATTTAATTAATCAGTTCCCAGAATAACTACTGTCAGCATTCATTTCCCAGCAGAAGGCATTCAGGCCAGCAGAGAGTGTCTCTCAGCACATGTTCAGGCACCTTAGTTATGTGGTGGGAACATATTTGTGTAAGTCTTACTGAGATGCTAAGATGAAAGTTTGGTCTCCCTGACCAATGGGCAGATTATGGTTTGTTCCATCAACAAATACATTGTGCTTCTGCTTTGCAGGAAAAGTACTTTGAAGCACCAGTTCTGCTCCATAATGGACCAGAGAATAATTACTTGCCTCTAGTGTTTAATAATACCTAGTTTCTCCTTCTAAAACAAAACAAACAACAAGAGCAAAAACCAAACAAGAAACAAACAAAATAAATTGGTGCTTGAATCTTCAGTCTATTTTACATTTTGAAGATTCAAAGAAGGGGGCTTAGTGAGAAGTGTGGCATTCAGATCTGTGCTCCCTCCCCATTCTTTTTTCTTTTTTTTTTTTTAAGGTACAAAACTGTATCTTTCATTCATTGCTTTTTAAAAACTTTTTTTATGTCAATAGATAATAATGCCTCTTCAGCATTATATTTATCAGCTGCATACTCAGCTCTGTCCAAAAGAAACTGACTGAGTCCTGGTTACGTCTGATGTATTATTGGGTCTTGCTCTCCTATCAGTGAGATTGGAGGATAACTAAAAATAAGAACCTGCCTTATTTGCATCAGGGCCCTTTCTACTCCTTTTCTTGGTAGTCTCACCTGTTTGGTCTTCTGCTTCTGGTGCAAACCAGAGGCTGCTGATATCCAGAGTTGGAGAATAGGTGTTCTTTTTTTTTTTTTTTTTTTACTTTGCAGTACGCGGGCCTTTCACTGCCGTGGCCTCTCCTGCTGCGGAGCACAGGCTCCGGACGCGCAGGCCCAGTGGCCATGGCTCACGGGCCCAGCCGCTCCGCGGCATGTGGGATCTTCCCGGACCGGGGCACGAACCCACGTCCCCTGCATCGGCAGGCGGACTCCCAACCACTGCGCCACCTGGGAAGCCCTAGGTGTTCTTTAAGGCTTAGATTTATATAAAAAGTCATATCCTCCAGTTCAGTCCACCAAAGCTCTGCATGAGGGTTCTATGCAGAAGCCCGACTAATAATAACTACTATTTTGATTTTATTTTATTTTTTCTGTGTCTCTTCTCCAAGGATCTCAAGAAAAGGAGGGTGGCTGGGCTAAGATACAGTTAGGTATTCCTAAGTCATCTGAATTCTGTTGATTATCATCCCTAAACTTACAACATAAAAAATGCCAAAAGAATTAACTCTTTAAATGAAATGACCCCCTCTGACCTGATTTCAGGAATTATTTCTTAATTATTAGAACTCATTTTGTCTTAGTGTAAACTTCTTAAGTTAAAACTTTCACACAAACCCAAACATAGTTCGCAGAAGGAGACGATCTGTTACATGCAAAGAGATTTATTGAATCTAAAAAAATTATTAATTTTTGAAGGAACACTGAGAGCTCAACTTTTATTATTTTTCATTTAAATCATTAATATGAACACATTTTAGTCATCCAGTGACTCGCAGAAGGATGTAATGAAAAAATTTTCCTGTGCCATCTGTGAAAATAAATGCAAACCGAGGTCCCACAATAAATATACACATCTTTGAATATAACTAAAATATACCCTATAAAAATAGATAAACGAGAGCAGCAATTGTTTCTGTGGTGACTGCTTCACCAAAGCTGTGTTTATTTTTCTGTCTAACTTCAAATATTCTCAAATCGTAAAAAGAGATTCTCCGAGGCCCCACATTTCATATGTTCCTGATGTATCTAAACTTTGCATGGTGGTGATATAAGTGCATATCATTATACGATGAAATTTACTTGGTAGGAGGAGACAAGAAATAAGGAAGAGTCAATTTAGTGTTGCTAATCGTCTGTGGAGCTGAAGGTTGAAATTGGCAGGAAATCATAGGTACCAGGGACTATAAACCAAGGCACTGGAGGAGAGAAATTTGAAATAAATAATCTTTCAAAGCTAGTATGGAGACTTCTCTCTAGGAACTGTTTTATATGTGATGTCATTTCAGGAGAATCATTTACTAAAATCATGGAAGAAAATAACCTCTTTGAATTGTTGTGATTCTACAAAGGCATGAACCCTTAGGTGGGGAATATGGAATATCACTGGTGGGGTATGGCTGGTACACACCAAAGGTCTTTTCCACCGTCATATTAGGTAACCATACCTGTAGGAACATCACAAAAAGGAAAATCAAGGCAAAAACCTGAGTACACTAGTCAAGTAAATATTTATTCCCCATGTGTTTATAAGTGAGGAAGAATGTAATTTTCTTTTTTTTTTTACTGGTAGCATCTCTTCATGCAATACTTTTTCAAAATCAAAAGTGACACTCAATACATTTCACTTGAAGTTATGTAAACAAACTTGGACAAAACTTTTACACCCCTTATATCTCTATTTTTACTGAATTTAAATCCAGTAGTAAGAATCGGCATTCGAGGTCATCCCTCATGAATTCAGCAGGCAATATACAAGATGCTGAATATGCATTGATGAATGACAACCTTCTCAGACTTGTCAATCTAATGAAAGAAGCAAACAATGAACAAGTGTACCAACAAACACACATAGAATTACAGTTTAGGTAACATGCTCAAGAGGAAACACATAGGATGTAGTAAAGGGAAACAGGACAAAAGGGGAATATGGTTAGATGGACAGAGAATGATCCCTTGAAGAGGTATCCTTTAGATTGAAGGCATGTTGATCAGGGATTGGGAGATTAATAGGTGCCCAGCCTATGTAAGAACTAAAAGAAAACCCATGTAGGGAAGAATGATATGAAGTGAAAATGGACATCATCAGGGTTTGGACCTTATAGGACATGAGAATCAGGGTATTAAAAAGGAGACTGTTCAACACTGTACTTACACAGGATCAATAGAGCATCTCTATTTTAGTGTAAATGCAATGGGAAGTAAGTATGGAAGTGGCATGATTAAATAGATATTTTAAGAACAAAAGAAGGTAGGAAAGAGGGGAGGAAGGGATTGAAGGAAAGAGAGAGAGGGAGGGAGGGAAGGAAGGAAGCACTGAGGAAGAAATCACTCCAGCTGCTTTGTGAGAAAGAATTTGAAGGGCATTAGAATAGAAGCAGGATACAGGCAGACTATACTGAAAACTTTCGTATAAATAATGAGGCTGGGTTGGACAAGAGCAGGGTTAGTGGACAGAGAGAGGAATAGCGCCTTTGAAATATATTTTGGAGATGAAAATGGATGGACTTATGATTGGGTTGGCCATGGATGTAAATGGAGTCTTGAACAGAAGAGTTTATTTCCTCAGAATCCACTGATGGATGCACCCAAACATTTATGATTCAAGGAACACTTACTAAGTTTCTTATTATGCCAACCATTGACAAAACAAGTTCACTTACCGGTGAAATCAAAACTCTGCCTATGATGGTATGTTGTCAGTATATCTGATTTACAAGTTAGAAGGTAGATGTATCATCTAAGACATCACAGTTAGCAAGTGAGAGACATAAACTGGATTCCAGGTTGATCTACTAGGAACTTCAGTGATTTTGCTCCTGCTGAATTTACTTTGGGATCCAACCAAGCTTTATTCATAAACTTCTCTCTGACCCCTCCTTATTTACCCTTTCATTTATTCTTCTTCTGTGGCATGGAATACCATTCATACTGTTTTCTCATTATGTAGCAATGGGCAAGGGTGTTATATCTCTGTCATGTCTCCTAATATAGCCTGGTCACCTGACTTAGGCAACAGTAGGTACAAGAAAAAAATGTATATTGATTGAGTACCTGCTGAGGGCCAGATAGCAAACCTGGTCTTTGATTTACAATATTTCTAATGATCACCACAGACACGTGCACACATGCACACGACCATACACATAGACATACATACACACACACGTTTGGACTTCCAAATGAGGTGAGATGCAAAATATATGCAGAAAGGGCCAAACTGTGGCTGAAGACAGATGACAAGGTTATTCAAAAGATAATCAGAACAATGGCTGGCTGAAGGTGGCCTATCGTAAAAGTCACACTTTAGAAAGTTAATCTGGGACTTCTCTGATGGTGCAGTGGTTAAGAATCCGCCTGCCAATGTAGGGGACACGGGTTTGATCCCTGATCTGGGAAGATCCCACATGCCTCGGAGCACTTAAGCCCGTGTGCCACAGCTACTGAGCCTGTGGTCTAGAGCCCATGAGCCACAACTACTGAGCCCATGTGCCACAACTACTGAACCTGTGCTCTAGAACCCGTGAGCCACTACTACTGAGCCCGCGTGCCACAACTACTGAAACCTGCGTGCCTAGAGCCCGTGCTTCACAATGAGAGACGCCACTGCAGTGAGAAGCCCGTGAACCACCACAGAGTAGACCCCGCTCTCTGTAACTAGAGAAAGCCCGAGCACAGCAATGAAGACCCAATGCGGCCAAAATAAATAAATAAATAAATAAATAAAATAAATTTAAAAAAATAAAAGTTAATCTGAGATTCACACTAGACTTTTTAAAGAAATTAATTCTAAATTTTATAAGGAAATACAAATTACAGGATAACCAAAACTTTTTTTTTTTTTTTGGGGAAAGAACAAAACTGAAGGACTTAAACCATCAGCTTTATAAGAGAACAATGAAACAGAGATGTGAGCATCCTGAAATTGACCCACTTATATATGGTCAACTGATTTTCAACAAAAATGTCAATGTAATCAAGTGGGGATAGGATAGTTCTTTTCAATAAACAGCATGGAGATAACTGGATACTATATGAAGTAAAATGAACGTGGATTCTTTCCTCGCACCATATGTTAGAAGAAGAAGAGGGAGAAGAAGAAGGAGAAAGGAAGAAGGAAGAGTAGAAAGAAGAAAGAGGAAGCGGAAGAAGAAAGAGAAAAAGAAGGAGAAAATGTTTATATCCTTGGGTTAGGGAACGATTTCTTAGATAAAACTCAAAAAGCACAGACCGTACTAAAATATGACATATTGGATTTAGTTAAAAGTAAAATATTTTGGTCTTTGAAAAACATCCTTAATAAAATGAAAAAGCAAATTACAGATTGGGAAAACAAATTTGGAAAATATCTATCTGGCAAAGGAATTGCATCCAGAATGTATCAAGAACACAACTCAATAAAAAGAAGACTAACATCATGTTAAACTAAATGGACAAATACTTGAATAGGCATTTCATAAAAGAAACAGAGGACAACGAGGATGTTAAAAATACTACATTGGGCTTCCCTAGTGGCGCAGTGGTTGAGAGTCTGCCTGCCAATGCAGGGGACATGGGTTCGTGCCCCGGTCCGGGAGGATCCCACGTGCCGCAGAGCGGCTGGGCGCGTGAGCCATGGCCACTGAGCCTGCGCGTCCGGAGCCTGTGCTCCGCAATGGGAGAGGCCACAACAGTGAGAGGCCCACGTACCGCAAAAAAAAAAATACTACATCATTGTACTGCATCAGTTGTACTACATCATTGGTCATTAGGGAAATGAAAATTAAAACCACTATGAGATGTGGCTGCACACTGAGTAAATAAACATTTAAGAGACCAGCAACATCAAGTGTTAGTAAGAATGTGGAACAACTGACATTCTCATACATTGCTGGTGGGTGTATGCACTGAATTGTGTTCCCCACCACCACCAATTAATATGTGGAAGCCCTAACCCTAAGTACTTTAAATGTGATTGTGTTTGATGAGACAGCCCTTAAAGAAATAAACTAAGGTAAAACGAGGTCATATAAATGGGTCCTAATCCAAGATGACTGATGTCCTCATAAAAAGAGGAGATTAGGATACAGACACACACAGAAGAACAAGCATAAGAAGTCACAGGATAGAGACGGCCATGCACAGAGGCCACAGAACAAATCAATTCTGCTGATGTCTTGACCTTGGACTTTAACCACCAGGACTATGAGAAAATAAAATTTTGCTGTTTAATTCACCCAGTGTATGGTACTTTGTTGTGGCAGCCCGAGCAAACTAATACAGTGGGAATGCAGAATGGCACATCACTAAGGGAATTCGTTTGTCAGTTACTTAAAATGTTAAACGTGCATTTAAGATATGACCTTGCAATGGCACTTCTGGGTTCCAGGCATCCCTAGGATAAAACAAATTTTCACATACAGACCTCTGTATGTATGCTATTAGAAGTATTGTTCATAATAGCCAAAAACTGGGGCTGGGGGGAAGGGGAGGAAGGGAAACGCCGTCAACTGGTGGAGGGATAAACTAACAAAATGGATATATCCATACAATAGAATACATTCAGCAATAAAAAGAAACAAACTATTGATACAGGAGACACCAATAGGTGAATCTCAAAATCATTATGCTGAATTAAAGTCAGACACAAAGGAAATTCTAGAAAAGGTAAAACTGGAGCAATAGAAAGATTAGTGGTTGCTTGGGGCTGAGGTGTTGGGTGGGACGCTGCAGCGGGTAGCTAGAAAGGGGTCCAAGGGAACTTTCTGGGGTGATGGAAACATTCCAAAACTTGATTGTGCTGATGGTAGCAGTTACCAGACTGTTGTCAAACTGTACAAAAAATTGGGTGAGTTTCATAGTTTGTAAATTATACCTAAATAAAGTGGTGAAAACAAACAACTTTCTTCTCCAGTTGTTAAAATATCTCCCAAAAAGTTTGTTGTGTGGCAAGCTGCAGACAGGTAAGAAGACTGTTGAAGAATATACTCTCCAGTCTAGATGCCCTTAACTCCCCAAATAGAATGAAAGCAAAATCAGTGGAATTTGAGAATTGTACATAATCAAACTCAAATTGTGAGGGCTAAAGCAATGTTGGTTAAAGAGATCCAAGAACATCGAAGAACAACCATATGGCTATGAGATAATGCAAAGGATCAAATTATCTGGGTTATTTGTCCTGCAATCATGTGTTTGTTTGTTTTTTGGGGGGTAAACATTCATTTTCTTTGGAATTCCCAGTACCTATTGGCAAAATGGGTAGGATGAACTTAGATACATTTCTATGTAACTCTGAGTTTTAGGATTATATATAAATATATATATATATGTCCATATTTCCAATATCTTCTCGGAATAACTAAAAAAAAAAGACTTCTGAAGAATGAGAAATGTACGCTGGGTCTTGAATCATGGAACTGATTGGAATGGATGAAGCTGAGAGAAGGGGCATCCCATCCTAGAAATGCTTCCTGTAAAGGTAGACTTACAGTGCTTTTCTGAATACAGAATTAAAATGTACATTTAAGGTGAAGTTCTAAAAACTTACTTCTTGTAATTATCTTTCATATTTGTATGATTTACCACTTAGAAAGCACTTTGCCATTGATCTCAGTTTATATTTATTACAATCTGAAGAAGTAGTTAATAGTTTCCCCACTCTACAGATGCTCTACATAGAATTCAGGTCATTTGCAAAAAGTCACATGACTTGAACATGGCAGAAATATGACCCAGGGCTAGCTGAGCTTCTTGATGGCAAAAGCAGGCCTTTGTTGTTTCAAGCATAGTACTCTCAACTGGGAGAATCTTGTGACACCCAATTCTCCTTCTGTCTCAGGTGCTCTTAAAATCAGCCTGATACACGTATAGAGGTTAGGTCTCTCTCATTTTACATGAGTAATATTGTGGGAGGAAATATAAAATATTGCTGAATAACAGGTGTATCCTGCATTCTATAGCCAACCTTGTTTTCCTATAATATATTCTCACCAGGAAATGCAACACCTGCAATGTTATATTTGCACACATAATTTTATTCTTTTCACTATGTATCAAATCCATCTACAGGGCTCATCAATATGCCAATTTAAATCATAGACTACTCTAGCCTTTGTTTTGTACAGAAGCATTTCCCTGTACAAAACTATCAGTCAAAAGTTAAATTAGGGCCCAAATTCATTTTTAAAAGGCACAGCCAGCATATGATTTTACTGAATATCTTTTTTTGATGAATCTGAATATACTATGTATGAATGACTTATAAATAACAATAAGGGTGAAATACATGGATACACATCAATATGTGAACCAAATTGCAATGAGTGTGCATATTTTTATTATTGGTACTTGAAGAATTTTTTTTCATTTAATTTTAGTGAGTTTCTTGTTCTCAAAGTGAGCGGCCAAAAATCACTGGTGTTTTATATGCAAGATAAATCTATTCAGTATTTTATAGAAATTTCATAAAAGAAGGCAATTTATTAGCCACACTTTTTGATGAGCAATATACTTCCTTAATTCTTTTAATATTGTAATCATGAGAACTGTTATCCCTGAGTAAAAAAATATTTGGTGAGTTTGAAATTGTGAAGCAAAGTAAAAAAGAAAAAAACAACTAAAAATGATATATTAGACTATATTCACAGACCCATGTATGCACGCACTCACATTCTTATATATTTCTTCTTTCTTGTAGTTTGCTATTTCATGTGACTTCTATTCTTGTGATTAAAAACACAAGCTAAAAAAAGCCTTTCAAATATAGCTTCTTGTCCTTACCTTACTGTAACTACACTGTAGTGTAATTGCCTATTTATTCTACAGAGGTAAAGACAGCACCTAGAAAGATGTATGGATACTTCTTGGGATAAAGACCAAGCATTGTTCATCCTTTTATCTCCAACACTATTAGATTTCCTGACATATAGTTAAAGTTCAATAAATTTTTGTTGAGTGAAAAAAATGAATGCATAAATGAAACAAAATAGCAGGAGGGCAGTTTATGCCATGGATAAAAATATATTAGCTTTAGAGTCAAACAGAACTAATGTTAAGGTGCTGGTCTCTGTTTGCCTTCTTCAGAACTCACTCAGGGCAGATGAATAGTAGGCATTGCTCAAAAACATTGTAAGGCAAATGAAAACCCCACAGCTATTTGGGACAAGAGATTACATCCAGGACATACAATAGATCTCCTAAAGCCTGGAGGAAACGTTGGGGAAAGAATTTCTTTGGGATTTTAGGGTATTCAAATGTGTCTGTATAAAATAAGGAATTTAGAAAGCCACACACATACCCAGGACAGGACACAGGCTCAGAAAAGATCTGAGAAGAAGCTAAGCTTTCACTTCTGGCTGATTTCTAGGCTCAGTATAAGCAGGAAGTGAAGGCTGAGGCTGAGTTGTAAATGTCTTGGCTAAGTGTTAGGAGAGTCCCAGCATAATGCCACTCTGTATGCCCTGGAAGAGGTGTTGTTTTTTGTCATTGTGGTTGTTTTCTTGCATTTTTATAGCTCCTTACATTCAAGGAAATAGCCAAACACTAGCTGAACACATGCTAAAGGGAAAGAGATTTCAACAACCACACATGACAAAAAATACAGTTATTCTAAAAATATTGGAAAAGTCTCTAAATAAATATGGGCAACCATAGCCTTCAGTAATCAAAACCAGAAAACCTAGGGAAGGGAGAGAATCTGATTTCCAGAGTAACTACAATATAATATTTGAATATCCTGTTTTCAAGTTACAAATTAATTATAAGAAGCAGCATCATTTTTTTCCCCTCCTTCACTTCAGTGGGCCACACTAATACTTAGTTTCTATGACTACACTTTTTTTCACAAAGAAATTACATATGTATATAATGTGCATATATATATATATGTCTCTCTATTATACATATATGTATATATCATTTATATATATATATAAATATATAATATTTCATGATTCCCATAATTCTGGTGGGGACTTTTGGGTGCAGAGTCAAACCTGATATGGTTAAATGTGCCAGTCAGTCTAGAATCATTCATATGTCCCAAATATTCACTGTTCATTTAGGGAATAGTATTTGACACGGTACTTGTAACACTGGAAGAACATAATGTCTGCTAGTTCCTACATTTGCTTTAGGAAACAGTTTTTGTGAATTCTACCAGTTGTACTTTCATAAAATCCCATTGGAGTCATTTCTTTTTTAAGGTGTTGACATTGCCCATTTTAAACAAACCATGTTTCAGGAACACTCTGCTTCCTCCTTTCATGTAACAAGAATTTTACGCATTATTTATGTTTTAACTTCAGCTTAAAGTACTTTTATTCTATATATGTGTGTTTAATTGTGTTGCTTTATATATAGGTATACATACATGTATATGGATAGTTACATTAATTAGTATATATGTATGGATACACGACCTTTTTGTATGGACTATTTTATTTTTTTAATTTTTAAAAAATATTTATTTTATTTATTTATTTTGGCTTTGCTGGTCTTAGTTGTGGCATGTAGACTCAGTTGCAGCATGCAGGCTTCTTAGTTGCAGCATGAAGACTCCTAGTTGTGGCATACAAACTCTTAGTTGTGGCATGCGTGCAGGATCTAGTTTCCTGACTAGGGGTCGAACCAGGGACCTCTGCATTGGGAGTGTGGCGTCTTACTCACTGGACTACCAGGGAAGTCCCGTATGGACTATTTTAAACATCCAAGAATACAGAAAACAATACAACAGATGCCCATGTACTCCAATACAGAATAAATAGATGATTTAAAAAATAATAGTATTTAATGTATTTGTTTTACTTTTTAAAAAATAAACATGCTACAAAGGAATTTAAAACCCCTCCATGTATGTCCCTTTTCCTTTCTCCCTAAATGCAATTAATATCAAGAAATTAGTATGTAAACTTCCATTCATGTCTTAATGCTCTTAATACCTATGCAGATTTTTACATATGCATGTTTTCATAATCATATTTTAGAGTATGTTGTACAATTTATATAAATGGTATCTTATAGAGCTTACCTTATTAGAACTTTTATGTCTCACTGAATGTTATGTTTTAAACGCTAGCCATGTTTATGCATACTGGAGCTAGTTCATGCATCTTCATTGCTGTATTACATTGTATTGTATGAATGTGCTTCAGTTTATTTATTCTCCCTATTTATGAATTATATGTTCATTACTGTGAACTACCAGTAATACTTAGAAAGGAGACAGGTTTTATCCTAACAACCACTTGATGACTTATTGATTCAATATCCTGGGAATGGAATTTGTCTCCATTGTACAGAAACAAGAGTATTATCTCATTGCTCTAGCTGAAATTCAAATTAATATCTTCTGTATTTTGAAAGCTGCAAAAACCAATAATTAAATAATGGCTTTTCTAGAAAATCAAATATATTGTTACTTTAAGATAATAAAGTCAATCAGTACTTTCTGCATCCGGGTAATTGCCCACCTGTGTGTTAGGAACTAGGGACATGAGATGAAGAGGGAGAAAACGGTTCATCTTAATTTTCCAGGAACTCATTGTCTGCTGGAGATGGCTAATACCAAAAACAATGAACACAGGGGAGAAAAAATTGTAAGTGCAAAAGAAAACTTGGAACTGGTAGTAGTTAGCATGTGATGGAGCAGTTCGAAGAAGGCTTTGTAGAAAAAAGCCTTTCATGTATTTTGCAGAAATTAGGAAACTGTTAGCATTCACTCAGTGAGAGGCACTGAAAATAAAGTTGAAGTATAAGGGCATTTAGAAGTAGGAAAATCCCATAGAAAGGATAGATCAATATTTGGATCTCCTTGAGAATAATCTGAATATATATATATGTATGTAATTTCTTCCTGTAAGGTGTATATTAAACTCTAAGAACCTTGAATATGACAGCTGAATCACTTACCCAACTTTTTCCCACAGCACAATTAGAGGACCTGAAAATTCGTAGGTATTCTATAAATAGCTGATGAATAAATAAATAAAGGATAAAACATTATCATCATTTTCACAAAACTGAAATAAATTAGAAGAAAAAAAAGCAGGCTAATGGAAAAATATTTGAGGGTATTAGTTTTTCAAAAGCCATTTTCCGTCTTCAATTCATGTAACAGGAGGCATAACTGTGTTTGCAAAAGATTGTTTAATCCTGATGAGCCAAGAACAATATTTTCTCAGGACGATGTTATTTTTTTATTTTTTAAAATATTTATTTGGTTGCACTGGGTCTTAGTTGTGGCAGGAAGGCTCCTTAGTTGTGTGTCACTGGCTCCTTAGTTGCAGCTCCAGAGCTCCTTAGTTGCAGCATGCGGGCTCCTTAGTTGTGGCATGCAAACTGTTAGTTGCAGCATGCATGTGGGATCTAGTTCCCTGACCAGAGATCGAACCCAGGCCCCCTGCAATGGGAGCATGGAGTCTTATCCACTGTGCCACCAGGGAAGTCCCTTGTCGAGGAAGTTTAATATGATCATAGATTCAACAAGAAAAAGAGAAGGCAGGGGAGAAAACACACTAGAAAAATTAAAGATGCACCCAAAAACCCAACACAAAGTATCAAAAACAAAACAAACCCCAAAAAGAATATCAAAAATTCAAGGCCCTTTCAAATTTGGCCTCAGTGCTCTATTTCAAAACAAGATGGAAAAGAATTAGGAAAAAAAGTGCCCACCCATTTATAAACCCTGTAGCATGAATTGATACACACAGTTGTCTCAAGAGAAAAAAACGTACTGACAATAATTGCATTTTGACTGACATATTTTAAAAGCATAGAGAGTATCTGTGACTTTCAGCAAATTAAACCAGCATCCATGGATATGTACGTGTTAGTATAATTGCAGAGAGTGTTTTCTACTACATAAATTATCTCAAATGACTGCCTTTACCTATACTTCGAGTCCCAACATATTTTCTAGGTAGTTGACACTGTTCCTGATTTGTCAGCCTTTCCTACTTTAGTTTGTGTATGATTCTTCCATGCACTTTATTTCACAGGAACACCTGACTTTTCACTGTTCAGTGCACCTTCAAACGTTGTTGTATATGCTAGCGTTATTTTCAGCCTCCTCTCCTCAAACTGGTAAAAACCTATCTAATTTTCACAGTCCTTGCGAAAGTCACTTCCTGCGTGGGGCCTTCTTTAATCCTGTTCTCACATGCTCTTTGCAGTTTAACTTGCCTCTTTTCTCTGTACTTCTGTAGCATTTAACATACATCACTAGTGATGAATTGTGTGCATTTATTCTCATACTGAATAATTTATTTAAGATTGAGCAGAACTGAAATATTATACAAGCCTAAGCCATTATGCTTTAAGAAAAAAAAACTTTGAGAAAAATTTAGGCTTGGAGAGTTGCAAAAATAGTACAGAGAAATCCTGTGTAACCATTATCCAGCTTCCCTTGATGTTAATAACACTTTATATAATTGTAGAACACTTGTCAAAACTAAATGTATTCTTGGCACAATACTGTTAACTGAAATTAAGTATTGATTTGGATTTCATCAAATTTTTAACTAATGTTCTTTTTTTTCTGTTTCAGCATCTGATTTAGTTGCATTTAATTGTCATGTCACTTTTGTCTTCTCCGATCTGTAACACTTTCTCATTCTGACTTCCATGATCTTGACACTTGTGACAAATACTAGTCAATTACTTTATACAGGTCCCTCAAATTCGGTTTGTCTCATGTTTTCTTATGATTAGATTGAGTTAAGCGTTTGTCACAAAAAACCAAAGTGGCAATGATGTGTCATCATATGGATGTATGTAATATTTATATGTGTTACTGATGATGTTAAACTTGACCATTTGATTAAGGTGGCTTCTGCCAGGAATCTTCACTATAAAATTAGTTTTTTTTGTTTCTAATTACTAAATATGGGAAAAACTTCAAGACTATGAAGATATATCGATTTTGCATACAACCTTGCCCACTATTTTTAGCATTTATCACTGGATCTCAACTGCAGAATTTATTATCATGGTGTAATTTTATGAAATTGATTTTTAATTGAAATTTTTACATTAAATTTTATTCCATTACTGTAGTGATTTTGTACCTCCCTCATTATTTTTAACTTATCAGTTGGAATATTTCAGTGAGAAAGGTTTTTCTTCTCCATTTATTTATCTCCTTATTTAATTAGTTATATCAGTATGGGCTTATGATTATCTATTTTATTTCCTGGGTAATAATCCAATACTAGCATTACTTATTTCTTGGTCATTTTTTTACCCCCAACTTGGCCATTGAGAAATCTTTCAGTTTGGCCCCTGTGCTCTTTAGATGGGCTATGCCCACTCCATTTATTTTTTACCACTTCATAATCTTGCCCCACAAAATGCTCCAGCCAGCACCGTGTTTTGAACAATAAGAAGAGCACAGTTTAGAAACAGGTACATTGAATTTCAAATCTGGCTCCTTCTAACTCACTGTTCTTGCATATACTGTCTTTTTCTCTATTCTTCAATTTCCTTATTTATAAAATGGGCCTAACTGTATTGAGGAAATTGACGGTTGTCAATAAATTGTCCTCAGTCTGTATTTGACAATTTGTATATCATTAAATGCTCACTATTGAAGAGCTGACTCCTGAGATGATAGCATGAAGAACCCCACAGACTTACTGTCCAATGAAACAAACATGACTAGTGAAAATTATTGCTTTTTAAATTTTAATCAGATATACTACTTTACCTATTAAATGAATGAATTGTATGTTGTGTGAATTATATTTTAATAAAATTTAAAATTATATTTAAAATAAATTAAAAATATATCAATATAAATGCACTGTTTTAAATATTAAAGGGTTATCATTTATAAAAGTGCCCAAATAAGGATTTCTGGATATAGAACATTGAAAGACTCAGATAATGAACTATTAATAGAGCTATCTGAAGAAAGGACTGGCTGCCAGGAGAGTAAATATTAATTTCTTAATGAAGTTAAAAAAAATAAAAAGCTAGATTAACAGTGTGAAAAGATTCCAGAAAAAAATGGATTTAATGTTTTATTAGAGGGATTTGAAAGGCCAAGAAAATCTTAGGTTCTCCATTTTTTTGGCAATTAATTTAATTATTTGAGTGATATTTTTAAGGAAAAGCCATGCTTCATTATTTCTATAAAAGATACTGTGCAAACTAGAGAAAAGAATTACTCTTAACAATAACAATAAGATGAATGATGCCATATGGCATAGGAAACTAGACTGAGTGGAACTTAACACTGATGTTCCTGGATGGTCTTTATAGAATTTAAAAAACTGTTTCTTGACCTTGATGTTTATGTAATTTTTTTAGGAACAAAGAAGGAAAAGCTAGAGTTATAAAACTTAAAATGTCTAAAAATAATTACAAAAGTTTCTGAAAAATCTTATGAGTGATTAAACATATTGAGAGGCTTGTGGAGGGTAAGAGCATGGATTCTTGAATCACAATACTGAGAACTGAAGCCTGTTTCTACACCTCATTATTAGCAATATTTAACTCATCAGAATTCTTACTTCCTTACCTGTATAGTGGGGAAAGTAATGGGGAAAATAACCTATCTCACTGGGATACTATGTGGTTAAGTGAGAAAATGCATATGAGGCATTTAATAGCATTAATAATAGTAACTATTATCATCCTTAGGGTAGATGCTATAAGAAGTGTGTGCTAATTTCATAGACTCTTTAATGTGTTTTGATCCAATTCATTCAGGAGGGTCATCTTGATTAATATTGTTTATTCCCTGAAACATGCCTATTGCTTAATTGACATAACCTTTAAAAATTGGTGTGTGTATGTGTGTGTAAGTAAATATTATTTAGCTAACCATGAGTCAATCACAAAGTCATAGACCTCTGAAAAATCATGGAACCAATGTTGTCATGGTGGTGTTTTTCTTTCCATCACGAAAACTGAATCATATTGATGTTTCAGGGAAGAAAAAAATAACAGAAATCTCTGCAGTACCTTGTATGGGGAAAAGTTATAGAAAAATCACTGACTCTTATCAAAAAGGCATTTATATCCATTTGAGATCTCTACTTGAATACCTACTTTGCTACTTAGGAGCTGAATTACATTTAAAAAATCACTTAATCTGTTTATTGTCAGCTTCCTCATATTTGATTTTGGGCTAATACTTTATGCAGTGGTTTGTACAAGAATTGAATGAGACTATACAACATAAGTAGAGTACTTTGCCTAGTATATAAATGAAATAAAGAAACGTCCTATTTTCCATTCTCTGTTCGCTCTCTTTCTATGACAAAATATTGTCTCACCAGTTATAATAGGAAATGAAGCTAGTCTGCTATAACATGTTCCTGGCTGAACTAATATTGTTTCCTAGGAACCATTGATTCCTTTTATAAGTAATTACATATTATCCTGTAAATAACCACTTTTCAAATCTTCTCTGTGATTTGATGTATATGGATCTCAGAATTTACCTTATCTCCAACCCAAAAGAACCTGATAAGGTATCTCTGTGACCCTCAAAAGTAGTTGATAGGTAAATGGTCACAGTAGCTTGAGTTGTGGTTTCCAAAATCAAGAAATCTAACTTATATCCTAATGTCCCCTCACCCATCCACAGTTCATTCTGAGAAAACATGCCAATCCTTTACCATTATGGGGACCATTTAAGGCAGGAGAAATGCAAATCCAATGAAGTTAAGTAGGTGTGGTTATATCTTTTCTTTTTCCCAACATCTGAATTTCTGAAGTTAGGGCAGTTACAGCTCCCATTGTGTATAGCAAGGTGATATGTATGGATCCCTAACCTCATAGAGTTCATATGTGTAGTTGGTAGAATTGGGTATAAGTAATTACAACAGATCTTTGTAAGAACAGTGATGTGAATGAGTCCTTGATCCAACTGTGGCACAAAGGTTGTGTGTTGGGAAACCTGAAAACACATAATCTTTGAGATAAGTATTGAAGAAATAATAGAAAATTTCAGATGCATAAATAGAGGAGAATACTTCTGGCAGAAGAATGGGCCTGTGCAAAAGAAGGCATCGGGGAACATAACATATTTCAAGAACTACAGATAGTTTGTTATGAATTTGAAAAATCGGGGACTAGCTCTTAAGGAGTCTGTAAATCTTGACTGCCATCTATGTATGTGGGCCAGAAATACATGCTTAATTTGGACAACATAACTTAGAATCACTTTGAAATACAGAAAGAGGAGGAAGTCACAGAACATAGAGAAGGGTTGACTGTTCTCCTCTCCTCAACTATGATTAATCAGGGAATAGTCAATCAGTGATGTCAAGCAGATGGTGGTTGTAGTCCACGCAGGATGCACAGTATGTGCTTGTTGCCAAAATGCTGTAATTTCTGGTTCCTGTAAATTGAAAGGCTGCCCTAAACATCTGTGATCTGTCTCTTGAAAGGTACAGTGTATCCAAAGGTTTAACTGATTTTTCTTTGATATTCAGTGACATCTTTAGCAACCAACGTAAGATCTGGAAGCTTTCTCTATAGTGTGGCCCATGACTAAGCAAATCATTAGCTTGTATAAGGTGAAGTAAAGGTTGCTAGTAGAAATGAAAACTTTTTACAAATCTATATAATAAACATATATAGTTTCCATGGTTTTAAAGCTTGTGGTTGAGCTACACTGGAACAATGCAGTTAGAATGTGTTTGGCTTCTGAGAACTACAGAACTCTCTCTAGGCACAAATGATTGCATTCAACTTCCTGCACCAAGAGACTTGAGGGAACTCTACGATGGCTTCTATCAGTTCAATACCATGACCCTACAGTGATCCCATACGTTCTTAAAATGCTTGCCTGAGAAAGCTCAATGCTGCCAAAAGAGTTTACTGTTTGTTCCAGCCAAAATTTGACTATAAGATCCTGACCTTCCTTTTCTTAGATGGTTTACTTTAGAAAGCTTACAATTATAAATCTTTTCTCTTTCCATTTAAGACACAAATCTTTTACCACCCTGAAATGTCTCCTCAAGGACCTGGGGCCATCCCTTTGAAATGCAAATAAGCAGGGAGATAGCTCTCCTGTCTCCCAGTAGGAGAGTAAGAGCTTAATTTTGGTGGGTCCCTTGCTCCAGTTTGCAAAACTACCTCCTGTCCTAAAGATACAGAGTTGTTTCTCCTCCAGATAAGGGCAGTTAACAAACCCAGCTGGCCTAATCTCATTGACAACCCCCCTTAACCTATTTCAGTAATTTTCCTTTAGCACACTTCAATATTTAAAACGTTTCAGTGGAGTGGAGCTTGGTTCTGTGTTGAAGTCTCTCTCCTCTACTGCAGTAGTCTGAATAAAACCTGTCTTACCACTTTTAAAAGTATCTGGCTTCATGTCTCTTTGACACTTCAGAGAATGAAAAAAGAAACCATAGTAAATCTTTTTTCTCTGTGCTTTAATCTTTTTAACTTGCTGATTTTATCCAATTATCAACTAGGGCTTAAAGGGACATCTTTCACAGTAGGAGGTAGGGTTTGTAAATGCCTCAGCAGTTCCCTATAGATTTTAATGCAGGATATCACAGATTTTTGGTTAGTTGATGGTGATGATAGCATCCATGCTTCTCCAAGTTCTGGAATCTCCCTATGTGTCATCGTGTTTTCCTTGTGTCTTTCTGTCTCCTGCAGAGAGAAACAAGGAAGAGAACTTGAGTTTGGAATAAGACTGTAATTTAAGCTAGGTTGTATGACCTTAGGCAAGTCACTCAACCTGATGAAGGCATCATTTGCTTTTATGTTATGTAAGAACAGTAATACTTATCTCACAAGATAAAATAACTTTGTAAAACATTTAACCTAGTGCCTGCAAAGTTTAAAATAGGCAGTAAATAAATCTCTCACCCTCCAAATGCTTAAAAGTTTATTTTTGTTGTGAAAAGAAGCTTGTAAGTTGGTAGGCTTAGAAAAGACAAAAAAAAAAAAAAAAAAAAAAAAAAAGCAGAGGGTATCAAAATTTAAGGACCCCTTGACTGTGAAATGCAAGAATAAATGAAATGCCCAACAAGCAGTAAAGGAAAAGCTTCTTCCCTTTGGGCTACATTCCCTAATGATCCAGACCATGGAGAGGGTGTGAGGTCTGATCTGGGCCCGTGGCTAAGAACCCCAATCATATTCTATCTTACATAGCACTGGGTTGCTATGACCACAGACGAGAAAGTAACAGTATAAGTAGCAGGGCTTTTCCATATTCATGGTGAAGTGAAGGCCTTCAAGTTCCATTAAGAGATTGCCTATGATCTGTTTCCCAGGCAAATAACGGCTTGTGAGGGGGATTCTGAGAGTACTTGTGAAGAAGCAAGGGACAGGGAGGATCCAGTGCTCTCTGGTCCCTCATGCTCTTCTCATATGCTCTTCTGCTGAAGGTAACTTTACAGTAAGCTGAGGGGAACATCCCCAAGCTCTGTCTTCCCATCAATACCACTGCATGGCTCAGCCTTCATAGGTACTCCAGCAGGAACAGATGCCCCCAGAAGCTGGGCCCAATGGAAATCATAAATAAAGAACTGTGAAATGATAATTACCAGCTCCTATAATCTTTTTTCTCTATCCATTGAATGGAATAATCATTCCTGTCCTGCCTATTTGAGAATAAAATGCAATACTATTGCTGTTCAAGGTGCAATATGATTCATAGAATAGAGGTTCATTTTTTATTAATAATTTTAACATAAAGCAGATAACATGGTCAGTAAAAAGTAATTCTCCTTGCACATGTGTGCAAGAAGGGGATTCTTCTTCCCCATGTGCAATCATAGAGGAAACAACAGCTCTGGTAGGGTGCACCATATCCAATGATGGCTGGTATTCAAAAAGGGCAAACAAAGCACATAATTTATTTAAATATATCATTTGTGTGTTCTACAGGAATGTTAATCCGAGTTCTGAAGCCTCTTGGAGATATTTTAGAATGAAAACCTGGCTACTATTTGCATAATCCTAACACTTTAAGAATGAATAACGATAAACCCTTGTTGTTAGTCTATGTATAAGAAGACATGATTATTCAGTGGAATAGTTGGGATTTCCAGTGTTTTTCTACAAAAACCTAATCCCTAGAGATGTATTAGGGGAAAAATAGCAATAACTATGATCAAATGTATCATAATCTATTGCCTGATAGGGTGGGGGCATCTGATAACATAGTACAAGTTCTAAAAGTCCTAAAATAAAGTAACTCTATAATTTCATTTAATCTAGATGGCCCCTAATACATTAGTCCAGAATTTTAAAAATAACAATAATAAAAGAGACCCTAAAAAAAATCTGAATATCAGTTTTCTGGAAATCCTGCCTCATCATATTTATTATTATTAAACTCTACTGATACTTTATACCACTGCAGTTTTAGTTACTAAGTGATTATGTTCTCATTTTATTTCTCTAATGCACTAAAATATGTTATAAAGGGACAGTAACTATATTGGTAATGATGCAAGAATATATAAATGCACAGATCATTACAGAAAGCCCTGGCAATTGATTTTTAGATAAACTGATATTCAAAATTAGTCATGATAAAGAAAACAAAACAAAGAATAGGAAAAAATGTTCTAAATATCATTATAGGATAATTAATTACTTATTAAAAAATAATTAGTTTTATGTTTATTTTACACCAGCACGCCAAATACATGTTCAGGTAACTTGGTAATTAAATTCAATCATAAAAAAATAGAAAAAATATGTATTTTACTATTCCTCTTTTTTGGAAATTATTGGTATTCTAAGTCCATTTACACATATTTCTTATTTCCTCTGGAAATTTTATAGTTGTAGAATTGTTAGTATAATGGTTGCACCTTTCTTTTAGGTTTCAAATATGATATATCATATATATGAGAATGTTTATTTTATTCCATATCTTGGCCTTCTTTCTGTCACCAAGAAAATGCTCCAAATATTTGCTGTCTTATGAATCAAACTATTGTTCATTCGTTCTTGCATTCACTCACTCATGCATGCTTTCATTCATTTAGCTCCATGTTGTAGTAATTACTCTGCTGCTGCTGCTTCATAGTAGTAGTTATATGTATGGACTTTGGAAACAAATTGTCTGGGATCAAGATCAGTCTACAGCACACAAACTGTGAGCAAGTCACTTATGTTCCCTAAGGTTCATATATAAATGGGTGAGTGAAGGTAGTACCTGTATCAAATTTTGGAGGATATAGTATGTTAATCCATTAAAGGACTAAGGACAAAACCTGCCCCACAGTAAGCATTCAGTGAATCCTATGTTTAACAGCAGTTATAAGCACTGATGTCCATTAAGCTCTTAGTTAGTATATGTCAAACTCTAGCCTAAGAAGTTTGCATGACTTTATATAGATATATGTGTGTGTGTATATGTATATATATGTGTGTGTGTATATATATGTGTATATATATATGTATGTTTATATTTATGGTTACTTAATTAGGGTTAAATTAAAGATATAGATAGATGGATATAGTTAGACAGAAATAGATATATCCATATATAGAGATACGTATAGTTATAGATATACACACACACACATACACAACTTCGGCTTTTGAAATAATTTTGCAGATGATAAAATAGAAGATCAGAGGATTTAAGGAAGTTATATAAGGCCATGTGTTCAGAAGGTGATCAAACCAAAATTAAAACCAGGCAATCTCATTCTGAAGTATGGGTTCTCTATGATTGCAATCTACTTCCTAATTTTGATTTGCTAGCCAGACTCACCTAATACAAAAATATTTGTAGGTATGAATATGTCACCTCCGAGTGCATCTAGAAGAAGAAATTCTCCTTGATAAGGCATTTCTATTCCTTTTACATATTCTTTCCATAAACAGTTCAAAACAAACATTGAAGTAAAGTGCAGGCATTTAATCAATCGTAACACCCATTTATCACTGCTTAAACTACAAAGCAATAGAGATTATCCCTTTAATATTTAATACATTCATAAATCTGCTACAAAAAATCTGTCCCGGGCCTCCCTGGTGGCGCAGTGGTTGAGAGTCCGCCTGCCGATGCAGGGGATACGGGTTCGTGCCCCGGTCTGGGAGGATCCCATATGCCGCGGAGCGGCTGGGCCCGTGAGCCATGGCCGCTGGGCCTGCGCATCCGGAGCCTGTGCTCCGCAACGGGAGAGGCCACAAGAGTGAGAGGCCCGCATACCGCAAAAAGAAAAAAAACAAAAAATATCTGTCCCTTTCTGTGCCTGTACTTCTTCCCCTATGGTTTATTGCTTTTCAGAAGTTTCTTGTATGAAAGTTCTACAAGACTAAATCATTCTTAAGCAAAAGAGCAGCCATGTTATAATTGCAAATAAACCAGATTATAACATGTTATTGACCCTTGGTGATCAACATGAATCATTATTATTAGCATATATCTATTGTGTGTCTGTATTTCTCTGAGCACTGTGTTTCATCCTGGAAAAGCCTTTACCTTTATTGAGCACACAGGTTACTGTGGATGAGACAAATATACACTATACACTACAACAAATATATAAGAATATTAAATCGTGTGTGTGTTTAATAAAATGTACTCTCCTTCCCCCTGCCAAAAATCATTTATTTCGCATTGCCCACAAGATGAGAGGTAAAGGGATTATCATATTTCTGAATAATCTGGCATAAGCCTATCCTTCCAGTCTCATCTTGGCTCATCTTTTCTCACCACACTGCAGCCACATTCACTTTGTTCATTCTTAGAACAGGCTGTCTTTAGACCAGCTCTCTAGAAACAGAGGCTAAGATGGATATTCTAAATTTGTTGGAGGTGTGCTTCCAGAAGAAAGGTCTGAGGAAAGTAGGTAAGTCAGGGAAGAAATGCCAAGCAACAAATGTGGTCTCAGATGGAGACTAGCTTCTAAATAATCCCATAAGAAAGTTCTGGACACAAATGGCACAACAGAGCTACTGCCACCTCCAAGTAATGGGGTCAGTCTTTTGCACTTGGTCAGGCTATGTCTTTGCCCCTCTGTGAGAGAGGGAGTCACTTCCCATGTGAGTTTGAGGGCTATTCCATTTCTTTGAGGGCTTTCCTCCAAGTAAGGAACAATTATGAACTGTTAGCAGTTGACATTTCTAGGGTCTTGGGTGTGGATATACCAGCCCCATATGGTGGGTGCATTCTCAGAATACTTCTTGTACTGCTCATGTTCACTTGCTTCTCATATTAAGTTTATTCCACATAGTTACAGCTTCTCCTAGTTATCACAGTATGTGACAGTTTACAAGAGGAGGGTTAGTGGGACAAACTGCAGCCCCATGATGCAATTCTCCCAAAGTCATTACTGAAACCTGTCATCTCCCTCCCCCACATGTTCTGTATCCTAGTTCTCCTAGGCTAGAGTTTCTGCAAGTCTAGATTCTTATTTCTGAGGACCCTGAGGTGCTGGTCACCATGTTCTGATCAGGTATGATTACTGTACTTGCCCATTTTCCATTAAAACCAAGCATGGAAGGACCAAGTGAGGCTGTAGTGGGATCAGCTCAGTGCCCACTGGTCTCCTGTTTGGCCATGGGCAATTATCCAGAGAAGGGAGCAGCTGTGAATTGTTAAATATCACAAAAGCTGGGGAATAAGTAAACCAGCAAGTGAAGGAGAACTGGGTGGGGCATTTACAACATGCAGGCTTAACTCTTCACTGCCTCAGGGCTTTTGTACTTCTGATCCTTTTACTTGGAACATTTGCCCTTCTGTTTGAATGGCTGGCTCTTACACATTATGTAGTTGAGAATTGTACATGCTTCCTCTTCAGAGATGCCATTGCCAACCATCCCACCTAGATACTATTGTCATTATTTTCCATATCAGGACTGTGTTGTCCTCTTTCCAATACTTGGCTAGATTTACAGTAACTTGCTTTATTGGACAACTTTATTTGATTTTTTTCTATGTTTACTGTTAAAATATATGCTCAGTGGGGTAAAAGTAAATTTGTTTACTTCTTTTTTTTTTTAAGTTTAATTTTTTTTTATTAGTTTCTGCTTTATAACAAAGTGAATCAGTCATACATATACATCTGTTCCCACATCCCTTCCCTCATGCATCTCCCTCCCTCCCACCCTCCCCATCCCACCCCTCCAGGCGGTCACAGCACCGAGCTGATCTCCCTGTGCTCTGCGGCTGCTTCCCACTATCTATCTACCTTACGTTTGGTAGTGTATATATGTCCATGCCTCTCTTTCGCTTTGTCACAGCTTACCCTTCCCCCTCCCCATATCCACAAGTCCATTCTCAAGTAGGTCTGTGTCTTTATTCCCGTTTTACCCCTAGGTTCTTCATGACATTTTTTTTTTAAATTCCGTATATATGTGTTAGCATACGGTATTTGTCTTTCTCTTTCTGACTTACTTCACTCTGTATGACAGACTCTAGGTCTATCCACCTCATTACAAATAGCTCAGTTTCGTTTCTTTTTATGGCTGAGTAATATTCCATTGTATATATGTGCCACATCTTCTTTATCCATTCATCCAATGATGGACACTTAGGTTGTTTCCAGCTTCGGGCTATTGTGAATAGAGCTGCAATGAACATTTTGGTACATGTCTCTTTTGGAATTATGGTTTTCTCAGGGTATATGCCTAGTAGTGGGATTGCTGGGTCATATGGTAGTTCTATTTGAAGTTTTTTAAGGAACCTCCATACTGTTCTCCATAGTGGCTGTACCAATTCACATTCCCACCAGCAGTGCAAGAGTGTTCCCTTTTCTCCACACCCTCTCCAGCATTTATTGTTTCTAGATTTCTTGATGATGGCCATTCTGACTGGTGTGAGATGATATCTCATTGTAGTTTTGATTTGCATTTCTCTAATGATTAATGATGTTGAGCATTCTTTCATGTGTTTGTTGGCAGTCTGTATATCTTCTTTGGAGAAATGCCTATTTAAGTCTTCTGCCCATTTTTGGATTGGGTTGTTTGTTTTTTTGCTATTGAGCTGCATGAGCTGTTTATAAATTTTGGAGATTAATCTTTTGTCAGTTGCTTCATTTGCAAATATTTTCTCCCATTCTGAGGGTTGTCTTTTGGTCTTGTTTATGGTTTCCTTTGCTGTGCAAAAGCTTTGAAGTTTCATTAGGTCCCATGTGTTTATCTTTGTTTTTATTTCCATTTCTCTAGGAGGTGGGTCCAAAAGGATCTTGCTGTGATTTATGTCATAGAGTGTTCTACCTATGTTTTCCTCTAAGAGTTTGATAGTTTCTGGCCTTACATTTAAGTCTTTAATCCATTTTGAGCTTATTTTTGTGTATGGTGTTAGGGAATGATCTAATCTCAAACTTTTACATGTCCCTGTCCAGTTTTCCCAGCACCACTTATTGAAGAGGCTGTCCTTTCTCCACTGTACATTCCTGCCTCCTTTATCAAAGATAAGTTGGCCATATGTGCGTGGGTTTATCTCTGGGCTTTCTATCCTGATCCACTGATCTATCTTTCTGTTTTTATGCCAGTACCACACTGTCTTGATTACTGTAGCTTTGTAGTATAGTCTGAAGTCAGGGAGCCTGATTCCTCCAGCTCCGTTTTTCGTTCTCAAGATTGCTTTGGCTATTCGCGGTCTTTTGTTTTTCCAAACAAATTTTGAAATTTTTTGTTCTAGTTCTGTGAAAAATGCCAGTGGTAGTTTGATAGGGATTGCATTGAATCTGTAGATTGCTTTGGGTAGTAGAGTCATTTTCACAATATTGATTCTTCCAATCCAGGAGCATGGTATATCTCTCCATCTATTTGTATCATCTTTAATTTCTTTCATCAGTGTCTTATAATTTTCTGCATACAGGTCTTTTGTCTCCTTAGGTAGGTTTATTCCTAGATATTTTATTCTTTTTGTTGCAATGGTAAATGGGAGTGTTTTCTTGATTTCATTTTCAGATTTTTCATCATTAGTGTACAGGAATGCCAGAGATTTCTGTACATTAATTTTGTATCCTGCTACTTTACCAAATTCATTGATTAGCTCTAGTAGTTTTTCGGTAGCATCTTTAGGATTCTCTATGTATAGTATCATGTCATCTGCAAACAGTGACAGCTTTACTTCTTCTTTTCCAATTTGGATTCCTTTTATTTCCTTTTCTTCTCTGATTGCTGTGGCTAAAACTTCCAAAACTAGGTTGAATAAGAGTGGTGAGAGTGGGCAGCCTTGTCTTGTTCCTGATCTTAGTGGAAATGGTTTCAGTTTTTCACCATTGAGGACAATGTTGGCTGTGGGTTTGTCATATATGGCCTTTATTATGTTGAGGAAAGTTCCCTCTATGCCTACTTTCTGCAGGGTTTTTATCATAAATGGGTGTTGAATTTTGTCGAACGCTTTCTCTGCATCTATTGAGATGATCATATGGTTTTTCTCCTTCAACTTGTTAATATGGTGTATCACATTGATTGATTTGCGTATATTGAAGAATCCTTGCATTCCTGGAATAAACCCCACTTGATCATGGTGTATGATCCTTTTAATGTGCTCTTGGATTCTGTTTGCTAGTATTTTGTTGAGGATTTTTGCATCTATGTTCATCAGTGATATTGGCCTGTAGTTTTCTTTCTTTGTGACATCCTTGCCTGGTTTTGGTATCAAGGTGATGGTGGCCTCGTAGAATGAGTTTGGGAGTGTTCCTTCCTCTGATATTGTTTGGAAGAGTTTGAGAAGGATGGGTGTTAGCTCTTCTCTAAATGTTTGATAGAATTCACCTGTGAAGCCATCTGGTCCTGGGCTTTTGTTTGATGGAAGATTTTTAATCACAGTTTCAATTTCAGTGCTTGTGATTGGTCTATTCATATTTTCTATTTCTTCCTGAGTCAGTCTTGGCAGGTTGTGCATTTCTAAGAATTTGTCCATCTCTTCCAGGTTGTCCATTTTATGGGCATAGAGTTGCTTATAGTAATCTCTCATGATCTTCTGTATTTCTGCAGTGTCAGTTGTTACTTCTCCTTTTTCATTTCTAATTCTATTGATTTGAGTCTTCTCCCTTCTTTTCTTGATGAGTCTGGCTAATGGTTTATCAATTTTGTTTATCTTCTCAAAGAACCAGCTTTTAGTTTTATTGATCTTTGCTATCGTTTCCTTCATTTCTTTTTCATTTATTTCTGATCTGATTTTTATGATTTCTTTCCTTCTGCTAACTTTGGGATGTTTTTGTTCTTCTTTCTCTAATTGCTTTAGGTGTAAGGTTAGGTTGTTTATTCGAGATGTTTCCTGTTTCTTAAGGTGGGATTGTATTGCTATAAACTTCCCTCTTAGAACTGCTTTTGCTGCATCCCATAGGTTTTGGGTCGTCGTGTCTCCATTGTCATTTGTTTCTAGGTATTTTTTTATTTCCTCTTTGATTTCTTCAGTGATCACTTCGTTATTAAGTAGTGTATTGTTTAGCTTCCATGTGTTTGTATTTTTTACAGCTCTTTTCCTGTAATTGATATCTAGTCTCATAGCATTGTGGTCAGAAAAGATACTTGATACAATTTCAATTTTCTTAAATTTACCAAGGCTTGTTTTGTGACCCAAGATATGATCTATCCTGGAGAATGTTCCATGAGCACTTGAGAAAAATGTGTATTCTGTTGTTTTTGGATGGAATGTCCTATAAATATCAATTAAGTCCATCTTGTTTAATGTATCATTTAAAGCTTGTGTTTCCTTATTTATTTTCATTTTGGAAGATCTGTCCATTGGTGAAAGTGGGGTGTTAAAGTCCCCTACTATGATTGTGTTACTGTCGATTTCTCCTTTTATGGCTGTTAGTATTTGCCTTATGTATTGAGGTGCTCCTATGTTGGGTGCATAAATATTTACAATTGTTATATCTTCTTCTTGGATCAATCCCTTGATCATTATGTAGTGTCCTTCTTTGTCTCTTCTAGTAGTCTTTATTTTAAAGTCTATTTTGTCTGATATGAGAATTGCTACTCCAGCTTTCTTTTGGTTTCCATTTGCATGGAATATCTTTTTCCATCCCCTTACTTTCAGTCTGTATGTGTCTCTAGGTCTGAAGTGGGTCTCTTGTAGACAGCATATATATGGGTCTTGTTTTTGTATCCATTCAGCCAATCTGTGTCTTTTGGTGGGAGCATTTAATCCATTTACATATAAGGTAATTATCGATATGTATGTTCCTATTCCCATTTTCTTAATTGTTTTGGGTTGATTATTGTAGGTCTTTTCCTTCGTTGTGTTTCTTGCCTAGAGAAGTTCCTTTAGCATTTGTTGTAAAGCTGGTTTGGTGGTGCTGAACTCTCTCAGCTTTTGCTTGTCTGTAAACGTTTTAATTTCTCCATCAAATCTGAATGAGATCCTTGCTGGGTAGAGTAATCTTGGTTGCAGGTTTTTCTCTTTCATCACTTTAATTATGTCCTGCCACTCCCTTCTGGCTTGTAGAGTTTCTGCTGAGAGATCAGCTGTTATCCTGATGGGGATTCCCTTGTGTGTTATTTGTTGTTTTTGCCTTGCTGCTTTTAATATGATTTCTTTGTGTTTAATTTTTGACAGTTTGATTAATATGTGTCTTGGCGTATTTCTCCTTGGATTTATTCTGTATGGGACTCTCTGTGCCTCCTGGACTTGATTAACTATTTCCTTTCCCATATTAGGGAAGTTTTCAACTATAATCTCTTCAAATATTTTCTCAGTCCCTTTCTTTTTCTCTTCTTCTTCTGGAACCCCTATAATTCGAATGTTGGTGCGTTTAATGTTGTCCCAGAGGTCTCTGAGACTCTCCTCTGTTCTTTTCATTCTTTTTTCTTTATTTTGCTCTGCAGCAGTTATTTCCACTATTTTATCTTCCACCTCACTTATCCGTTCTTCTGCCTCAGTTATTCTGCTATTGATCCCATCTAGAGTATTTTTCATTTCATTTATTGTGTTTTTAATCGATGCTTGATTCATCTTTAGTTCTTCTAGGTCCTTGTTAACTGTTTCTTGCATTTTGTCTATTCTATTTCCAAGATTTTGGATCTGGGAAATAGAATCTTGGATCATCTTTACCATCATTATTCTGAATTCTTTTTCAGGTAGACTGCCTATTACCTCTTCATTTGTTAGGTCTGGTGGGTTTTTATCTTGCTCCTTCTCCTGCTGTGTGTTTTTCTGTCTTCTCATTTTGCTTATGTCACTGTGTTTGGGGTCTCCTTTTTGCAGGCTGCAGGTTCGTAGTTCCCGTTGTTTTTGGTGTCTGTCCCCAGTGGCTAAGGTTGGTTTAGTGGGTTGTGTAGGCTTCCTGGTGGAGGGGACTAGTGCCTGTGTTCTGGTGGATGAGGCTGGATCTTGTCTTTCTGGTGGGCAGGTCCACGACTGGTGGTGTGTTTTGGGGTGTCTGCGGACTTTTTATGATTTTAGGCCGTCTCTCTGCTAATGGGTGGCGTTGTGTTCCTGTCTTGCTAGTTGTTTGGCATAGGGTGTCCAGCACTGTAGCTTGCTGGTCGTTGAGTGAAGCTGGGTGCTGCTGTTGAGATGGAGATCTCTGGAAGATTTTCGCCGTTTGATATTATGTGGAGCTGGGAGGTCTCTTGTGGACCAGTGTCCTGAAGTTGGCTCTCCCACCTCAGAGGCACAGCACTGACTCGTGGCTCCTCAATTTGGAATGATTTGTTGTCTATTCATGTATTCCACAGATGCAGGGTACATCAAGTTGATTATGGAGCTTTAATCCGCTGCTTCTGAGGCTGCTGGGAGAGGTTTCCCTTTCTCTTCTTTGTTCTCACAGCTCCTGGGTCTCAGCTTTGGATTTGGCCCCGCCTCTGCGTGCAGGTCGCCGGAGGGCGTCTGTTCTTCGCTCAGACAGGACAGGGTTAAAGGAGCAGCCTCTTCGGGGACTCTGGCTCACTCAGGCCGGGCGGGAGGGAGGGGCACGGAGTGCGGGGCGAGCCTGCAGCGGCAGAGGTCGGCGTGACGTTGTACCAGCCCGAGGCGCGCCGTGCGTTCTCCCAGGGAAGCCGCCCCTGGATCCCGGGACCCCGGCAGTGGCGGGCTGCACAGGCTCCCGGAAGGGCGGTGTGGACAGTGACCTGCGCTCGCACACAGGTTTCTTGGCGGCGGCAGCAGCAGCCCCAGCGTCCCACGCCCGTCACTGGGCTCCGCGCTTTCAGTCGTGACTCACGCCCGTCTGTGGAGCCCCTTTAAGCAGCGCTCTTAATCCCCTCTCCTCGCGCACCAGGAAACCAAGAGGGAAGAAAAAGTCTCTTGCCTCTTCGGCAGCTCCAGAGTTTTCCTGGACTCCCTGCCGGCTAGCTGTGGCACATTAGCCCTCTTCAGGCTGAGTTCTCGCCGCCAGCCCCAGTCCTCTCCCTGCGCTCTGACCGAAGCCCGAGCCTCAGCTTCCAGCGCCACCCGCCCTGGTGGGCGAGCAGACAAGCCTCTCAGGCTGGTGAGTGCTGCTCGGCACCGATCCTCTGTGCGGGAATCTCTCCGCTTTGCCCTACCCAGGTATGTGGGGAGTTTCTTGCCTTTTGGGAGGTCTGGGGTCTTCTGCCAGCATTCAGTAGGTGTTCTGTAGGAGTTGTTCCACGTGTAGCTGTATTTCTGGTGTATCCGTGGGGAGGAAGGTGATCTCCGCGTCTTACTCTTCCGCCATCTTACCCGGAAGTCCTCAATTTGTTTACTTCTGCATCACTTATCCCTAGGGTAGAGATTAAAACAGAGAAACATAACAAATGTAAAACAAATATTTGTTGAGTGCACATCTGAATGCATCAACTATGTATGAAGACCTTAATTGGCCACTGCATTCATCTTTTATTATAGATCTTGTAAATCTCTCCACTGTATTAGGACCCAAGGATCACTTCATAATTATTTGTCTGCTTTACATTCCCACAATACAATGTATACCTGTTGTAATGCCTTCCACACCTACCACCAGGGGCATCTCATGCCCTCAATGACTCAGCCCTTTTATTTTATTTTTTCTTTGAGTTTGAAACCTTATGAAAGACATTTAGTTGCAGTCAACTGACCTAGCCCTACCACCCTTTTTTTTTTCTTGAAAAAGTCTAACCAATTCTGATCATGATACTGGAACTCAGTGCATTAGGTCTAACCCAAAGGAAAAAGACATGTCTTAACTATTCAGTGTTCAACAGATGTATAATTCCTATTTTCCTGTTGTTAGTATTGTATTTGATTTCAGTAGCTTCAGTGTGTCTATTCATCTTTAGAAATGCATTCAAGAGGTTTCATCTCATTAATGATTAATTGTTAATAATTAATTTTGGAACCTAATGCAGGATAATATGACTCCCTTATTTTTAAAGTAGTGAAGTATAAGAAAGGTTAGAAAAGTCTCAGAGGTAGGACACTAAGTGTGGTCTATTAATTCTGTGTAACAGGAAACCTACATAATTCATTTGGGGAATAAAAGTAAAGTTTGAGTTTCCATTTTTTTATATGCATATGTCAGCATCTGTGTGTCTACATATGCATGCATGTATATGTATATGCATATATACACATATGTATACACACATATATACATATGTATAAATGTATGCATATATATGTATTATAATCTCATAAATAAGATGTGATCTTTCTTATCTGATATATTGAGGTGCTTGACTAAGAATGGTGGTGTTGTTAATATCCCATTCCTATCAGTGCTACCCTCTCTCATAAAAATACAAAAGTCAGTTCAAACTGTGAGCATATTCATATCCTTAGTGTCATCGATTTTGAACACTCCGTATGTTGTCTTTTGTACCTTTGAAGATAAGATGTAATTATTGAAAAAAAGTGGATCAATAAGAGATTTTGGTGCTTATTCATTTATCCCACTCTGCCTCAAGCTCGATTTTTCAAGGAAAACAAGCCACTTGCATGTACTTTTCTTGGGAAAGAAAATTAGGGGGAGTCAATGTTCTGGGAAAATTCTTGAAATTACTTTAAGTGTTGTATACTATCTGATGGTTAAAGTATCTATAAAATTACTCTGTGAGGCATCCCTAACATGTCTGTGAACTCTGAAGGAAATTTTGAATAGAGTTGCCATTCTATAACGTCTCAGATATAAGTGATATTTCTAGGGATTCATCTTGGAATCTGTTCTAGGCATACCAAAAATAAGATATTTAATTGCACTCTGATAATTGTCCAGACTCCACTGTGGCTGTGCTTATTCTGTGTAGATATAATTCAGCTAATCAGTTGTGTGGCAATTCAGTTGACCCTTTTAAGTGACCAAGATATCGCCCCCCTCCTTAGGCAGTATATTCACATCTTATTCGCTCAGCTGTTACCGAAATAACAAAAGCAATGCTTCCCATCCAGCCCAGGCTTTGAGGCTTAAGATGTATTCATTTCGAACATGCATATTCATGAGTTTCCTTTCTTTTAGTTTATCTGTCCCTGCCTTTACTTTCCTAAGTCTAATTTTAGCATGTGTATAATACTCCGATATTTTGAGTGTACCCTTGGAAAAGACTAATGCATAAATTAACATAAATAATCCCTTAGATGCAGTTGTATCCTAAACCATCTGTTTATCTGAAGTCTGAGGTCTTCCATTTGATTGGTTGGACAAATCCCATGATTTTGGATAATTCTAGACCTGACCCCAGTGAAAACAAATAACAACTTTTAAAGTAGAAAGTTAAAGTAGAAAGATATTCCCTGGAATTTTCTAAAGAACTTAGCATCACAGACTCATGGAACCTTGAGGATAAATAGAACAAAAGGTCACTTGAAGGATTTATAAACATTGGTACACTTCCTATTTGTTCCTTCAGCTCTTTGCATCTTGGCTTGCATCTTTATTTTATATTCTTTTCTTCTTTCATTTCTTTCAGTGCCCTGCATGTCTGCAGAAGGAAGGTTAGATGGTTTCCCTATTGCCAGCATAAATGGGACCAGGGACACTAATCTTGTCCAGTCAAGCACCTGATGCTTGAATTATCTTGTAAATATTTTCAACAAATTCCTATCCTCTATTATATTGTACCACTACTAATAGCAAAAATAATTAGGAACAAATATAACTGATGAAAAGCATATTGTTATTTATATTATAATTGAGTACTTTGATGTTCCAGGCACTTTTATATAAATTACCGCTGATCCTTATATGTATCATGCAAAGAAGATGCTGTTGCTGTTGTCCAGAGAAAGTAACTGAGGTTTAAAGAAGCAAAGTGACTTGCTCAAAGACATATGTGTGGGGTTCCAGACTAGGTATGTGAAATCTGTCTGCATCTGCTAAAGTGCATTCCTTGGACAACTCCAATGATGCAGAGCTCACCAAATGATGAAGCAGACAATGTTTCTTTTCCTCTTAATGGAAGAAGTGGTTTCATTAGAAAGGTGTTCTGCATATGAAGGTGAACTCAAGCTGTCTTCTGTCAAGCCATTGATTACTCAGAGTAATCATAATCTATTATACTTATTCTCATATTTTCAGTTTTCAAACACATATGTAACAGAGATTATTATTCATTAGCATAGTGTTATTTATGAGAATATTTCCCATACATATGCAGAGTGTCATCATCAAGTTTAGAGGTTAATTGAATACATCATAATATATACAGGTATTTCTCATGTATTCATTTAGTTTGGTAGGGTTTTAGATTCACAAAAAAACCAACACTTGCTTTATTTTTTCAATTGTACCCTAACTAGCTCAGCAGAATGTTATGTCCCAACAACCAAAGTGGTTTGAGTCCTTATTTTGTTGCTGTGAAGACACAGATTGCTACATTTACTGCTGGCAAGTTTTTGGTAATTTCTAAAGCAAAAGAAAATAGTGCTACCCTCTGAGCCCACACAGGCCAGTTTTACAAAAATTATTAGGAAGTGGAAAATTAGGAATCATATCAAAAATTCATGGGATAAAACTTATTCTATTTCATTTTTTAAAACTTATTTATTCAGTATGAATTATTGACACCTGCACTATGACAAACAAAGTGCCAGGACCTGAAAGTGCATATGGAAATAATACCTGGTCCTTATTCAGATGGAGTTTGTGGTCAAATGGGAAGACAAATGATTTTGTCATAATGTAGCATGTGCTGCTGGGGTGCAGAGGATGCAGAAGAAGCTGGGTCTGATTTTGCAGAGGAGGTGACATTTGTAGTATTCTTTGAATTGAGATTAAGTGATTCTAGGAAGGGAAGAAGGTGCTGAGAATAAGAGGCAGACAAAGACAACATCATTCTAAAATAATAAGGATCTCTTTAAGAATTATAAACAAAATGGCATTAATAATAATGGCATCATCATGTCTTAACTGTTCTATAGATGATATGGTGAATAGATGGGAATTGAGTGAATCAGAAGATTAAAACATTCTAGGCAAGAATGGATGTGGGCTAACTTAGGTAACAGCAGTAAGAATAGAGAGAGGGGACACAATGACTAGTCAAGGGTTAGCATATGAACAGAACTTATTAACCAACTGATTTGGACAATCTCCATTTGTCCATTTCAAAACCATCTTGTCCAAATTCTCAAACAGTTTTGCACAGCTTCAATCAGACAGTGCCTCATCTTAACTTTACCTTCTGTGTACCTCTCCTTTTCTGATCTCGGGTTCTTCTGACCCTGTGGCAAGGGACACCCGCAGAACTTGCTCTATACTTACATACGTGCAACTGAGAAGTGTAAGAAGTTAGTGCCCACAGAGCCATCCATGGCCAGGGGTAGATGATGGGTAAATGCTTCTTTCTTTCATCCCCAAAGCAGTCAGTTCTGAGACACATTGTATAGGGAACTCAGAAGATCCCAGGTGATGGAGCATCCAGTAACCCATAGTAATGACCAACACTATAACAATCCAATCAATCACCTATAGCAATGACCAGCACCATAAAAATTCAATCAACTATAGCAAAGGCCAACACCATAATGATCCAGTCAATCACCTATGGCAGTGGCCAACACCATGACACATACTTACATTGACTTTTATTTCCTGTGTCACTAGCCTTGTTCTGCAGTCCCATGCCCTGTGTATCAATCCCCAAATAAACAGTCTGCATGAAAGCCTTTGTCTCAGGTTCTGCTGTTAAGGTAAGCTAGGACAAGGTACTGGTTGATACAGAATTTCTGACGTTTATACCATTTTTATAAGTTTCTTGTCCATATTCCTAATTTGGAGAAAACTCTAGGAAGACCTTATGACTATATGCCCACAGATTAAGCAGATGTATGCTCTGATGTTTCGGAGGGCAGATAAAAACAGCCATGCAATAAAATGATCAACATCTTAAGATGTGTTCCAGCATGACAGAATTAGCTGGACCAGTCAGATTCTTAGTGAGATCATACATGAGACAAAATAGAAGAAAAAGGAAAAAAAAACAAAAGCAAAACCAAAAAAACATTAGAAGCTTAAATAGAAAAGGAAGGGTAGATAGAGAAAAGCCATTAAGGAGAATTGTGCATATGTGCATCTGCAGGCTACAGTCCTGAGGAAGCAGAAACCATAAGTAAACAGATGCCATGAAGTAATAAAAAGATACCCAAAGTATAAAGGAAATGTCAGCTGATAGAGAAAAGAGAGCAGATGACAGAACAAGATGCCATAAGAAAGAGAAGGAACTTATTTCCATCTCTTGTTTCAGTCCTTCACTACAAGTATTCTTACCAAAAAAACCCCAAAAAACTGTTTTAAGAAAGTGTTCTATGTAATTTTCTGACTCTTGTAACTAGGAAAGCAATGCTAAAAGTTTGCCCATGCTGCTTTCTCTGGTAATATACAACAAAATCTTCCCACAGTCCTGAACAAAAGGAAGTTCCATCCAGACCTCCCACATACTTCTTTGAAAATCTTCCCTTTTAATTTCAGCACATTTTCATTGATTCTACTATCAGGAGCACAACCAGACTAAATCATCTAAGACTCATGACATTATGCAATAATTTGGAAATACCAAACAGTTTAATGTAATTATCTTGTCTAAAACAGTTTAGCAAACAAAAAGTCAAGCTTCTGATGGATTATGCTAATAGGTCTCAGAAGCAATCATACTGGTTATTGTATTATTTTTCTTTCCCATGTGTCTGTTAGTACATTTCACTTGGTAAAGGACTGAGACAGACAGACAGATAGCATTTTTTCTTTGTTTCTTAAAACTTGATGTTAAATCAATATTATTATGCAAAAACACAATAATAGAAGTAATTTTAGTGGTAATGGACTTGGAAATAAGGAGGTGTCTGATGTTATCATTATAATTCAAATACAGAATCAGAAACATAAAAATTCATAATGAAAAGAAGTAAAGCAAAAAGAGAATGTTAAACTGAAACTTTCCATCTGTGGAAATATTGATAGACTATGGAAGGGGTGTTATCTAAATCAGGGATTAGAAAATATTCCCTGTAAAGAACCAGATAGTAAATATTTGTGGCTCCTGAGCCAAACAGCCTCTTTCATAACTAATGCAATCACCAAAGTAGAAGCATTTGCAAAATGAGAAAGTTCAGGCATTCATATTCAAAGTTGGTAGAGTTCAAAGACAAGTCATTAAGAATATGGCCTTTTGGAGGGGGAGGGGTGAGTAATTTTGTGTGATGGAGAAGGGATGTTGCAGATTGAATTACCTAGGAAACAGAATCTGAACTAGACATTAGTGTGCTGGGGCTTTATAGGGTAGTGCTCCTGGGGGTGACCACCTGTGGAAGGAAATGGAAGAAAGTAAAAGTGGGCAGAGGAAGATGTGAGGCTGTAGTGCCATCTTAACAAAGGCCTCAGACAATCATTATGAGGAGCTCCGAAGCTGGAATGACTCTTCCAGAGTTGTCCTAAGTTGTCATGGGAACAAGGTATTAGTGTTTCCATATTGATTAACCTTTAGTTAAGGAATGCTCTGGAATGGAAATGTATCATTAGGGGAGAGGACTCTCTCCAGTGGAAGTGATCCCCAAAGAGGGATGAGAGCTGAGGGCCGTCTGACAGCAGCATTCCCAGCTGCTCCTTCATTCCTAAAAGAGGATCTGCTGGTATTTCCTAGTATAAATATAGTCTACCCTTTACCTAGACTGTATCTGCCATTGATTATATTTACTTTTTAAAAATTATTATTTTATTTATTTATTTTCCTTATTATTTATTTATTTTGGGAGGCTGCATCGGGTCTTAGTTGCAGCACATGGGATCTTTGTCGAGGCATGTGGGATCTTTTTGTACAGTGAGCGGTCTGCTTGGGTTTCTCTCTAGTTGTGGCATGCGGGTTTTCTCTCTCTAGTTGTGGGGTGCAGGCTCCAGGGTGCGTGGGCTCTGTAGTTTGCAGCACACAGGCTCTAGTTGAGGTGCTCAAGCTCAGTAGTTGTGGCACGCAGGCTTAGATGCCCCGCGGCATGTGGGATCTTAGTTCCCTTACCAGGGATTGAACCCGCATCCCCTGCATTGGAAGGCGGATTCTTTACCACTGGATCACCAGAGAAGTCCCTATATTTACTTTTTTTGTATAAAAAAAGCAGGTGCTCCAGTATTTCTAGGAAAAACTACAAGGAATATTAGTGGGATGGATTGTAGTCCCTTCTCAGTAGCTGTGTCAGGGCTGCAACTGATAGTCTTTGCCTCCCTCCTCTGGACCCTTCCTAGATTCCACTGGTCAAGCTGGCTGACCTGGTGGAGTGATCCAGATCTGTATCCTTGAGAGAGGTGAGCTCGTGTTCGTCATACCCTTCTAAAAAAAGGGTTGGTTATTGAGCTTGTCCAATTACAATCAAAATTGGACAGGGAAGTTCAAAGAGGCACCCAAGTGAATCGCATGGGTGTGCCAAATTATTTATTCTGCCCTCATTTTGACAATTGCCCGATAACAACAGCCCTGCCTCCTTCTGATAAATAGGATTAACCACTCCTGTTGAGATGATTGTTCTGCTTCTTGAATGCTAGTCCCTTTTCATGAACCCTGAAGTTCCAGAGTAGAAGTTACAGTTTATATTTCAGTAGGACTCTGCTGTTCACTAGTGGAAATGTTCTCCCCGTTGAAATCAGGACTTTAAAATTCAGAGCCCAAAGTTGCAAGGATGATAAGAACAAATCAGAAATCACATATTCTGATAAGGGATTAATGGTAACTGAGACCATTTCTGGGATCCTGGACCTATGCTTTAAAGTGTACACCATATCCTAGAAGATGACTCTCCATCTTCTCAAGGTATTGTCCCCAGACTAGTGCATTAAACTGGCTGTTCCAGCAGTCTGGCAGCTTCTGGCCAGTGTGGTATATCATATGACCTGTGGTACCCAAAGTCAAGGGCCCATTTTCATACCACCTTTGCTATAAGTGGGTCACTGGAATTGAAGTGATGTTAAGTGGGATTCCACATTGGTGGATTAAACACTCTGTGAGAGACTGGTAATGGCAGAAGCTGCACTTGCAGACAATGCCAACACGTGCCTGAAAATGTAGAAAGATTCTTCCTAGTTGTTCTGTGGCTTTTCAATGGTGGATGCTGTTTGATGGATGTTAAAATATGATTTGAAAATCTTCACACTTTGTCCACTCGTGTTTTTCTACATGCTTCTAACCCCAACTTTTCTTGTCCCTGACCTTCTAAATATTATTCATATTCATGTGTATTCTAACCTAAACTACTAATCTCTGCAAACAGTGAATGGCACACAGCTTCTAATGATTGATTAATCACTCTCCCATATGTGTTATCTTTTTCCAAAACAATCAAGATTAGCAATGGTCACCCAATTTCACTCTTCTTATAATTGCTAGTTCTCACCTGTATGGCACATGAAAGCAGCTAATACATTTGCTCAAAACAGTGTAATACCTCAGTTCATTATTGGTGAAAGTTTTGACAGTTGCACTGATAATCTTGTGCCAGGAAGAATCAATGCTCCACCTATAATTAGTGTTGGATCCCTTATTGCCAGCTGGGTGGCAAGTGATCCAGCTCCAGAATCCCATCCAAGAATCTGATTTCTGAGAATATTCTTGGCACCAGCAAAAATAGGTTAAGTTCTCCAAAGGCAAACTCTGATATGCAGATTAGTTTGCCAGAGATTTATTAGGGAACATTCTTGGAGTCACCACCTATGAAATAGAAGAGAATAGGATTGGCTAGAGGGAGAAGATGAGTTGTAATTCACATGCAACAGAAGCTTCAACCATCTCCATGAGAAAGTCTGAAACTAGGATGATCCTTCAGAATTTCCCCAAGAACTGGCAAGGGAACCACTTCTTTGTGTGGCCATGCTGACCAGCTATTGGATGAGGACTGACCTGGGAAACGTGTTATAAAAATATTACTGTTAAACAATTTAAGAGGATAACCAATATATTATTAAGAAATATATATATATAGTTAATTTTTAATAAAATATAATCCCCTACCTCTAATCTGCATGACCTTAAGTACAGTAAAACATCTATTCACTTCATCACTTATTTAAAGAACAGATATTTAACTAGTAGAAATTGTGCCAGGTACCATGTTAGATGTTGGAGAAATATAGTACAAAACTTATGGGTGTTACCCTCACAGAGTTAATTTTATAATATAACATTTTCTTTTTTTTTTTCCTCCAGATAGAATTTGGAAACTCCTTTAGATCTTACTCAAATCACTTAATGAAGTAACAGTTTTCTCTGTTTTTTAGGGCTTACTGGTGGCTATACTGGGGGCAAAGTGGCAGATAAACACAAATTTTTAAAAATACATTAATGAATAATTAAAAAATCAAGTGAGTTAATATTTATAATTACAAAATTGTAAGTGCTACAAATAAAACTAAATTATAATAAGTACTAAGAAAGAGTTAAATAGAAAGCAAGTATTTAGACTGAGTTGAAAGTGGCTTTTATTAAAGAGTAGATGTCCAAAGAAATGATTTAAGGGCAAGAGCTTAGCATGTTAGAGAAACTATAAGAAGGCCAATGCTATTGCATTTAAGGAATAACTAAATCTAAAATTCCTGATTTTCTCTTACATACATTCTATAATTCCTGAGACTATCTGGTGCATTCTTCATGTGTTGTTATTCTTTGAAGTCAAGACCACGTACAACTCTTTGCAGCCCCAATTACACTTGGCAGGGGGTTAGTCACATTATTGGAACTCAATAGGCTTTTGATTAAATAACTATAAAATTCACTAATTTCAAATACAAGAGAGTGGTTCTCTTTTAGATCTTTGAAAATATTCTATAATCAAACTTACATTATTCTCTGATTTAAATTTAAAATAAAGCAGAGTGAGTACTTTCCATGTTGTTGTTTTTAAACAGCATGAACTCTGGCCAGAAGCATTTCAAGGAGCTAATCTGAGTAAGTCACCTTATTTCCTGGTGAAACTGTCAATTTCAGCATGGATGAAAAAATGAAACCTCAAGATATTAATTAACTTGCTGAAGGTAACACATAGGTAAATGGCAGAACTTGGAACCTCTTAGATTTTCTGACTTTCTGTAACCATAAAACATCAAAATCAGAGTAACAATGGTCTTCTGAGTCTTTTTCTTCTTTTTTTAAAAATATTTAATGTCATATCATTGTTGGCAGGTGTTAAATTTTTATTGCTAATAATGAGTACGTTCAGGGAAAGTATCAGCTCTTTAATTTTTTAAAAATGTCTTTGTGTCTTCCTTTTTAAGGGACTTATTATCACTTTATTAGAAAAGATTGTCGATAAATTCTGAATTCCCTAGGCAGTCTCTTAATTTGTTAGATCGTTATTTTTGTGGGGGAAATATGAGCTTCCTAGGAGACTTTTGTTGTTATTTTACCATGAGTTATTTCTACCTGAAACTATAAAGTAGAAGGAATTAGAGTTCTAAGTTTGGTTCTTCTACTAGTACCAAGTTTTCTTCTTCATCAGGGAACTCAATTTCTCAACCTGAAAAGAGAGAAGTGGATAGATTAATCCTTGAGTCCTTTGCCACTCTGTCTTCTACATGTACATAAATCCATTACATCTTCTTAAGCCTTCTTTTTATTTCAAACTGTTATTTAAAGTCAAATAGGACATATATCAAATCAAGAAAGATAAAGGCAACAAAGCTTTTTGAGGACTATCAGTGTATGCAAATGCCTCTAGCAGAAAATATTCCCATCCTCAGGTGCTGAGTGCCTGGCTAGTGCTGGACACATATTAAATGACAGAAATAATGACTTAATACTCATTTTATTAATTTCTTTAAACAGATGATGACAGTATGTGACACTGAGTATCTGAGGATGTGAAATTGGATGTACAGGTGAGTTTTTCAGGAATGTTTGGGCTTGTGCATCAGTAAGCCCCCTGCCATTGCAGTAAACAGAGGTCCAATGAAAACATGACCCTCTGTTTTCTTCCTAAACCAAATCTCCCATGGATTCTCACATTAGAAGGCTTCCTCCTAGACCTCTTTCTCTTAGTTTTCTCCAAACCAAATAGGTCCTGTGGTAGGCAGAACAGTGGTCCCCAAAAATGTCCATGCCCTAATCCCTGAAACCTGTGTATGTTTGCATGGCAAAAGGCACTTTACAAATATAATTAAAGATCTGGACTTGGGAAGATTATCCTGGATTATTCAAGGGGTCTAATGTAGTCACAGGAGACCTTTTAAGAGGGAGGCAGGAGGGTCAGAGCCATAATAGGAGATGTGTTAATGGAAGTAGAGGTCAGAGAGAGAAGGTGAGATTTAAAGCTACACCGCTGGACATAGAAACAGACTATGAGCCGAGGGAGGCAGGTGACCTCTGGAAAAGTCAAGGAAACAGATTCATCACTAGAGCCTCTAGAAAGGACGTACCTCTGCTAATGCATTTTAGACTTCTGACATGAACAATAAGATAAATTTGTGTTGTTTTAAGCTACTAAATTTGCAGTAATTTGGGAAAGCAGCAATAGGTAATTGATACAGTTCCCAATCTCAATCTCTAAAGAAAGAATATCCCTTCTTAAATTAGTGTAAGAATGAATAGAAGACAAAGATTCACATTATCAACTCTCTATGGGTTATAAAGATTAAATGTTATTAAAATAAGACTGAGATTTGTATTTTGGTTGCCATGGTGATTATTAGATCTGCATCTATGTATTATTTTGAGCAACATGATCCATTTTGAATAAAACAAAAAAAATGCAACATATTCTTATGGTTCATTACAAATATATAACCCTTGGAAATAAACATTTCAGGTTCCATTTCAGTAATTAAAAGAAAAATATTGACTGTGTCCTGGGTACCGTATAACTGTATCTGTGTGTGTATGTATATGTGTGTTTCCCATACTATGTGGAAAGCATTATCTTCAATTTTCTTTCTTATGACCCTAATTTCTAATTATTAATTCACGTTGTCATTTCTGAATATTTATAGCATAATTTAAATAGATTCATAACTACAAAATCTTTGGAAATGCTATTGGCCTATAACTAATAGTTGAGATATGGCCTGGGTTCCCATTTTTGAGTCTTCACTGCCCCTTCATTCTTACTTCATAAAATATCACTTCTGTTATTCTTCATCTGCCTCTTCTTCCCTTCAAATGAACTCCTTCTGTAACATTGAGATGCCGGGAATTGATGCAATTAAAAGTAGTGCATTTCTCTGAGAAATTACCATTATCAGAGGTTTCAGAACATTACATTCCAAACATGAAACTGTTGGTAGAATTTCTAATGTATGTAATCTTTAGTATTTTTAACTTTCACTTATAATAAATTTCACAGTTTGCAAAGCACTTCCCTTTGGGAAGAACACAAGGTTCAGAGTTATGGTTCTGACCCCAACTCTGCCACTTACAAGCTAGGTGGACAGTGGCAACTTGCTAAGTATTTCTCATTTTTCTTATCAAAAGAAGTAGGGCTTCCCTGGTGGCGCAGTGGTTAAGAATCCGCCTGCCAATGCAGGGGACATAGGTTTGAGCTCAGGTCTGGGAAGATCCCACATGCCATGGAGCAACTAAGCCTGTGAGCCACAACTACTGAGCCTGCTCTCTAGAGCCCATGAGCCACAACTACTGAAGCCTGTGTGCCTAGAGCCTGTGCTCCATGACAAGAGAATCCACTGCAATGAGAAGCCCACGCAATGCAACAAAGAGTAGACCCCGCTCACTGCAAGTAGAGAAAGCCTGCAAACAGCAACGAAGACCCAGTGCAGCCAAAAGTAATAATAATTTTTAAAAAGTAAATAGGGACTTCCCTGGTGGCACGGTGGTTAAGAGTCCACCTGCCAGTGACTTCCCTGCTGGCACAGTGGTTAAGAATCCACCTGCCGACACAGGGGTCACGGGTTCCAGCCCTGGTCTGGGAAGATGTCACATGCCGTGGAGCAACTAAGCCTGTGCACCATAACTGCTGAGCCTGTGCTCTAGAGCCCGTGAGCCACAGCTACTGAGCCTGTGTGCTACAACTACTGAAGCCTGTGTGCCTAGAGCCCATGCTCCGCAACAAGAGAAGCCACCGCAATGAGAAGCCCGTGCACTGCAATGAAGAATAGCCCCTGCTCACTGCAACTAGAGAAAAGCCCGTGGGCGGCAATTAAGACCCAATGCAGCCAAAAATAAATTAGTTAATTACAAAAAAAAGCATATAATAGTGAAAGTGATAATGTTTGTCTTACATGTTTCTTTTGAAGATGAAATGAGGTAATTTTTGTAAAAGAAAAAGTATGTTAAGCTATTAAAACATACTATGCAAATATGGTAACAATTCTTAATGTTACTCTTATTGGGTAACTTGATGAATAAAACGTTAACTTAAAACATAGTGACTTAAGACAATAAACATGTATGACATCACAGTAGCTGTGCATCAAAATTCTGGGTGTGGCTTAGCTGAGTTCTCTGGTTCCAGGTGTCTTAGAAGGCTGACTCTCCACTCTAGCAGATCTACTTCCAAGCTCCTGCACAATGCTGTTGGCAGATTCAGTTCCTTGAGAGAAGTTGGAATGAAGCCTCAGTTCCTGGCTAGCTGTTAACCCTGGGACCACCCTCAGTTCCTTGCTCTGTGGGTGTCTCCATAGCGCAGCTTATGACAGACATGGCAGCTGGCTTCCCTCAGAGAAAGCAAGAGTACAAGAGAGGGTACCCAAGATAGAAGCCACAGTCTCTTAGTAACTTAATCTCAGAAGTGACATCCCATTATTTTTGTTGTACAGTTATCCCTCAGTATCTGTGGGGGGTTGGTTCCAGGACCCCTGTGGATACCAAAATCCGAGGATGCTCAAGTCCCTTATGTAAAATGATGTAGCACATCCTCCTGTATACTTTCAGTCATCTCTTGATTACTTATAATACGTAATACAAATGCTATGTAAATAGTTGTGAATACAACACAAATGTGATGTAAATAGTTTCCAGTGAGCAGTGATTCAAGTTTTGCTTTTTGGAACTTTATGGAATTTTTTTTCTGAATATTTTCAGTCCAAGTTTGAATACTTGGATGCAGAACCTGGGGATACAAAGGGACAGCTGTATTCTATTCATTAGAAGTGATTTCATTAAGCTCAACTCATACTCAAGTGGAGGACTTTACAGAAGGATGTGGATTCCAAGAAGTGGAGGTTATCGGGGGCCATCTTGGAGACTGCCTACCATAATCATTGTTATGCAGTTCTAAAAACTGTCCTCCACGAAAATTCTGGGCATTGGTCAAGGCATTTTCCTTTAAAAGGAGTCTTGAATAGTTAGCTGAAGACAAAATAGACACTCAAATCCAGTTTTAAAGCTCTACTTCCTTATACATTTGAATGTATAGTTTCCTGATTATATCAAAGTATAAGGAATATTTTTATAACTTCTTTTACCAGAAGTTTTTATCTAGTGCTGGGCCTGGGAATACATGAAGTTGCAAAGTTCTGCAAAGCACTTGGTTGCAGAGGAAAAACAGATTAATACTCTTTTAACTATGACTGCACCAATGGGTACAGCATGCATTCATGATTTCCAAAACAATTATTTTGAATTTAATAGCGCTCCAACTCCTTCTCTGGTACTGCGACAGGACTACTGATTTAATAGTGCACCAAGCTGCTAGAAACCAGAGGTTAAAACCTGTGGTTAAATGATTTGGGTGAGTGGTATTGAAAACTATCACCACATGGACAGTTCTGAGGCTCCGGGAAGGGGGAAGGGGGAGGGTGGTATGGGGAAGAGGATAAAGAGGAAAACAGAACAAAACAGGAAAAGCCACCAGGCAGCCGAGGCTTTCAGTGGCACTCAGATACTGCCAATTTTTCTTTTTTTTTTTTTTTGTCACTTCAAATGTTAAATTGAGGTGATTTTAAAGCTCGTTTGTTTTGTTTTGCTTTCAGTGAAAAAGTGAAAATTAAAAGACAGTGGGAATAAAGTGTGGGGAGAGCTTTTGACAGCTGAAGGATGGAAAACCCATTACCCATAATCATAATAATACAAACCTGGCTGGGCAATTCTGAGGGAGGGAACCTCTCACAGGAGAGGCGCTGGAACTGACCCAGTCCTAGCAGGCCCTGGGGCCATCACAGGAATGAGATTGCAAAGCCCCAGGGAGAAGCATTGAAGGCTGCCAACATGGCGGGCTCTGAAAGCTGCACTCTGCCATGACAATGGCAAGCGGGAAAATTGACAGTGCACTGATTGGCAGTGGGTGGGAAAATGCAGGAATAGGCTGCCTGCCCGAGGGCCAGAGACCTGGTTGGAGAGGGATGTGAGGGCCGGCAGAACTACAAAAGAAGCCTGCGTGGCCGGGAAAACAATATATCTAATCAGAAATCAGTTAAGGGAATAGATTGGGGCTTTAAATCCAGAGCATGAAATACAAAGATGGAAAAAAAGAAAATAGAGAAAATTTTAAAATGAGCATTTCTCCATGTGATAGAAATAAACTTAATTTTGTATAAATGTGGGGGTATTTTTATTTTTACAAATTTTATTGACATACAGAAAAGTACACAAATTGTCTTTAATAGCTCAATGAATTTTCAGATTTTCACCTTTTAATCAGCACCCACATTTAAATTAAAGACTATGACCTGCCCTCAGAAAGTCCGTCATACCCTCTTTCATTTACTACCCTCACCCCATCCCAAGAACAATCACCATACTATCATCCAACAGCATAGATTAATGCTTCTGTTTGAACTTCATATAAATGAAATCTTCCCTGGTGGTACAGTAGTTAAGGATCTGCCTTCCAATGCAGGGGACTTGGGTTTGATCCCTAGTCGGGGAATTAAGATCCCACATGCCGCGTGCTGCACCTACTGAGCGCGTGTGCTCTGGAGCCACCTGCCACAACTAGAGAGAAACCTGTGCGCAGCAATGAAGGTCCCGCGTGTAACACATGATACAGCCAAATAAATAAATAAATGTTAAAAAAATGTTAAATGGTACCTTATAGTATGCTCTTTTGTCTGGTCTATTTTGCTCAACATTGTTTCTGAAACTCATACATATCCTATGCCAAGGATTTCTCATTTTCATTGCTATATAGAATTCCAGTGTGTGACTGTATCACAAACTAATTATTTGTTCTTCTTTTGAAGGGTATGTGAGTAGTTTCTAGTTTGGGGCTGTTTTTAATAGTCTTGTTTTGAACATTCTAGTATTGGTCTTTCATGGCCATATCTTTGGGCTTTATACCTACAGGTGTAATTGAGAGTCATCGGGGATGCAAAGATTCAGCTTTGGTAGATATTGCCAAGTGCTTTTCTAAAGTGATCGTGCCAATTTATGCCCCTGCCAATGGTGTATGAATTTCCATTATTGCACATACTTGCTAGCGTGTGCTATTGTTTGTCTTTAGCACTATAGCAATTATAGTAGGTATGCATGGATGATACTTTAACATATTAACTAATGTGTGTTTCCTCCTTTTCTACTTCTTGAAGCCCAAACCCCTTACCTCCACCCAGGCAGCTAGCCATGACCCAGGACAACCAAATAGTAAACAGAATGGTGGAGGTGGGTCCTAAGGAAGGATCACATGGGACAGGTTGAACTGGGACAATGGCAAGACTGCCCTGACCCACAAAAATGTCAGCTCCAATGGTAGCACTTCTTATTCCCCTCCACCCCCCAGATCCATACAGAAGTTGCCTCTAATTTAAATACTAGCAATCAATAGATAGCCGTGTAGTTACAGGGTAGAGACAAATTAAAACACCTTAGGCATGGAGTAGGGAACAGGAGTGAACCCCAGTTCTGGTCTAAAAAATAGAATGACATTTGGCAAGTCACTGGACTTACCTGAACCCCAAATGTCTAATCTGTAAATGCCAGAGATGCTTCTTTATGATGCACAATGTATTAAACTATCTCCTTAAAAAATTCATTCAGTACTGTTAATTTTTCATTTCATGAAATATATCAAACACTGTTTTCTATTTGGATGACATAATTCAGCTCATCGTTTATTCTCTAGGTTTTAATTTCAGTTGACCATTGGAATTGCAATTAGATTATAAATGGCATCACAAATCAGGAAGAGATTATTTCAGATTTACATTTTTCTAATTAAAATCAGATGTTAAAATTTTTGCATTGTACAAAGAACATTTCAAGTTTTACATGCAAAATGTAAAGAGTGATTCTAAAGAGAAAAATCCTATGTTTCCTGATTATTTTAGAAATATTTCTCAAAATAGCAATTGAGGTGAAATATTAGCCAAATGTGTATTAATTAATCTTTGGTATAGATGGAAATATTTGGTTAGGATTCTCTTTCAGTGTCGTCCTGTTTGCTTTCCAGATTCATTCCAGATACACATATAGCTGTGTTTAGAGTATAACTATAGAGTGCAGATATTGTATATTCATATTTGCTTAATTGTGAAAAACAAAGAAATAGATTCCTCCTCAAAGGAAACCAGTTTCCAAGCCATGGGTCTTATTTGGATTCATCAGAAAAAGCAGAGGTAACCAAGAAGAATCTCCGAAGGGAGAAGAAAAAAAAAGCTAAACTATCTTTAATCCAAAGTCAGAGAAGCTATGGAAAAAACAAAGCTTGGAAATGTTAGTAGCAGAAAGACAATCTTTCCAGAGACACTCTCTGTATATGGTCCTTGCATTATTTCCTCTTTAGTAAGTCAGAAAACCATGAGATTTAAAAAAAATCTTTATGGCTTGAAAGTAAACATTAATTTGAATGGAAGGCTGATAAAACTCATAAGTAAAAATCAATTTTTAATATTCAGTGAAGTAATTAATAATTCTGTTCCAGGGTCCTGAATAACTTATAAACTAATTGAAGGAATGGGTGTGATTCTTGAAAGAGATACAACTACAAAGATGTATCTCTCTCTGTCAGACACCTAAAGCAGGAATAAACCCAAAGTGACAAAAGGTGTTCATAGAGGGACCCTGACCATGGTTCATTACAAGTGTTCTTTGAACTTTGTGGCCTGAAAAGAAAATGCTAGAATATTAACGTAGTGCTTCACATTTGTTTCCTTTTAAAACTTTCAAAACATATATATATGTATACACACATGTATATATGTATATATATGTATAAGTGTATATATATGAACTTAATCAGTGTATCATGAATATCTAAATGTATATTTCTATCTATATGTGTATGTGTGTGTGTTTATATATATATATATATAGAGAGAGAGAGAGAGAGAGAGCGAGCGCACGCGTGCGAGAGAGAATCTATCCTAAATCAAACTGCTAAAATTGATTCTGATGTATGGAAACTGTTTATCTTTTCTAAAGTGCTAACTGGACATATATGCCTTTTAAAATAAAAGATAGTTAAGCAACGAATAGCTCAAGTTATATGATGTCAATAAATACTTAATTTCATTAAAAACTTACTTTCTTGAATTAGCTTAAATCCACTCAACATGAGTCAGTCCACTAGTTCATGCTTTAAGTTCTCAAACATGATCATCTAATGTGGAACTCAGTAACCTGTGGGAAGGCTATTAGATTTCACAGGTATATTAATAAAAATACAACAATAAGCAATATGTAACAGCAACACATTTTCTTTCATGTTAGGTGAGAGAACTAAAACCAAAAGGTTAATAATCTTACCCAAGGCCTTACAATAAGTGATGAAACCCAGAACAGTCTGATGCAAATATGCTCTTTAAAATGATGCTATGCTTCCTTAGAAAAAAACAAAGAGAGATTCTGCTTCTGTAACCCAAATAACAAGGCAATGAGGACCACAGATGGCATCCCAGCTGTGTCTAATATACACCTGGGAAAGCAGTGTCACCTGAAACCATTTCACATCACACAAACAGAAACAAAGTTTTGCCAATTATCTGGTTAATTCTGTTAATTTCAGTGAAGCAGTGAGGTTTCAAAATTTTATTTGGCCTGAAACTTTGATTTGGCTGTCTGCATCTATTGAAGGAACTGGATAATCAGAAAATCTTCACCGAGCCCTGCTTGGCCACATCCAGCTATGTATCATTAAATAATCTTGTTCAATCTGGTGTGAAACTTGAATATTCTGTCTTAAATATTGTATATGCTTGTCGTGTATTATTCTGGATCATACATAGACTGCTACTTAATCATTTTCAAAGATTGTGTGACATATATTTGATCACATGGTAGAACTTCAAATATCAGAGTGGCAGGTTAGATGATGAGGAAGGTGGGAGGAGGAAGGTCCAAGGGCTGTAAAGAGAGTTACTTCTGTTGTAATTTATCACCCCTTTTCTCTCAATATAGAGAGACTTTTAATGATGTGTGTGTATTTATTTTAAAGACCACTTGGGGAGAGGCTGTTAACTGTCATCAAATAAATTTCATATGATCATTCTTACATTCATTTATTTACCATGCGTTCTGAAATAGAAAAGAAAGTTTCATGTTGTCATTCTCTATACTAGATATTAATTCCTAGATGAGTGTGATTTTTTTTTTGCAGTTGAACGGTGATAAAATGAAGCTATTTTGAAGCACATTAAATCTGCAAATTTGAACACTTTGATGTCAGTGTTCATTTTCTTGCAAGGTATCCTATTTTCACCTTCATAAAATTGAATGCTTGCATGTACCATATAATTAAATTTAGCCATACCAAAAGCTCAAGTCTATGCATTTATTAACTCTTGACTGCATCACTGCCTAGGAAATTTGATAAAGTTTACTACAGTTTTCTTAATCTCTGATGTAACTTATCTAGTAAGTAGTTCAAATCTGCAGTTTAGGGAAAGCAAATATTACTTTCTTATTTCCATGGCCTCTATCACAATGACACAGTACTGTTCTGGCAAAGACATCTATGCATTCTTTTCTCCTGGGATATGGGACTCCCTGCAATGTTGGCTCTAATATCTGCCCTAAGGAACCGAATTGCTCTTCTGAGGGAAGTGGAAATTAGCTCTTGCTCTTCAAGACTGAGATTTATAAAATACATTCTGGCTGGTCACCAGAAAACGAAAATTTTGCAAATCTTGGAAAGTTTGAAGCTGCTAAAGGTGTCATATGCAATCTGTTCCTTCAGCAGGATTTTATTCAGATCAGTTCTACAGCAAACCTAGAGGATATAATAAGAAAAAGGGCAGAGAGGAGCAGATTCACTGGAATAGAAACTCACAAAGCACCCAACATGAAATTGTTAAATGATAGATGTGCTTTTCAAGGCAAAGGGCCACAGCCCCATCTCATCTATTAACCTAATTGCGGATATATTTTTGCTTCCTCTGGCATTGCCAAATATAAACTAATAGTCTTTCCTGCCTCATCTCCACTCACCCCCACCACATGTCTACTCTCTGATCAAAACAGATGACAAATACTTTCCCAAAGACCCCTCTGATTTATGCTTCTGTTTCCTTACTTACTCCAGTTTCTCTGTTTAGATTACTTATTATATGCTCACTGGTTAAGTACAACCCAGAAGTTAAAGCTTAGATGTCATTTCTTTTGTGGATGTCCTCTACTATCTGTCAGTCTTTTCAAAAGTACTGCCTGTACATGCTGTCTCTCTTTGCTTACATCCCTGTCACTCTTCAACCTACTCGGATCTGGTTTTGCTCATACTATTCCACTGAACATACCCTTACAGAGTCACTAAAGCCACCCATACTCCCCAGTGAATGGCTTTCTCTGTCCTCATCATACTAGATTTTTCTGTAGCTTTCAAAAGAGTAAACCATGGCTTTCTTTTTCAAGCTCTCTTCTATCTTGACTTTTGAAACTCACCTCTCTACTGACTTTCCTATTAATTCCTTGGCTTTTTCTTTCTCGTTTTTCTCATTTCTCATTTCTCATTTAGCTCCACTCTATCCCAAATCTAATCCAAGTTTTGTCTTCTCTGTAAATAACAACAGTTCTTTATTTCACTGTCTAAGCACAGAACTTTGTGAGACAGTCTCCCCACAAAGGTATACAGACTGGTTAGCCAGCATTCTTTTTGTACTGGTCATCTATATTAATCAGGGTTCTCCAGAAGAAGGAAAAAAAAACCACTCTAGATAGACAGATAGATGGTAGATGAATGGATGGATGGATGGATGAATAGATAGATAGTTATGGAGAGATGAGGTTTTTTAAATAAATAATTGGCTCACATGATTATGGAGGCCTAGAAGTCCCAATCAGCCATTTGCAAGCTGGAGACCCAGGAAAGCCAGGGGTGGTATAGTTAAAAGGCCTGGGAGCCAGAGAATGATGGTATAGATTCCAGTCTGAGTCTGAAGGCCTGAGAACCAGGAATGGTGGGGACAGGAGAAGACTAATGTGCCAGCTCAAGCAGTATAACAGATAGCACAGATCCCTTCTTCCTCTACTGTTTTGTTCTATTCCGGCCACCAGTATTGGGGAGGGCAATCTGCTTTACTCAGTCTTCAAATGTTAATCACATCTAGAAACGCCTTCACAACACATCCAGACGTAGCATTTAACCAGATATTTGGACATCTCATGATCCAGTCAAATTGTCACATAAAATTAGCTAGCACATCATGCAAAGGAATAAGAATCTAGCCAACATTTATCTAACCTTATCCACAGGATATCAGGGAATATGATGGTATCATGTGTTAATATCTTGGTAGATGAATCAGTAGGATTACACAACCATCACACAACAAGAAACATTTATGCCCTGAGATTGAAATAGGAAATAAAAATAACTGACCTGATAAAAGCTCTTTGAGGCTACCTCAGGGAGCAATCTTTAACCAGAGCATAGAGAAGCAAATAGCCAGATGGTTTCCACTCACCAGGCTAGGAAAAGGAAATGCAGTGTTTCAAAGTTATCATCATTCTGAAGTCTGACTGCCTCTGCCTTATAGGATTTTGTCATCTCAATCTCCAAAGGGTGAGGAGTCATCTTTATGCTTGAGACAAAAAGCTGCTTCAGGACTCTGGAGTTGCACAGGGCACACAGTCTTCTATGTTGTCAGACAAACAGCTGTTATCCATGTCTGTGGAAAAGCAACAGCTGATGTTTTCTGACATGGTGTTATGTTTACATATCATGGAGTAATGAGTCTGTTCCATGTTGAAAATGAAGCCACATCAAGGGGCAGTACAGTGACACTGTAGGTCTTATCATGGAATCACATAATCTCATAAATGGAAAAGTTCTTTGGCTTTTAAGCACAAGCATTCATCAGATCATGCAATCAAACTGAAATGTGCAGTCGCAATTTTATTGGGTTCAGAGCATCTCACTTTAAGGGTAGAACTAAGATATCACAATATGTCGAAAACAGAAGAATTAACATCATGAGAGATTTGGGGGAAAAAAGGGGACAGTGGAATGGCTGAAGTCAGTGGGAATGTTTAAGCAGGAGAAGAATGAAATGGTGAGAAAGTACATGAAAAGGAGACTCAACTATTGTAATTTTTAAAACCTATTTTTAAAAATATTTATTTAGTATTTGGCTGTGCCGGTCTTAGTTGTGGCATGCAGGATCTTTTTTTTTTTTTTTTTTAGTTGTGGCATGTGGGATCTAGTTCCCTGACCAGGGATCGAACCCGGGCTCCCTGCATTGGGAGTGTGGAGTGTTAACCACCGGACCACCAGGGAAGTCCCAAAACTTATTTTTATTGGGTGTATATAATTGTAATATATTATAATTAATATATATTAATATTTATATACTATTCAAAAAAATAATTTTTCCAATGTTTTGCAAGAATATTAATTTAGGTCCAATAGAAATAAGAATGTTCAGAGTCAGAACAGTCCAGAGAAGGGGCACATTTCTTGGGGATGCAGTAACTTGCATATCTCTGCTCAAACATACAACAACGTGTTTCACAGGAGCTTAAGCATCAGATTGGATGTCTATGAACATCTATCAAGTGTCTTGCCATTTATAACTTGAGAATTAAGAAGAGTTGCCTTGTATAAGCACCTTCGGAAGGGTTATTGGGTGTTTTTTTTTTTTATTTTTTTATTTTTTTTATTTATTTTTTTTTTTTTTGCGGTAGGCGGGCCTCTCACTGTTGTGGCCTCTCCCCTTGCAGAGCACAGGCTCCGGATGCGCAGGCTCAGCAGCCATGGCTCACGGGCCTAGCCGCTCTGCGGCATGTGGGATCTTCCCAGACCGGGGCACGAACCCGTGTCCCCTGCATCGGCAGGCGGACTCTCAACCACTGCGCCACCAGGGAAGCCCTATTGGGTGTTTTTTTTAACATCTTTATTGGAGTATAATTGCTTTACAATGGTGTGTTAGTTTCTGCTTTATAACAAAGTGAATCAGCTATACATATACATATATCCCCATATCTCTTCCCTCTTGTGTCTCCCTCCCACCCTCCCTATCCCACCCCTCTAGGTGGTCACAAACTACCTAGCTGATCTCCCTGTGCTATGTGGCTGCTTCCCACTACCTATCTGTTTTACATTTGGTAATGTATATATGTCCATGCCGCTCTCTCATTTCGTCCTAGATTACCCTTCCCACTCCCCGTGTCCTGAAGACCATTCTCTACAATTGTGTCTTTATTCCTGTCCTGCCCTTAGGTTCTTCAGAACCATTTTTGTTTTAGATTCCATATATTTGTGTTAGCATACGGTATTTGTTTTTCTCTTTCTGACTTACTTCACTCTGTATGACAGACTCTAGGTCCATCCACCTCCCTTCAAATAACTCAATTTTGTTTCTTTTTATGGCTGAGTAATATTCCATTTTATATATATGTGCCACATCTTTATCCATTCATCTGTCGATGGACACTTAGGTTGCTTCCATGTCCTGGCTATTGTAAATAGAGCTGCAGTGAACATTGTGGTACATGACTCTTTTTGAATTATCGTTTTCTCAGGGTATATGCCCAGTCCTGGGATTGCTGGTTTGTATGGTAGTTCTATTTTTAGTTTCTTAAGGAACCTCCATACTGTTCTCCATAGTGGCTGTATCAATGTACATTCCCACCAACAGTGCAAGAGGGTTCCCTGTTCTCCACACCCTCTCCAGCATTTATAGTTTGTAGATTTTTTGATGATGGCCATTCTGACTGGTGTGAGGTGATACCTCATTATAGTTTTGATTTGCATTTCTCTAATGATTGGTGATGTTGAGCATTCTTTCATATGCTTGTTGGCAATCTGTATATCTTCTTTGGAAAATGTCTGTTTATATCTCCTGCCCATTTTGGATTTGGGTTGTTTGTTTTCTTGGTATTGAGCTGCATGAGCTGCTTGTAAATTTTAGAGATTAATCCTTTGTCAGTTGCTTCATTGGCAAATATTTTCTCCCATTCTGAGGGTTGTCTTTTCATCTTGTTTATGGTTTCCTTTGCTGTGCAAAAGCTTTGAAGTTTCATTATGTCCCATTTGTTTATTTTTGTTTTTATTTCCATTTCTCTAGGAGGTGGGTCAAAAAGGATCTTGCTATGATTTATGTCATAGAGTGTTCTGCCTATGTTTTCATCTAAGAGTTTTATAGTGTCTGGCCTTACATTTAGGTCTTTAATCCATTTTGAGTTTATTTTTGTGTATGGTATTAGGAAGTGTTCCAATTTCATTCTTTTACATGTAGCTGTCCAGTTTTCCCAGCACCGCTTATTGAAGAGGCTGTCTTTTCTCCACTGTATACCCTTGCCTCCTTTATCAAAAACAAGGTGACCATATGTGCATGGGTTTATCTCTGGGCTTTCTATCCTGCTCCATTGATCTATATTTCTGTTTTTGTGCCAGTACCATACTGTCTTGATTACTGTAGCTTTGTGGTGTAGGTTGAAGTCAGGGAGCCTGATTGCTCCAGCTCTGTTTTTCTTTCTCAAGATTGCTTTGGCTTTTTGGGGTCTTTTGTGTTTTCATACAAATTGTGCAATTTTTTGTTCTAGTTCTGTGAAAAATGCCATTGGTAGTTTTGTAGGGATTGCACTGAATCTGTAGATTGCTTTGGCTAGTATAGTCATTTTCACAATGTTGATTCTTCCAATCCAAGAACATGGTGTATCTCTCCATCTGTTTGTAGCGTCTTTAATTTCTTTCATCAGTGTCTTATAGTTTTCTGCATAGAGGTCTTTTGTCCCCTTAAGTAGGTTTATTTCTAGGTATTTTATTTTATTTTTTCCATGGTAAATGGGAGTGTTTCCTTCAAATTTCTCTTTCAGATTCTTCATCATTAGTGTATTGGAATGCAAGAGATTTCTGTGCATTCATTTTGTATCCTGTTAGTTTACCAAATTCATTGATTAGCTCTAGTAGTTTTCTGGTAGCATCTTTAGGATTCTCTATGTATAGTATCATGTCATCTGCAAACAAGGATAGATTTACTTCTTCTTTTCTGATTTGGATTCCTTTTATTTCTTTTTCTTCTCTGATTGCTGTGGCTAAAACTTCCAAATCTATGTTGAATAATAATGGTGACAGTGGACAACCTTGTCTTGTTCCTGATCTTAGAGGAAATGGTTTCAGTTTTTCACCATTGAGAACAATGTTGGCTGTGGGTTTGTCATATATGGCCTTTATTATGTTGAGGTAAGTTCTCTCTGTGCCTACTTTTTGGAGGGTTTTCATCATAAATGGGTGTTGAATTTTGTCAAAAGTTTTTTTTGCATCTACTGAGATGATCATATGGTTTTTCTCCTTCAGTTTGACAGTATGGTTTATTACATTGATTGATTTGTGTATACTGAAGAATCCTTGCATTCCTGGAATAAACCCCACTTGATCATGGTGTATGATCCTTTTAATGTGCTGTTGGATTCTGGTTGCTAGTAGTTTGTTGAGAATTTTTGCATCTATGTTCATCAGTGATATTGGCCTGTAGTTTTCTTTCTTTGTGACATCTTTGTCTGGTTTTGGTATCAGGGTGATGGTGGCCTTGTAGAATGAGTTTGAGAGTATTCCTCCCTCTGCTATATTTTGGAAGAGTTTGAGAAGGATAGGTGTTAGCTCTTCTCTAAATGTTTAATAGAATTTGCCTGTGAAGCCACCTGGTCCTGGGTTTTTGTTTGTTGGAAGATTTTTAATCACAGTCGCAATTTCAGTGCTTCTGATTGGTCTGTTTATATTTTCTATTTCTTCCTGGTTCAATCTTGGAAGGTTGTGCTTTTCTCAGAATTTGTCCATTTCTTTGTGATTGTCCATTTTATTGGCATATAGTTGCTTGTAATAATCTCTCATGATCCTTTGTATTTCTGCAGTATCAGTCTCCTTTTACATTTCTAATACTCTTGATTTGAGTCTTCCCCCTTTTTTTTCTTGATGAGTCTGGCTAATGGTTTATCAATTTTGTTTATCTTCTCAAAGAACCAGCTTTTAGTTTTATTGATCTTTGCTATCGTTTCCTTCATTTCTTTTCCTTTTATTTCTGATCTGAGCTTTATGATTTCTTTCCTTCTGCTAACTTTGGGAGTTTTTTGTTCTCCTTTCTCTAATTGCTTTAGGTGTAAGGTTAGGTTGTTTATTTGAGATGTTTCTTGTTTCTTGAGTTAGGATTGTATTGCTATACACTTCCCTCTTACAACTGCTTTTGCTGCATCCCATAGGTTTTGGGTCATTGTGTTTTCACTGTCATTTGTTTCTAGGTATTTTTTGATTTCCTCTTTGATTTCTTCACTGATCTCTTGTTTATTTAGTAGTGTGCTTTTTAGCCTCCATGTGTTTGTACTTTTATAGATTTTTTCCTGTAATTGATATCTAGTCTCATAGCACTGTGGTCAGAAAAGATACTTGATACAATTTCAATTTTCTTAAGTTTACCAAGGCTTGCTTTGTGACCCAAAGATATGATCTATCCTGGAGAATGTTCCATGAACACTTGAGAATGAAGAATATTCTGTTGTTTTTGGATAGAATGTCCTATAAATATCAACTGAGTTCATCTTGTTTAATGTATCATTTAAAGCTTGTGTTTCCTTATTTATTTGCATTTTGGATGAACTGTCCATTGGTGAAAGTGGGGTGTTAAAGTCCCCTGTTATTATTGTGCTACTGTTGATATCCCCTTTTATGGCTGTTAGCATTTGCCTTATGTATTGAGGTGCTCCTATGTTGGGTGCATAAATAATTACAATTGTTATATCTTCTTCTTGGATTGATCCCTTGATCACTGTATACTCTTCTTCTTTGTCTCTTTTAATAGTCTTTATTTTTTTTTTTATTTTTTTTTTTTTGCGGTATGCGGGCCTCTCACTGCTGTGGCCTCTCCCGCTGCGGAGCACAGGCTCCGGACGCGCAGGCTCAGCGGCCATGGCTCACGGGCCCAGCCGCTCCGCGGCATATGGGATCCTCCCAGACCGGGGCACGAACCCGTATCCCCTGCATTGGCAGGCGGACTCTCAACCACTGCGCCACCAGGGAGGCCCAATAGTCTTTATTTTAAAGTCCATTTTGTCTGATACGAGAATTGCTATTCCAGCTTTCTTTTGATTTCCATTTGCATGGAATATCTTTTTTCCATCCCCTCACTTTCAGTCTGTATGTGTCCCTAGGTCTGAAGTGGGTCTCTTGTAGACAGCATATATATGGGTCTTGTTTTTGTATCCATTCAGCCAGTCTATGTCTTTTGGTTGGAGCATTTAATCCATTTACATTTAAGATAATTATAGATATGTATGTTCCTATTACCATTTTATTAATTGTTTGGGGTTTGTTATTGTAGATCTTTTCCTTCTCTTGTGTTTCCTGCCTAGAGAAGTTCTTTTAGCATTTGTTTTAAAGCTGGATAGGTAGTGCTGAATTCTCTTAGCTTTTGCTTGTCTGTAAAGTTTTTAATTTCTCCATCAAATCTGAATGAGATCCTTGCTGGGTAGAGTAATCCTTGTTGTAGGTTTTTCCCTTTCATCACTTTAAATATGTCCTGCCACTCCCTTCTGTCTTGCAGAGTTTCTGCTGAAAGATCAGCTGTTAACCTTATGGGGATTCCTTTGTATGTTATTTGTTGTTTTTCCCTTTGCTGCTTTTAATATTTTTTCTTTGCATTTAATTTTTGATAGTTTGATTAATATGTGTCTTGGCATGTTTCTCCTTGGATTTATCCTGTATGGGACTCTCTGCACTTCCTGGACTTGATTGACTATTTCCTTTCCCATATTAGGGAAGTTTTCAACTATGATCTCTTCAAATATTTTCTCAATCCCTGTCTTTTTTCTTCTTCTGCTGGGACCCCTATAATTCAAATGTTGGTTCATTTAATGTTGTTGCAGAGGTCTCTGAGACTGTCCTCAATTCTTTTCATTCTTTTTTCTTTATTCTGCTCTGCAGTAGTTATTTCCACTATTTTATCTTCCAGGTCACTTCTCTGTCCTTATGCCTCAGTTTTTCTGCTATTGATTCCTTCTAGAGAATTTTTAATTTCATTTATTGTGTTGTTCATCATTCTTTGTTTGGTCTTTAGTTCTTCTAGGTCCTTGTTAAACGTTTCTTATATTTTTTCCATTCTATTTCCAAGAGTTTGGATCATCTTTACTGTCATTACCGTGAATTCTTTTTCAGGTAGACTGCCTATTTCCTCTTCATTTGTTAGGTCTGGTGGATTTTTGCCTTGCTCCTTCATCTGCTGTCTGTTCCCTGTCTTCTCCATTTGCTTAACTTACTGCATTTGGGGTCTCCTTTTCACAGGCTGCAGGTTCGTAGTTCCTGTTGTTTTTTGTGTCTGCCCCAAGAGGCTAAGGTTGGTTCAGTGGGTTGTGTAGGCTTCGTGGTGGAGGGGACTGGTGCCTGTATTCTGGTGGATGAGGCTGGATCTTGTCTTTCTGGTGGGCAGGACTATGTCCGGTGGTGTGTTTTGGGGTGTCTGTGAACTTATTATGATTTTAGGCAGGCTTTCTGCTAATGGGTGGGCTTGTGTTCCTTTCTTGCTAGTTGTTTGGCATAGGGTGTCCAGCACTGCAGCTTGCTGGTCGTTGAGTGAAGCTGGGTCTTAGCGTTGAGATGGAGATCCCTGGGAGAGCTTTCACCATTTGCTATCACGTGGAGCCAGGAGGTGTCTGGTGGACCAGTGTCCTGAACTTGGCTCTCCCACCTCAGAGGCACAGGCCTGACACCTGGTCGGAGCACCAAGACCCTGTCAGCCACACGGGTCAGAAGAAAAGGAAGAAAGAAAGAGAGAGAGAGAGAGTGTGAGAGGGAGAGAGGGAGGGAGGAAGGAAGGAAGGAAGGGAAAAATAAAATAATTAAAATAAAAAAATTATTAAAAATAAAATTTAAGAGTAATAAAAGAAAAAAGGAAACCAAAAGGGAAGAAGGGAGAGAACAACCAAACCAAAAAACAAATCCACCAATGATAACAAGCGCTAAAAACTATACTAAAACAAAACAAAAAAACGGACAGACAGAACCCAAGACAAATGGTAAAAGCAAAGGTTCACAGACAAAATCACACAAAAAAGCATATACATACACACAAAAAGAGAAAAAGGAAAAAAATACATATATGTATATATAAAAAAAAAGGAAGAGAGCAAGCAAATCAATAAACAAATCTACCAATGATAATAAACTCTAAATACTAAACTACGATAAGCATAAAATCAGAAACAAATTAAATGCAGAAAGCAAACCCCAAGTCTATAGTTGCTCCCAAAGTCCACTGCCTCAATTTTGGGATGATTCGTCGTCTATTCAGGTATTCCACAGATGCAGGGTACATCAAGTTGATTGTGGAGATTTAATCCGCTGCTCCTGAGGCTGCTGGGAGAAATTTCCCTTTCTCTTCTTTGTTCACACAGCTCCTGGGGTTCAGCTTTGGATTTGGCCCTACCTCTGCGTGCAGGTTGCCTGAGGGCGTCTGTTCTTCACCCAGACAGGACGGGGTTAAAGGAGTGGCTGATTAGGCATCTCTGGCTCACTCAGGCTGTGGGGAGGGACCCATTATGTTTTAAAATGTTGTGAAATTGAGCAGAAAATAATTTTTTAAGCTTTATAAAGGCATATTAAAGGCAAATGTAGCTTTCTAAGAGCTATATATTTTTTTATTTCAGTTTGTTATGCAGTCGACTTTTGCCTTACCTATACTATTATGGCAAGGAAATTAGCCAGTTCAAATTCAAGGAGAAATAACCAAGATTTATAGACAGAAATGTGAATACTTGATCCAAGGATTCAAATGTTGGCCAAGTTATTCACATTCTTTTATCTAAATGTTTAGATTAAGAGGCTCAATATCAGTATTTTATGTTTCAACTTGTGGATATTCAAAACCTGAATGAGCCAGGTCAAAATGTTATTATTAGACACTTCAGGCCAAATGGGTGCTAGTCATTAACATCAGGCTAAACTGAGAGGTTGAAAAATGTCCTGTTGAATATAACCTTTTCTGCCCACCCTCGTGTTTGACATGTTCCTTGTTTCTTAGTTTCTAGCTTCTCTATTCCATTTTCTAAGTTCATGGCACACTGCTTGGAATGTCTCAAGTTTTCTCTTTTACCTACAGTTGGAGGAGGGTGGCTAAAACCAACGTATTTAATACTTTTATTTCTGCTCCCTTTCCAACCACATTTACTGTCACCTTCTCACCTATGCTTCTGAATATCTTCTCAAAGATTTTGCCCTCACAGCGTGTAGCAGACAGGTAGGAGATCATGTTTCCCTGTCTGAGCCCCTGTAGTCTCTTGAACTAGGAATGAGCCCTTGCCCCAAACAGCACACATTTGATTTTCAAAGAATTTGGAATTGATACTCAGGAATGCTAATTTGTTTTCATTATATGTTTGTCTTGAGAGAATCTCTAAGACTTATGGGATGTTTCTCAACAAAGAGAAGCAAGGAGAAGCAATCAGGGAAGGGAAAAGAATAAAACAGATAAGGACCAGAAAATATGAGACACCATGTGGTGAGAGACAGAGTCTTGTGTGAAAGAGAGAGGGAGAAGACAAAGGAGAGAGATAGAGAAAGAGAGACACTTAATTCCTGCTGTGGTCCCTGCTTCCAGACTGTAGGGTACCTGCCTTTGGCTCCATATGGGTCTTTCCTTCCAATAAATTGTCAGTTTTTGCTGTAGCTGGTTTAAATGAGTTTGAGTTGCTTAAAGCTGAAAAATCCCTGAATAAGACAATAAGACAACCCTCTCCAAGCCATTCCCTCTCCTAGAATGCCCTTTCACTGTGGTCCACTTGACATTGTCCTTCATCCATCAAAACCCCCTTTTCATGCATCCCTCCTGACCCTTTTTGGTCATAGATGTCTCCCTTCCATGCTTTTATAACACATCCTTTTGTTGTGTTTCCCTGCTCTTTAAAATTTATTTCTTGTTAATGGAATATACATGATCAATTTTTCAGGTAAAGTTTCATGTGTACTTGAAAATCTTGTGTATTTTTATTTTGAAAAAAATGACATTTTTTCATATAGTTCACTCGTATTTACATGTATAAATATACACATGTATACACACGTGTATATATATATATATGTGTGTATGTATAAATATTAGTAAATCTTGTTGAGTCATTTAAATATTCCATATCTTATTTTCTTATTTATTTTTCTACCCAAACAATTGAATTTTCAGAGACACATGTTAAGAATCAATATACATTTAAAAAATTGTTTCTGGTTTGTTGAAGCCATTAAATTTAAATGATGTCAGTGTTAGTATGTCTTCTGTGTAGATTGAATTTTATCATTTAAAATGTGCTGTGCCTCCCACTGAATGCCTTTTACATTACTTTTTTGTGTCTGATACTAATCTTGTTTATAATAATCTGTTTTTTTAGATATTTCTGGTATTCCTTTTGGAATCCCTCAACGTTTACAAGGATATTCACTGAAAATGCCCTTCTGTTGGGTATATTTTCTGTATTCTGTAGGGTATTCTCTGTGTTCTGATAAATGATGTCTGTCTTGTGATTATAGGTTCACTGTGGTGAAGATCTTCCAGTGGCTTTTTCTTCTGTGTGAAAAGATTTGCCATGCCTTGGAATCATTAGTTTTTTGGGGACACTGTCCTGCCTGACTGGTCCTGGGGCCCACACTCACTACATTAGTCATAGGAAAAAGCAGTGGTGCCTGCATCTTCACTGCTCCTAGCATAGCTCCTCTTTTAATTATGTAGGGGATGTCCTATTGCCTCTGTTAAAGAACAAAAATTCAAGTGAGCAAATTTTAAGGATCTTAATGGCTTTATTTAGCAGTTCACAAATCAGGCAACATCCAGTCTGACGAATAGAAAGGATCTCTGAAGAGCTGTGTAAGGCAAGAGATTTTATAAGCAGACAGGAACAGAAAAAAGGAAGTTGTACTCGGCAAAAAAGTGGATTGGTTATTACAAGGTTACTTTCCTTATAGGGAATGGCAGGAGTTTCGCAGGCAGTTTACCTAGCTAATGCTGATCAGGGAATTCCTGATATACTAGTTTAAGATTCCATTTCTGAGAGAGCTGAAACTGTAAGTTAAATCTCAGTTTGGTGACATGTGGGGCTTAGCTTAAGTGACTCTATTTGGGGCTTATTTTCTTGTCTTTAACTCCCCCCACTTTTCAGTCTCTTAACTGTAGGCTTTGAGTTCTTCACACACAACTCCTCATTCTGCACCAGGTTTCTCTGGTAAATATCTGAGACTATGATTTCTTCACTTTCATGTGTTCCCATCTAATTTTTTATCATTCAGGGATCCTCTCAAAATTTCTGGTCCATTGATCATCTTTCTGACTTGCCTATACTACTATCTCCACCTGCATACCTCTATTTCAGTACCTACCATAGCACGTTGTAATGATGTTTGTATGTATCTGTTTCCCAACATTCCTTAAAAGGAGGAATGGCTTCATATTCTCTAATTTTAATGCCTATTACTGTGCCTGCCACTGGAATGCTTAATAAATATACTTGGAATGAACAAATTAATGTTTCGTTCAAAAAAATGGCAAGACATTTTCTATCATTCTCATTTGACAATCAGCATTTTCCCTAAAGTTATCCCTCAGTGCTCCTAAAGAAAGATAGATTCATCATGAGACAGTCCCCACTAGAATTTAGCCTTAGCAGATTTCACTTGATGAAGAACATAAAACCTAAACATGCAGTTTTCTTAATGGAACACCTTTCATGACCTTAGCAATAGCTTTGTGATTGTGGCATTATAATGAGCATAAACAGGGAGCAAAACAGGATTGTGCCAATAATAAAAATAACTCTCACTTTCCCAAAGGCCTCAGCAGCTCACCCAACATCCCAGAGCTCATGGTAGCTATTTCCTCTAAGAGTATAAAGACCACAGAAGACTAAAGAGAAGATTAAATAGATTTTGCAGAATCAAAATGTGATGAAACTACATTTCAATTAGAGGGGGAATGAGGAGAGGAAGTGACAAGGGAGAAAAATGTGTGCAGAACATCAGCCTCTCTAATCTCGGAAAACAGAGCCTCTCCTTGGAGCTGAGCTCATATTGACTAATCACAGAAATCACAGAGAGAGGATGAGAGAAACTCCTGAGGAAGCAAGGATCTGACAAACTTCCTTGATAACCTTGACTGCCTGGACACAAGAATTGGGCTGGGCTTTGAAAGTGAAAGGGAACCTGCCTGGCAAACAAGCTGAAACTACAGAAAGTTTAATTAAAGCTAGTAGGGAGAATAGTAAAAGTGGGGAATAATTAGGGCAGCAAGAAAAAAAGGAAAAAAGAAGCCAGAAGATGATTAAAGGAAGGCTCTGGGGGCATGAAGCTACCTAGATAGCGTTCTGTTGACAACTACTAAAAATGAGTTTGATGTTTTGCCTACTTCTAGTTTAAATTTTTGGTTTGCAGGGTGTCTGTGTGTGTATGTGTGTGTGTGTATCTGTCTTTATGTGTGTGTTATCTCCTATTATCTGTATTTTTCCTTGGCTACCAGCTGGGTGGGAGTGAAAAAATGCCATGATCCAAACTGGATTTTAATGAGGACAGTTCACAGCCTGCCAAGTCCTTGGGAATGAAGTTGGTGGGCTGGACCCACTGGTCCAGGAGGGTCCCTGCTCTGGATCTGACAGCCCCTCTGTTAAAAGCTTGGCAGCCCTTCCACAGCTTCTCTTCGTCTTTGCCAAACAGATGAAGACAGCGTCTGGCTCTGAACATGTAATGCTGAAAGTTGCCATGACTGTCAAAGACCCAAGGAAGGAGCACTTTTTTTCCCTGACATTAGTATGCTTCAGATGCAACCCAGGGACCCTCTGCTGTTGTCACCTTTCCTGAGAGATAGCAACTTTTTAAATTCTTCATAAACACCAAAAATGCCACTTTCTACATTTAGTTTGGTAGGGACCCAAGAAGAAAAAGTCTCTTCAAGAAGTCGTCCTTATGAAGGGCACTATTGCTTGCTGATATGTCTAGAGACAAGACCTAGTGTGGAAGAGTTTCAGGCAGTGAAGCTTAAGTTTTAAAAAAGCGTCAGAGGGGCTTCCCTGGTGGCGCAGTGGTTGAGAGTCTGCCTGCCGATGCAGGGGATACGGGTTCGTGCCCCGGTCCGGGAGGATCCCGCATGCTGCGGAGTGGCTGGGTCCATGGGCCATGGCCGCTGAGCCTGCGCGTCCGGAGCCTATGCTCTGCAACGGAGAGGCCACAGCAGTGAGAGGCCCGCGTACCGCAAAAAAAAAATAATAATAATAAAATAAATAAAATAAAATAAAAATAAATAAATAAATAAAAAAGTGTCAGATTCTAAACTTCCTGGATATGAACTTAAGAAAGGGTTTGAATTCTTGATGGAAATGTTATGGGGAAGCAACAAAGCTCTCTAAGCAGGAGAGTAACATTAATTATTATGGTTAGTATTTCTGTTAGAAAAATGATTCTTGCAGACTGTGAGAGAGTCAGATTTGAGATATGTATGTAGGTGTTAAAAGTGAATGTGTGGGGCTTCCCTGGTGGCGCAGTGGTTGGGAGTCCGCCCGCCGATGCAGGGGACACGGGTTCGTGCCCCAGTCCGGGAGGATCCCACATGCCGTGGAGCGGCTGGGCCCGTGGGCCATGGCCGCTGGGCCTGCGCGTCTGGAGCCTGTGCTCCACAACGGGAGAGGCCACAACAGTGAGAGGCCCGTGTACTGCAAAAAAAAAAAAAAAAAAAAAAAAATGTGTGTGTATGTGTATTTATGTATTTGTCTATTTATGTATGTAAAACTGTCTCAAATACCACCAGTAGTATGCATACCAAACATGATTTCCGTGGAGGAATTAGGACAAAGTGAAATCCCATGACAAGTCCTTTGACATATCTGGAGTCCAAATCTCCCACATTGTGGAGGATTCCCCAACTAGGGAAGAGAACCCTATCTGCAGAAAACTAAAACATGTGGCTCCAGTAGGGAAGTAGTTCTCAACTTAGAGTGCTTTAAACATCCATATGCCCAGTCTACACCCGAGACCAATGAAATCAAAATAGTGGGTATAGGACACAAGCAACAGCAGTATTCTCCACTCACCTCAGAAACATGCAAAAATACAGCTTCATTTTAGAATTACTACAGAAGGTTACACCTGAGACAAATTGGAAAGAGACAGTAGGAGACAAAATATCAAGGCCCATCCAGAAGAGAGTAGAATCACACTCAAAATGAAAAATCACTTGCATTTGAAGAACAGTGTTGCATGGGGAAAAATGTGAAAAAGGCCCAAGAAAATTGATGTGCCCCAGATTGAAGTAACCAGGTCTCACTTATTGGGTGATGGATACTTGGCAGTTGGCATCTCAGACAACTTCAGAAGCAGAGAATGAGAAGGCACTAGAGGTCAGGCATCTTTCGGGAAACCTTCTTCATGTTTCATTGGCCTAATTGATTAACCTTACTTATTCTTAAACTAATTCCTGTTGTCATGGAAATGTCAAGAGCTGAAGGGGTGGTAGTGGATGGGCACCTGTGTACTCTATTTGGATTATATAAATCTGCATCTACTCATGGAACATAGAGTGGTGTCAACACTTCTGCCCAAATAATAAACTAAGTCACTTAGGTATTTCACATATAGATGATTACCAGTGTTCAATATTATTTTGATACAGTGGCATAAAAAATAGTTTCTTTTCATCCTCACACTTATCATTCCATGGTGTCATCTTCATCCTACAGGTTGAAGTCACTTAGGATGGCCAAATGGCAGTAACAGTTCTAAGCCTCAACATGAACTTAATTGGTCTACAAAGAGAGAAATTGGTTTCTAGTAGTTCTTCTAAAAAGTGAGTTATATTCTTTGCCACAAATCTCCACAAAATTCTCAAAATTTAGTACTTTATATTATAGTAACATTGAAGGAAAATAGAATTTAAAAAATATGCATAACCCCAACCATCATACATTATTCAAGCATTTTCAGTTTTGTATACTGCTTTCCAGTTTTGTTCTCTGGTTATATTCCAACATTTATTACCTAGTAACTAGTACCACTTCATTTTCATTTTCATTTAGTTTGTTTTTACACACATACACATACACACACACACTATATGTATGTTGGTCACAATTATAATTTTTTGTTTCTGTTAAGCTTTTCCCTTATATATTAAATTCCCCAAAGAAGGATGACTATTAAAAAATATTGGCACATTTAATTTTTATAGATAAGTAGACATAAAGGTAAATAAATAGATCAATCTATTTATATATATATATACATGGGGGTAATAAGTGCTTGATTCAAAAGAGTTTTATTAATTTCAAGCTCCTTTTGATATCAGTTTCTATAATCACTTCAAGAAGAAAAAGAAAAATTGTATGGTGTGTGTTCCCTATATTGTGTGCTAACTAAAAGATGATCAATTATCTGTTGGTTAACTTTGCTAACCAAGAGATAACTTAAAAGAAGTTTTAAATTGCATCTTCATCAATAGTAAAGGTTGACATTATAGAGTCTCAATACATGTTTTTTATGAGAATAGATTTTTTAGGTTTGTTCGTATACTATTTATTTCTTTATTTATTTTTTGCGGTATACGGGCCTGTCACTGCTGTGGCCTCTCCCACCACGGAGTGCAGGCTCAGCGGCCATGGCTCACGGGCCTAGCCGCTCTGTGGCATGTGAGATCTTCCCGGACTGGGGCACGAACCCACGTCCCCTGCATCGGCAGGCAGACTCAACCACTTCGCCACCAGGGAAGCCCTATATTTTATCTTAAGTAATTTTCCTTGCATCAAAGTCTTTTAACTCAAAAGTTCATGCTTTATGAGATATCTGGCTAATGTTGAAAGATCACTTGTAGAATCAGTAATCTAGGGTGATAGAAATAATCTTATCCTCTCAGTTTCTTCCTCTTCGTTAACTTTGGACCCATTAACTTGGTTCTCTAGTCATAGGAATTAATAGCCAATGGATAGATTTTCCTGTGTTGATATTTTAAAAGATTGAGAAAGACTAAATGACAGCTTGACATACATGCTTTTTTCTATAGTAGATATCTAAGAAGAGATTCATCATTAAAGTTTTTCTTGATGTCTGAATATCTAATGGCAATTTAATTTTTTTAACTCCAATTCACACTTCCTGAAATGGGGATTTCTGATGTCTTACTGCCCTTAGAAAACATCAACACATATCTTAATCACTACTAAACCAAAGTCATTATTTTCTTTGAAAAGAGAGTTGGCATAACAAGTTGTTCATTCAAATGAAATTACTTCATATTTTCCCATTGTTATAGTCTTGGTTATTCATATGAAATCACTTTGGAATCGAATCATTTATAAAGTGATTGGAAAATACTTCTTACCATGAAAATATTCTATTAAGTAGCTCAGATGAGAGGCTAGTTGGCTTAATTGAAGGAGCACTGAACAGAGTTAAAATGTGGATTTTAATGTTAGTGCTACGTGACCAGAGTCAAGTCCCTTTGCTTCTCTGCAACTTACTTTACTCATACGTAAAATGAGTGGGTAGGTCTAAAACAGCGATGGGAACATGGGTTATGATTCATACAAAAAATAATGTATAGAGGTTTATTATTTTTTCATTCAAAATTAAAATATATTTATGTAGGATAATGGGGGAAATGTGTATTTTTGCTTTGTGTAATACAAGAATGCTACCATAAAAATGTGGCATTGTGTTAGCCAATGTGTTCAATATATTTTCCAAAGACAAATGGAACAGTATCTTCCATCCCACCTACTCTTCTATAATGTTAGCTTGACACTCTTTCCGTTGAGAGATTGGGTATACATCATTTTTTCTTTAACCTGGTTGGATTTGTGTCTGCTTTGGCCAAAAGAGTATGGTGAAAATGACACTAGGTAATTTCAATGGTTGTTTTATAAAAGTCAACGTGGCTTTTGGAATACTTGCTTTTAGAGCCAACTAAGAAGTCCAACTTTCCTGAGGTCTCCATGTCACATACAAAGTTCATTTGCAGACACTCTGGTTTACAGGCCCAGCTGAGATCCTAGTCAACAGCCAAACATGTGAGTCAAGATACCTCAGATGTTTTTACCCCTAATCATTGAGTCTTACCAGGTGAGGTTCCAGACATCATGAAGCAGAAATAAGCCACATCATTGTGCTGAGTCCAAATTCCTGTCCCACAGAATCCATGATCATTGTAGAGTTGTTGTCTTCTGTCACTAAGTCCTAGGGTAGGTAGTTAGGCAATACTAAGCAAATAGAAATTTTGAACTTGGAAGTAAAGTCCTATAAAATATTGCATATTGTATATAGTACTATACTATGGCCAACTATTCTATACTATTCATAATAAAAACCTAAACCCTGTAACATAGGCTTTGGGACCAAGCAGAAGCAGTCAAAGCCTTGAGGAAACCTTTAATGAAAGCTGGAAGGACCTTGATGGTCAAGGCTTGGAAGGCTGGGAAGAAAATAATACAAAAAGCTGTAGGAAGGGAGACAGTTTATGAAGTTGCAGAAAATTTAGTAAAACTGTCACCTTGAGTAATGTGGAAATTATGAAATGTACTTAATTAACTTGATGAGATAGTGATGGGTATTTCCAGATGGAATAGAGAAGGTACCATCTGCCTTCTGTAACAAAATAAGACAGAGATGGACTAAAGAATAAACTATTCAGTTCCCAAGTATAATTTGAAGGATATATAAAGTATCCAGAACAGTCCTTCAGACAGCAGTGGGTTCTCAAATAAAGGTTCTCTGGACCAAGATCAATTCTGGGATGGAAATGTAAGACCCATTGTTAAAACCTCAGAAAGATCTAAGGTGATGTTTCATAGAACGTTTCAGAGAGCCAAAACCCTTGCAAGGATCTTAAGAGCATACATTTCATTAAAGAAGCAGGGTTTTTATATTTTAAGAGCATGGTAATACTCACCCTAAGCTTATACTTTACATTTATAGCCCCAGAAGACTAGGACTTTCCCCATTTCCTAATTGTAAACTGCAAGAAATAATGGTTGTAGGCTAATGGTTAACTGAATATGAATTAAATAACTGTTTATGTCATAATTAGTTCAAATAGTATAATATACTCATTTAGTACACTCCAGAGCACTATGCCCAGGTGTTGGGCACACCAGTACAAAACTTCTTGTCAGGAATGTACCCCTATCAAAGAAACTGAAGTGATTAGTACCTAGAGAAAAAAGTGACCTTGGCTTTTGGACTGGTCAAACACCACAAGAAGTGTGTCTATAAAGCCATATACAAGAAAACAAAACAAAAAAAACAAGGGCAATTGAGAGAATGTTGCATTTTGGAACAAGTTCTGTTTGCATCATCAAAAAATTTTTTTTTCTGTAGCATATAGTGTTTTTTTTTCCGTTGTCATGCAAAATCCTTACCTAGGGTAACTGTGCTTAACATATACAGCAGCTTGTCTTATCAGGCGGTGTTCCATCTAAATCACAGTAACATTAACAGTCCTTACAAATATATGCTCCTGTGTTGTAGGGCCACACACTGGGAGACTTTAGCAGGTCTCAGCTGTGAGGAAATCACTGTAAAATAAATGAGTTTGTTTCCATAAACACAATAGTGCTTCTTATTAAATATCAGGGAGAGATTATTATAAAGTATAGTAAAGTAACCATAAACTGGTAGAAATTAATAAAGTGCAATTCAGAGAAGATGCTGCTTAAATATAAAAGATATACAACCTAACTTTGGTTGTCCTAAAGGATGGAGCACAGAACCTTGTCGTATTTGAGCCAAGTGTTTAGACCCTGTCTATTTATAGAAAAATAACATTTACTACTTACTTGGGAGAGTTCCCACTGAAATAATGCTTTCAAAGAGGGAGTGAGCCTTTCACTTTCAAATTTGAATGTGAAACTAGAAGCTTCTATACATTTTATACAACTGCCAGAAAATCACAATTGTCTCTATTGTGATTTTCCAAGGAAATCTAGTTTTTGTCCCCTGGACATAGAAGCATTGTAAAACTGTCAGACAGGAAGCCCTCCCTTGAGGAAAGAGACATTTGCAGTACAACTGAGCAGCTGTTGCAGCAATCTCCCAGCAGTAATATTTACAGTACTCCATTTCAGGTACTGTCAGTGCCACTCATACTGCAAATTCAGTGCCACCACCGTTATTGAATCTAATGGTCAACTGAATCTAAATTAAATTGCTGTTTTTGTCATAATAGGACCAAATAGCATAACATACTCATCTACTCAGGGCAAGGGCAGCCTACCCAGAGCAACAGTGCTGAAAACATGTTGTCTCTTAGGAAGATGTGTTATTCGTGTTTCTGACCACACTCAGAATGTTACTTTCCCCTGAGATGTGGGACATGGCATCACATTGCCCTGGGAGATGAGGAATGTCACTCTGGGCATGAGAAGTTCAAATGCCCCAGCTGTTAAGCCTTTGAAATGCAGGCACTTTCTACTTGCATTATATGTTGTTAAAGTGCATGATGTTGCAAAAGTCACATGTGCAAAAGTTAGATAAATAAATGCAAGCTCTTGACTCACTGAGATGTGATGCCAATCTAGATAGAATGTATGTATCTGGAGATTGATTAGCAAACTACCAGCTAATTGAAATCCACTGTGACACTTTACAATCACAAAGCTAGTTCTTAACAAGATTTATGTTGGAATCCTGACCTCTTGAACCTTAATACTATGTTACGCTAAGTCCAGACTTTAACCTATTTCCTCTCCTTCCTGTACCTCTCCATGGTTTCATGGTCACATTACTTTCAACATCCATTTTTGTCTCTCATGTCTCTCATGCCTATCTCCCTCTCTCTCTCTCTCTCTCCGCCTCTCTCCCTCCCTCCCTTTCTCTCTCCCCCTCCCCACCACCCCTTCCTCTCCCTCCATCTCTCATACTGAACCAAACATAAAAGAATAAATATCACCGGTTTATTTTTTTAGGCTGTGCATTCATTGCCCCCTCAAAATTCTAATAATCACCGTTTTTTTTCCAATGTCATTGCTCAAAACTGATTTCACCATTACTTCCATCTTTCTAAGGGAACCATGTCCTCCTCTCATGCATTGTGTAAAGGAAAAAAGGTATAATATGTGTTACAAGGAGAAAGAATTTAAGATTCCAAACAATAAGCTGTAACATTAGTAAAAAAAAAAAAAAAAAAAAGGGCGAGGGAGTGTGGAAACTAGCAGAGGTTGGCCAAATATAGTGGATACTAAGGAGAAGGAAACAATCTACCATCTGGTATCTTCTACCATCATTTCCTTGAAGAAAGCACATTTGACATCACAAAATACTCGATAAATAATCTTAGATAAAAGGATGGCCTTTAAAAAGACAATATATATATTTGAAGAGTCAGCTTCATTATCATCCTGTCAGCAATGTTATGACCATTCAAGCCATGACTAAAGTTCATTCCTTTTAGGTCTGTGAAGCTTTGCCCAAATTTCTCTAGACAAGATAAATAGAGGAAGTATGGTGAAGTATGAAAAGCATAGATTTTATTGCTAAACAAACTTTGGCTCGCATCTGAGCTCTGTGGCCTATGGAAAATTAATATTTTAGAGTTTCAGTTTGCTGACTTTCCAAATTTGTAAAAGGAATGCAAGTGAAATAAGAATTGTGAAGTACAGTCCATGCCCAGCATGTGTGAAGGTTCTGTAAATGTATGTTCTTTCCCTGTTCTTCTATTCTACGCTCTCAGCAGAGCATATGTAACTTGCACACTGCCAATCCTACTGAGATTCAGTAGAGATCTTTGTGTCCTTTTGGAATCCAGGCTCTCTGCTCCCTTCCCTAGAATGTGACCTTAATAGCAACAATAATTAACATTTACCAGATGAATTGTCTATGTGCATGAGTGTGTATAAGTGTGTCAGACATGGTACTAAACCATTTTTGTGTATTTTATTTAAACTTTTCAATATCCCTCAAAGTAGATACTATTAAAATTCCTAGATGGGGAAATTGTGGGTCCAGGGGTTACATAATGTTGCTCAGGTCACAAATGAATGAGGGGAGTAGCCAAAACTTGGATCTTGCAATATAATCCCAGTACCCATATCTTAATCACATCACTTCACTGCTTTTTACACTGCACAGGTGTAATTCATCTTTGACAAAGTTACAAAGAGGCATAATAAAAACAGAGGTGTGCATGATCCCAAGAAACAGAAATAATGCTAGATGAGTATTCCTGCTAACTTACTTTCAGAGTAATTCTGCTATAGTTGGCACACAAAGAGTTATTTTTTTGCATCTTGCTGAACTCTGAATGCAGCTAACCTAAGATTACCTGATTGATGGTGGAGACACAGTTTTATGTGCAGCAAGAAAGAATATGGAAGCTTGTGGCATCTCATCAACTCTCTAATTTCCTACATTAAGCAACACAAAGTGGTTAGACTGAAAAGGCACTTTACCATTCAGTGGAGAGAAAGCTGCTTGATTTTATTTCCAGGGAAATTAGCCCCTTCTTACTCCCTTTTTGTCTTTATAAAATAGAAGGGGAGGAAAGCACTACATTGATAGGCTTTCTAAGAAGTCTTTGGCCCAAGAGAAAACAAGAACTAAATTTAAATCCTATGTAACATGACAGGTCTTGTACCAGTTTTATCGGAAACAGCAGTTATCATTCAACAAGTATGTGTGCTGTGACAGGCTTGGAATCAACACTCACCTGCACCATCTCACTCGTGTGTCACTACCCACTACTGAGATGTTTGTGATTACCTTTATTTTCATATGAGGAAATGGAGGCACAATAATTAAATAAGTGCCCAAAGTCAAGGATTAGTGTTGAAAATGAGATTTGTAACCAGACAATTTAACACTACTGTCTGTGCTATTAACCCCCGTATCCCACCAACAGAAAACTGTGACCAGAATGGGGGGTGGAAGCAGAGAGGGGCATCGCCATTCTCAGAGAGTGGAAACTTTGGGGGTCAGAGTTGGAGCAAGAGAGTATCAACCAGTGGTTTGCAGTCCCTCCAAATGGATTAGGGGCCTTTGACTGATTTTTGTTTTATATAAGGAAGCCTTTCATAACATATAGTACTTATTAAATTGAACTACATTAATACAATAATATTAGAACAATTCAAAATGGCTTAGTTGTGAGGTAGTAAACACCTATTCTCAGACATTTTCTCAATAGTGGATGACCCTGGTCTGTTCCAAATATCAATGTTGTTATTACTCCCTAGCACCTTTCAATAATCTTAGTCCATTCAGGAAGCTATAATGTGATACCATAGACTGAGTGAGTTACAAACTGTAGAAATTTATTGCTCATAGTTCTGGAGACTGGGAAGTCCATGGTCAAGGTACTTGCAGACTTGGTGTTACGGTGAGGCATGCTTCCTGCTTCATAGACACAGTCTTCTTGCCATGTCCTAACATTATAGAAGGGACGAGGGAGCTCTCTGCAGTCTCCTTTATAAGGGCACTAATCTCATTCTTGAGGTCTCCACACTCATGACCTAGTCATCTCCCAAAGGCCCCACTTCCAAATACATCACTTTGGGGATTATGTTTCAATACAGGAATTTGGGATGGGGAGGACACATTCAGTCTGCAGTATTCTGCATAAACAAATACTACTACTTCTCTCATTCCTAGAGAAGACACTTTCCTGGTGAAACTTAGTGTTACTTGGCTAGAAAATCTGAGTTCCTGGAATCAGAAAGCTTCTCCCTCATCAGCTGTGATATTGTGATTTACAATGAGAAATATATATATTTGTCTTTGCCCCTTTTTCTGGCACAAAGCTCCTAAAACCCTTGGAATTTCCTGTGGTGAGAGCTGAGAGCAATAAAGGTGTCTTTTGCAGTGTCAATGAGTTGACTTCTGGAAAGTACCAAAGGATGAGGGTTGTTAGCCAGTGAAGCCAACACTGTGATTAGAAGGTTGGGAGTTGCAGTCCCAGCCAGGCTTTGGGGAGCAGAGAGGGGCTCGATAATAAGCTCAATTGCCCATGGCCAATGATTTAATCAATCATGCTTATGTAGTGAAGCCTCCATAAAAAACAAAGGAAGGGGTTAGTGAGCTTCCAGGTTGGTGAACACGTGGAGACTCAGGAAGAGTGGCATGCTCAGGGAGGGCATGGAAGCTCAGAGCACCTCTTCCCACATACCTTGCCCTATGCATCTCTTCCTCTGGCTATTCCTGAGTTATATATACCCTTTTATAATAAACTGATAATCTAGTGAGTAAATAAACATTCTGAGTTCTGTGAGCTGCTCTAGCAAATTAATTAACCCAAGGAGGGAGTGGTGGAAACCTTCAATCTACAACTAATTGGTCAGAAGCCCAGTGACAACCTGGACTTGCAAAGGGCATCTGAAGCGGGTGGGGGTGGTGTTGTAGAACTGAGCCCTTAACCTATGGGACCTGATGCTCCCTCTAGGTAGATTGTGTCAGGATTGAGCTGAATTGTAGGACACTGAGCTGGTGCTGGAAAATAGTTTGGTGTGGGGGAAAATCCACACATTGGCAGTGGTTTCACAGTTGTATCAGCTAATCCTTTCCCTCTTTCTATTTCTAACCCATGTTTCAGGACTTGGGGCAAGTCTCACCTTCTTCAGTCTTTCCTCACCAAGCTTCCTCACCAACATCTTCAAGCTTCACAAGGATCTTATTTCACCCTTATGGAAACATTTATTGCCGGTTTTAGTGTTCTGGGTGGTTTGGTTCTGCCATACTGATGAAACTATAAACCATAGAGAACAAGAGGTGTGGACAGATAAGTGCAGTGGTTTCCAAACTTCTTTTCAAACACAAAAGTGTACAGAATTCTGATATAGATAATAGATGGTAGCAGGGATGCTCTGGTGGATGTGAAAGTGCCGACTTCTGAAACTGTCTCCAGTTTCCCTGCCCTTTCCCATTCTTTCTCCAAGAAACTAATGAGCAAGCAACTGAAAATCAGGACTGAATTCAAACTCAAACCTACTGGGTAACTGCAGACAAGTCCTCATTTATCTGGGCTTCTGTTCTTTATCTTTGCATTAGGAATTACATGCTAAACTCAAGGGTTAAATTAAGGATTCAAGGAGAAATGTTTCACTTTCTTCTTTTAGTGCCTCACGTGCCCTTCTCCAGCCTGTTTTTTTTTCCTTTCTCCCATTCTTCCTACCCACCTTCTTCTATAATATCTTTCATAATGCAGTGTCCGTGGTAAGCACCCCCATACATTTCTTCATTTATCGTTTCATTTCCTGAATAGCAAAGATTCATTTTGAATATATTATAATTACAGGTATATGTAGGATGAGGTGCACTAAGAAAATAATATAACAGCCACCATGTTGGTGATGCTGGACATATAGAGCAATTTTTTATGTACAGAAATAGAGTGTGCATATTCATGGAGTATGTTTTCCATTCCACGATACCACATTAGGCAATATATTACATCTCCTGGCCTGCTTGATATTCATTGCTAATAAAGTCTCATAGAAATAAAGCTATGTGGTAATAGAATGGCAGGTTTTTATTACAGAGATGTTTCTCTTATGCTAATTTATCATTTAGATGATTTACGCTAATAAGTGTAATTTCTTAATATAAACAAAACTATAGTCAAATTTCGAAATGATTCTACCTCTGGCTGGCACATTTACATACCTCACAGTTTTATTAAATATATTCTGTGGAGATAAAACACATTTTTTACATAACAATCACCTCCAGCTTTTCCATGGAGAATTTGATGGCATAAAACAGCTGCACATCTGTAATTGTTTTGCCACCTGTTCTGTGGAAGTGAAGATTCTGTTCTCTACAGTGGTTATTAGATGGTGTTTTGCTTACATTTCAAGGTCATGAATTCCTCTACCTTCATCTTTTTATACCCTTAGAAGTAGGAAGTGGGGTGGGTGATGTTTGATGGAGTTGATTTTCCAAGGTTTGATTAGAAATTTTCCAGGAGAAAGGAATTAAATAGGGATTTGTTCAAAATCAGCCAGATGACCAGACAAGAGGAGACACCCACCATCTGTGATGAGCTTTAATTTCTCATTTCCAAAGGGCAGTTATTTTAGTTTTATTTCTATTCAGAAAAGTAAACAAAGTGATTGAGTTCAAAAGAAACAGAGGCCTTTCATTCAGAGAAAAAAATATGAGGATGACAATATTGTTTAATGGTTGGTCTCTCTCAAACATGTATACACACATGTTCACACAGAAATTACCTCTCTTACTCTGTGAATTTTAATTGTATAATGTTAAAGCAAATCATTCAATCTCAATTAAATAAAATCTTATGGGTGATTTCTTTTGACCTCATTCTGAGCAAATGCCACTAAGTTTGTCAAATCACCAAAGTACTAGAATCTGCCTGTTGTAAGATTAATATAGCTGACCCATGTGTTTGTACCAACAACACTACTTTGGGGTGTCTTAAAGTGACATTAGTGTAATCACTCACTATGCTGAGGCATGGTATTGAGTGGTAGCATCTCTCTGGTGGCAGAGAGATGACAGATGAGATGAGGAGAGGAATTTCTAATTTTTAAAAATTCTTAAAAATTTTCCTATACAGCATTCCATACATGTACAGTCCTTGGAAATTGCATTTTTAGCTCTTAGTTTATCTCATGGCTTAGGTCATGATCTTGTTTATTCAAGGTGTAGCTATGCATAGGACTGACTACATATAATATATATTCAATGTAACTGTCCTTCTGTAAATATTTATTTAAAAATGAAGGAGCCGGGGTAGAAAAGAGGGGATTGACTTGAGAGGGTTTTTTTTTTCATTTTATTTTTAGTATACAGAAATAAAATAAAAGTGGCAAAAATGTAGACAAGGATGTGTCTCAAGTTTCTGCCTAGATTGATCCGTGGATAACTGTGCAGCTAGTAGTCATCAGATATGAAGGCATAGGAACAGTTTTAGGGAGAAGGGAAGAAGATGAATCCAATTTGAGCTGCACTAAGTTTGGAGTTTCTTGCAGAGACTTCTTTTTTTTTAACATATTTATTGGAGTATAATTGCTTTACAGTGTTGTGTTAGTTTCTGCTGTATAACAAAGTGAATCAGCTATATGCATACGTATATCCCGATATCCCCTCCCTCTTGTGTCTCCCTCCAACCTCCTTATCCCACGCCTCTAGGTGGTCGCAAAGCATCGAGCTAATCTCCCTGTGCTATGTGGCTGCTTCCCACTAGCTATCTATTTTACGTTTGGTAGTGTATATATGTCAGTGCTACTCTCTTACTTTGTCCCAGCTTACCCTTCCCCCTCCCCGTGTCCTCAAGTCCATTCTCTACATCTGTGTCTTTATTCCTGTCCTGCCCCTAGGTTCTTCAGAACCATTTTTGTTTTAGATTCCATATGTATGTGTTAGCATAAGGTATTTGCTTTTCTCTTTCTGACTTACTTCACTCTGTATGACAGACTCTAGATCCATCCACCTCCCTCCAAATAACTCAGTTTTGTTTCTTTTTATGGCTGAGTAATATTCCATTGTATATATGTGCCACATCTTTATCCATTCATCTGTCGATGGACACTTAGGTTGCTTCCATGTCCTGACTATTGTAAATAGAGCTGCAATGAACATTGTGATACATGACTCTTTTTGAATTATGGTTTTCTTAGGGTATGTGCCCAGTACTGGGATTGCTGGGTCATATGGTAGTTCTATTTTTACTTTTTTAAGGAACCTCCATACTGTTCTCCATAGTGGCTGTATCAATGTACATTCCCACCAACAGTGCAAGAGGGATCCCTTTTGTCCCCACCCTCTCCAGCATTTACTGTTTGTAGATTTTTTGATGATGGCCATTCTGACTGGTGTGAGGTGATACCTCATTGTAGTTTTGATTTGCATTTCTCTAATGATTGGTGATGTTGAGCATCTTTTCATGTGTTTGTTGGAAATCTCTATATCTTCTTTGGAGAAATGTCTGTTTAGGTCTTCTGCCCATTTTTGGATTGAGTTGTTTGTTTTTTTGATATTGAGCTGCATGAGCTGCTTTTGTATATTTTGGAGATTAATCCTTTGTTAGCTGCTTCATTGGCAAATATGTTCTCCCATTCTGAGGGTTGTCTTTTTTTTTTTTTTTTTTTTTCTTTTTGCGGTATGCGGGCCTCCCACTGTTATGGCCTCTCCCGTTGCGGAGCACAGGCTCCGGACGCGCAGGCCCAGCGGCCATGGCCCACGGGCCCAGCCGCTCCGCGGCATATGGGATCCCCCCAGACCGGGGCACGAACCCGTATCCCCTGCACCGGCAGGCGGACTCCCAACCACTGCGCCACCAGGGAGGCCCTGAGGGTTGTCTTTTTGTCTTGTTTATGGTTTCCTTTGCTGTGCAAAAGCTTTGAAGTTTCATTAGGTCCCATTTGTTTATTTTTGTTTTTATTTCCATTTCTCTAGGAGGTGGGTCAAAAAGGATCTTGCTGTGATTTATGTCATAGAGTGTTCTGCCTGTGTTTTCCTCTAAGAGTTTTATAGTATCTGGCCTTACATTTAGGTCTTTAATCCATTTTGAGTTTATTTTTGTGTATGGTGTTAGGGAGTGTTTTAATTTCATTCTTTTACATGTAGCTGTCCAGTTTTCCCAGCCCCACTTATTGAAGAGGCTGTCTTTTCTCCACTGTATACTCTTGCCTCCTTTATCAAAGATAAAGTGACCATATGTGCGTGGGTTTATCTCTGGGCTTTCTATCCTGTTCCATTGATCTGTATTTCTGTTTTTGTGCCAGTACCATACTGTCTTGCTTACTGTAGCTTTGTAGTATAGTGTGAACTCAGGGAGCCTGATTCCTCCAGCTCAGTTTTTCTTTCCCAAGATTGCTTTGGCTCTTCAGGGTCTTTTGTGTTTTCATACAAATTGTGCAATTTTTTGTTCTAGTTCTGTGAAAAATGCCATTGGTAGTTTTGTAGGGATTGCACTGAATCTGTAGATTGCTTTGGGTGGTATAGTCATTTTCACAAAGTTGATTCTTCCAATCTAAGAACATTGTATATCTCTCCATCTGTTTGTATCATCTTTAATTTCTTTCATCAGTGTCTTATAGTTTTTTGCATACAGGGCTTTTGTCTCCTTAGGTAGGTTTATTCCTAAGTATTTTATTCTTTTTGTTGCAGTAGTAAATGGGAGTGTTTCCTTAACTTCTCTCAGATTCTTCATCATTAGTGTATAGGAATGCAAGAGCTTTCTGTGCATTCATTTTGTATCCTGCTACTCTACCAAATTCATTGATTAGCTCTAGTAGTTTTCTGGTAGCATCTTTAGGATTCTCTGTGTATAGTATCATGTCATCTGCAAATATTGATAGTTTTACTTCTTCTTTTCCAATTTGTATTCCTTTTATTTCTTTTTCTTCTCTGATTGCCGTGGCTAAAACTTCCAAAACTATGTTGAATAATAGTGGTGAGAGTGGCAGCATTATCTTGTTCCTTGCAGAGACTTCTTGATCTAGGGCTGGTGTGCTTTGCATTATATGCAGCACTGTGTTAGATCCCTGGTTCTCTGCTTGGAGCAATTTTGCCCCCCAAGGAACATTCTGCAAAGTTTGAAGACATTTTTGGTTGTTAAACTGGAGAGTGAGGAGAGGGACTGTTACTAGCATCCAGTAGATTTCAGGAATGCTGCTAAAGACAGAGCCCCCAATGCACAGGACACAACAGTTATTCAGCCCAAAATGTCAGTAGTGTCAAGGTTGAGAAACTGTTTACCAGATAGTGGAGGAAGCTTGCATGAGCTTATGTGTTTATACTCACAGAACTACAATCCAATAAGGGGGAAACAAAAATGCCCGTAATGAAAAAAATGAGGAGAATAAACATCATAGGAGTTCAGAGATTGCATGAGGAAGATAGAAACAGCAAAACACAGCAATGCGTTTGCAGGAACATGGTGATGTAGAAATATTATCCTCAGTTACATCATCCTTTGTTACGTATAAAGTAACAAAGACTTAAGAAGTAACGTTTCCAAGTTTACTCAGCTAGTTAGTAAGCAGCAGTGGAAAATTACAAACTTACTTCTCTTTGACTCCACAGTAAGTTCACTGTCCTGTCTACCATACTAAGAGCTAAAAGCTATTACAGTGAGTGATAAATGATCTTCGCGGCAATGACCGAGGGCTTCCTGCCATCCTTGAATGCTTAATGTTGAACATTTTGCTGGACTGACCTGCAGCCTATATTTAGGGATCAGCAGAGTACGGCTGTAAATATTATATTTGTAACAATGCTTCTAGCCTTCCACATATTTGCCAGTAAATACCAGGAGCAAATTCCTGAGATGGGTGAGATCAAACGCAGTCAAAAGCATGCAGCATCCTTTAAAAAAAACCTGAAATTTCTTTAAGAAACGTAAATTGGAGTATCTGTTCTTTGCTTTGATTATTGTTTTGCATAGCTTTTACAAACCTCTGGAAATGATTTTGAGAATTACCCTTATTATGCTGAAGTTATATATTGGAGCTATATTTTGGATCAGAAAATGAGTACATAGCTATATGGCAATATGTGACCATATAATATAATAAGACCTCCAAACATCAAGAGGCAAGAACTGGATTCAGCCCCCTGCTCAACAAATATATTAGCTGTGTGACCTTCATCTAGTCATCTATTCTTTTTCTTTTTCTTTTTTTAAATTAATTTATTTGTTTTATCTTTGGCTGCATTGGGTCTTCATTGCCGTGCACTGGCTTTCTCTAGTTGCGGAGAGTGGGGGCTACTCTTCGTTGTGGTGCATGGGCTTCTCATTGCGGTGGCTTCTCTTATTACAGAGCACAAGCTCTAGGCACACAGGCTTCAGTAGTTGTGGCTCATGGGCTCAGTAGTTGTGGCACACGGGCTTATTTGCTCCGTGGCATGCGGGATCTTCCCGGACCAGGGCTTGAACCCATGTCCTCTGCGTTGACAGGCAGATTCTTAACCACTGTGCCACCAGGGAAGCCCCATCTATTCTTTTCAATTAAACTTTTTAAACAGTCATTGGTAGCTCTAATTAGAACTGATTCTATGATACTTAGAACTTAAAAGCACATCATCCCTAACTGGCACTTTAAAAAAACCTAACAGTACTCATCCCTGCATTCAACAAATGTTTCTTGCAAACCTACTCTTTGTATTGCAGAGGGGGGTAAATACAAAGCATAAAGACTTGATTCCTGCTCAGAAAAGAAAAACACTCAAAATCTATTATGAAAAATAGTAGACTTATTGCTAGTAGATAGGTTCATACACAGTACTTCGATTTGGGGGATCAAGACAAGAGTGATTAATTAATGGGCTGGCATTTGAATGAGAACGTGGAACGCTGGGCACCACCATCAAAGATATAAAGCTGCTTAGGCTTTTTTTAAAAATTTTTTTATTGCAAGTAACAGAGGTCCACTTCTCTGGAATAGGTTAGACATTCTCTATGTTTATTCCCAAAAGATTTGCATTGTGCCCTTGTGAAAAAAAAATAATGCTGGCTTACTTATCTGTTATCATTCTAACTGAATGCTTGGCACAGAGTGAGACTTTGTGTACTGTTTCACAAATAATTATGAAGCATTCCATCTAGTAGTTCATTGGAACTAGGTTCTGGATATTTTTCAAATGGATGAAAAAAATAAATCTTGATTAACCAACATAGTTTTATAATAAATGTATCTGGTTAAGAGAAGGTTTGGGAGTGAGTTTAGATAAACCATGTTTATATATATACACAGGTGTTAAAAAAATCAAGAGGAAAAAAAATCCACAATTTAGGTTCTGTTTGTATCAGTCATATTGAGATTCCTTTAGGGTTACATGATTTACTGGGCTAACTTCTGTGCAGCACAAGTGGTTATTCTACGGCTCAAATTACCTTATAATATGAATTCATGCAAACTAAAAAACCCCCATGACAGTGTGTCTTCCCCACTTTACCTCCGAATTTGTTGTGTTCAATCCAACGGTCATATGGACTGATCTGCATCTCTGAAAAGGTTCAGAGCATTGCTGGAAAAAAGTGCTAAAAAAAAAAAAGTGGAGATGCACCAAAAAAAGACACAGGAGCCAACTGAAAGGGTTTCTAATGGTCAAAGCCAGAAGAATTTGAGAAGGAAATAAAGTATTGGGTTATTAATGAAGGTATAAAATAAATATGAGTTTATGCTGATATAAATAAATGCTTAAATAAATAAACTGACAAAAGATAGACAAATCTCTCATGAAGAAAATTCAGATAAGTTACATAGACATTCTGCTCTAATGAAACATTACTCCCCAGTCCTTAAGTGTGGGCTGTGCATAGTAACTTCCTTCCAAATAGTACACAAAAGAAAGGGGGAAAAAGAGTAACTTTACACTGGAGAAATCTGGCAAATTCTACCTCAGCTAGGTGATTAAGATTCACATGAGGGGTCTTCCCTGGCAATTCAGTGGTTAGGACTCCACGCTTCCACTGTAGGGGGCAAGGGTTCAATCCCTGGTTAGGGAACTAGGATCTGACGTGCCATGTGGCACGGCCAAAAAAACAAAAAACAGATTCACATTAACAGTGATAAGTCGTGTTGATGGTATAATAGTATATACCCTTGATAGGTTCTGATAAAAATGACATTTTTCCTCTGTGGTCTTCCCACCAAAATCACAGGGCCCCTACACCTCCACTCAGTCTAATCATGATACAAACATCAGACTAATTCCAGTGGAGGGACAGTCTGCAAAATACCTACAATACTTCTTAAAACTGTCAAGATCATCAAAAACAAGGAAAGTATGAGAAATTGTCACAGCAAGAGAAGCCCAAGGAGACTATTATCACAGTAAGAGATTTCATCCTAGATGGGATCCTGGAACAGAGAAAGGGCATTAGGTAAAAAGGGGAATCAGAAAAAAAAGTAGGGAATTTAATTATTAATAATGTGTCAATATTGATTCATTACTTATACTAAACATATCATATATAAACATAGCATAAGGTAAAATAATAATAGGGAAATTGGCACAGAGTATATGGGAACTCTCTGCAGCTTTTCTGTAAGTGTCATACTGCTCTTAAATTTAAAAGTTTATTTTTTAAAAAGGAAGCCCATAAGCAACTAAAAAGTATTTATTGGAGTCCCCCATCTTCTCCTGACTCAAAGGTCCATTTCTATTTCTAATTAATGCATTTGGTTCTGCAGGTTCTTTACCCGGACTCACATCTGTTTGTTTATCTCCTGTAGTTTTCTTCCTTCACTCTGGGTCTCCTGCCACTGAACACGCTTTACTTTGCATGGTGGGTCTGATGTTTGCTGTGGGCTGATGCCCTGTTTTCCTGATTATCTCCCTTGCATTTACTGGGTTCAGCCTACACACTTTCCCTTTAACACTGACATGTTCTTGAACCTCATACTACTCATTCCACCTTACGAATTTATTGATAAGTAGCTGAAGTTTCATTACATTTTTGATTGGGGGCACAGAAAAAAATATTAAACTATCTCTTTTGCTGCTTCTTTTATGACATTTTAAAAACTGGTAAAGAAAATAATGTTCAAGGCACTAACTTCCATAATTCTCATGCCTAACACTTTTTCCTAAAAGCTACTTCCTCAAAGATAAAGCCCTTAGCTTAGTTATTTCACCATATTGAAATAAACAGAACCAAAATCTTAAAATGCTATACTTAAAACATTACCAATTTTGTAATAGTTAAAACAGGACCTCTTTGAAAATGTTTAAAGCTATATACTTATCTGTGCTTCCTGTATATCACACTCTCTTCTCTTCTTCCACATGGATTATTTTTCTTATGAGAATCTTCCCACTCAGCTTTTTCTCATGCATTAGAAAGAGGAAATATGGGAGTCCCCTGGCAATCCAGTGGTTAGGACTCCACGCTTTCAGTGCTGAGGGCCCAGGTTCAATCCCTGGTCTGGGAACTGAGATCCTGCAAGCCACATGGCATGGCCAGTAAATAAACAAACAAACAAATAAATAAAGGTTCAGAAACATGATTTTATATTTTAAAAAAATAAAAGAAAGAGGAGATACACTTACTGGACAAAATAGTATGCATGTGAGTACAGTTATGATCAGGAGAAACAGAAACCCAACTCAAAGAGTATAAGAAAGGAAGGAAGTTTATTGTAGAATGAGCTGAACATAAAAAATGGCTGTAGGTCTACCATCACTCAGAAATTCACATGATACCATTAGAACACTTTCTATCAGACTATTATCTTGTCTTCTTTTCTGTTGGTTTCCATTCTAGGTTGTGTCCTACTTGGTATCTGCAATGATAGTGATCAACTACTCTAAACATAGAGTGGCCTTATTAATATCTAACAATTCAAAAAGAAAGCATACATTTTTGATGAAACTAATAAAAGAGACTAACAATAAAAGAACTAATAATAAGAGAGGACTCTTACTGGCTCAGTCTGGATTGTTTGCCCATTTCAGTATTAATTATGGTATAAGAGAATAGATAAGTGTAACCAGTCACTCCAGGTTTCTGTGACTGTCCCAATTTTAGCATTGAAAGTCCTACGCCCTGGGCCTTGGTCACATATCCACCTCACAATGGAGACTAGATGATAGAAGAGCACCACTTGAAACACAAGAAGGAGAGGGGTTCCCCCAAAAGAATTCTCTCAAAAAAAGTTAATATATGTAAAGTACTTTGAACAATGCCTAGGATGACATAGTAAACACTCAATAAATACTAATATACACACTTGTTCCCCCAAATTCATCAAATATAAGATGACTATCTACTGTAAAATCAATGATTTTTTACTTACCTCTAAGGAAGAATAATATGCTGCAATTTTTTTTTTTTTTTTTTTTTTTTTTTTGCGATATGCGGGCCTCTCACTGTTGGGGCCCCTCCCGTTGTGGAGCACAGGCTCCGGACGTGCAGGCTCAGCGGCCATGGCTCACAGGCCCAGCCATTCCACGGCATGTGGGATCTTCCCGGACCGGGGCACGAACCCGTGTCCCCTGCATCGGCAGGCGGACGTTCAACCACTGCGCCATCAGGGAAGCCCAATATGCTGCAATTTTAACTTTGACATACCATCAATTGTAACACATTTGGATTTCAGTAATATTAACATATGAATAATTTGTGCTATTAGATTTGTAAAAGTTAAATGTGTATCCTTATAAATGTCCCTACCACAAAGGACTGACTTATATATATAGTTCTTCCTCTGTAATATACATATTTTAATTCTTAATCATTCATATTTTCATTATGTATTCAAGATTTAAATATGTTTCCAGAAATTATAAGACATATATCTAAAACTGAGTAAAATCTTTTAAAAACATAAATGATTTATGTCCTTCAACTTCTTAAAGCGCTTCCAGGCTTTACTACCACACTTTGAATCAGACTGATTGCTTAAAATAGCTCACCAGGGTCTTCACGGTTTGGGCCACAGTTATTTGATTTCCTCTTTCCAACACAAGACATTGATTCCTTCCTAGGGCTTTTGAACTTGTGTTTTCTCTGCCGAGGATGCTTATGTCTATTTCCTTCTGCCTTTTAGGTGACAGTCACCTTCTTAATAAGGTATTTCTTAATCACCCAAACTAAGACCCTTCAGCCCATCCTGAAGTGACACCCCCACCCCATCCTGATCATCCTCTGTGGACCAACATGCATCTACTGTTATCAACCTCATAATGCTCATCAACACATTAAACTACGTTATTCATTTTCCTCTTTCCCTATTGTCTCTTGCACTCTAGAAAATAATCTTTATGAGACTAGGAGTAACACCCTGTCTAGCACTAGTTTAATGTTACTCAATAAACTAGTGTTGACTAAATGAACTAATCGACTTTTAAAAAAAAATAATAGTGTGGCAATGACTTGTGAACCAAAGGACCAGATGCCCAGAATGAGGAGATTAGAAAGCAGCGAGTCCTTTTAGAATGATGACTTCACTAGGCTTGTTTCTCCCAACTGTGCTGCATCTTATACTCATTCCTGCTGAGAGTAAGAACAATATGTGTATTAGAAAGAATGAGATTTTGTAAAAAGGTTAAGAAGAAGAAAGAAGATGTAATATTATTTGCAACTTCCACAGTTGATGAAAGAAAGGCCCTGGAAGGCCTTCTAATGTTATTTGGTTTATATTGTTTTACTGTTGTTTTTGGCCAGAGTGTTGAAAACAAAATAGATAACAATACACGTCACAAGTGCGCTTGGCTGTGAGAATGTGATGAATTCACTTACATCTGGAAAGTCTATCAGACTTCCAGAGTTCCCTCAGCAAAATGTGGGAAGCTTTCCAAATTTGCAATCATGTGGAATTCCAAATTTGCAATCGCTTTTGCCGTCAACATTTAGATACATTACCATGGGGATTTAGAGTTACTCCTGAAAAATTAGTTCCTCTGCTGGTAAGCACCAGGATAAGCAAATAAATATAAAAGAAGTGGACAAATAAAAGGCACACATATGTGAGAAAAGAGGTGATTTCAATATCTATCTAAAAGAAAGGCAGTAAGGAAAGGAGGGAGGGAGGAAGGAAGAGAGTAAAGAAAAAGAAAAATGGAAGAAAAGAGAAAAAGAAGGAAAAAGAATATTAGAAAGTGACCAGCATGATTAAATTGGTAGAAACTGGAGAGGAAGCCTCTTCCTGTCAGTGAGGGCAGTCCCTGCTCCATTCTCAGAAAGGGATTCATAGAGAAAGATACCCCTTATCTAAAATTGAAGTCCTCTTCTCTCCACAGGGCATGCAGCCCCTTTAATCTCTAAAATCCTAAAATCTTACTACCCCTCCTAAATCTTAGTAGCCCTCTCTCAAATTCAAGAACATTCTGCCTGGGACTTCCCTGGTGGTCCAGTGGTAAAGAATCTGCCTTCCAATGCAGGGGACGTGGGTTCGGTCCCTGGTCAGGGAACTAAGATCCCACATGCCGCGGGGCAACTAGGCCTGCATGCCACAACTACTGAGCTCGCCTTGCACGCCTCAACTAGAGCCCAGGTGGTGCAAACTACAGAGCCCATATGCTCTGGACCCCACGAGCTGCAACTGGAGAGAAGCCCGCACACCACAGCAAAGAGCCGGCATGCTGCAAAGACCCCTGACATAGCCTAAAATAAATAAATAAGTAATAAATAAATCTCTTAAAAAAAAATTCTGCCTGATAGTGAAGTAAGGAAAGCTTTTTTTTTTTTTTTTTTTTTTTTTTTTTTGCGGTAGGCGGGCCTCTCACTGTTGTGGCCTCTCCCCTTGCAGAGCACAGGCTCCGGATGCGCAGGCTCAGCAGCCATGGCTCACGGGCCTAGCCGCTCTGCGGCATGTGGGATCTTCCCAGACCGGGGCACGAACCCGTGTCCCCTGCATCGGCAGGCGGACTCTCAACCACTGCGCCACCAGGGAAGCCCGGAAAGCTTTTTTTTTTTTTTAACAGTATCAGAATCCAAAAATCCAAAAAGGAGTTTCTATATTAACTTTTGACTTGTTCTCATTATTGCTGTTCAAGTGGAGTTAGAGATCATATTCTTCCCTCTCCCTAACTTTAGTTATGTCCAATGTCCTATCCCCTTTCTGTGTCTCACTCTAGCTTCAGGCTCTTGGCTCTGCCAAATCAATCTTGTTCCTTATCTTGCTATCCTGAATTTGGTATTTATATCAGGCATCAACACCATCAGGCTCTTATTTTGTCCCCCACCACAACCACCAAGGCCTTGGGTTGATTGATACATTGCAGTTGATTCATTGCAGGTCTTATATTTTCATAGGAATGCAAGTTCTTTGCCTTTTAGTTCTTTCCACACACTTAGTTCTTTCCATCCTCCAATGAATTCATCCCTTAACAGGCATGGAGTGTTTTATTATCTATAAAATCAGGTTGGATAGAATCAGGCTTTACTTAGGTGCATTCCAGAAAACACTGTTCCTGTGATACATTTCATGAAAGTAAAAAAAATGGATGGAAGAAGGGAGAGAGAGAAAAAAGATAAATTTATATACCGCTGAATACTGTGTACTTACTGAAATCTTCACAGGGCCCTTGATCATTGTGTAAGTGCTGAGAGAGTCTACAGTGAAGAAACAGATTTAACTTTGCTTAAATATCCCTAACTTATTTGGCCACATAGTATCCTCTGCTTCTTTATGGGAACATCTACCAATAGGCTAAGAAAGTAGCATTTGTGGCAAACACTTAGGAATAATCCGGCCTGGATGTGTTTATGGTCCCTTCCAACTTTGACAACATTCCAGAGTTATAGAATTTTAATCAGTTGAGTTCTATTTACAATTTGACCCATACTGATAAATTCAGCATTTATCAATGCCATTCCAATAAAGCCCACCTATAAATAAAGACCCTGCTACATAAGGTGTAGCAGATCACAACAACTCAATCACCAAGGGAGATTAAATCTCACCAGGTCACGAAAGGTGGATTTCCTTAAACAAACTAACAAAAGAACAACTTAGTTGTTCTAATATCTTATATATGACATATATAGATTGTCATCACTGACATTAATCTTTGTAATATAAACCATGTAATTTTTTATTTTAACTCAATCAGTTTGTAATAACTTGTCAGCAAAGAGTACTTAAGTTTATATTTACATAGATTCAGTTTTGCTACACATTCATTTTAGGGTATTTCTATAATAAAACTATTCATAAAACAAAATAATATGTATATTTTAAGGAATAAAGTCATGCTTTTCCAAGCGGTACCTTGTCAAATTATAAATCTGGTTAAAGATGTAGAACAGAAGCAATCAATTATTTCAGTATAGAAGAAAAGATAATTTATGAATTAAAAAAATACTTTCTTCTTAGCAAATATTATGAAAAATCATTTAAAAATAAAGAGGTCAACACATGACAAGGCCACAGAACATCTCAAATTTGAAACCATGGCATTAGCAGAAAAAAGTAACACACATACAGAAATATCTAATTCAGTGATGTAATTTTAAAATATCTAAAGTGTGTTAACAACAAAATGATTAGTGCCTCATGATTGGATCACATCAGCAATTTAGACACTGACTACCATGTCTAAAACTTACCTGATTGAATGATTGCTAATATATAACCTCTCTCCAACCAAGCTTAAATTCAAGCCATTACTTAAAACACTGTAGCAAGGAGAGTTTCCCTAGAGCCATTTGATTCATGCTTCCTCATTTTCCCCCAGTGGTCCTTGACTCACTCAAGCTACTCAAACTTATGACAGTCTTCAATGGAGATTTCCCATCTCCCAGGTTCATAACTCATTCATATCTCTCAATTTATGAAAATCACATTATGTTTTAACACTTCCTTTGTGAACTGAGAGATCTGACCATGCAACACTTTTCATTTATAAATACTACTTTGACCCTCTTCTGTCTAGCATGTGCTATTAAAAAATTAGCATTTAATAGATAAGGAAAATCTCAGGTTTATGCACAGCTGTTGATTTTCCTTAGAGCATTACTTCACAGAGCCTTTTTTCCAGGAAGATATCCTCTTAGGAAAGGCTGCCTACCATGAGAACGACTGTAATGAAAGTAGTCAAATACTTTTAATTAAAAAAAAAATCCCAAACACCTTAAAATGTTTTCCCTCATAACCTCAATTCCTGGGAGGCTTTCATCTACTATTTCTGTATTGCTTTGACATAATTAGAGGAAAGTATCACAGATGTTTGGAAGAATTTTTTTTTTTAATCTGGGCTGAGGTTTACCAGATGTCTAAATCCCCTTTGTGAATTATTAGCAAAAATTTTTTAATTGTTCTGGGAACATAAATCTACCTCAAGAGTCCTAGCAACTAATTGAATCCCTACTCTTTGAGTGTATATGAACTCAAATATGATTTAGTTTTGATTTATAAATAAATACCATGGGTAGATCCCATATTACTTCATTGAATCTTAAAAATATATACACCATAAACATTACACTATTGGCCTAAGATCAAAAGTGTGTGGCTTATTGGGAATAATAAATGTCAAAGTAATTTCAACCTATGGGAGTGTAAACTTTCATAAAACTTATTCATCTCTTATGATACCTTGTTGGCTAATTAGTTATGTTTGAGAAATTAATAGTATTTATGAGAAAAGGCAAAAATACATTACTTTTAAATATCCAGATTTGAAAAATGATTAAACAGACTGTTTTGCATAAAACAATATAAATTAAAAGCTCAATTAATTTAATCAGTTATCTGAGTGTCAGATAATTTGCCAATAAAATTTTATGTAGGCATAAACTTGCCCTGAATATGCCATTTTCCAATAGGAGATAAAAAGCTGTGTGTACCATCTGGAATTCTGGACAAGGATGGGATTTCAGTGATTGCATCAGCAATGTGCTGCCAGTTTCAGAGATAAATGTTTGGGGGGGGATATAGGAAGAAGCAAATCTATAAGATTTATGCATATCACCTCATGCTCACAGTAGTAAGAGCTAAAAATTTGTTTAACACCATGAAATGACATGGGTGAGCACAAGGCCAAGATAAATTAGCATCAGCGTCCTCTTACACATTCCTGGCAAGGATCTATAGAGAAGGTGGTTGGAGGATGGAAGTGGTAGAAGGAGGAGAGATGAAAATCACGAGAAATGAATTAAGCCTGACTGAGAAACCATTACTCTGAAAGACTCCGAGGTTTCAAAATGAGTTCATCAAAAATCAGATTTGTGATGCTCATCAGACAAATTCTCTACTCATGCCCTCTTCATTCGTGGCCTTGTCTCTTTCAACAGCCTTTCACCTACTCTCTGCATCTGCATTTTCTCTCTCGTTGAGTTTTTCTTCAAAATGCTTTCAAAATTGTTATTTTAAAATGTAAATCAGCCTTTGTCACCCTACCCTTCTGATTTCCATGGACATAGAGAGTAGAGTCTGAACTCTTCAGATCCTCCAGAACTTCCCATGCATACTCCAAGCACGTGGCACTTGTCCTACTGAAGCCTCATTCCCCAAATGAGTACACACTTCCTCTGCTTCTTACCCTATTCTCAGTCTAACCCCAGTTCACCCTGAAAGACTCAACACAAATGTTTCTGATATCCTAAAATATTACCAGACTCAAGCAGGCAAAGATTGTCGTTATTGTTTTCTCTATTTTTCCAGGGGACTTCTGAGTTTTCTTTAAAAATGCTTATTAGTCTTGCACTTAAACATGGTCAGTTGAATGCCACATTTATATTGACATCCTCTACCAAGCGGGGAAAGGGGTGGGGTGGGAGGAATTGGAGACTGGGGTTGATACATATACATTATTGATACTATATATAAAACAGACAGCTAATGGGGACATACTGTATAGCACAGGGAACTCTACCTAATGCACTGTGGTAACCTAAATGGGAGGGAAGTCCAAAAGGGAGGGGATATCTGTATATGTATGGCTGATTCATTTTGTTGTGCAGTGGAGACTAACACAACATTGTAAAGCAACCATATTCCAATAAAAATTAATTAAAACAAAATTGACATCCTTATACCCTAAACAGATATGTACTCTAAGAGACAAAGAATCAGAAAAGAAAAACAGCAGACAAAAGATGATACCTTTTGGGAAAATGAAAATCAGATGGGAGACTAGTAACTTAGCAAAGCACATAAAGCTGAGTCTGAATTGCAAGAAGAAAGTGACAGATGCTAAGAAGAAACTTCAACTTTGCTTATATACATATCTCTCTAGAAATTGATTTTCAAATCTTTACATTTCCCATACCTAGAACAAAGCCTGACCCAATATATGCTTAAACAATGAGTTTTGGATGAATGAACACTTTAATAGTTGCTATCATTATGATTACTATTTATCGAGTTTATAAGATCTATAAATTATTCTGTAAAGCACTTTTTTAAAATGTTTCATTTAATTCTTATAACGACTTCCTAAAATAGGAAGAAAACTGATGCTTAGAGAGGCTAAATAGCTTGGATAAACTCATAACCTGGCTGTGAGCAAAGGAACAATATGGGCTCACATTAGTCAGAACTCAGAGTCAGTGCTTTTCGCCCATATATTATACTGCCTTCATGTTAAACTACATTAATCAATATGTTTTGTTTGGTTAGGTTCCTAGGAAATATTTATTTGAAAAAAAAAGTGTTTTGGAAATGTGGGGTAGGGATGGGTTTCAAAAATATTTTGGGGGGAACAATTCAAGTGTCAAAAGTAAGTGAAAATATAGTGTGAGAGCTGGGTTAGAGCCTGCACTAGTGGAAGATCACTAGTTCTCTTTCCATGACCCAGTGTCTGACAATAGAAGTGAGAATTCATACAGTTCCTCTTCCGCAGTAATATTCTGACTTTGACATCATCTAACCTGTAAATCTTACCAAGCTTGTTTATTTGATTTTCCCACCCAATAGAATCCCAACAAACTAATTGGAAGGAAAATAAAGCATTTCATAGAAATGAGAAGTGTCAGTTAACAGTGGGGGAAAAATGCAGTGAAAGACTAATAAGTGACTTTCTATTTATCTTAACACAGAATAAGACTTATGTTTATGTTCCAGCAGTAGTTGTGTCTATTTTCAAAATTACATTATTCTAAATGAAATTTTATGTTATACAATTAAATCCCTTTACTCTAGATAGCAATGACTCTGAAGACTTTTGGTGAGGGGCAGGGGATATTTTTTACATTTTCAACTTTTTATCCTCTACTTGCAAACTGTCCAGCACACACAAGACAAGATAAGGCCAAGACTTGACTAATGTAACCACAAGGTTATGATGAGCTGCTTTTAGATTTAGCATTATTTACGTGAACAGTGGAAGGAAGAAAAGCCAAATGATCCAGCTCCCCATGACCCATGTGCCATTTACCCAAAGGACATCAAAACAAAAGGGACTGAGTGACTGCAACGCCATTTGCAGGATAACCAGTTGTTGACGAGCAAATTCTAATCAGCATCTAAGCAGTTTTATATTCTGCAGACTACTTGGAGGTGGACAAGACAGAAAGCCCCATACCTTGCCAGTGCCCAGCAGACAACGAGAAACTATATTATGAGAGCTTTGCAAGGGAGATACGAAAGCAGTGGGCGATGGCCTCACAGCAGCTTCTCACTCATCCTCTAGTGTTCCAGAAGCATCACAGAGTGTGCTGCCAGGACTTAACGTTAGTTGCAGTCCAAGTCTTTGTCTTCATGGCCAAGTGGATATATACAAGGTCACCAGGGCACCATAACAGAGACATTTCCTTATGTGAACAATTGAGAAATGAGATAGAATGTTGAGTAGAAACATTCTGATAGCATTTTACAGCTAATTCTGTTGAGAATAGATGAGCAAAAAAATAAATGATTCAATGACCATATTCTCCATTTGTCCAAAATCTTTAATATACAAGCATATATTAAAAATGAGTTTGGTCAAGTAAAAGAAATTGATCTTTAATATAGTCTGTTTAAGAAGAAAGAGAATTAGCCCGTATTGAGAATCTACTGTTTACTTGGCTCTCTTGCTAGGCAATTTGAATAGGCTCTTTAATGTACTTTTTACCACAACTCCATGAAGCAATTCTATTCATTACATACAGATGTTAGATCTTAGGCTCAGAGTAATTAAGATTTTGAACTGAGGTTTCATAAATAGCCAGCATTAGGAGAGAACATGATGTAAATCCACGTGTTTCTTTCATCTCTGGTTTACCTTGGAAATGTTTCATTGTATAATGATTTAAAAAGCAACATTATTGTGTTCAGAGGAAGTTAATCTCAATTACTGGGGCAAAACGAAGGTTCTAGTGTATGTCTAGATGTCCAAGAGAACCAGGCTATTAGAGCAAAGGTAGTGGAAGCTGAAATCATTAGATTCCATGTTGATCTGATAGGTCTCTACATACCAGTTATCTGGAAATTCCCTGATACAGCCTAGAGGAGCCAATATTTTTCCTTAATATTTTCCAAATTAATTTTGGAATTGTATAATTCAACAACAATAAGAGAGAATGTTCTAAACTGTAGAATACCCAGGAAAGAATAACCATGATGGTGGATGTCCCTAACATTATGTTAATTGTTGGTAGATGGAATTGGGAGCACTTAGTCTGAGCGGAAAGACACAAAAGGAAACTGAGGAATATTTTAAACAATCTGAAGGACAAGTTTGAGAAAGCTGAATAATACATATATTCAGATGCTCTAGTTATTCAGACTAAAGCCAGTGGCTAGAAATTAAAGGGGAACATATTTCAGTTTACACTAAGGAAGAAGTTAATAGTTATATGAACCGTTGGACAATAGAATCAGCTGCCTTTTGAGATACTAAGTGCCCTTTCACTAAAATTGTTTAAACAAACTTCATTGATGTTGCAGATGTAATATAAACATAGGGTAAAATATGTAGTTAAATTAAATTAAAATAGGTCTGCCTATTCTCAATTGATGTCACAGTTCACTTATTCTTACTGTTTTTAGAGCAGCCTTTCCAAACTAACACCATCGGATAAAGCCCTAGTAATTCTTCAGTATCCCTCTAAAAGCCCCTTGATTGATCAAGGACTTCCTGATAATCCAAAACGGAAATGCCCTTTCCTCTTCCCTGCTATTATTTCCCTGGCAGGAATTATTGATATTATACCTACCTTGCATTAGAAGTGTTGTATGATCACAGATCTACTATCAAACTCTATATTCCAAATGCTAGTATTGTTTTAAGACCAGTGAGGTCTTTAAACCTAACGGATGCTCAGCAAACATTTACTAAATCAACAGATAAAATAACTCTGTGAACCAGTTTCTACCCATACAACAGAACACTTAAAAGGAGTAAGAGTCTTATTTTGCCTAATTTTTAGAAGTTTCAAGAGAGTTTCAGCCAAAGAGTGATATAATCTTATAAATCTCTAGTTTGTCTGTTAAGTACTGTATGCATTTTCTTTTCATTTTTTTTTTTGGTTTGTTGTTTGTTTTTTTTTTTTGGGGGGGTGGGGGTTTGTCTTTTTATTTTGGCCTTGACACACGGCTTGCAGGAACTCAATTCTCCGACTAGGGATTGAACCTGGGCCACGACAGTGAAAGCCCAGAATCCTAACCACTAGGCCACCAGGGAACTCCCCTGCATTTTCTATTGTATATCTGTTACCACAAACATAGTGATTCCAATAACATAAATATATTATTTCAAGTTTTTGTAAGCCATAAGTCTGTTATGGGTCTCACTGAACTAAAATCAAGGTATCAGAAGCACGCATTCTTTCCTGGAGCCTCTAGGTGAGAATCTTTTTTCTGCTCATTCAGTTTGTTAGCAGAATTCAGATCCTTATGGTTGTAGGGTTGAGGTTTCATTTTCTTGCTGGCTGTAAATTGAAGGCTGTTTCCAGCTTTGGGAAGCTGCCACATTTCTTGACTAGTGGCACTCTTCCTTTATCTTCAAAGCAAGCAATGGTAGATCTAATAAGTTGCATCTTTTTCAAGTCACATCTTTCTGATTCCATCTTCTACCTCTCCCTTCCTCTTTTGAGTTTATGTGATTAGATTGGGCCCACCCAGATATTCCAGGATACCCTCCCTCTCTTAAAGTCAACTGATTAGCAACCTTAATTCCATCTGCAACCCTAACTCCCTTTGCCATACAAAATAGAATAGTCACAGATTCCAGAGATTAGGACACGGACATCTTTGAGAGATCATTATTCTGCCTACCAAAAAAATAGTGTTTTCTTTCCTCATTTTCACAAATTTCAGAAGATTGTTATTCAATGAATGATATAATTTTAAAAACCTCTAATGTTAGCCTCTTAAGTATGAAACCAATATACTACTTACTAAAATAGAAAATTATTTCATACCTTTATCATCTCCTGAAAAATATATATTTTGGAATTGTAACATTCTAAATAATCCAAAATGATTTGGAATTATTGTAATTGTCTAAATAATATAAGCCAACTTATATTGAAGTTTAATGGAAAACATTAATATAAATTAGCTATCCTTTCTAACAGTTTTACATTTTAAAAAATGGGTAATCTTTGCAAAATCAACGACATTTATTTTCATTTAGTATGAAGTCAGTAGGCTTTAAACTGTGTTCATGAGAGCGATTCTAATACTTTGCTTAAGAAAAAAGTATAATTCACCCTTGAACAATGAGAGGATTACAGGCACTGACCCTTCTCGCAGTTGGAAATTTGCATGTAACTTTACAGTCGGCCCTCCATATCCAGGGTTCCACAACAGCAGATTCAACCAACTGCAGATCATGTAGTATGTATTCAGGGAAAAGAATTTGGGTATAAATGGACCTGCATGGTTCAAATCTGTGTTGCTCAATGGTCAACTGTACATGGACTTTGTGTCAACTGTTTTGCTTGATGTCTAGATGTTGTATGTGTTTATTTGGACTCTATATTATTACCTAGATGATTGTGTTTGCTGTTTTACTTGTCAAAATATATTGTATTTTCCTGACTGTCATGTTATATACATGATAGATAAAATAGATTTTGTAGGACCATCAGAAACTAATCAATGTAAGCAAGGGAGGCTTCAATGGAGAAGCAGAGACAAATAGCTCAACGGGGTATTTTGGATAGTTTTTTAGTAAGATAAAGTTTTAAAGATCTTCAGGTATATATATCTGTATTTAGTTATATATTTATTATGCACACCTTATTGCAAAATATTTTCCTAATTTCTGTGGTCGCCAAGTTGAGAATGACAAACCTGGTGTTGTCAGGGATGAAAATTAATAAACTTCTATCAACCAGGCTTTTTTTTTTTTGGCCACACCACGTGGCTTTTGGGACCTTAGTTCACTGACCAGAGATTGAACCCAGGCCCTCAGCAGCGAAAGTGCAGAATCCCAACCACTTAGCCAGTCATTTTATGAGGCATTACTATCGCACTATAATCTTGACATTTTAAGATATTTCCTAATATCTTATGTTCTAGACATATTTTAAGGCATGTTATATGTATTAATTGCTGAATCCCTACCACAACTGTAGGAGATGGATTTTATTAAACAGTCTTGGTATCCATGGGAGATTGGTTCCAGGAGCCCTTGCAGATACCGAAATCTATTGATGCTCAAGTCCCATAGTCAGCCCTCTGTATCCCCCAGTTTCACATCTGGGGATTCAAATCACCACAGATGGAAATTTCAATCTGTGGTTTGTTGAATTCGTAGATGGAAACTCACAGGTACGGAGAGCTGGCTGTATATTTATTGAAGAACTGCATGTAAGTGGAGCCATGCAGTTCAAACCCATATTGTTCAAGGATCGACTGTAACTCCAATTTACACATGGGAGACAAGCCAGGGAGAGTTTCAGAAATTCACCAGAAGTCACACAGCCTTTCAATGGCAGATTAAAGGTTTTAACAGTGGAGTATGGATCCGGAATTCTTTTAACCTCCATGCATTAAAATCTTATAACCACTTAATATCTAGCTTTCAACTGTTTTCTAGATTTTACAGATGATTAACAATGGTCCAGTGAAGTTAAAAAAAAAAAAAAGACCAATATCTCATAACTGGTAGGTGGCAGAGCTTGGAATCAAACTGAAGCCTATTTACCTCCAAAGAAAATATTATTTCCATTAAGTCCCCATATGTCTAGTAGGTAGAGATAGACAAATACTTAAGCAACAATGAAACAAAGAAAGAGAAATTTGTCATGAAAGAGGCCCAAACCTCCTCTAAACTAACAGTGAATTGCAACAGAATTATTGAAGAATGTCTTCAACCAAAAGTATGGGTCATATTGAGCATTGGGGCATCTAGACGCTTCCCTTTGTCATACTGGATTGCGTCCATATACAATGCAGACAGGTGGTATAGATATGTTTGACTGAGTTTGAGCTGAAAGATTCTGGAATGTTTGCTGAATGTTTTCCCATCACAACTATGCTCACACCCCATCACTTGAGGTTTATTTTCTCAAGATATTGTTCCTCCTCTGATTTCATGTTTAAAAGTAGAGAAGATAATATTTCCAATATAAATTTGAACTATGTGTCTTTTTTCTGCTTCAATGATCAAATTTGATTGATTTAACAAAGAAGAATTGGATCTCAAAAGCAGTTTTTTATCATAGGAAGAAGGAAACAGGAGTATAGTTTACCTTTCCCTGAAAAGCAGAATTAGAATAATATAAAATGATCAGTGGCTTCATATGCTTTGAAAGAATGACAAGGAAATAAAAAAGAATGTCCATAATCTAAAAATCTACATAATAGAAGAGTCATTCAAAATGAGATCTGGGAGAGTAAGGACAATATTAAAACATAGTCCCACAAGTGACATTCCATATCCACTAATGTTATTATCTCAGTATGAAACCTCCTTATGTTCAAAATACTAAGACACAATTTAGACGCTTGTACGTTAAAGAGATTAAATTATAATTGTTTCCTTTGTATACTTAGGTTAACAACATGGGTTTTATTTTAATTAATTAAAATACTATGAAAACCAAACATTTAAAATCCATCTAACTCACTTCCCTAATCTGCATCATAAAGGAATTAGTATGAATAAGAATTCTGAAGTCATTTGTGAAGTCATTTATAACCTTTATGTATTTCCTATTCTCCTGATTAAATTACATGTCTGAGTGATTCTTAATTATATTTTACCAAATGATTTGAAAGCTTTCTATCTTAAGGTCTGTTAGTAAACAAATGAATGTGAAAAAATAGAATATATCCAATATCATTCATATAATGTAAAAGCTTTATCATTGTCACAGGCATCCCAGTGCTAATGGTTACTACTAATATAGTCAACTCCAGCAAGAGCTATCTTGGCAAACGGAAGGCTCACAAAAGATATATTGTAGACATCTCCTTGAAATTTATGCTCCATACAGATTATCTTCTATTAACTGGTGACCTTGAACCTTGAAAGAAGTTTCAAGTTTCAGATAAGTAACACACGTCACTGAACATTACATCTGCCACCTGGTAATGGATAATATAAATATAGCACATTTATTCAGCCGGGAAGGGAAGCTGCTTCTATAGCCAATTCTCAATTATTTGGGGTAATGGGGGAAAACCTCCAAATGGTTATCCATAAATACAGATAATTGGCAGAATATGTAAATTAGGTCCCATCTCACAATGTTTATGAACATTTTGGCTGACGAGTGATAAAAGCAGAAATGAAGAATTATTAAAGCGCCATAATTATTATGAAGTATTTGACAGATTCACTGTTGCCTGGTTCTCCTCCCATCTCTCTGACTTTTCCTCCTCCACCTCCTCCTGTGACCACCCTCAAAAGGCATATCTTCTCCTGGGTTCCTCATTCAGCTTCCTTCTGTCTTTATATACAAATTATTTCTGGTTCATCTCACCCACTGTCATGGCTACAGATAGCAAGAGAGCAGATGCTTAATACATGCTGGTTGAATGAACAAATTACTAAGATACCCTTCTTCATGTTGTTTCAGTTTAATTCAGTGCTTAATGTATAATGGGTGAGGTTGACAACCTACATGTGTGTCACAGTTATATGGGAGTTTTATTTTAATGCTGATACCTAAACCATTCCCAAATCCCTGAAATAAGAATTTTGAGGGCGACTGAGACAGAGAAGCAGAAAATCCTCACTAAAAAGAAACAACCAACTAACCAAACAAACACAGAAAAACAGGTAAACCATTCAAGAAACAGTGTAGAATACTATGATTTCTATACAAGTAGATAATTCTCTGATTTCTTTTCAAGTGGCTTATGGGGGGTACATTCATTCCATGTAATTGAAAATTCTTACTCAAAATGGCAGCTCTGAGTGTGAAAGAACCAAGCTCCAGCCTTGTGCTCACACGTGACCTGCCGTAGTCAGTCACAGAGCGGTGGCATGGATCTCAGGATGGGTGAATTCACTGAACCGTGAGGAGTTGGCAGCACCAATTTGGGCATCATCAGATCTGCATCAGTCAGTGTAAACTTCACAAACATTTTTTCGGTGGAACTTGCTCTGTGTCAGGCACTATGATATCAGATGGATTGTTGAATGCACCTAACTGCTTGGCTGATAGCATTTTCCAAAAGACTTTTGACATATGAAAATAACTATGGAATTAGTTGTTGATTTTTATTATAGTTTTTTTCACCCAGTGGTCTTTCAAAAATCTTTCTTAAAATCTTTTAATAGTGCTTAGAACACAGGCCTGTGTCTTTTTTTTTTTTTTTTTCCTGCGCGTCTTGTGGGATCTTAGTTCCCTGACCAGGGATCGAACCCCGGGTCCACAGCAGTGAAAGCTCTGAGTCTTAATCACTGGACCGCCAGAGGCTTCCCCAGGCCTGTGTCCTTAAAGTATTTTCATAAGGCCCTCCAGAATCTGGCCAAGGCCTCATCTTCCACCACTCTCATTTGTGCTCAGTTCTCCAGCAATAATGGATTATCTTTGCATTTCTCAAAATGATCACACTCTCCTATTAAGCCTGGTTACTTCTGCCTAGACTGCTTCCACTGCTCTTCAGCTGATTTCCCCACTCTTCTTTTAAGCCTATGCCACTTCCATCCACCTTCACGTGGATGATTGCCTCAGCTTGATAGCAGGTCTTCTCCTCTGCCCATGCTGAAATAGTATCTGAACTGCAGCCAGTGTGCTATGATTCCAAAAACAGATCCCATCATGCAACCTGGGCCTCAAAGCCTCTCGGCATCTCCCATTGCTCTCAGGATAAAACCACAAGCTGAAGCTGGCCTTCAAGGCCCTTAGTGGTCTGCTCTCTGCCAACCTTCTTAATGTGCCATGTTCACCTGCTGTCCATGGTCCAGCTCCATTGGCCTTCTTTGAAGATTTAGCACCTGTCTTGCTTCTTTATGCTGCAGAGTGTTTGCACACACTCTCTCCCCCTGCTTGAACTCTTCTCTCTGACTTTACCTGTAAGGTCTTTTTCCCTCCTTCAGCATCCAGCTTCATTATGATTTCTGCAGTGATAATTTTTCCTAATCTTTTTCTAGACTAACCTTCTCATAGTGTAATTTGTTACAGCTGAAATTTAATCATTTTTTTTCTCACTAATGTATTTTACTGCTGAGCACAGTGTCTGGCACATATTAGATGCTGAATAAATATTTATGGGAAGAATTACTAATCAAGATACCTGCCTATACCCCTACGTTTGTCTTTGTTCTGTGCCTTTCAACATTTCGTCTTACCATTTTCATTCTTGTATTTTCATTCACTGGTTCATTATCTGTCTCGAACTACTGGAATGTAAATCTTTTGAGAGCATAGGATCTGTCTGCTGTAACCCCAGAGCCCTGTATATAAAATACCCGATGCACAGGAGACAATTAAAAAATAAGTGAAGTTGAAGTAACTACATATAAAACCATGATTAATAGGAGTTTCCTCATCTAAATTTTTTGAATCAATTCAGCTTTAAGCAATCCATTTAATGCCTCTGGTTATTAAGTCAATCATGCTGGCTTTCCAAAATTTTCCTCACTCTACCCTCATCCTATCTGTCTCAGAAATTGGCAGGGGTCTGCAGAATATACTGGTTCTTTCTTACAGATTATTCTTGCAGACCATCTCGTGTGCCAGTGGATGTTCAGACAACCTCAAAGATTAAACAGTGTTCCTAATTAGTCATGTCTGTTTTGTGTCTAAGTTTCGATTTTCCAGGACATGCTTAACACTAATAATGGCTAACATTACTATGAGTACCTATCCAGACCCAGTATTGTGTTAATCATTTTCTATAATTTACTTCATTTCATCCTCTCCATAATCTACACACGTGGTAACTTCCCCAAGGTTACAGAAAGTAAGTCTTAGAACTGGGATTCAAACCCAGGCAAGTCAATGCCTGAGTGCTTAAGCGTTTTCCAAATTTCCTGCCAATAGTCAGGCTGGTATTTGCTGCTCTGTTATAGCCATTCTCCGTGCATACATTTAATTGATTCCATGTGTACTTGAACCCTTCCAAGGCACTCAAGAGAAGGCCCCATCCATACTTCTCTTCGTTGTTTCCTTTACACCCCTCTTATTCGCATGGGCCTGTTTCTGGCTACCACCAAACTCTTGGAAAAACCCAATTTTGTAATTTTCAATTGCCCCATTGTAAAAGAAGCTGTTGGTACACTGGACGTTTTTGCCTGGAACATGTAGCTGGGATTTGGAGGATTAACAGCCCAGTTTCCTTAATGAACTCTGAATCGTGTTTTAGACTGCCCCCTAGAGCTCTTCAGTAGAAATGAACCTCAGTGCCCCACAGCAGTAACCAGCTCAGTACTACACCCTTTACCCACCTCCTTCTTCTCCCTGCCTCACGTCCCCACTCCCATCCTGGTACTTCCTAGGATCACCTCCCAAATTCACTATTTGCATTCACATCCGTGTTTCAGTGTCTACTTTGGGGGCAACTCTCCCTAAGATCTCCTTGCACCCATGGAGCTCCACTCTTCTGTTTTCCTTCAGCTCCAGAAGCCTAACATGGATGAAATTTAGAAGAATTTATTTCATAGATGAAATTTACAATTTCTGTTCAGTAAGTTTCCGTAAAGGGCTCCAGCTTTGTCTGCATTTTTAAAATAAATGATCTCTTAACTGCTTCTAACTGCCTCTCCCCTAGTTTCTATTTTTCTTTTGCACCCACTATGCCACACTGTCAGGATGGTTGAAAGGTCTGTGCCAGCCCCTCCTGTGGAAGTGGCTTTGGTGCCACTCTGACTTTTAAGTTGAATATCCTATTATCCAGCACCACTGGCCAGGTAACAACTGTTAGTCATGCTTTGAGTCCTTTGTGATTTCCAGAAAATTGCCCCAAGGGAAATAGTCTCAGTAAGTAAAGATTATATCCATGTGTTCCCAGCAGCTCATCACAGGATGAGATTTAATGCTATTTCAGACTCCCATTTCAAATTCGTGTTTCCAGCCTGTCATAAAAGGCATTAAACAACAACAACAAAAATCTGTGACTCTTGGGAACTGATCTCAACTTAAAAAATGTTTTTAATGTAGATCCCAAATCTGTTTCCATTTAAAATATATATATATTAACAATGCCTCATACTGAGTCCAATTCATTTAGTTTAATTGGCATCTAGATAAGATGCCTGAAAATTATATATTTTTATGGTTTAATATTGGCTCTTCAATCTTTCATGCTTAATCTTTTTCCGTTTACAAATTATATTTCTCACTTTCTTTTCATGGGATTCCTGTTGGGCAAAATGTAATCTTTCCAATAAGAGATAAACATTTCGTAATTCTTTGTAATAACTCTTTGTAATAGTACAATTCTCATTTCCACATTCTCCAAGCCACTTAAACAGCACCAGTCTATTAGCCAAGCAATTTATCAATATTTATTCATGATGCCAATGGCAGACTTCTTGTCATAAATAATTATTGAGGTAATAAATAGTTTTATTATTAAAAACTGATGACAAGAGCAGAGTGATTACCCTGATAAAGACAGATGACAGGTCTTAGTATCCAGTGCGACACTGAGAACACAGTGCAGATTGAATCTAAGGCCTCCTGCATGGATAATAAATTGTTATTTCAGAGAATAAAATGATTGATACATTTGCTTGCTGTGGAAAAAGCACTGGGGAGAAGATTCTACTCCCTAACTTATTTAAACAGGCTATGGTGAAATTTTCTTTCCTTATGACAAATTTAACTTTCCAAGAAAGTGACAGCTCTTTGGCAGAGAGATGAGCAGAGAAGCATTCCTTTTTAGAAGCTCCTAAAAGTCAAATTTGTTTTGGAAATTCTCTGGATGTCCTCTGGCCTCAGTGGTGCCCTCAACAGGTAACACCTGGAGCAGAGGTGGGAGGAGCAAAGCGGGAGCATGGTGGGAAGTCATGACACGTGATACCGTCATTAACTCAACAAGGAGACAAATGAAGTCTGTCAGATTACTTTGGAGAAACTGCCGCTGACTCTTGCACTGCCTGGCTCAGTGCACAAGCTCATTGTATTTTTTTTCTACTGGTTTGATCTTACCTTTTATGACAAACTAACCCTGGAGACCATCCATCTTTTCACAACCTGGAAAATGACTATATTGGGAGGAGGGTGGGAGGAGGAATAGAGAGAGAGATTGAGTTAGGATTGAAAATGTATGTTCTATGCATTTGTAAATGTTTTATTCATAACTGCTATTACTACAAATTAAAATGCAGTGACAACTATTATAAAAATCCTCTCAAAGGGAATACCTAAGATTTAAAATGTATTTTCTTTACTTTGCTTAATCTATTTGTGCTACAAAAAGCAAGGAAAAGAATGACAAATATATAATTTGAAATGTCACCCAATAACAGCAGAGCTGAACTAAAGTCAGAGAATTATTAGATTTTCCAATTTGTATTTTAAGGGAACAATTGAAACATCAAATACGATGTATATTCAGTGATTTAGGGTCAATTCTAAATGAACTGCTTGTTTGTGAAACACAGTATCTGCCTTTGAGGTCTGAATGTATTAGATGTGTTCATCCTCCCTGTATGTGCTTAACAATGTGAGACTAAAGCGATTTTTGAAAATTGTTTTTGTGAAAATGATTTATTCTTAGCTTTCCTATGTTGAAACTTTCTTAGGATATATGAAAACATAAGTTATCTCCATATTATTGGAAAAGTGATTTATTTAACTGATAACTTTATTTTCTGGAATATAGGTCCTGATAAGAAAAATAACAAAACTTCACAACTCAATTACTTTAAATGTCTGGTGAAAATTATGTTGAACATATTCGTAAAAAACCTATTGATGTCTATTTCTCTTTTTTCCTCTCTTAGTACAGTGTTTTCTTGCAGATGTTCATTTTAAATGTACTTTTTAGCATCTCAGTAGTGATAAAGACATTTGCATTAGCTAAAAAAAAAATTCCTGCAACAGTGTGATGTCTTGTAATTGCCAAATCTTACATTTACAGCACAAAGCAGGAACTATGGGGTCACAATGGAGAGGTTTTAATTTCTTCTGTGGTTTTGTGGTATATGTTTAATTCCCTACGATAGAATATACATGATGTTCAGATTCTGACAGTTATCAAATCAGATTCAATTAAGATTTATAGCAACCCCACAGGATATGTTATGCATTTCAAGGTGGAGCCATGGCTTAAAGTATATTCTCTGTCTTCAAGAAATACATGATTTTATGAAGACATGAGAAATAAACAAACATATTTTAGTCAACTAGATAAAGGAATAGTTTGCAAACATTTATGTAGGTCCATGCAGAAAGTGAGGATGACTACCCACTCAGCTAAGCAGAACTTTCTCCCATTCAATTCAGGGGACAGTCATTGAGATCATTAGGTGCCACACACCACATTGGGCACCCATGACGTAGACATCGTCTGTGTAGGCTTTGTAGCCTTGCGTTGGTTCAGCAAACATTTATTGATTCCCAATTTGCCAAACCCTAACCTAGATCTTGAGGATATAAAAACAGGTCAGAAAGAGTTTCTGCCCTCAAAGAGCTCAGAGAGGAAACAGGCATGTAAATAAACAGAGTGCAAAGAAGTGTTAATGTTATTGTAACAGAGGTTTGAATAAGACCTAAAGCAAACAAATGTAAGATCTTGATAATTACATCTAAAAGAGAAGGGGTTTTGTGGAAAAGATGTGATTAAGCCATTTTCAAAGATGGTTTGGTCTTCAACAGTACATGAGAGGGAGGGTTACGACTGGCCTGGGAAGCTTGATTGCAAATACACAAAACCAGAAGCCAATTTTGTTTAAGCAGAAAAGGAATTTATTGTAAGGACATTACATTAGCCACAGAAATGAAAATAAAACTAGAAAACCACAGTAACAGTATGCCTAGCTTATTCAGTTAAAAAAGTTTCAGGGGGCTTCCCTGGTGGCGCAGTGGTTGAGAGTCCGCCTGCCGATGCAGGGGACACGGGTTCGTGCCCCCGTCCGGGAAGATCCCACATGCCGCGGAGCGGCTGGGCCCGTGAGCCATGGCCGCTGAGCCTGCGGGTCCGGAGCCTGTGCTCCGCAATGGGAGAGGCCACAACAGTGAGAGGCCTGCGTACCACCAAAAAAAAAAAAAAAGTTTCAGGTATGGTATGGTTACTTACTCTACATATACCGATTCATTAACAGTAAAGTCATTGTTAGTTATCACCAATGAAACTGATGAGCAAACTGTGATTCAGTGAGATGGAGAGACTTCCTCAAATTCATATGCTATCTTAATCAGTATGCATGTTCTTCACCGTAAATGATGTGGCCTGCAAATGAAGTAGCCCTCACGTTTTGGAGCTCACTGTCTTCACCAAAGAAATAGATCCAGGGAGCATCACTTTTTTGTGTAAGAAGCATAGAGCAGAGGCTTGGGCCAACTAGGAAGGCTTTTGGACAATGTGCTCTCTTAACCAAACTGGACATTTGTCCACCCCACCTTGCCCTTTTGGTCCATGATATTTGAACATTTGTTTTATCTCTCTTTTTTTCTTTCTCTCTCCCTCCCTCCTTCCCTCTTTCTCTTTCTTTCCATCTTTCTTCCTTCCTTCTTTCTCTCTTTCTTTTCTTTTCTTTTTTTCCCTCCCTCCCTCCTTCCCCCTCTCTCCCTCCCTCCCTTCCTTCCTTCCCCCCTCCCTCCCTCCTTTCTTTCCTTCCTTCCCTCCCTCCTTTCTTTCTTTCTTTTTTTTCTCCCTTCCTTCCTCCCTCCCTCCTTCCTTCCTCCCTCCCTCCTTCCTCCCTCCCTCCTTCCTCCCTCCCTCCTTCCTTCCTTCCTTCCTTTCTTTCTTTCTTTCTCTCTCTTTTTCTTTTCCTCCCTCCTTCCCTCCTTTCTTCTGTCCTCCTTCTTTCCCTTCCTTCCTTCCTTTCTTTCTTTTTCTTTCTCTCTCTCTTCTTCTTTTCCTCCCTCCCTCCCTCCTTTCTTCTGTCCTCCTTCATTCCCTTCCTTCCTTCCTTCCTTTCTTCCTTCCTCCCTCCCTCCCTTCCTTCCTTCCTCTCTGTCTCTTTCTTTTAACACAACTACCTACTAGTATAGAAGCAAACATGTTCAAACACTCCCTTGATTCTTGACAACCAGAACATAAGCATGAGACTTACATTCAGCAGATTGAACACTTTTGACAAGGACTTTGAATTTAAAGGAATAATCCAAAGGAACAAGGGACCATTTCTAAACAATTCTTCAAGAGGTAGAAGTAACTGTCTAGTGGCAGCAAGGTCAGTAATAGCATGCTAGCCCTGGAAGTGATGGCAACTAGTTTTTTCTAGAACATGATTCTGGCTGTTATCTAATTATCAAGCCCTCCTTGGCTCCTGCCTATTTCCCAGGTCTGGCTCAGGCCTTCTGGATTGTGTGATCTAGCCTGTGTTCACCCAGTAAATTTCATTTCCTCTTGAGTTAATCAGAATCAACTATTTTCAACTAAAACAGTGACTAGAGAAGTGGATTTCATAATACAGTTTTTCCTTAATTTTCCTGCTCCACGAACAGCTCATTTTTCTTCTGTGGTGAAAGTAGGTGCAAGAAACTTTTGTATGCAACAAATACCAACTGCACTGAGTCTTCAAAAACAATATATTATTACAACACAAGAGAGAAAAGTTTTGTTGTTCGTTTTCTGCCAGTTCATTGAATTTAGATGAACTCAGTGCCCACCCTCGTGTTGGTACTGTGTGAAAGCAAAAGGAACATAGTGCGCAGACTCTATGTTTGTGAAGATATTGACCAAGAACTCAAAATCCAGTATTCTAGCCAAGGTTTATTCTGAGGCCATCATCACACATTTATTATCTTCTGTCTTTTTATTTATTTTTTATATAAATTTACTTACTTATTTACTTATTTATTTTTGGCTGTGTTGGGTCTTCGTTGCTGTGCACGGGCTTCTTATTGTGGTAGCTTCTCTTGTTGCGGAGCACAGGCTCTAGGCATGCGGGCTTCAGTAGTTGTGGCATGTGGGCTCAGTAGTTGTGGCTCACGGGCTCTAGAGCACAGTCTCAGTAGTTTTGGCGCACGGGCTTAGTTGCTCCGTGGCATGTGAGTTCCTCCTGGTCCAGGACTTGAACCCATGTCCCCTGCATTGGCAGGCGATTCTTAACCACTGTGCCACCAGGGAAGCCCTCTTCTGTCTTTTTAAAGCATAACCTCAAGCTCATCTGTAGAGAGTTCTGTGATACAGAACATGGGGTCACATTCAAATACTGTAGGATCTTTGATAACTTGCTTTTTAGAGAGGATGACTGGTCCAGTTTTCATGGCCCAAATAACATGATGATCTGGGCAAGAATGGGAAAAGGTTGGCGCTTAAATTTTCTTGACATTATCAGTAAACCTAGTGAACCTTCTTCCAAGACACCACCTATATATGGCACTTTCCTCTTAGAGCCATCCCATGGTTTCTTTAAACATTCAAATTTGGGAAAAATGCCTCATTCTTGATGGATTTGTCACTTTTACTTATTAATATATTTTTAATACACTAGACTGTTGTGATACTGTTTCCCTCTTTGCCCTCGTTGCTAGGAAGATGGGAATAAACTGACTTTTATCCTCTTCTCTCTTACTTAGAGTTTACAATAAGGAAAACTATGAAGCCATCTAAACTTCTAGAGCAATGGCAAAAACTTATTATTATCTACTTCATCACATGGAGTCCTGTTACTAAAAGTGTATTTATGTATGGAAAATATGTTTTCATTAAAATATACTGTCATCATGCCCTTAAGCAGTTTAAATTGTGTTAACCCATTCAGAATGTGTTTTATTATTATTTTAGGTGCTTCAAAAACAATAGCCACTTGTAGATGATTAATGGTGGGATGGTTCTGTGTTTTCTACTTAGGTCCATCAAAACTCTATAGTCAGAAAAGGTGTCTCACAAGGAGATCCTACTGTGTAGCACAGGGAACTATATTCAATATCCTGTAATACACCATAATGTATTAGAAAAAGGAAAAGAAAAACAATAAAAACAAAAAAAGGTGTCTCATTTCTCTAATTTCTACCACCAAAGTGCCAGGGTCTTGGGTTCAAAAAATATCTGTTGACTAAATGGAGAAAAATAGATGCAATGTACATAGTCATATTAGGAAATAATTATAACAGTTATGGTAGCAGCATTCCACAGAACTCTATGTGACTATTTTAAAAGTATGATTAAGGCCTAAACAATATAAAAATAAATTCACAATGTATGCTTAAGTTCCCCCCCCCAGGTCATAGAAGGATGTGCATATTGCAATGTTGTTGTTATTAACATAGATATATAATAGCGATTCTTTCATTAATGTTTGGAAAATGTGAGATATAAATTATATGTCCTCAGCAGGCCCAGAGTGCAGAGCTCAGGGTCCATCTTCTAAATGTAATTGAAATCCAATACAGCTCTATCCATGTCTCCAAACTTGTGATTTCACAAGAATTCCTGTGTAGTTACCCTTGTCTGTGTAGAGGGGAGAAAGCCATTCTTGCTCACATTTATCTCAGTGTGCAGGCTGTGGATATATTCTGCATGCTAGAATATGTTCTAAAGAGTCAAAAATCATTTCTCTTTCTCTCAGTCTCTTTCTCTTTTTTGTTTTCCTATTTCTATGGAGCGCAGTGTCACTCTTATGGTCACAATAGGTTTTAAGATTTGAACTTTGTGGATGTTCAGCAAAGGGGAGATGGGCCCTAGACTTAAGAGCATCTTTTATTTGTTGAAATCCGTAAGAAAAAGCAGAGGAGTATCTGGAAAATAACATGAGCTATCTACCACTATTTATTGTGGAGTGACTGGGCCAAAGTGTCCTTGGTTCCAGGACAAGGACATAGCCTCTGCTCTCATCTTAGTTTTTCAGGGAAAGGCAATAACTCAGCATGTTATGCTCAGTCAAGGTGGTACAATGTTTTTGTAGTACTTCTTTTACACACACACACACACACACACACACACACACACACACACACACACACACACACACACACACACACACACACACACACACACACACACACACACACACACACACACACACACACACACACACACACACACACACACACACACACACACACACACACACACACCCCTACCTCCAAGGAGGCAAGTTGTCAGCAGAAAGAGTACCTTTTCTGTCTCCTCATCATGGACTCAGAATAACCCAACCCCTTTGTCTCTTACTCTCATTGCTGGCACCAGTCTTCTGATCCCGTCTTTCTCTACCAGGACCAGCTGAGTAATTTGCAATGCCCCATGTTAAAAAAAGAAGGCAGAGCCTCTTGTTTAGAAATTAAAAATTCCAAGAGAACAACAGCAGAGCATTAACGTAAGGGTGGGTCTCTTATGATAGCAGGCCCAGTGTAACTGCACACAGCTCACGCACTCATGAAGCCAGCCCCATTCAGTACACTCAACAATGACCATTTTAGGAGCTACTGGACCTTGTTTGCAATTAAACTTGTCCTCCTTGGTCTATGTCCTACCTGGGAATGGAATGGAGATTTGCTTTCTACCTCCCTGCAAAACAAACAAACAAACAAAATCCCTTTGCATTTCTTATGCAAATTATTCTGTCTTCTCAGATTTCAGTGTGCAACTCGGGGAGGGTTGGACTTTGATAAACTAAACAAAGGTTTCCTTTATATATTTTCTCTAAGGCAGAGGTCTGCCTGGCATAAATCTGCATAAGTAAGTAGAACCCTCAAGATACGCTCCAGGGTGAATTTCTAAGCCTACTTCTTCAGAGAGGGCTGGTGATCTCTTTTGTTGAAAGGTCAAAGAAATAGTGTCAGTAATTCTATCTTTTTATCTTTTGTGGGATAAGTTTAAATTTATTTTTATTTCTATATTTATTTATTTAGATAGGAAATATCTGAAAGGAAACTGAATAACTACGGTTACCTCTGGGTGGGATTTTGAAACTTATTACTACTACTACTATTATTGATCTTTTTTTAACATAAATTTTATTTTATTTTTTAAATTAATTTTTATTGGAGTAGAGTTGATTTACAATTTTGTATCAGTTTCTGCTGTACAGCAAATTGAGTCAGTTATACAAATACATATATCCACTCTTTTTAAGATTCTTTTCCCATATAGATATTTAGAGTACTGAGTGGAGTTCCCTGTGCTATGCAGTAGCTTCTTATTAGTTATCTATTTTGTATATAGTAGTGTGTATATGTCAATTCCAATCTCCCAATTTATCCCTCCCGCCCCCCCCCCTCCCCGCTTACCGCCTTGGTAACCATAAGTTTGTTTTCTACATCTGTGACTCTATTTCTGTTTGTAAAATAGTTCATTTAGTTTATCTGTATTTTATATTTTTCTGCAGTGTCCATGCTTCTCATTTTTTAATAAGAAAAAATAACCTCTAAAATTATATAAGAATGTTTTTATCCTTTCAAAAAATATTTATGAATGATGAGAAATTTCTTTGTAACCTTATGTAATACGGAATATGTAAAAACCCTGATTTTATGACACTGAAAATTTTGCCCAGTATTGGGATGAAAATCATTAAGTTGTAAGAAATATGGCTATTTTATGTATACCTGCCCAGGTATTGTAATATGCAACACAGTAGCTATTAGCTCAGTGGAAATTCTTCCAGATGTCTCAACCAGTGGGGACTGTTACTGCATTTTGTGGTTTATGAGTGGTCTAGGTTCTGTTTTGTCATCATCCCAAGGTTATTTGAAGTTGTCTATCCAAGACTATATCTTTCCAAGTCTCTCTTCTCTAGATTAAGCATTATTCTTGGTCATAAAACGGGTTGAACCCCTTGTATAATAACAAATCTAGACAAAAATTATGAACATTTGCCAATATCACAAAACAGAGACAAATATACATTTTGAGCCTTCTGATAAAAGAATATCCCATTACTTATAATGTGGTTTTATCTATCTATCTATCTATCTATCTATCCATCCATCCATCTATCTATATCTATCTAATCTGTCTGTCTACCTATCATCAAACCTCAGGTTCTAACCACCAGTATGTTAAACATCAACACAGAGAATGAGCAAACATTTCAAGGGTAAAACCAAATGTGTGGGTGTCTGTGTGTATATGTGTAGCTATGCATGCATATGTTTGTGTGTGTGTGTATGTGTATCTATATCTGTATTTGCATCTACCTGTCTGTCTTCCATCATCTATCTATCGATGTATCTTTACCCAGTTAAATTAATTAAACAAGGAGGCATTAGACTGAGAGGGCTCTAATGCCTTGGTGGTCTAGGTAAGCAAACCAAAACTTAAGCCAGAGCCAACCCATGTAAGTGACTCAAGGTTAAGAAACAAAACTTAAGAATAACTAATCACAAACAGCCAAGTAGGCATTCCCAAATAAGACAACCACTTAACCTGTATAGCCAATCAAATTATTCCCTTGCTTTGCTTCAAGTCTGCTCTATGAAGCCTTTCCATTTACCTCTTACCAGTGGAGTACCTCTAACCACATTTGATTTGGCTCTGCTAGATTCAAATTAGTATTTGCTCAAATAAACTCTTAAAATTTTTAACATGCCTCCGTTTATCTTCTAAAACTATTTTTCCATCATCTTTGTGATTATAAATAATAACTTACTGAGCATTTCCTCTGTGTTAGGCCCAGTAGGAAGTGTTCTACTGACATCACTTTATTTGATTCAGTCAACACTTCTACAAGGTTGATGTTAGTTTATACATACCTGTATCATAGACAAGATTTACATAGGTAAAGTAACTTCTTCCGGTTGCATAGCTAGTAAAGGATAGACTCGCCTCTGCCTGGGAATTGATTAATAAAACATTTGACTTTTCATAATGTCTTCTGAAGAAAAAGCCTGAAGTAAAAGCTCCTGTCTTTCTGTCCTAGAAAGTCTTTCTGCTCCCTCACATTTTTTTTTTTTTTTTTTTTACTACTTGGCTTTGGGCAACACTACAAACTCTGTGGATACTCCATTTTATTTTTATGGGCATAATAATAACTATCTCATACGTTTGTGGCCATGATGTATTTAGAATAAAATGAAACAATGCTTGTAGCTTGTCTGCTACAGATTTAAACTCCAGAAGAGGAGAGGAATATCCCTTTCCTTTTTTTTTCATTTCTTTTTTAAATTAAGCAGTATGTCTGTGTGTGTTTCCTTTTTGCTTGTAACTTGTTTGCTACAGATTAAACTCCAGAAGAGGAGAGGAATATCCCTTTCCTTTTTTTTCATTTCTTTTCTAAATTAAGCAGTATGTCTGTAAAAAATAAAAGGCCTTTGAGAGACTACTTTCCTTAAGCTACTTTAAAGGCAAGAAGTTGAACTACACAATCCAGACAATGAGTAAAATCCTGTTGACACACAGAAGTTCTGCTGACCCATTCTTGCCCTGGCACCCAGGGGGTGAGAGAGCACTTGAGAACAGCAATCAGCAGCCCATTTCCTCACTTCTCAGTGGACTTGAGGTACTAATTGCCTGCTAGTCCCTCCCACTCTGCCTAGATCCTCTCTCCAAAGGCTCTTTTCGTTGTACCTTTTTGTTTATGACCCAGCCAAGGTGTCATATTTAGAAATCTAAAAAGAAGAATCACCCCACCCCCAGCACTGCCCTGATATTTTGAAGCATTGTTGAGTGGTTAAACAATGAACAAGAGAAATTGTTGCTGTTAAAAAAAAAAAAAATTAGTGGCATGGAATTTCAAGATAGCATTTCCATTTGAAGCCATGAATAATGTAGTTATGGTAATATAGCTGCTATTCATAATTATGAACACTTCATTCCTCCACATGTTCTCATGTCACACAGAGCAGGCTGGTGAGATCTGGTCTGCCTCTGCTTGTTTTTGCTGTGTTTTGCATTATAAATTATATTCTATTCCACTCTGACTACCCCAACTATATGGCAGCTGTTGGTGACATTATAGTCAACAGCAGCATGTCTTCTAACCTCCCCTGTAGGACTGAATGTGTCTCTTAAGTTGGAGCTTGGAATTTAGTCTTAAGAGATAGATCTAGTGACCCATCAACCATTTTAAAGACAAAAAGAGATTTTACTATGAAATTATGCAACGTGATTCTTGCCCTACATGGGATTTTCCAGAGCCCCCAGAGAGATCCTAGCTACTTACTAGTCACATACTTTGTAGAATTTTTCGAACATAATAGGAAAGATCATGGATCTTGACATCAGTCACATTTCTCTATAAATCTGCCACTTAGTAGAACTTGAAATAATACTATTGATAGTTTTTTGTGAGAATTAAATGCCACAACTCTTTAACACTCTTAGCACATGCGTAGCACTAAATAATCAATAAGTAATAGTGTTTGTAAACAACTTAAAAAATTTATGATTAGAAATAATAGCTATCTCAAGTCGAACTTTGTGAGTTTGATTTTAACATTTTCCCAAATATAAAACTCAGAAGACTTTACATTTTAATTTCTCTACAATTACTATTTGTTTTAAAAATAGTATGTACATTTGACATCATTGTTCACTTTTGCCTGTGAAAATTGGCTAAATTGAGAGTATATATTTTTTTAAATGCTACATTTAAATTTCCAGACTCTCAAGAGAATACAGCTTTTATTGACAAGAGTAATGAATGTCTTTGATTTTGAGTAGTTAAGTGGCACGCATAAAGTCACACCGCCATTTGGTCATTGAGCTTGGACACTGGTTGGATAGGTTATTCAGCTGTATTCTCAGGTCTCGCACTTGGTTCCAAGAACTTTTGATTTTCTTGGACAAATAGAAATTTGAAAAATAAATAAGTAAAAGGGACACTGACATGGGATTTTCCAGAAAATAACTTTAATAAAGAAAGGAGGAAAAAAGGAAAAGAAGAGGAAAGAAGGAAGAAAGGAAGGAAGGAAAGAAGGAGAGAGGAAGGTGAAGATAAGAAGTATTATCACATGCCACCCTTTAACGCATGATAAATACAAGCTAATGCTAAAATTTAGAGAGTACGTTGTATTTGAAAATATATGTACAAGGGCATTTTGCTTTCTATGAACTCAGTAGTTTATTTATCATCCTCTTTTGTCCTGTTATTGCCATAGTACAATAGTACTCAAATTAATACTCAACTTCATTACAAATCCTGCCCAGTTACTATCTGGGCATTTCAGTGAAATAGCCAATAGGGTCACTTAGAGTTTGACTTTAAATTATCCAGTTATATGCCTAAGCTTGTTGCCGAGTCCAAGCTCGCTCTGCTTGCCGCACAATAGGCCAGTAAATCAGGAGACGAGGTGTTGAGGCAAGGAATAGCAACTTTTTTCAGAAAGCCAGGCGTCTGAGAATGTGGTGGACTAAAGTTCTAGAGTATCATCTGGATGCTAGTTTCTTTTATAGGACAGAGAGGGGAGGAGGTGAGGAAGTAAAGTAAAAAGGCCATAAGTCTTACAAAACATCTCCTGGTTTGGCCAGCCTCAGGGAGGAGATGTATTAATTTCTTCTTTCTTGCAGCCATTCACAGTTGGGCAGGGTCAGAATGTCTCCCTGTGAGCTGAACAAATGCACTTTAGATTAACATTCAGGCAGAGGGGCAGGGTTTACCGAGGCAGGCCATTATGTATGCTTACAGCTGTAGACAGCATCCTTTTAATGACTATAATAACAAAAGCAATGAAAAGCAAGGGCTAAAGTAAAAGAAACATCCAACCTGGAGTCAGATTTTGCTCTTCCCTGTTATAGGCTTAGCGAATGTTAGGTTAAAATTACCTGGTTTTCAATGATCTTCTCTCTCTTTCTCTGCCTTCTCCCTTCCAACTTCGCTTCCTCCTCCTGCCCTAAGCAAAGTAAGTCTTGTCCTCAGGCATATAAACCATTAAAACAGAAGCACTGGATCTCTCTATGGTAAAGGATGAATGATGAAAGAGGATTCTATTCAACCACATTCAGAAACATTACTATCACTCATGGCTTTTGATTGCCTACTGAGTAAAAGGCACAGTGCTTGGCTCTCCAGGTGAATTAATATCTGAAGAGTTTGAGATACAGTGTAGTAAACCAAGACTAGAGAATATGTAAACTGTACCAGCCCTGTATGCAAAATTATACTTTTGCTAAATTTTCAGTGGAAAAATGAACCTTGAATCTTAACTTGCTACATGGTTACCAGCTGTGTCACTTGGAGCAAGTTTCTTAACCTCTTTGAGTTTCAGTTTGCTTAAATGTAAAATGGATGCTAATGATGCTTCTCTCTGTGCTTTACTGTGAGAATTAAATGAGAAAAAAAATTGTAAAGTGCTTAGTGCTAAATAAATGTTAATTCACTAACCCCTGCTAAATACCCTAGCCCTTAGCATTATCTTTCCTTTCTCAAGTTTCTTGCCTTGAGAATTCAAACTTTCTTTCACCTTTTCTAAACTCACTAGCAGATTCCTTGATGCACACCAAATTCTAGATGAGTGATGTAGACTTCAAGGATTACCCTGGGGATCAACATAACATTTCAGACACACTCTTAAATGTATTTAATGAATGAATAATTAACAGTGCACACTCTCCTAAGTCTCTACGTTGACCACAAGAGGCTTATATGGTGAGAGATTGCTTTAAAAACCAACAACTACAAGGACACTTGTGATTATACCTGAGTATAATCTGAATCCAACTAACCTCCCAGAACAGGGATTATTCATACAAATTATTTTTGTACCCAGTTAAACTGGAGACCCATCTTAACATCTACATCAGAAAAGCATCTTCTGGAGATTAGAGGTGAGAAGAGAAGAGTTAGACAATAAAAATCTTCAGGGGTACCAACCCAATCCCTTTTCTCCTTGGAGAGGCACTGTTGCCCGATATCACCATTGAGGAATTCACTGCTGCCAAATTTAGATGAGTTCTCAGTCTTCCAAGATGATACTCATCATATCTTCCAATGGAAACAATGCTAGAAATCAGGGGATTTGTAGTTGAAAGGGAATCCTTGCTTCAGGCCCTAGGTGTGTTTGTGGAACAGCCTAGTTACAAAAGCTTGACTTCTCGGGGGACACAGATTTGGAACACCTCTCATCTAAACTCTGGAGACACATGTGGCTTCTATTTCTTTTTATGTGTGTCCAGGTTCTCTGGTTCACTGTATCAAGATAGGGGAGAACCCAGATTTCTCACTCAGTGTGTCTTCTGCATGGAGGAAGGCTATCACAGGGTCATGTGTAAGCCCTGCCAGTCTGCATGGTTGAATTCCCTATTTCACATGATATGGTAACTATGTGTTTCAGTAATTTACCTTTTGCTTCTTTTACACAGGAAGTCAGTGAAAAGTAGGTTGTGGGTGAGGTTCAGAAAAAGAATAGGCATTTATGAATTGCTGGCCAGATTTTGACCTTGGAACTTTTTTTTTCTAATTTTATTTAATTTTCACAAGTTCACTGCAAGGTAGGTAATTTTAATCTTATTTCACAAATGTAGAATCTGATCATCAGAGGTGATATATAGGGAAATTAAGTGACTTGTTTAAGTCAGACAGCTGGAGAGTAATGAAGCCTTTGAAATCCAGATCATAATCCAGAACAGAATAGGACCAGTTTGTGATCTGGTTTGCATCTAGTTTCACATTCGGCTAAGTGACTTTCTTTTTCAAGATCCGTGCTATAAAATCAAGATAAGAATCATACCTACCTCCAAGATGTTATGAGGTCACAGGGAGCTAAAGCATTTAGCATACTTCCTATTACGTTCTCAATAAATAGTATCTACATTTATTATAATTATTATTATTGCCATGATTGTTTCCTACTTAAGTATAAGATCCATTGGGATAGGGAACTTGTTTTTCCTATTTCCTACTCTATTCCTAGAGACTAGTATAGTGGCATATGATAGGTGCTAAATAAATATTTCTTAAATAACAGAGCCGAAGAATCACTTCTGCTCTTGTAGTGACTGCCCTGTAGTGACTTCTCACACGATATGCTAAAATGAGAAAGCCAATACAGCTAACAATGAAATCATGGTAAATACTCAGACTCTACCTTCTGCCAGTTCAGCAACAAGAGCAGAATCAAGAAATTTCCTTATGTGGTTGAGCAAACAAGAGCCTCACCTGGGTGTCAATAGTCAGTGTGACCCATGTAGAGCTGGAGCTCCTCCCCGCCAGCTGAGCTGCCCTTCTCCTACCTGGGAACTCTCCCAGACAGATTTTGTTCCATAGCAAAGCATTCCTCTTACATAAACGGTACTCTCTGGTACAGCCACCTTGGGAAGAAACTTAAATTTGAGGGATTAGGAGCATTAATTATCTGGTCCAGAAAAAGAATCATACCTGCAAGAAGGAAAAGGTGTTGAGAATCTCTTACTACATAACACAAAGAGCCATACCCTCTCCATCCTTGTAAGCTCATACTGCTTCTTTTTGTTGACCATTATGTCATGGCTGTAGTATGCATAATTGAGCCCTGAAGTTATCCCATCCGCTGTTAAAAGATAAACTGAGGCATATTAAACATTTTAAGAGTTTATCTGCGCAAAAGTCAATACCAAGGGGGAAGTGCCAAACTGGGAATGGTTAGGAGCACTCCACAACCAGGAGCTAGGGGAAAGATATGGAGAAAAAGTGGAAGCAAATCAAGGAAATTGTTTGATTAGTTATAGCTTAAGCATTTGCCTTATTTGGAAAAGCCTATTTGGCTTTTTGTGATTGGTTACGCTTAGGTTTTGATTTCTTAACCTTGAGGCATTTATAGGCTTAGGTTTAGTTTTCATAGGTAGGCTAAGGCATTAGAACCACCCCAGTGTAATGGCCCTCTTGTTAATTAATTTAACACCACCATAAAACACTTCCAGATCCATAAGATAATAATGATTTTGATGGGTAAAAAAATCCTAACACGGGGAACAATCTCAGATATAATCTATTCTGAAAGACTAACCTACTATTAGAATCACCTGGAGAGGCTGCAAAATGAGTGAATACCTACCTATCTACATTCATACATCCATACATATCCTAAAACGTATCATTGTCTCAGCTATTCTGGAAAGTGGGACCAGGGAACTATTTATAATAAGCCTTGCTGGTGATTCTGATGCCCTCCCTGACACGTTACAGAACCATTGATCTAGTCAAAGATATTAGGTTTACAAATGGGAAGCCTGGAAGAAAATAACACCCTAATTATTGGTGGAGTCTGCCTTTTTTTTTTCTTTTAATTAATTTTTGTTGGAGTATTGTGGATTTACAATGTTGTGTTAGTTTCACATGTACAGCAAAGTGAATCAGTTATACATATACATATATCCACTCTTTTTAGATTCTGTTCCCATATAGGTCATTACAGAGTATTGAGTAGAGTTCCCTGTGCTATACAGTAGGTTCTTCTTAGTTATCTATTGATACTTTATATACAGTAGTGTGTATATGTCAATCTCAATCTCCCAATTTATCCCTGCCCCCCCTTTCCCACTTGGCAACCATAAGTTTGTTTTCTACGTCTGTGACTCTATGAGCCTGCCTTCTGCGTACCATTCCAGTAATATTTCTATGACACTAGGTAATGTCTGTATAATTGTGCCAGACTTTTTTCTATTTTGATGGCATGGTTACGTTTCAAGGACCCCAAATTCCCTGTCCTTTCAGCAAACTCTTGTTCCCAACAAGTTATGGTATTTAAACTTCTGTACAATTCATATAATTATAATTTTAAATATATGCATGTTTTATCTGAAATAACATATTTCCGACAAGAAAATATCAGGATTGTGTAGAAATAGGATTTAGGGGAAATCAAGAAGATGGAATGAATATAAATGGTTCTCAGTAGTATGAACTGTGACAATATAATTTTTTCTTGAAATGCTGTTAATAAAAGATGAATTATTATATAGTATTTGTATGGTTTATATAATATTAAAATTAACAGAAAAGTCCCATTGAATGCATGCATCATTATTACTTAAAGTATTATGAAGTATTATGTGATTTAAGCAAAAGCAAATAGTGAATGAATATAAAATTTTCACCAGGAGTTGTTTGTGGTACATTTTGGCAAGAAGCAGATACCAGTAAGGGATAGCAATGGTTATTGAATGCTCTGGAGTATGTTTTGTGCATCAGGACAAGACCTTGAGAAAGATGCCCAACAGGGTAGAACGGGCATAGAGGTCCAAGAGAATTTTATGATATTTGGAGCTCAGATGTTCTTTCATTTGTAATCCTAGGTTCCTATTTACTAGCTCAGTGGCCTTAAGAAAGGTACTGAATGCCTATAACCCTCTTTTTATTCTGTTTTATCGATATTTCATGGTGGTGTTGTAAAAGTTAAATGAGGTACTACATGCAAAACGTTTTAGCATGGTGTTTACCATCTAGTAAATGCTTATTGATGTAATTACTATTGTTGTTATTGTTATTAGGTTGAGTTGAATTGGAAGAGATAGGCTTAGTTGCAGAAACTTGAGCCTCTGTCCTTCAATCGTTGATGTATAAAGTTGGCATCCTCTCCTGCCATTCCTGCCATTGAATTTTAAGTTATTAGAGGTTCTCAGCTTGAAGATTTGTGGATGGGTGTCCATTTGATGGATAAGACTTTTTGATGTTCTGAAATAGAATTGTTGGGAAGGGGGAGTTCTTGAGGCTGAAGAAATAATGAAATAGACAAAAAACAGATTAATAGGAGAAAACGAAACAAATTTTAATTCATATGCATTGAGGCCTCATAGAAATGGGACCTAAGAAGTGACCAAAGCAGGCAGCTTTTTTTTTTTTTTTACATCTTTATTGGAGTATAATTGCTTTACAATGGTGTGTTAGTTTCTGCTTTATAACAAAGTAAATCAGTTATACATATACATATGTTCCCATATCTCTTCCCTCTTGTGTCTCCCTCCCTCTACCCTCCCTATCCCACCCCTCTAGGTGGTCACAAAGCACCAAGCTGATCTCCCTGTGCTATGCAGCTGCTTCCCACTAGCTATCTATTTTACGTTTGGTAGTGTATATATGTCCATGCCACTCTATCACTTTGTCACAGCTTACTCTTCCCCCTCCCCATATCCTCAAGTCCATTCTCTAGTAGGTCTGTGTCTTTATTCCTGTCTTACCCCTAGGTTCTTCATGACATTTTTTTTTCTCTTAAATTCCATATATATGTGTTAGCATATGGTATTTGTCTTTCTCTTTCTGACTTACTTCACTTTGTATGACAGACTCTAGGTCCATCCACCTCATTACAAATAGCTCAATTTCGTTTCTTTTTATGGCTGAGTAATATTCCATTGTATATATGTGCCACATCGTCTTTATCCATTCATCCGGTGATGGACACTTAGGTTGTTTCCATCTCCTGGCTATTGTAAATAGAGCTGCAATGAACATTTTGGTACATGACTCTTTTTGAATTATCATTTTCTCAGGGTATATGCCCAGTAGTGGGATTGCTGGGTCATATGGTAGTTCTATTTGTAGTTTTTTAAGGAACCTCCATACTGTTCTCCATAGTGGCTGTACCAATTCACATTCCCACCAGCAGTGCAAGAGTGTTCCCTTTTCTCCACACCCTCTCCAGTATTTATTGTTTCTAGATTTTTTGATGATGGCCATTCTGACTGGTGTGAGATGATATCTCATTGTAGTTTTGATTTGCATTTCTCTAATGATTAATGATGTTGAGCATCCTTTCATGTGTTTGTTGTCAGTCTGTATATCTTCTTTGGAGAAATGTCTATTTAGGTCTTCTAAAGCAGGCAGCTTTTATACTTTTTAGACAAAGAAACAATAAATTTGTGAAGAATTGACAAGACAAAGAAACTTATTAGGCTTTGGGTGCTTAATTAGTGACGAATCTAAACAGAGTTTGGGCTTGGGTAGTAAATTAGTAAAGAAGTTACAAGGTTTGTTTATGTAGGCTCTCAACCCAAATTCCCTATCTCTGGTAATAAGTGTATCCTTCTACCTCCAAATGCAAGAAGTGAGCCTTTCAGATGGGAGATTTTTCCTGCTTTCAGGGATGCAGAGAGGAGGGTCAACATATACCTCTTTTTTTTTTTTTTTTTTTACTGGAGTATAATTGCTTTACAATGTTGTGTTAGTTTCTGCTGTACAATGAAGTGAATCAGCTATATATATACATATAGCCCCTCCCTTGATGAGCAGTTTATTAAGTAACTCTAATTCAAAATAATCAATATGCTGTTGAGGCATATTTTGGTGTGGCCTGTCCTGGGATCCAAAAGAGTCATATGTATGTACGTATATATTTTTCTGTTTGGGACTGAGTTCTGCATATTATGCTGACAGGTTCAGATTCAAATTACACACCATGTGCAGTATCAACTCCCAAATCAACATTTTGAAACCACAGTAAAATTAAATTGCTACACAACTCAAAAATGGATTATAGAACTAAATGTAAAACACAAACTAAAGCTCCTAGAAGGTGGCATAGGAGAAAATCTAAATGACTTTGGGTTTGGCAATGACATTTTAAATACAATGTCAAAGACATGGTACATGAAAGAAAGAATTAATAAGATGGACTTCATCACAATTAAAACTTTCTGTACCATGAAAGACACTGGCAATAGAATGAAAAAACAAGCCACAAAATGGAAGAAAATATCTGCAGAAGATATATCTGAATAGGACTGTTACCCAAAATATACAAAGAACTCTTAAAAACTCAACAATTAAAAAAAAAACCTGCCTGTGATATTGTGATATAATAAGTATATATTTTGTTCTTCATCCCCAGTTCTTAGCCCAAGCTCCTAAAACCTTTGTAATTTCCTAAGCAGTAAAGGTGCTAGAGCATCTTTTGTTCTCATATTTGGATTTTGCCCTTTGTTCCTGATGCAGAGGCTCCCTTGGAGTTTTCTGAATGATAGGAGCAGCATCTTTTGTCAGTTTCCAACAAAGCTAAATATACTCTTACAGTACAATCCAGCATGCATGCTCCATGTTATCTATTCAAAGGGGTGGGGAATTTATGTGTACACAAAAATATATACATATATCTTTTTGCAGCTTTATTCATAATTATCAAACCTTGGCAGCAACCAAGATGTCCTTCAATAGGTGAATGGATAACTAAAATGTGGTACATCCAGACAAGGTGATACTATTCAATGCTAAAAAGGTATGTGCTATCAAGCTATTGCCTGGAAAAAAAAATGCACAATGTAAGAGCTGTGAGTTGAGTTTTATTCAGTGTCTTACTGAGGGCTATAGCCCAGGAGATAGGCTCTCAGATAGCTCTGAGGAACTGCTCTGAAGAGGTAAAGGGAGTGGCCAGAATATATGAGATTTTGGCTAAGGAGTTTGTGCAATCCAGCATACATCTTGGCAGAGAGTTACTACTAGTCACAAGGATCAGGTATCTCAGTTAATGATTTTAGTGCTTTTCTAAGTAGGGGAAGATGCAAGAATCCAGGCTGATAAAATAATTTCTCCTAAAATATATCTAACTAGCTAAGGGCTTATTTTGCCTGTTTTCCCCAAACACAGAGTGCCTTACCCTGTTCTTTTTTCCTGAATTCCTCTCAGGGTATACTGTAGGTCAGTGACTGCAGCGGCTAATGGCTTAATCCTTGTAGAACCAGTTGGTGAGCAACACTGTTTGTTTTACCAAGCCATGAAAAGACATGAAGGAAATTTAAATGCATACTACTAAGTATGCATTTAAAGAAACCAATCTGAAAAATCTACATACTGTATAATTCCAACTATATCATGTTCTGGAAAAGGCAAAACTCTGGAGACAGTAAAAAAGATCAGTGGTTGCCCAGAACTGGGGGGAGGAGGATGGAGGGATGAAGAGTGGAACACAGAGCAATTTTTAGGGCAGTGAAAAATACTCTGATATTGCATTGGTGGATACATGTCATTACACATTTGTCCAAATCCATAGAAAGTACACCACCAAGAGTGAACTCTAATGCAAACTATGGACTTTGGAGGGATAATGATATGTCAGTGTAAGTTCATCCACTGTAACAAATCTCTCTGTTGGGGGATATTGATATTGGGGGAGTCTGTGCACAAGTAGGAGTAGGGAGTATATAGGAAAGCCCTGTACCTTCTACTTAATTTTACTGTAAAAGTAAAACTATTCTGAAAAATAAAGTTTATTAACACACACACACACACACACACACACACACACACTGAATTTTGTCTGGCTGTCACTGTCTTTTATCTCCAGTTACATGCAGCATCTTTTGTCTATTTGTTTTCTTGCTCATTTTTTCTTAGAAGGCAATAATTCCAGGCTTTGGAAGGACAACAAAACTCCAAACTTGAATACTCCAGAAAGTTTCAAAAAAATGCTGTCTTAGTTCTCTTGGGAGGAAAGTAGACTCAGAAGGGACATAATATCTTCTTGAAATATCAGAAGAAATCAAAATTAGACATGCTACAATGGTGAAAGCTACAAAATGCCAAAGGTGAGCCTTTCAAGACATAATCAGAGCCCAAAATATAGAATGGGATATTTCAAAACTGAATTCCTTATTTCTGTAATGTTTCAAGAAGGTCTACAGTTAAACGGTTATTTCTGGGTGATGGGAGATAAGAGTAACTATTTCCCAACTTCCTTCCTTTTTTTTTTTTTTTTTGGCTGCATTGGGTCTTCATTGCTGTGCAGGCTTTCTCTAGTTGCGGCGAGCAGGGCTACTCTTCATTGCAGTATGAAGGCTTCTCATTGCGGTAGCTTCTCTTGTTGTGGAGTGCAGGCTCTAGGCGTGTGGGCTTCAGTAGTTGAAGCACATGGGCTCAGTAGTTGTGGCACATGGGCTTAGTTGCTCTGCGGCATGTGGGATCTTCCCAGACCAGGAATCGAAGCCGTGTCCCCTGCATTGGCAGGCGGATTCTTAACCACTGCGCCACCAGGGAAGTCCCCCTTCCTTTTTTTTTTTTTCCTCTTTTTCCTTTCCCTCTATTTCCCTTCCTCCCTCTCTTCTTTCTTTTCTTTTTCATTTGTTTCAACTTTTTAATATTTTTAATTAACATAATTTTTAAAAGTCTAAAAAATAGATGATTTATTGATAGGGATGATGCTGAGGACAACACCCACATCATGAACTACTGGAACAAATGACATCTATGTCCCTTCCAATCCTGGCATTTTAAAGACCTCCTGACTCCCAGCCCAGCCTCTCTCCTCTATATCTTACTGCTTCTTTGAGTGACATCTAGAAGTTAAAATCTGTTCTTAGCAGTATTTGGCCCCACCAGTAAACAAGGTTGACTAGAAAAAGAGAAGTCCGTGAAACTATCCAAAAAGTGTGATGTCAGACTCCTTAAATAGGAAGAAACAGGCATACTATTCAGGTAAGAATGACCAAATATAACCCTCCAAATCTTCTTATTTTCAAGTTTTGTGGCTGAAAGTCAAGCTGCGTCTCTAAAATGAAATGGCTTCAAATGTAGTATACAACACCATTAACCTGACTTATAAAAATGAAAACCAGGATCCTTTGATCAAGGACATTATTCTTTTATTCAGGGGATCACCAGGGAAAATATAATGCTCACAGAAGTTTAGAACTGTGAGTTGAGAAGTAATAAAGTCCTGTCAATGCTATGCTGATTAGGAGATAAGACAGAAAAGTCTTCTAAGCTAACTTAAATTAAGACAGATAAGACAGATACATCTTGTATATACAAGTGATAAATATACTGGTCAATGGCATTTAAGGATATCAATTGATAATAATTTTGTTTCTGTAACAGTTAAACATAATTCATGTTTGCTCAATTTATTCAAATCCTCTTGGCTAATGAATATGTGATTTGTAATATGTTAGAGTGAAATCTGACTTTTGTAGGTTATTTTATAATATTATAATATGGATTTAGGCCAGGAGTCCATGTTAGATGACCTTACTTTGGAGGTAAAATTGTTGCAGGAAAGGGGACCCTTTCCAAGGCCTGAGAGTGGGCTCTTGTCTAACACTCAGAAACGAATTGTCCAAGGAGACACACATGCTGACAAAGCAAGAGACTTTATTGGGAAGGGGCGCCCGGGTGGAGAGCAGGAGGGTAAGGGAACCCAGGAGAACTGCTCTGCCACGTGGCTTGCAGTCTTGGGTTTTATGGTGATGGGATTAGTTTCCAGGTTGTCTCTGGCCAATCATTTTGACTCAGGGTCCTTCCTGGTAGCACACACATCGCTTAGCCAAGATGGATTCCAGCGAGGAGGATTCTGGGAGGTTGGTAGGACATATGGACTGGCGTCTCCTTTTGACCTTTCCCGAATTCTTGCAGTTGGTGGTGGCTTGTTAATCCCGTGTTCCTTACCAGGACCTTGTGTCAAAAGATAACTCCTGCAAATGGTTACTGTGGTGCCTAGCCAGTGTGGGCGGTTTCAGTCAGTGGTTCCCCTAACAAAATGACTGGTCTTTGATCTTGTAGCTAAAAATCTTCTCATTGCTCTAGAATTGGCTGGATCTGAGGAGGTTATTTCCCCTTCAAAAAGGTCACTAGAGATTGACCTAAACAAACTGGAATGCAAATAAATCCATTCAATTTTTGTTCAAGTAATAGTTATTGAAATTTTGTATGTGTAATCTAAAACAATATTGAATTACTGTGTTGTACACCTGAAACTAATATAATATTGTAGGCCAACTATACTTAAAGAAAACAAATCACTGAACTTAAGAAAAAAATAAAGTAATAATTACTGAGCACCCTCCCTACCCATTATAATGAAACATAAGACATTCTCTTAGTATGTGGTGTATTTGTTAATCATGTAATTCTTTCCTTATAGGAAAAATATGTGAGAAGCAAAATTATCAAAGCTGCTTGGTAAGCATAAAATTTGCATATGAAAAATGGCTATATGATTTTGATGTTTAAGGAGAACAGGTTATGATGACCTGAAGGTTTTGTTCTCTAAAACAGTTATAGTTTTACTGGGCAAACCAGCAGTTGTGATTGTGATTGCTTTTCTTCTATCTCATTCAGTCACCATCTCCCTGAGGCAATTCCTTGTGTATCTCTCAGTGTAATCATGGTGTCAGTCAAAGAAATGTGAATGATACCTTCAATTTGATAATTTAGCCATAACATCCAATGATTAGGTTGTTCTATGTGTTTTTATGGAATTTTTCCAGATGAAAGATGAACCAAAAAATGATAGTCTTAAGAAATTCATGTTGCTTCTATTCTGACAGCCTGTGTGTCTGGGCACTTTACTGGGTGTCTGCCTGTAACATGGAAAATAGAAGCATTTGTATAACAGTGTGGGCCTTTGAAATGCCTATTCCAGCTGCATTTCAGAGAAAGCTTGCCCCAGCTGTAGAATGAATGCCTCAATCAAAGCTACAGCTGGGGTCCTCTTAAGAAGAATGGAGTCTTTCTGGAAAAAGGAAGGCCAGAAGTAAGGTGTTCTATGGGACAAACAAATACATCTTGTATTTTGTTAAAATCCAAGCCAAATGGCCAGGAATTTACCCTAAGGCATTGAGGAGAACATGCATTAAGGCACAGTTCATTTTCACATGAATTACAGAAGCATCCTGTTAACACCCAAGGAAATAAAAAAATTCCTGCTGGCAGTTTGCTATGAAAAAAATTGGAGAATTATCATTTTTCATAAATTTATGTATTTATATACAAAAATCAGTGGCTTCATCATTTTGATTAAATTATGGGTTCTTAAGTAGATTTAATCCCATATGGTGTCTATCTATTTGTGTTTATGACATAATAGAAACTAGATTCAACACATAGCACAAAACAAGAATAAAACATAGCCACACAGGAAGAAAAAACAAGTAATTAATGAAGAAAAGATATGACAAGATATGGATTCAGAAATAATACAACTGGTATTTATTTTCATTAAATGAGAGAATGATTAGACTGAGACAACCTGAATTTAAATACCAGGTAACAAACAAAAATGAAATGTATTTTCCAATTGATAAGAGTACTGAGAGTAAATTCCCATTAACTACAAACATTTAGGTATTAATTTCTGAATTGGTGTTCTGAGGGAAGGGTCAGATTCATTCTGTCAGAGACAAAATAACAAAAACCCCTAGTTGAATTAATTAATTGTCTTTCTATTTTAATCAACTAGAAAAGTGTTTCTCAAATTTTAATGTGCATAGGATTACACAAGAATCTTGTTAAGACGGATTCTTATTCATCAGGCCTGGGGTAGGATGTGAGTCACTACATTTCTAAGAAGCACCTAAGTGAGGTTAATAGTGCTGATTTACAAACCACACTTTGAATAGCGAAGGACTAGAAAACTAAGCTCTTCTTTAAAATATAAAGAGAAAATAATTCAACTTTTCAGAACTAAATCTATAAAACTTTAGTGAAAGATATGTAAAACTATCAGCTTCAAATCATATACTTAGCAGAAAAGTTATTTTTGAGGATGTAAATTTCAGATATATTGACATTGAAGAAAGTCAAACTTGAAGTTAGTTTTTAATTTCTGCTTACCTTAGAATTTATAGCTATTAAGGATATTTTTTCACCTCCAAATTAAAAAATTTACCAACACATACGCCTTTATGCAACCAGTGTTCTTGAAATATCAAGTGAATTAAATTAGTGTCACTGGGGATTTTTATTATTAATATATCTAAGCCTTTGTAAATACTTCACTCCTGTTCCTCCTCATTGTTGTCTGGAAAATACCTAAATTTATCAAAACTAAAATTGTAACTGAGCAGGACCCTATGGGGCCTTCCCGGGACAGGCCTTCCCCCATATCCTCTGCTTTAGCTCCTCTCTGAAGTACCTAGATAACAGTATTTGATGCACATTTCCAGAGTTGTTTACAGATGTGAAAACCCCCCACCAAATGGAAGATGTTAACTACTGGATGATCATGAGCACATAGGAGCCTAAGGACTGATAATGTTAACCCCCGGACACTACCTGGTTCCCTCACCATCAGACAAGCAGAGAATTGTGCATGAGGTGGTCACATACCCTGTGACCCCCTCTCCCTCACCTGGCTTTTAAAAATGCTTTGCAGAAACCCTTTGAGGAGATTGGGGCTTTTAGGGCATGAGCCACCCGTCTCCTTGCATGACCTTGCAATAAACCTTTCTCTGCTCCAAACTCTGATGTTTTGGTGTGTTTGGCCTCACTGTGCATCAGGCACACGAACTTGTGCTAACAAAATCGAGTAAAACCTTCCCTGATATTCCCTGGCAGAGTCAGCATCATCTGTACTTTGCATCTCTAATTCCCTATGCATGGCTTAACTACTTCTCTAATCATCTAGTTATCTCTAGTTAAGTATTCTATCTCCCTGAATTATACTTACACATTTCTTTTAACAAAGATTCTCTCATTGACTAAACTCTATTGAGGCATCCCTGACCTCTTTTTCAACTAGCCCTGACTTTTGAACTTCCCTGTTTGTGTCCGTGTTGTCCAATTTTAACACAAATCCTGCTAAGTCAGTTTAACCAGAACTGCCCCCACCCCACCCCCTGCAATTTCAGTCTGATCACTCTCAATATCTGATCAGGTTCCTCGCCCTTCACCACCCCCCAAGTGATGTCTGATCACCCTGGTCTATCTTTAGCAAGAATCCTATTAGACCCGTTTAGTTAAGAATCCCTCCTTATCCTGATATATCCTCTTAATAAATTTCCATCTACTGGCTCCCACCCTACTCCTTCACTATAAGTTCGTACTTGCCCATACTGTATTCAGAATTGTGTCCAACTTCTCTCTCCCACTGTAAAACCACATTGTACTGGACTCCACACCTGTTGCCATGACACTTTTTGAATAAAGTCTTTCTTACCATCTTCAACAAGTGTCATGAATATATATATATTTTAACACTCTTCCTGACTAGACAATGAACTCCTTATGGCAAACTCTATGGAGGGGTTAAGAAGGGGTCTCTTGTCCTAGGTTTACATTCTGGTTCTGCACTGACATGTTTAGTCTTAGAAATGTATAATCTTGGATAATATTTTGCATTGTGGTTGTTAATACTGCAACTCTTGGTGAATTCTGCAATTTCTGGAAAGGGCATATAGGCTCAGACCTTCACCACACAAAGCCACATGCTTACTAATCAATAAGCAGACAGAATAAAGGAAGATGGTATAAATCTTTATTTTCTTTTCCCCTCTGATGGTTTATAGTGCCAGTTTCACTTCCAGTGGAAGCCAGAAATCTCCTTCTTTCCCAGCATATTTAGACCATTTACAGTTAATTAAACTATTGGTATTTTAGGGCTTAAATATGCCTTTTTTGTTGTGGTGGTCTCTGGTTTTTTTGTTTTTCTTTTTTTCTTTTTCTTTTTCCTGCCTTACTGTTGATACTTGAACATCTTTTAGAAATGCATTTTTATTTTTCTATAGTGCTCATGAGTTTATATCTTTGTATAGCTTTTTCAGTGGTTGCTAAAGTTAATACATATCATCTCAAGTTTCCTGGTGTCATCATTTTACCACTTCAAGTAAAACTTATAAACCTTACCTCTGTTTAGGTTTCTTAGAAAAAATTATCTTAAATATTTTTTAAAAATACATGTTGAAGCACAGCAGAGAGTATTATCTCTTGTTTCAACCACCAAACATAGTTTAGAAAACTCAAGAGGAGGATAATTTTGCTAGAGATAGAATACTGAATTAACAGGTCTTTTCTTTCAGCATTAGAAAAATGTTGTGCCACTTCCTCCTGGCTTCCATTGTTTCTACTGATAAATCTGCTGTAATTCAAATGGTTTTTCTCCTAAACTGTCATATCTTTCTGATTTCAAAGTTTTTTTCTTTGTCTTTATTTTTCAGAAGTTTGATTACTGTATTCTTAGTGTGGAGTTTTTGAGGTGTATGCAGTTTGGAGTTTGCTCAGCTTCTTGTATTTGTAGGTTTATATTCTTCAAAATGTTTCAGAAGTTTTTAGACATTAATTCTTTGAATACTTTTTTTAGCTCTACCCTCTTTCTTCTCTCTTTCTGAAACTTTGGGAACACAAGTGTCAGATTTCTTGTTACATTTTCACTAATCCCTGAGCCTCTTTTCTTTTTCTTTTCATTTTTTTCTTTTTGTTCTTCAGATTTTGTAATTTTAGTTATTTTATCTTCCAATTTGCCAACTCTCTTTCTCTGCCCCCTTCCTTCAGCAGTTGAGCTCATTTATTGTGCTTTTAATTGTATTCATTGTTTTCCAGTTCTATAATTTCCATTTAGTTCTTCTATATATTTACTTATTTTTTCTGAGATATTCTATTTTTCTGCTGAGATTTTCTAATTTTTTTTTACTTTTCAAATGTGTTCTTAATTACTTACTGAAGTATTTTTATGATGACTGTTTCTAATATTTTGTTCATCTTAGTGCTGGCCTTTAGAGATTTTTTTTTTTAATTTAGTTTGAGATAATTCCTGGTTCTTGGAACAATTCGTGATTTTCTGTTGAAACACTCACTTTTGGGGTATTATATTATGGGACTCTGGATCTTATTTAAACCTTATCTTTTAGTTGGCTTCCTCTGATGCCACTCTGGCATGGCATGGGAGTAGGTGCCTCCTAGTTCCTAGTTCCTACAAGGTGGAAGTAGAACTCCAGGTTCCCTACTCAACCTCCTCCATCAGGAGGAGTTGATACCATGTACTTGTGTCATCTCAGCCAAAACTTTTGACCTTACTTAAGTCATGTGCACAACACTATGACTGGATAACTAGCAACTCCAAATAGAAAACATGGAATTTGGGAGAGGTGGTTTTCCCATGGAAGAGATCCTGCAAATACAAACACACTATTCTCTGCTGTCATCAAACTTTAAAAATTCCTAATATCCCCCAGAAAATAGGATTTTGCATGGTAAAGGATACAGGGTATGATTATTCCTTTTTTGTGGTCAGATGAGTCTTGTAATAGCCAGCAAAAATCTTTCCAGTTCATCTTTCTCTCAAAGCTATGGGTTGTTTGTTTTAACCCATGCTTCTCACTTACTGCATTTATCATCTTTTCTGTGCACTTAGAGGAAATGTCAAAAGAAGAGGAGTGTATTTGTGAATGTGTGTGTGTGTATACACACACACATGCATTTATGTACATGTGTGTGGTAAGCATGGTTAAGAGAAGTGAAGTAAGCTGACATCCGGTGAGCATATATTATGTCAAATATATACCTGTCTAATTTTCTACATATCTTTTGCTGCACATAGTTTAGAACCAGATTGGCTACTTTTAAACAAATCTAGCCGCCATCCCCACAATGGCCCATACAGTCACCTTCCCAATTCACAACCCCCTTCATAATTTAGATCAGATTGCAATTATTCCAGGACAATTTAATTAATAAACTAGATATATCTCTTCTCATTCCATCTACCTAAAAATTTAACTGCATGTGCCTTTTATTTTCATTATTTGATAATAGCTTATTTCAATATATTTTTTATGTACTGATAATTAAGTTTCAGAAGTGCAGTCTTCTCCAAGACCAGCTAAAGCCAATTCATATTTAACTCATCTTCTAAAAGGGCCTTCCAAGTACAACACAACACTTTCACACAGAAACATCATTGTCACATCCCAGTATCTTTCAAGCTATGTATAGTGCCCTCCTATTTAGTTTCTTATTCACCCCTTTTATCCAAACCATTAACAAAAACTGTTGAGTCTACTTGGAAAACTTATTTGTATCAAAGTTTTTCCTTTTCCCCACTATAGCTAACACCACAGTTCACTTAACAGAAGCACATACAAGATCTTTGAAATCTCATTCCTTGAGGAGAGTTAACTTTTCAGTTAGTTCATGGAAAATCACAAAAGACCAACATTCCCTTGATTTCGTCAAGGGGAAAATAAGATAAATGAAGAGTCATACATTTCTACAAAGCTATCTAAGGAGAGTGGATTCAAAGAACTCTCAATGGAATAAATTCCAGAGAGGGATGAGCCCCTTCATAGACCTTTGCAACAAGAAATGCAAGTTCCTTACTTGAAAGGGAATTGATACGAGATATAATCTCAATTTCTGCAAGAAGGAATGAAGTACAGTGGACATTTTAAATATGTGAATAAATATAAAAATTCTTTTTCCTTTTGTTATTTGTTTTTAAAGACAATTACTGATTTGATGCAAAAATAAATGCAATATCTTTTAAAGTTTATAACACATATGAAAGAAATACATGAGTAATAATAGCATAAAGGATGGGAGAAAGTAGATATAAGAATACCATCATAAGTTTCTTATTTAACACATGTAATAATATAAATAGTTTAATTCACATTTTACTGTGGTAACTTATGGGTGAATTTTGTAAACCCTAAGAGCAAGTACTAAAAACTATAAATAAAGCAAACAAGTTTAAGGAAAAGAAGAAATATAGCTAAAAAGTCAAAATAAGAAAAAAATGGAAAAATTAAAAATGCCAAATGTTGGTGATTTCATCAAGAATAGGGGCTCTTATACATTTCTGCTGGGAATATAAAGTGATACTATGACTTGGAAAACTGTTTGCCAGTTTTTTACGAAGTTAAACACACTGCTGTACTATGGCCTAGCATCCTGACTCCCAGAATCGAACATAGTTGCCCAAAAGACTTATACATGAACATTCATAAAAGCCTTAGCTCAAAACAAGAACAATACCAAATGCTCATCAATAGATTAATGAGTTTTTAAAAAGTTGTGATATTTTCATTTACTGGAATACTGTTCAACAATAAAAATAAACACAACACATGGATAAATCTTGAAACATCACTTTGAGCAAGAGAAACCAGACACAAAAGTCTACATATGATGTGATTTCTGTGTGTTTTAACCACAGGCAAAATTAATCTAGGCTAATTTATGTCCACCATAGAAACCAGAAGAGTAGTTGCCTTTTGGTGGGAGTAGCTGTAGGAGAATGAGTCTCTGTTGAAAGGAAATGGATCTGGTGGAATTTTCTGAGATGATGGAAATGTTCTATATCTTTACATCCTGATTTGGGGTTTGATTAATGGGTATATACATTTATCAAATACTTATCAAAATACATTCCAAATACTTATCTAACTGTAATCTTAAGAGGTGTGCATTTTTACTGTATATAAATTATAATTCCATAGATTTAAAAAACAAGTTTAAAAACAAAAGAAAGTTTGCTTTGACTCATAGCCTTATCTCAGTCCACTCCCCCACTCAATTACTATTCTCCATCTTCTAATGTTTTGGGACATTTATGCACGCTGTTCTCTCTTTTTGATGCTCTCAGAGCAATTCTGCACATTCTTGGCTCTTCACATTCTCTGAACTTCAGATTAATTTTCACTACTTCAGAGCATTCTCCAATCATCCAGACAAAAGCTGAATTATAGAATTCTGTATGAATTATTCAGTGAATTCATCATATTTTGAAATTATATACACACACACACACACACACACACAGGTCTTACTTTTCAATTGAGTTCTACAGTAGCCATATCTGTTTTGTTCTTCATCATAAAACAACTACTTATGCAGTGCCTGTCACCTCAGAAAGATTCAAATGAGCCTTGAGAGCTAAGAGAACTGAAGCTCATGGACATTGAGTAACTCACTCGAAGTCACGGGCAGACAAGTCATCCTGCACGATATTTTAGACTTCTTGGTGATGAGGTTGGATGTAGACCCTTACTGTGTAAATTGGGAGAAATTAAACTGAGGTTCGGATGACCAAGTTTTCAGTCCTTATCTCCTTTTACACTGAGATAGTTGTAAGAGAAATAATATCTTATGTCCACATAAAGAATTGCACAGAAAAGCTCATAGCGACTTTATTCATAATAGCCAAAAATTGGGAAAGAAAAAAAAGGTGACCATCAACAGATTAAGGAATAAACAAACTGTGAAATATCCATACAGTGAAATGCTACTCAGTAATAAAGAGGCAATGAGCTTTTTTTTTTTTTTTGCGGTACACGCGCCCCTCACCGCCGTGGCCTCTCCCACTGCGGAGCACAGGCTCCGGACACGCAGGCCCAGCGGCCATGGCTCATGGGCCCAGCCACTCTGTGGCACGTGGGACCCTCCCAGACCGGGGCACGAAGCCATGTCCCCTGCATCAGCAGGCGGACCCTCAACCACTGCGCCACCAGGGAAGCCCCTGGCAATGAGCTTTTAATATATTAAAGAACATGAATGATTCTCAAAAATATTATGCCAAACAAAATAAGTCAAATATAGAAGAAAATATACTGCAAGGTGCTGTTTACGTGAAACTTTAGAAAAGACCAAACAATTCTAAAGTGATAAAAAAGATAAACAGTTGGGCCAGGAGTGGGTGGGGTTGACTGGGAAGGGGCACAAAGGAAACTTTTGCAGTGATGAAAATGTCCTAAAGCACAATTTTGGTGGTTACACTGTGAATACATGGTCAAAACGCATAGAACTCATACTGTACTTAAATTGGATGCATTTTATTATATGCAAATTACCTCAATAGAATTGATTTTTTTTTAAATGAAAGGGTTGGGCCTATGATCTTTAAAAGCTTTCAACTCTATCATTTTGGTTCTATTACACACAGCAATAATGTGTGAGAAAGCCCTTAAAGAGTTTAAAAAATGCTGAATACATATTAAGGATAATTATTAGCAATCATGTTGGTATTCATTCAACAGTTTTGAAATTAATGTATTTATTAAAAGGAACAAAACACACTTCCCAAAGTTCAGACCTCTGCATAATTTTGGACAGATTAAGAGGAAAGGTAGTTTGTGTGTTTGTGTTAATGTAAGAGTTTGTGCACGTTCATATTTGTTTGTTTTGGCAGACCCTGGGAATCTGGGACATTGATAGTATCTACAACATTGGTGACTTTATGTAACTACGGATGAATAAGAACCATCTTTTGCAATTGCTCATAACATTCAAATCATTTTCCCAATTAGAAAAGAAAAGTGTTTGACAAATTCTATTTGAGGTTTCATCAAATTTGCAATGTTTGAAGAACAGATCAAGATGTTTGATGAAAATAAACAGCAGCTGGATTTGCCCTTCCCTGCCACACACACAGTTTGTTGGGAATAGCTCATAAATCCTACTGCTCACCGACTCTGGGAACAGATGGCTCTCGGAGACCACACTGATGGCCAAGAACTTATCACATTACTATTGTGAAAAGCATCTTCCACTCTTCATTTAGATGAATGGTGCAGTAGTATTTCTATCTACTCCAAAGAGGTGTAAATTAAAATGAAAAGACATTTTTAAAAAAACTTGAATCTTGATGAGAATCAGAGCATCACCAGGCTCTAAGATTTCTAATCCACACCCCGCTTTGAGATACTCGATTTTAATCTCCAATTTTAATTCCTTAATCTGAAACTAGACATGTTGGCCCCCATCTGTCATCCGACCCTGCAAACATCCATCATCAACTATATCACAGATGCTAGAAAAAAAAAAATGGGAGAGGAACTAGCTCTATTGAGTGCAAGATAATTTATATGCATTATTACATCCTTTTTACATAAAGATGGAAATGCTTTGGCAATCATGACTGTATGCAAGTTTTAAGTTAAGTTTCAAACTAATTTAAAACTAGTTCTGAACATTTGCTTTGCATTAAAAGTAACTAAGGCAATCTGGTTTAATAAAATGTAATGAACTTTGGAATCCAACTGACCTGGCCTCAATTCATTCTACTTTACTAATTGTTTAACCATGGGAAAATCCCTTACCTTTATAGTAGGAGAAATAATATATTTCTTAGAGTTATGAAAATTTTATGAGCAGGCATGTATGTGAATACATAAACATGAACCTGGCATATAATTGGCATTTATTAATACTTTGTACCCTTTTGTTTGAAAGCTTGTTGCTAATCAAATCAACCAGCAAATAGCAAGTATTAATAGACTGATTTGAAATCCTAGTTAACTTGGCTAATTTCAGCAACTTACAGGCTTGCACCAGGGAAAATAGTATGATTTGAGAAGTTCTGTGTGACAAAAGTCTTAGGTTCAAGAGGCAGTTTGGTGAGTAATGAGGCTAAAATGATAAGTAGAGGTAAGACTGTGAAGAGCTTTGTGTGTCATATTAAGATTTAGATTTTATATGTAATAAAGTATTATTAATCTTCACAATGACCTTATGAATTAGAGAAGGTATTATCCTACTGGAATGGTATTATCAAAACCAAACACATATAGTTACTTATGCCATCTCTGTAGATTGAAGACAGTAAGGTTAACCCCTCTTACCATTACTAACAAGTATGGTGTGATACAAATGTTTCTTTATAACTCAGTGGTTAATAACATTAACTCTGAAGTTGGAATACATAGATTCAATTCACCACAAATAGTTTATAGACTTAAGCAAGTTACTTACCCCATTAAGCTTTTTTCAATTTTGAATCATTATTTTTGTATCTACCTGCTACAGTTTATGTGAGTTTTAAATGCTCAGGGTTTATGTGAGTTTTAAATGCTCAGCATCGTATCTAGAACCAAGCAAGCCCTTAAAGATTTTCAGCCACTTTACAAAGTATCATCTTGCAAAGTGGTTTTTGAAAGCAGCCTTTGAATCAGATGACTTGAGTTCAAATTTTGTAAGTTAACTCTTCAAAGGCTTAGTTTCTTTTCATTTAAGAACAGGAAAGATTAATACAACATTTTTCATTGGATAGCTGAATTAATTAAATGAGAGATTTCATTTGAAATGCTTATCACTGTGCTTAGAAGTGAGTAAATTTTCACTACTCATGATGCCATCCTTCCCTCTATTTAAAGAATCTTTGTACTTGTTCTGTTGTGCAACCTTTTGCTTGAAGGTAGTTTGTCAGCACATGTTCTTTCATTTGGAACCCTCGTAATTCCACACTTTGCCTACTTAATCCTTCCTAATTCTTCAAATTTTAGGTGAAAAATAACTAAAATTTTAGGAAATATTGTCTGAAAACTTGCAGAAGCGTTACAGCACTCTGTATTTCCCTGTCTCACATTGAGTTACTTGTTTGTAACTTGCAGTGGAGCGACTTTATGTCCAATTGTTGTCTCACAACAGCCTCAGTGCCTAGGATAGTGCCTGGTTTATAAAGACAAAATGTAGTTTATTGTTTGGATACATAAATATAAAGAAAGAAATAGTCCAAATCACTGTGTAAAATATTTTATCTTACAATTTTATTTGTCAGTTATACCTCCATAAAGTTGAAAAACAAATAGTCAAAAAGAGGTATCTGTTGATAAAATAATTAGGACTTAAAAACAGGTAACACTTAATACAATGAAAAATATAGACATGAGACTTTGAAAGATTCAATGGCCCTGTCTCTTAGGGAAATTATTACTTTCTCTACTACATAATTTAGTCATTATGTGTGTGATATGTTATTAAAATTGAAGATAATCTCATCTTTACCTTCAACAGGTATTAGTTGGTTGATCCATCCATCCATTTATCTATCTAAGAAAGCTTTAACTCCTTTAAATGGGCCTGGCACTGGGATGAGCTTTTGAGCTACTGAGAAACATAGAATGAATGATCACAATATATTAGAATGTCCCAGACTCTTCACTGAAGTACGATGAGTGGTAGAGGTGAATGAAATAATTCCTCCATGATTACTTGCTATTTAATTATTTTTTAAATTCTTGAATCTTAGCTTAAAACTGTGATAATCTGATTCCATTCTCCTTGGTAAAATAGCAATATGCATTTTAGTGTAAAATATGTTTTTAATTAACTTATCATCAACAGAGTGTTTTTAGATACCGGAATACTTTTTCCTGTGTCTTCATGTTCTCTGAGGAGACATGACGGACAATGACTGCCATTTTTTTGTTTGTTTGTTTGTTTTTAGGAACTTTTATTTATCTGGTTGTGCCAGGTCTTAGTTGTGGCAGGTGGGCTCCTTAGTTGTGGCTCAGCGGCTCCTTAGTTGTGGCATGCGAACTCTTAGTTGCAGCATGCATGTGGGATCTAGTTCCCTGACCAGGGATCAAACCCAGGCCCCCTGCATTGGGGGCCCGGAGTCTTATCCACTGCACCACCAGGGAAGTCCCGGACAATGACTGCCTTTTGAGAAGAGTTGTTCTTGTTGTACCTCAGCTATCATGCTCTCAGGTCATGATTTTGTGCCCTTCTACATACAGCTGTTTGCTTCAATAGACCTTAAATTTAATTTAGCTCAGTTTGCCAAACAGTTATTGTGAAATAGTAAAATGAAAGGGACACAGTTCTTGCCCTGAAGGAATTTACAACACAACAGTGGAGATAAATACAGGCAAAAATAAATAAATTATCTGAGCTGATCTATGCTGTCTAATAGATATATCAAACAAGAGAACACTAGCACATATGTTATTTTTTCTTCTCATGAGTTGTAAGCTACCACAAATATTTAAAAGATATAATCAAAAGATAATAGCAAACTTACAAATTAGTAAAGCAAAATTATTCATATATGAGGAAGTTTTAAAGTCCAAAAATCAGTCCCTTTCAAAGTTACCATTTTCACTTATTTTCTTTCTTTTTATTTTAACCATGCCACCTTCAAATTTTCATAGCATGTTAAGCCACTTCAGAAAGTAGATGGGAAGTATCATTTGTTCCTAATGGGTTTTCAAACATAGGTGCTTTTAAAAATATAGGTCTTAGGGAATTTGTCTTTATTTGTCTATAATCAAACATCAAAGATCAAAATTCTGATGTTACAGAATGATTTCATGGAGTCAGAAGCTGACTGCTTACTAACTGACATTACAATTCTGTGTTGCATTAAAAAACATAGTATAACATTCCTCTTTGTAATACGTGTTCCCTGTTAATAACAATTAGGAATTGCTATGTAACAAGGCTCTCCAAATCTTCAGTGGCATGGGCCACTAAGGATTTATTTCTCATGCATCTTTGAGGTTCAGCTGAGATAGCCAAGGGACATCTGACATTTACCAGTCTCACTTAAATTTCTGGACATCTGTTGAGCTGCACATGTATCTGTGGACTGACTAGTTGCTATGCATCACACGTCTCTCATTTTCTTTTTTAGACTAGTAGGTCAGCCTTGGGATGTTCATCTTATAGTGTCAGTGTCCTAACAGTAAGGGTAAGAGCAAGACCCAAAGTGAAAGCCATTTCAAGTCTCTGCTTATGTCACATCTGTTAACATCTCAGTGGCCAGAGCATGTCACATGATCTGGCCCAGAGCCAAACTGGGCTGCAAAGTGATATATCAACATGACTGCATATGTGAAGTACTGAATAACTGGGATATTTAAAAAATCTGCCACATTTTTTTTCGTAATAAGCTCACTGACAGATGGTTTCAGGTGACCACAGTCCTGAAGTAACAATACAGTATAACTTATAAAATATAAAATTAAATAAAATAATAAAATTGAGACTGAAATAAAATAGTAAAGTATTTTAGATTTAGGAGGGTCTCATATTATTTACACATCTATCTTCTTATTTTATAGGTAACTTACCCATCGAGGGTGTGAATTGCCAAGTATTATAGAATGATGGGCAGTCCAAAAGTAAAAGTGTGTCTCCAAATTAAAGTATAATGAATTATACATCTACTCATTCTTTTTTTATTTTAACTACAATTATATACTTTTGTCTAAGCACCAGGGTTAGAGCTTTCTAATTCCACTTCCATAAAGAAGCAAGAACAAACAAATGACAGCAAAAACAACTTTTCAAATGTGACTAACAGCTCAGTGAATTATTAAAGAGCTATGAATTCTTAGATACATTCAAAGAAAATTTTCATATCTGCTATATATTGATGTATCTGACTAATTGCTTTTGATACTTACATTGATATTGAAATTGGTCCTGTATTTATGCTGACTGGCTTGTCCCCCATACCCATTTTCACATTCTTCCCATAAAAGGCTTCATTGCATCCCCTGGCTGTTCAAGACACTCAGCTAAGATGCTAAGGAATAAAGAGTGAATAAAAAGGACATGGAACCTACTCATTGGCGTTCACATTCCAGTGGGTAGGAAAAAAAACCCAAACAAACAGTGAATAAATAATTGTAAATTGTAACTAATGTACACAGGAAAAAGAAGTAGCTTGGATGGAGAAAAAAGAGAGAGAAATACTTTGAAAGGTTACTCTTAGAAGGTGAATATTAATCTGAGAAACCGAGAAAAGGAGAATGCCAATAATGTGAAATAGAAGGAACGTTCTAGGAAAGAGGAATGTCAAGGAAAAAGACCCTATGAAAGAAAGGACCTGATTTGTTTGAGTAAACATGACCGGACTGTAATGAGTAAGCTGGTGTAGATCCAGAGCATGTAAGTGATACAACATGACTTTGGTGAGCAAGCAAGGCAAAATATATTCATTTATTTCTTCCTAATTCCAAGGCTTCTGAAAATTTTTTTTTCTTTCTGTCTGAGAATCCAAGACTACCAGGAGAAAAGAACTCGCTTGTCTCTTTTGCAATCATTACTTAGGTTTACTTTACTAGTTTGTTACCCCCAAAAGTAGGCTATTAGTCCCATCCCCTACATTGGCAGACACTCCTTTTTTTAAAATTTTATTTTATTTATTTATTTATTTTTTGCGGTACGCAGGCCTCTCACCACTGTGGCCTCTTCCCGTTGCGGAGCACAGGCTCAGCGGCCGTGGCTCACAGGCCTACTGCTCTGCAGCATGTGGGATCCTCTCAGACCAGGGCATGAACCCGTGTCCCGTGCATCGGCAGGCGGACTCCCAACCACTGTGCCACCATGGAAGCCCTTGAATTTTCTTTTATTTATTTTTTATACAGCAGGTTCTTATTAATTATCTATTTTATACATATTAGTGTATACATGTCAATCCCAATCTCCCACTTCATCCCCCCCACCCCCTCCACCACCACTTTCTCTGCTTGGTGTCCATACGTTTATTCTCTACATCTTTGTCTCTATTTCTGCCCTGCAAACTGGTTCATATATACCATTTTTCTAGCTTCCACATATATACGTTAATATATGATATTTGTTTTTCTCTTTCTGACTTACTTCATTCTGTAGGACAGTCTCTAGAACCATTGGGTCTCTACAAATGACCCAATTTCATTCCTTTTTATGGCTGATTAATACTCCATTGTATATATGTACCACATCCTCTTTATCCATTCATCTGTCAGTGGGCATTTAGGTTGCTTCCATGACTTGGCTATTGTAAATACTGCTGCAATGAACATTGGGGTGCATGTGTCTTTTTGAATTATGGTTTTCTCTCGGTATATGCCCAGTAGTGGAATTGCTGGGTCATATGATAATTCTATTTTTACTTTTTTAAGGAACCTCCATACTGTTCTCCATAAAGGCTGTATCAATTTACATTCCCACCAACAGTGCAAGAGGGTTCCCTTTTCTCCACACCCTCTCCAGCATTTGTTGTTTGTAGATTTTCTGATGATGCCCATTCTAACTGGTGTGAGGTGATACCTCACTGTAGTTTTGATTTGCATTTCTTTAATAATTAGTGATGTTGAGCAGCTTTTCATGTGCTTCTAGGCTATCTGTATATCTTCTTTGGAGAAATGTCTATTTAGGTCTTCTGCTCATTTTTGGATTGGGTTGTTTGTTTTTTTAATATTGAGCTGCATGAGCTGTTTATATATTTTGGAGGTTAATCCTTTGTCCGTTGATTCGTTTGCAAATATTTTCTCCCATTCTGAGGGTTGTCTTTTCATCTTGATTGTAGTTTCCTTTGCTTTGCAAATGCTTTTAAGTTTCATTAGGTCCCATTTGTTTATTTTTGTTTTTATTTCCATTTCTCTAGGAGGTGGATCAAAAAAGATCTTGCTGTAATTTATGTCAAACCGTGTTCTTCCTATGTTTTCCTCTAAGAGTTTTATAGTGCCCAGTCTTACATTTACGTCTCTAATCCATTTTGAGTTTATTTTTGTGTATGGTGTTAGGGAGTGTTCTGATTTCATTCTTTTACGTGTAGCTGTTCAGTTTTCCCAGCACCACTTATTGAAGAGACTCTTTTCTCCATTGTATATCCTTGCCTCCTTTGTCATAGATTAGTTGACCATAGGTGCCTGGGTTTATCTCTGGGCTTTCTATCCTGTTCCATTGATCTATATTTCTGTTTTTGTGCCTGTGCCATATTATCTTGATTACAGTAGCTTTGTAGTATAGTCTGAAGTTGGGGACTCTGATTCCTCCAGCTCCATTTTTTTCCCTCAAGACTGCTTTGGCTATTTGAGGTCTTTCGTGTCTCCATACAAATTTTAAGATTTTTTGTTCTAGTTCTGTAAAAAAAATGCCACTGGTAACTTGATAGGGATTTCATTGAATCTGTAGATTGCTTTGGGTAGTATAGTCATTTTCATAATATTGATTCTTCCAATCCAGAAACATGGTATATCTCTCCATCTGTTTGTGTCATCTTTGATTTTTTTCATCAGTGTCATAGTTTTCTGAGTATAAGTCTTTCACCTCCTTAGGCACGTTTATTCCTAGGTATTTTATCTTGTTGCAGTGGTAAATGAGAGTGTTTCCTTAATTTCTCTTTCTGATCTTCCATTGTTAGTGTGTAGGAATGCAAGAGACTTCTGTGCTTTGCTTTTGTACTTGCAACTTCACCAAATTCATTGATTAGCTCTAGTAGTTTCCTGGTGGCATTTTTAGGATTCTCTATGTATAGTATCATATCATCTGCAATCAGTGACAGTTTTACTTCACTTTTCCTATTTGTATTCCTTTTATTTCTTTTTCTTCTCTGATTGCCATGGCTAGGACTTCTAAAACTATGTTGAATAATAGTGGCAAGAGTGGACATCCTTGTCTTGTTCCTGATCTTAGTGGAAATGGTTTCAGTTTTTCACCATTGAGAATGATGTTTGCTGTGGGTTTGTCGTATATGGCCTTTATTATGTTGAGGTAGGTTCCCTCTATGCCCACTTTCTGGAGAGTTTTTATCATAAATGAGTGTTGAATTTTGTCAGAAGCTTTTCCTGCATCTATTGAGATGATCATATGGTTTTTATTCTTCAATTTGTTAATATGGTATATCACATTGATTGATCTGCATATATTGAAGAATCCTTGCATCCCTGGGTTAAATCCCACTTGATCATGGTGTATGATCCTTTTGATGTGCTGTTGGATTCTGTTTGCTAGTATTTTGTTGAGGATTTTTGCATCTATATTCATCGATTGGTCTGTAATTTTCTTTTTTTGTATTATCTTTGTCTGTTTTTGGTATCAGGGTGATGGTGACCTCATAGAATGAGTTTGGGAGTGTTCCTTCCTCTGCAATTTTTTGGAAGAGTTTGAGAAGGATGGGTGTTAGCTCTTCTCTAAATGTTTGGTAGAATAACCTTTGAAGCCATCTGGTCCTGGACTTTCGTTTGTTGGAAGATTTTTTTTTTTTTTTTTTTTTTGTGGTACGCGGGCCTCTCACTGTTGTGGCCTCTCCCGTTGCGGAGCACGGGCTCCGGACACGCAGGCTCAGCGGCCATGGCTCACGGGCCCAGCCGCTCCGCGGCATATGGGATCTTCCCAGATCGGGGCACAAACCCGTGTTCCCTGCATCGGCAGGCGGACTCTCAACCACTCCGCCACCAGGGAAGCCCTGTTGGAAGTTTTTGAATCACAGTTTGAATTTCATTACTTGTGATTGTTCTGTTCATATTTTCTGTTTCTTCCTGGTTCAGTCTTGGCAGGTTGTGCATTTCTAAGAATTTGTCCATTTCTTCCAGGTTGTCCATTTTATTGGCATAGAGTTGCTTGTGGTAATCTCTCATGATCTTTTGTATTTCTGCAGTGTCAGTTGTTACTTCTCCTTTTTCATTTCTAATTCTATTGATTTGAGTCTTCTCCCTTTTTTTTCTTGATGAGTCTGGCTAATGGTTTATCAATTTTGTTTGTCTTCTCAAAAAACCAGCTTTTAGTTTTATTGATCTTTGCTATTGTTTACTTTGTTTCTATTTCATTTATTTCTGCTCTGATCTTTATGATTTCTTTCCTTTTACTAACTGTGGGTTTTGTTTGTTCTTCTTTCTCTAAGGTTCTTCCCTTTCATCACTTTAAATATATCACACCACTCCTTTCTGGCTTGTAGAAATCAGCTGTTAACCTTATGGGAGTTCCTTTGTATGTTATTTGTTTTTCCCTTGTTGCTTTCAGTAATTTTTCTTTGTCTTTGATTTTTGTCAGTTTGATTACTATGTGTCTTGGCATGTTTCTCCTTGGGTATATCCTGCCTGGGACTCTCTGTGCTTCCTGGACTTGGGTGGCTATTTCCTTTCCCATGTTAGGGAAATTTTTGACTATAATCTCTTCAGATATTTTCTTGGGTCCTTTCTCTCTCTCTTCTCCTTCTGGGACCCCTATAATGCGAATATTGTTGCATTTAATGTTGTCCGAGAGGCCTCTTAGTCCATCTTAATTTCTTTTCATTCTTTTTTCTTTATTCTGTTCCGTGGCAGTGAATTCCACCATTCTGTCTTCCAGGTCACGTATCCATTCTTCTTCCTCAGTTATTCTGCTATTGATTCCTTCTAGTGTAGTTTTCACTTCAGTTATTGTATTGTTCATCTCTGTTTGTTTGTTCTTTAATTCTTCTAGGTCTTTGTTAAACATTTCTTGCATCTTCTTGATCTTTGCCTCCATTCTTTCTCCGAGGTCCTGGATCATCCTCACTATCATTATTCTGAATTCTTTTTCTGGAAGGTTGCCTATCTCCACTTCATTTAGTTGTTTTTCTGGGGTTTTATCTTGTTCCTTCATCTGGTACAAAGTCTTCTGCCTTTTCATTTTGTCTGTCTTTCTTTGAGTGTGGTTTTCCTTCCACAGGCTGCAAAATTGTAGTTCTTCTTGCTTTTGCTGTCTGCCCTCTGGCATTCACTCTCTATGCTAAAGAGAAAGCATATTGCTTATCTATTGCCATGTAATGGATTATCCTAAAACTTAGTAACTTAAAAAAATATATTTTCTTTTCTCAGTTTCTGTAGTTTAGTAATTCTCTTGTGGCATAGCTGGCCCCAGTGCATTAGGTTCCTCACAGGTTGCAATCAAGGTGTTTGCTTGACTGGGGAAGGGTCTCCTCCCTTGATCATTCACATGGTTTTTGGAAGGATTCCGTTTCTCAGGAACTGCTAAAAAGAGTGCTCTGGTTTCTTGCATTTTACTGATTAAATGTTACTTACAGTTCTTTGATACATGGGCTTCTCCATAGGGCAGCTTGCATCATGGCAGCATGCTTCATCAGAGAAAGTCAGTGAGAAGAACTAGCCAGGCAGAATGGGTGAGCCAAGATGGAAGACAAAATCTTTCATAGCCTAATTTTGGAAGTGACATCTCATCACTTTTACCATATTCAGTTTATCAGAAGCAAGTCACTAGATTGTTCCTACATGCAAAAAGAAGGGATTACATAAAAACATGAATACCAGAAGGTGGAAATCACTGGGAGCCATTTTAGAAGATGTTTATCATAGAAAGTTTCTCGCATACTTCTAGCATTAGACATCTGCCCCAGTTTCCTTTAAAATAAATTGAAACAAGTTAGAAGGACTTTGAAATTACAGATACCATTAAGAATATCATGAACTAGTATTTTATTTGTGTTGTCCACATGTACAGCCACCCTACAAGGCTAATGAGAAATGTCCTTGCCATCTCTATCCAAATTTCAAGAGGTTTATATTATATAAATAATAAGCCATGGCACATGAGTTGGTAAATTTTTCATAGGGTCACGTAGTAACAGATCTGAACAAGAAACAAGACATAATTTAGAATATTCACATTATATAGATGAGAAAAACACATAGGTATCCCCAGAGAAGTCAAATTTCCCATTGTCTAGAATTTTCAAATTTGAGGCAGAACTAGTACTAGAACCCAGGTCTCTTTAAATTGCAGTGGTTTTCTTTCTCTATGATATTACAACACTTTGTTGTGCTTTAAAGACCAAAATGGATACAGAAATCCCACAGTATTCATTTTTTTCTGGGTACAGACTGAGGAAAGGAAAGGCAAATTTGTGACTTAAAATTATGTGAATAAACAAACTGTTTTATTTGCTAATGTTATTCTGATATTTTTGATAGAATTTACTTTCAGTCAGAATACATTCACATTATTTATTCTGAGAAATGCATTAAAGTAAAATGGAAATTTGTGGACCCTTAAACTGGAATAATGAGCTAATTTGGTCTATGCATAAGGAAAGTAAGGTACACATTCTCAAGGTTACTGTCTCACAGACTTCAATATTTTACTGCTTAAACCAGAAGATTTCTTCATGAGGACTATTGATAAATCTGTAACAAATCACGCCTACATACAGACACACACATGCACACACTTTCGGGGTAGCTAAAATCACCACTATTCTAAATTATTTTGTTCATAACAAAGATGTCATATCCAAATGGGTAATTTCCACCACTTGAAAGTGATACTTGATGTGCATTTCTCAAATCATTAAACTGGTGTTTGTATAGGGTGAAGACAAGAGAAGTAAAGGTATGTGAAAAGTGCTAAGGAGACTTTGCAAATATAGATGCATGTTAGCACGTCCATTCCAGTAATCACTTTCTAAAGTGACTTAACATGTCTTTTTGGTGAATGATGATCATGTTAAACTTTAAAGCAGGCACAGATCTCCTTATCATCAGTGAGCAAGGGGTTTGGAGTGACAATTCAATATACGGTGTTATATTTTATTATAATTCACAAATGGCTTTGAAAATTTGACTTTACCCTTTCTACTAGTTCCTGTCAGTTTCCAGTACAGCTGATGTCTAAAGGGCAAATTGGGTACCTCAGTAAAAAATAACAGTTTGCTACATCCACCTTTGATGATGTCCCCAGCTTATCAGACAAATGTGGACCTTCTTGCTTCTAAAGGTCAAATCATAGAGCTCTATGTCTTGCAGTTGGATATGAATGATGCCTTTATTTTAAAACCTTAATTAGCTCTTAATCCATACTTTTTTTTTAGCTTTTTTTTCCTTCTTCCCAAACTTCTAAAATTTGAACACATCCAATTCCAGCCAAATTTCATAAATACTGCACTGAGTTTTGGGAAAATAGGGACAGCAGTTTAACACGATGAGGGGCCTGGCAGGAAACAGAGGCACACTCAAGAGAAATAACCAAGGGAGCTGAATGAAAGGAGTATATGCAAAGGCAAAGACAGAGTTAATGGAAACCAACAAGATGATCAAACACATATAGGCAAGCAGCAGGAGGTGTTTCTTAGCGCTTCTAGACCTAAAGGTGTAGGGGAGGGATTGTGTCATAGACTGAACTGTGTCCCTCCAAAAAGTATAAATTGAAGTCCTAACCTCCAATACCACAGAACATGACCTAATTTGGAAGTAGTGTCCTGGCAGATGTAATTAGTTAAGTTGAGGTCAGGTTGGAGGTAGGGTGAACCCCTAATCCACTGTGAGTGCTGTCCTTATAAAAAGATGGCCATGTGGAGACAGAGAGACATGAGGGGGCAGGCTACAGGGAGAACATAATATGATGAGGAAGGCAGAGATTGGAGTGATGCATCCATAAGCTAAGGGATAGCGTGGAATGACAGGGTACGGTATGAAGAAAGGATTCTTTCCTTCAGTTTTCAGAGGGACCATGGTCCTGCTGAAACCATGATTTCAGACTTCTAGCCTCCAGAACTGCAAGACAATACATTTTTGTTTTAAGTAGCCCAAATTATGGTATTTTGTTATGGCAGCCCTAGGAAACTAATATAGTTTGGTTACTGTAACTCAGTTATGGTGTACCTCTGGGAGATAGAGAGGCTTCTGATAGGAACAGTGGTCTTTGATAGAGGAACACATGGTCAAGCGGGGCAGGAGGAGGGATAATAAATATTCGGACCCATCTCTTCATCATTTTCTCATGTCCAGTCCATGCCTTGCATTGGCTGAATCTAATAGGAGGCTGGGAACAAGGATATCTGGTTAATGTAGACTAACAGGTCAGCCTCCCAGGTCCCAAATAAGGGTGGAGAAGGATGGAAAAGGGTCTGGAGAAAGTAAGATTAAGAGTATGAAAAGTAGATGGCTCCTAAATGGAACAACGTTATCAATAATACCCTCCAAAAATAAATAAACAAACAAAACCCTTGAATACTTTAGCATTGTTTCAGTATTTTATACATTGCTTTCCTTAAATTATGTGTTTTAAGACAAACTGTATGTGAGCCACTGCTTTGGGTGCTGAAATGCAAAGGTAAACCAGAAGATCAAGGCCTTTGTCACCATGAAAGTTATATTCTAGAGAGAAATGGCCACTAGACAAATAATTATACCAACAATTAAAATTATTGTCAGTGCCATAAAAGAGGAATTCAGAGAATTATGAAGATTTGTGCATAGGTCTGTAGATTTAAGAATCTGTAACACTGCCTACACAGGTTGCTTCAACATGACATCCAGGGTCGATGGTCCTGGCCCAGAACTATAATACACACACACACACTCTCTCTCTCTCTCTCTCTCTCTCTCTGTCTCTGTCTCTGTCTCTGTCTCTGTCTCTCTCTCAGAAAAGACAGGAACAGAGTCAGGGAAATTAAAGATCAACGGGACCTAAACACCACAGGAAGAAAATAACATGTATCAAACACAGACACATTTCTTTCTTTTAACCAAGTGTGATTGACACATTCCTCATTCTATGAGGAAATTATAAGTTCATTTCAGAACCACACTCAGTAATATTGGGTAGCTTGTGCTACATTGTAATGTTGAGGTATAGAACTTGAAGAGAGAGGTTTCCCTACTTCTCACACTAGTGTGTAAGTGTAATTATTCTCAGCTTTTCTATCTCTGGCTCAAAAAATCTGGCCTGGATTTACTGCCCCCAATTCTGTTCCTTCTAAAACTGTTGATTTTAAGTTTCTTGTTGCTGGGCAAATTTTAGCATTTCTGAGTATACCCCATTACAAAAGCACAAAGTAGGCACTCAGCTAATGTTAGTTGACTCTGAATCTGAAAAAGGACTATACAAGAAACTACATAGAAAATAAGAAAAATACATGTTTTTGCTTTTGCCAACAGCTGTTCCCCTTTCCATCTAGATTTCAAGAACTAATTTAATGCCCCTTGGCAGGCAATACATGATAAAATAAAACCAACAGTCAAGAAAAAATTCACCATGGTAATGTGGTAGAATAACAAGAAAGCCAATTACATAACTAGAAGAAAAGGTATAAATATGCCAACTTGAACAGTAACCAGTGTAAGTAATGTATAGCTTCAGTAACCTAATATAAATAAGGCAAAATCGATATTGCTGAAATCAGCATATATTATAAGAATAATCAGATTTTATTACTAATCCTAATAACTACTATGCATTTATTTGGAATTTTAGTGCACTGTGTTTAATAAAATATCAGAGATTTCATGAATTTTATGAAGTACTCCATCATGTTAATATTACATCCCTTTCATATAATTTGAAATAATTACCAACTATATCCAAACTACATTTATGTGAGTAAATCCATCACCTTTGTGAGGCTGAAAGCTTTGCCACATTTTCTACCACTTTTGAAATGTCAACTTTCTGATTTAATTTGTTAATTCATTGGAAAAAATATCTTAGGACATGAAAAGTGAAACAGTTTATCCTGTCCTTTTGATGACTGTATTCTATGCAACTCATTTACTTGCAAAGCATTCCCCATAGTCATTTTTCTTTTCCTTGACCACTAATCCCACTTTAGGGCAGATTCTTTCTTTCAGTCATCCGAAGTACTTCAGTAATCTCCTAACTTCATTTCCTGTGTTCTGGAACTTGGTACTATATCCAGGCTTCATATGGTCACCAGATTTATCTTTGACAATGTCACTACATATTCAAATACTATAAAAAACATCTCACCACCTGGAGAATGGTATCTAATCCCGTTAGAATGCAGTCAAGAATATAAAGTTCTTACAGTCACCTTAGCAAAGCTTCAGTCAAGGCCAAACACCTGTGGTAAGACTGTCCAGTATTGTGTTGAAACCCTAAGCCTGCCTCTTAGTTGCTTTTTGATCCTTTCAACAATCCCCGTTTCATAAAATGTATAGAATTCCTGTTTTTATTGTTGTGAAGATTAAGGGAGACAAACGTGGTAAGCGTCCAATAAATGTTTCTGTTATCATTCAGCATTTTTATCTGCAGACTTCTATTCATGGTGTTTTATCCAGTTTCAATATCACCCTATATTCCTTCCTGCCACAATTTTATACTCTGTTTAAGACTCGGATCTGGTTCTTTCCAGTCAAAGAAGAATGTCCCAGTATTAATGCTCTGATTCATTCTCTGAATTTTTTTCTAAAATTTTGTTCATGCTGTTAGTTCCCAAATATGCTTGTGTAGCAGCAGCTCTTAAGGAGGTGGTTTACTTTTCTTTAACAAAGCTTTGTGTTGCTTCACGTGTCATAGAGAGGAATTACTGGGGATTAAAAAATTTTATGTAAATTATATATATGTATATATATACATATATATTTGGGAAAATTAACTAATATCTCTGGTCTCAGTTTCCTTTTCTGTGAGAAGGGGATACTAGACAGCTCTAAGCCTATGCACAAGGATGGAAAAAGAGGGCAAGCTCTGTGAAGTGGCAGTGTCTGTACTTGGCTAGGTAACTATTCAGCAAGTTCTCTTTTTTTGCCTCTGTTCATGACACAACTATCATTTTTTTAAAACTTTAAATCTTTATTGATTCACTATTTCCTCACCTACCTATTGTGTGGCAAATGTGTCTTAAACAAAGCAAAAGATCTAGAAATGATACCACGGAGACACTTAACCTCCATGGCTGACAGGGCTGCCCATTGATTTCAAGTTATAGCTGACACTTCTTTTTCCATTTTCTGTTAGAGAATTTCTGTCCACATGGGGACATTAGAATGTGATGGATATTAAACTCTCCCTCCCAGGAACCTGGGTTATGTGTTCCACATCCATCATTCATAGACTGTTAGTACTCAGAGTCTTCAATGGTAGAATGAAGTACATGAGATCTGCTATTAAATTATTTCTGATAATATAAAAGGCAAAGTGGGGAATGGAAGAAAGCTTAAAATATATAGTGATCTCTGGGTACATAATCCAGTGACAACTTTTTTAAAGTATGACTTGGTATAATAGGCCTATATTCATCATGTTAATTTTAACTTACAGAAGAATGGCTGAAAAGATATGCAGGGATGCCATCAAACTTCATAAAATTTAACATTATTTCTGAAGTGGTTATTTTCTATTTTATTATTATTTTTAAAATTTTTATTGGAGTATACTTGATTTACAATGTCATGTTAGTTTCAGGTGTACAGCAGAGTGAATCAGTTATACATATACATATGTCCACTCTTTTTTAGATTCTTTCCCCATATAGATTATTACAGAGTATTGAGTAGCGTTCCCTGTGCTATTCAGTAGGTCCTTATTAGCTTGAAGTGGTTATTTTTTAGAAAAATAAGTGACTAATTTTGCATTTTAACAAGTTGATAAATATTTATGGCTTATTTTTGGCAACTGAAGCAAAATTTATAAACTTCCCTGATGTGGTTCTAAATGTACGTGGAGTAAATATTTAAGAAAAATTATATTAAAAATGTAGGGTAAAGAGACTTTAAAGGAAGGTAAGGCTTATATGCTTTGTGAGAATTGGTAAAATGATGATACCATAGACTGTGATAAAGTATGTGTGTGTATATATGTGTATATAATGTAATATTTACATTCAGCAACCACTAAAAAATCTGTACAAAGAGAGAAAACTCAAATACTATAGAGAAATCAAAATGGACTTCTAAAAATTTTCCAGTAACCCATAAGAAAACAGGAAAAAGAAAAGAGAAAAATTAAAAGAGCCAATAGAGTCTAAAAATAAAATGGCCCTCCATAGCAATAATTAAATGAAAATGGTCTAAATACACCAATTAAAAGACAAAGATTGGCACAAGTGGATTAAAACACAAAACACAACTATCTGCTATGTTCAAAAAACTTACTTCATATATAACATGATAGGCAGTCTGAAACTTAATGGATGAAAGGAGACATATCATCCAAACATTAATCTGATCAAAACAGGAGTAGGTATATTAATATCTAATAAAGTAGACTTCGGAGCCAAAAAAGTTACCAGGAACAGAGAATGACATTATATAATGATAAATGGGTCAATCCATCAAAGAGAGCAATTCTGGGACTTCCATAGTAGTGCAGTGGTTAAGACTCTGTGCTCCCAATGCAGGGGGCCTGGGTTTGATCCCTGATCCAGGAACTAGATCCCACATGCGTGCTGCAACTAAGAGTTCACATGCCACAACTAACCAGCTGGCAAGCTGCAACTAAGGAGTCTGCCTGCCACAACTAAGACCCAACACAACCAACCAACCAACCAACCAAATAAATAAATAAATAATAAATAAAGGCATAGCAATTCTAAATGTGTATGCAGCAAACAACAGAGCATAGATGAAGGAAAAACTGATAGAACTGGAAGGAGAAATAGACAAACCTACAATTATAATTTGAGATTTAAATAGCCCTAACTCAATTAACAAAACAACTAGACAGAAAAGCTGCACAGTTGTAAAGAATGATGTCACCAGCCAACAGGATCTAATTGACATTTGTAAAACACTCCACTCAATGGATTCTTTTCAAGTTCCAACAGAACATATTATGAATCATAAAATAAATCACAACAAATTTAAAAGAATTGAATCATGCAGTGTATGTTCTTGAATCACAATAAAGATAACAGGAGAATATTCAAACATTTGGAAACTAAATTTTAAATGATTCCTTTATGAAAGTAGTAATCTTAAAGGAAACTTAAAAAGTACGTTGGACTGAATGAAATTGAAAATACAACATTAAAGCATAGCTAAAGCATTGCTGACAAAGAAGTTTATAGTATTATATTCATACATTAGGAAAGAGGAAAAGTTTCAAATAAATAGTCTAACCCTCACCTTAAGATACAAAAAAAAGGGCTTCCCTGGTGGCACAGTGGTTGGGAGTCCGCCTGCCGATGCAGGGGACATGGGTTCGTGCCCCGGTCTGGGAGGGTCCCGCATGCCGCGGAGCGGCTGGCCCCGTGAGCTATGGCCGCTGAGCCTGCGCGTCCGGAGCCTATGCTCCGCAACGGGAGAGGCCGCAACAGTGAGAGGCCCATGTACAGCAAAAAAAGGGGGGAAAAAAAAAAAGATACAAAAAAAAAAGGAAAGAAAATCAAATAAAAATTTTTTTTAGGAATAATAAGTAATGTCAGTAAGGTAACAGGATATAAGATAAATATACATATGTCAATTGTATTTCTATAACAATGAAGATGTATATACCAGGATTAAAAATACAGTACTATTTATAATCACTCAAAAAATGAAATAATTGAGATGTAAATATAGCGAAATGTGTATGGGACTTTGTTGTTGAAAACTATAAAATGCTAATGAAGGAAATTAGAGAAGATTTAATTAAATAGGTATACTATATTAATGAGTTGGAAGACACAATGCAGTAAAGATGTCATTTCTCCCCAAACTGATACACAGGTTAAGTGCAGTTCCTACCAACATTCCAGCAAAATGTTTGTAGACATAACTTTATTATTTAAAATTTATAGGAACAAGCAAAGGAACTCAAATGGATAAAATAATTTTGAAAAAGAAAAAGTGGGAGGAATCAGTCTACCTGATTTAAATGCCTATTAGATAATTATAGTAGTAAAGAATATGTGGTATCATTAGAAGGAAAGATACATAGATCAATGGAATGGAATAGAGAACCAACAAGTAGACCTACCCAGATTTGCCCATCAGATTTTTGCAAAAGCAATTCAGTGGAGGAAAGATAGACTCTCAACAAAATGATGCTGAAGCAACTAGGCCACCCATAGGCAAAATAATGAACCTCAGTGTAAATCTCACATCTTGTACTAAAATTAACTCAGGATTATTATGTTCTTACTGTAAAAATATTAACTCTATTTTGAAAAGTAGGACAAAGTCTTAAGTATCTAGGGCTAGGCAAAGATTTCAGTCCATGTCTCCTAAAGGTCTTATATCCAAAATATAAAAAGAACTCTTAAAAGTCAGCAATAAGAGAGCAAACAACCCAAATTAAAAACTGGGAAAACAATATGAACATATATTTCATTAAGGAAGATATACAGATGGCAAATAAGCATATAAAAAATGTTCAACATCATGTGTCCTTGGAGAATTTCAAATTAAAACAACGAGATGCCACTATACACCTATTAGCATGGCTGTTACCCAAAAAACTGACAACAGCAAGTGCTGGTGGGGGGTATTAAGCAGAAGGAATCCACATTCATTGCTGATGGGATGCTGCCACTTTGGAAGACAGTTTGGCCATTTCTTAAAAAGCTAAACATAGTCTTAGCATATGACCCAGCAACCATGCTTACTGGTATTTACCGGAATTAGTTGAAAACTTATGTCCACACAAAAATTGAACACAAATGTTTATAGTTGTTTTATTCATAAGTACCCTAAACTGGAAAAAACAATCAAGATATTCTTCAATAGGTGAACAGATAAACTGTGGAACTGTGGAACATCCAACCAGTGGAATATTATTCAGTAATAAAAAGAAATGATGGGCTTCCCTGGTGGCGCAGTGGTTGAGAGTCCGCCTGCTGATGCAGGGGACACGGGTTCGTGCCCCAGTCCGGGAAGATCCCACGTGCCACGGAGCGGCTGGGCTCGTGAGCCATGGCCGCTGAGCCTGCGCGTCCGGAGCCTGTGCTCCGCAACGGGAGAGGCCACAACAGTGAGAGTCCCGCGTACCGCAAACAAAACAAAACAAAAAAAAAGAAATGAGCTCTCAAGCTATGAAAACACATGGAGGAACCTAAAATAAATATTGCTAAGTAAAAGAAACCAGTCTAAAAACACTGTATAATGTATGATACCACTGTATGACATTCTAGAAAAGGAAAAACAGTAAAAAATATCAATGGTTGCCAGAGTTTGGTGGAAGTGAGGGATGAATAATTGGAGCACAGGGGATTTGTTGGGGGACCGTGAAACTCTGTATGATCCTGCGCTGGTGGATACAACCCATTATATGTTTGTTTAAACCTATAGAATGGGGCCTCCCTGGTGGCGCAGTGGTTGAGAGTCCGCCTGCCGATGCAGGGGATACGGGTTCGTGCCCCGGTCTGGGAGGATCCCATATGCCACGGAGCGGCTGGGCCCGTGAGCCATGGCCGCTGAGCCTGCGCATCCGGAGCCTGTGCTCCGCAACGGGAGAGGCCACAACAGTGAGAGGCCCGCGTACCGCAAAAAAAAAAAAATAAAAATAAAAAACCTATAGAATGTATAACACAAAGAGTGAACCCTAATGTAAACTATGTACTTAACTTAATGTATTGAAATTGGCTCATCAATTTTAACAAATATATCACACTAATGCAACATTTTAGTCACAGGGGAAACCGTATGGGGGAGGAGGTATGTGAGAACTTTGTCCTATCTGCTCAAGTGTTCTGTAAACTCCTCTAAATATTAAATATTATTAATTGAAATAAAATGCAAGTCACATTAGTCAGCTTTGCCTTCCTAAGAAGCAGTGCATGAAAGGTAATAGAGAATTTCAGGGTAAATCTTCCCCATAGTAAGAACTAGGCTGCAGTAAGAAAGAATCAATACTAGGCAAGGGAGGAGAAGAAGGAGTGGATTTTGAACTAAAGATATTACATACTTGTCAGGGGCTCTCTGTTACTTTGATAACTTGTAACAAATGATAATGCAAGTGTAGAAGACCTCCTTATTTTAGATATTAACTAAAAATTAATTAACTTCTCTGACTAGCTCATAAACAATGACTACATATAAGCAGTTGATTTAAGAACTAGGAGAAGAAAGACCATATATACTGGTGGTGCAATTTAGAGGCTAGAAGACTTGGATGCTAGTCAGCAGATTTAGGGTCTAGCATCATGTTCATCTATGAGATCTTAAGTCATTTAAAGTTTTGGGACTATAAAATAAAAGGTTGATACAGAATTTATATTTTGCAAATGTTTCACCATAAAGATGTTTTAATTACCTTTTTACCAACTCATGTTTTAGCTTTTCCTAGCTAGTGAACTGTATTTTAAATCAATGTCTATTTTTCTCCATTCTTATTTTTTAAAAGCATGCACATATATCATTCAGAACATTTAATTACCATGAGATAGATAACCAGAGTTTCCATATTGAATTGATATAATTTCTTCCCCCAAATTTGAAAGATGCTATTTTATTTAACCCATGTAACTATATTGTGATTCTCCCCTAGGCTTTAAAAAATACTGACAATTTATCCTGGGAATTGCATTTACTTTATTGGATTTTTATAAAGATTAATGAACAGTTGCTAACTTTGCAAACAGTTTAACCAGTCACTGAAGCCAACAGGAATTTTAAATATTGAGAATTCTGTTATCATCATCATTATCATTACTATCGCCACCACCACCATAGTCATTCTCCTCCTCCTCCTCATCACCATCATGTATTATTTTTCTCTCATTCTGTTTCATGAGCAGTTAAACAAAGAGAAAGTTTCACATAACTACACATACTGCTTTGTCTCTGATAAAACCAGATCACCGTTTTTCTACACTTAATGTTTACTTCTTTAAGACTAAGCTTAAAAAGTCACCACCTTTGGGGGCTTCCCTGGTGGCGCAGTGGTTGAGAGTCCGCCTGCCATTGCAGGGGATGCAGGTTCGTGCCCCGGTCTGGGAAGATCCCATGTGCCACGGAGTGGCTGGGCCCGTGAGCCATGGCCGATGAGCCTGCGCATCCAGAGCCTGTGCTCCGCAACGGGAGAGGCCACAACAGTGAGAGGCCCGTGTACCGCAAAAAAAAAAAAAAAAAAGTCACCACCTTTGAATAATGTTGTCCTGCCCCTCCTAAATACTCCCAGAGCACTCCAAGTTTTTCTTTCTCATATCTGTTGATGAAAAATTAGTCAGTCAATCTAAGAAAGAAATGAAAAATTTTATTTGAGCTAAATTTGAGGGTATAATCCGGGAAGAGCATCTTAGAAACTCTGAGAACTTTTCTGCCTATTAGAAGTCAAAACACAGTTATATAAGTTTTTTGAGACATCAAATGACATATTATTGACAGTTTGCATAATCCAGATCTAAGCGTCATTGTGGTGGGTCATGTGACCCCTTATAAGATCAAGAGGGAATGTTATCTTTTAAGGCATTGTCTTGTTGATGCTAGGAGGATGTTGCTCTTTATGGTTGAACAGATATTCCTGCCAATGGGGGAGGTCTGGTCCATGCATAATGAGGATACACAATGCAGAGTGGGGGAAGGGGGAGGCCAAAGGGCAGAGAAGAATTTTTATGTTTACATTTTTCTTGTCTTGACATAAAATATGAATTTTATTTCACATATCTTTCAATGGTTTAGTTCAAGAAATACATGCGAGTACTAACTGTCAAGGTTATGCTAGTCGCTGAGACAGCAGGGTATATATATCACCATATATATCGTTATAATATATAGAGACTTTCAAGAGTTTGTGGTCCAATATTAATATCTCATCCATGCGAGTACCTTGTTAACTCCAAATGTTCTGTTCTAGAAACTGGAATTAGAACATTATGTTTTGCTTCTGTATCTCACTGTCTTCCTCCTGTATTTACTATTTAGTAGGTCCTCACAAATGCTTGTTTATTGACAAAGGAATGGAAGATGTACTACTATCTCTCCTTTATAAATACCTTCCTTTAAAGAAGTTAAGAGAAAGTAATTTCTTATACCCAGAGTGTCAGAAAACTATGCCTCTCCCTTATATATCTATTCCAGAAAGTAACATCCTGGGTATCCTCTTAGAGTGAATGTCTTCAACTTCGCAACGAAGAGGTTTTCGCCATTTGTTTCTATTTCCTCTGTTTTTGCTATTAAAAGTGCAACCTCTGGAGTCTGCTTGAGATTAGCAGGGGCTCCTTGTCCACCTTTTGATTGTGAAATAAATGCAGCTTTTGTTTCCAGTCTTGCCTTGTCTGATTTCCTCTTGTGTTTTCTCCTCTTGGCTTTTTAAATTAAAGTGCTAGTCCCTGGGGTTGTACCTCTTGCCTGAAGCTGTCATCCTGTCCAAAGATAACAACACTGTATTTACCATCACAAAAAAAGAGAAAATAACAGGAGAATGAGAGAATGTTTGACCTATTAGTGATAGTGTCTTTTCATTATAAAATAATAAACTGTTTAACTGATAGATTGAGCCAGAGATTTTACAGTTTTTAAACCCATTTCCACATCTTTGCTTTCAGTTCATTTTGCTGAGATTTCAAGAATAAAAGGACATTTTAATCAACACAAAGAGATTAACTCTTGGTTAAAATAGAAGTTCCATACTGATCCCCCCAAAAAAGTCTGTGTATGGTTGGAGTAATATTGTTTAAGAAAAAATAGTTAAAAAAAAAAAAACAGGTGACAAAAATGGATCAGTTTATTTTTAGACTCTGTTTTGTCAAAGCTCTAATATATTAAATTAAAGGACATATTTTATGAACTGTGACAATATATAGAAACTAACTGTAATTGAAGACTCTAGGGGTTAAAAACTAAATGAATACCTATTTATAGAAAATAAAATAAAATCTTACCAATTACATTCCTTTTTTTAAAGAAATTGTATGCAGAGGTGTGCTAGGTATATTTAGAAATATTTTAATTGCAAAAAAAGTGCCAAAGACATTTTTACGCGTAGTCATTCGATAGCTACATGCTTCTTTTGTTTAATTCTACACTCCAAATATTTCTGAGTGCATAACAAGTCACATTGCCAAATGATAGGCTTAGAGGATAGAGCTATAATCTATATTATACATTAGGATATTAATGTCTAAGAATATATATTACAATTGAGATAATGGAAGCGTAGGGAGATACTAACATGTTGATTATGAAGAAAGAGAACTCACAACCTGAAGGATTTTATTTTGTCCTTCAGGAAGCAGAGAAATACTTAGAAAGAATATCTTTGTCTCTGAAACCATTCTCATCTCTGCATTATGTCTCTAATCAAGGTGAATATTGGGTTTACTTGACAATAGTTTTACTTAACAACATTAAGTAACATGGTAAGAATACAATGTTATACTTAACAAAAGTTTGAGTACTGGGTATTTAGAATTAGGGAAGACAAAACCAGGATACTGTTTTTTTTTTTTTTTTTTTTTTTTGCGGTACACGGGCCTCTCACTGTTGTGGCCTCTCCCGTTGCGGAGCACAGGCCCGGAAGTGCAGGCTCAGCGGCCATGGCTCACGGGCCCAGCCGCTCCGCGGCACGTGGGATCCTCCCGGACCGGGGCACAAACCCATGTCCCCTGCATCAGCAGGCGGACTCTCAACCACTGTGCCACCAGGGAAGCCCCAGGATACTTTTAAAGTGAAAAGTTTTAGGATTGATGAGCATTAACAATTACGTAGGGAGAAAAACAAAAATCTGTAATATTCCAGGCAAGGATGAATGGTCATGCTAGGCTCCTGCAATAGCTAGTAGAAGTAAAAGGTATCTCCAAAATTGGTAATAAATTAGCATTATCGGGAACTATGAAGCAATATGCAAGTGATGCTTCTTTAATGGACACAATTTTAGTTATTTGTCCCAACACCTAACATTAGGCAAAACACCTGGACGATATTATCATTAGCTGAAGATTGGCCCTAACAAAAGAATATACACAAAACATGACCCTGAACACGAATGGTGAGTTGTGTGTGTGTGTGTGTCCCTGAGTTGGGAGAAAATGGAAGAACACTATTTCTCCACATCTAATTCAACAGTAAATTGAGAAACAGAAACACATAGCCATTTTTCCTATTGCCAAAATAGCACCAGCCTTGAAGACATTAGACTTTCTAAACAGACTAATTTAAACCTGGTATCAGCATAGCCGCCACCACCACCATCTCCAACAAAAACTATTTGTGCCACACTGTGTTTATGCATGTTAATCAAGAGAATTCTGTGTCCCTCAGAATCCTGTCATAGGACGGTCATGCTGAAAGTGACAAGCAGAGACCAGGAGGTATGGCATCAGGGCTGGTATCACATAAAACTTGGCTTCGAAGGTGGAAACCTGGTCTTCAGTCCTGTCTTTGTTCCATGTTAGTTCTGCTGAAGTTGGGAAATCCATTTAATCTACTTGGGATATAGAAGTCCTTATAAAATGGAGATGATAATAACCAATCTCACCAGACTATCTAAAGGATGACATGAGATAAAGTATGTAGGTTATAGTATGTTAGGCCTGGTGAGTTTCCATACACTTTAGATAGTGTAAATATTATTTTGCTGGTGGGATTTATGGCCAGGCAAGTCATTGGTCATTCTCTACTCTCCCGCACTATTCCCTCCCTCTATTCACACACACCCACAACAGAAATACAAGGTAACACCAGCACTTCAAGGTACAGTTAGCACGGCAATGTGGAGGAAGACCTGCCTTTGCTAGGTGTCCTTATGGTGTATGGCAATCTGCCTATTCTCATTCTAGCCTTCTCAGACACCCACAGCCAGCACCTAATCAGAACCAACTCTAGGCAGTACAGACTTATTCATGACCTCATTCTTATACACTCTGGGATACTCTCAAAATGCATTTATGTTTATACCTTGATGGTATATCCTTGGAATTCTTTCTCTCCATTCCTCCCTCATAAATGGTGTAGGTCATAACAGCAGCAAATCAAGGGCTGATATTCTATATGGAAATAACCAGAATATAATACAGGGTCCTATAGTGTTTATATCATGTGTTTTGAATCAATTTTGATATATGTAGATTTCAAGGCAGTGTTCTATCACTACCTGTCTTCAAAAAAATAGGAGAATCAAGTGGGAAGTGCTAGTCTAAACACCTACTTTGGGTCACAATGGTGGAAGGCTTTGCTTTCTTGCCTTTTCACTTTCTCAACCCAAATTCAGCCAGTTGGGAGTCAGTCTCTCTGTCCTTTTTTCCCCTTCCCCCAATGCTCAGTGAAACTAGCATGATATCTTAGGCTTTTAACTCTTTTCTCTAAATATGGGTATTGTCTTAGGATGAATAGCTGTTTGGCAACTCAGTTAGCCACATAGAACTTCTAACATGGCCCAAAAAACCCCTAACAATGCCACCCAACTCATCATCATTTTATTACTTCAATGGGATTAGTGTCTAGTAGGTTAAATTGAGAAATGAACTGTTATTATTATGTTTTATTATTATGTTTTATAAATTCTAAGATGAGCATGCAAGGTGTTATGGAAATATAGTTTGGATATCTGTGTCATATTGGATGGTGTTGGTTATAGATGGCTATCTTAAGAGGTATTATTTAAATTCCATTTTGAAGGATAAATAAAAAAAAACCTACAAGGAGGAAGAGTGGGAAGAAACTCATTCTAGACACATAGCATGATACTTCCTGCTTGAATGACCTTAGGCATGTTTCCTAACTTACCTGGGCTTTATTCACACAGAAAATAGAACTAATTCATACTATTTTACTTAGATTTGAATGGAATATAAAGTTTCTGTTTCTGTGAATGAAGTCTGGGATTGAATCAAAAATGTCCCATGCCTTTTCTCCCTTAATTTTGCAACAAATTGTTTTTTGCCTTATATCTTATCATTGACCATTGCTAATTTCTATATTATTATCTACTTTAGACTCTTAAATCATATGCCAGCATATTTTCTCCAGGACAAGAGAGAGACATTTGAAGCTAGATTTAAGGAACTGTAACTGGGAATTAACTAAGAGTAATAGATATAAGCCAAATGTCTATAATAATTTCATTGCTGAGATTTGGAATTTAATATGCACAAAAATTTCTCAAAGACATCAGATAGCCAACATTTCCAGAGACAAATCCATTTTTTTACTTCTTTCTACATTCAGTGAAAGCCATGGCCTGGTACTTTCCTTAGATCATAATTTAGATGTCAATCTTTACTACTCTAAAATAGTGGCCCCGGAGTTTTAGCTCTACTTAAAACCAGCTTCCAAATATAATAAAAAATAGCTATGAAATCAGAAGCCTCTTAGTAATTCTACTGGCTCACAGCAGAACCGCTTGAAAAGTCACTCAATATAGGAAAGAAATAAAATGTGCAAGGTTTAGAAGGGAACGTCAAAAATGAAGTTGAAATGGCTGGAACTTTTGTTTTATACCACTTCCTCCTTAACCCTTTAGTGACATTTCAATGAAAAGTTGTGTTTGAAGCTCCAAATTATATTCCATTGAATATTGCAACTAACTTTCAGAATATTCCTCTTAAGTGAGTGAATTTTTACAGGTTCATGGCGATGACTTAGAACAGAGGTCTGCTCACACAAGTGTAGCCAATTAGATACAACATGGCTCTTCCCATTTTGAATCTTGAGCTTTGGGGAGTGCTCTAGATTCACCTCCTCATCTTAATCACAAAAAATGTTGATATGGTACCTCTATAAAGCCAGTACTGTATTCTGCACTATCCTGTCATTTTCCGAAGGTGATCATCTTGAAAGTGGGGAGAAGATGGAGGCTATGAGTCATGGAACGTGGACACTTAATCCCTCCTAAAGTTAGGGACATACCAAATAGGACTGAATCTAAGTCTAGCATTCTTTCCCTTCACAATTAGATAATTTTAACACAAACAAGTAATGTCAGTTGAGGTCAATATTAAATGAAGACTGTGCTAGTCTTATGATATATTTCATAAGAAATACACACTAATGAATTGGCTGCATTTAAAGTGACTCTTTGTTCTACCTAGTTCTTAATTTGTTTATTAGCATTAAAATTATATGCTTTGTTATTTTCGGTGGAAGAAATATCTAAAATTTATATCAGGATTCCATGCTTTCTTATGTTTTATAAGAGCAGAAGAAAGAATCTAGATTTGGGATTAGAAAACTTTGTGTAAGTCCCGGTTTCCATTTGACAAGTTTAGTGGCCTTGGGCAAATTATTAGTTTCCATCAATTTCATCATAAAAATGTGTAGAGCAGAAGTGACTATTTTCCCAGAATTTTCCTTCCATTGATAAAAAGAAATACCATTAATAAAGATATTGTGTTTATATTTTTGTCAAATTATGACAATTATTTGTTACACTATTCTTTAGTAAATTCATGGACTGAAAATCTACTGAGGCACAATTGTCAGTTTTTTTCCAAGTGTTGTTTAACTGCAAATATCATGGCCTCTTCTTTGAGTTTTCTTGTGTTTTTTTGGGGGGGGGGCGGTTTGTCATTGTTTGCTTCTTTATTTATTTATTTAGGATTGGTTTTGTTCTGCCTCCTTCTTTATGTCCATGTTGCCTGGTGTCTTGTTGCTGAGTCCATTGTTTCTGTTTTTAAAAGTCTTTTCCCCTTCTTTTAATGTCCTGCTTATTGAAAATTCAGATATTTTTTTAGATGTTTATCAAATAGGACTAATTAGCTCCTAGGTAAAATCTGGAATGTGTTTCTTATTAGCAACTGATGAACTTTTCTGTATCTGTAGCTATTTGGGCAAATCATAGATCTTGATTTTGGATTTTTTTTGCTCCTTCAGCATCTAAAATTGGCCAGTAGAATTGAATAACTGAGATTATGAATATGCATAAGACATAGTTCTTATCTCCAAAAGTTGACAGTCCAGTAAGGGAGAAAGACAATTACATTTAGTTAATAAGGACTACAGCAGAGTAAGTGCTCAAGGCTCTGGGTCCTCAGACCAGGGACATTTAACACCTAGAGATGTTACCGAGAGCGATTTGGTTGAAGCAGTATCTAAGCTGATATCTGATGGAAGAGAAGGGATTAATCTAAAGGAGAAAGAGGAAAGTCCTCTTAGGTGGAGGGAACAAGGGAGAAGCACAGTTCTTCCTGTACAACAAGCTGTTTAAGGTGAGTAGAGGGCACAGTGCAAGAAAAGGTCATTTTGGTAATGGCCTGAAAGTAAACTGGGTACATAAACCAGATTTATATACTGAAGGAGCTTGTAGAATACAGTTAAAACTTTGTTCTTATCATAAGGTAATCAGCTAGGTAAATTATCTTCAGGTAAGCGAAGAGTTCTTATTTTTGCCCTGCCCCCATTTCAGTCTGCATTGTTGAAGGAGCTCATGTTGATCTTTCATTAATAAAGTAATAATTGAGAATGTTATTGAGGCTGAAGTTTGTGTGTGTGTGTGGTGAAAGTAGTGGAAATAGTCCACGAGCAGTTAATGGATAATGACATAGTGAGTGGTGCAAAGAAGGCTTGAAAACATTACATTAATTTAGCAAAAGACACACTCTGTCAAGGTTTTGGTTAAAAAGGGATGTATTTAGTCCATGATTTTGAGAACTTCTTGGGCACAGAGTACCTGTCTGTTGTTTTTCTTTTGGAATGACCTTTTTGTGGCAAGAGAATGTATGAATATGCTATCTTGTATATCCTCTGTATTAGTATCACTGAATAATGTCAGTAACAGTCATGGTCTTGATGAATTAACATAGGGCTAGAGTCACTAGCCGTGGAAGCTTAAACCCTCATTGGATCTCTCTGTTCCTTGATATTTCCCGAAAGAGCGTCAACCATCCAGAGGGAGGAGATAGATTTCATGATCAGGGGATAAAGGACAGATACTGTATTCTCAACGGGTGGGACTATAGGTTATTTCTAAAGTAATTATGGAAGGTTATCTTGGTAGACCCACGTGAACTATCACTTCAGACATTCATGGCGTACAAGTATGGCAAAGAAAACAAAAGATCAGAAGAGCTTGGTATGGGAAAGGGGAGGATTCAGGATCAAGAGTTTTTAAGTTTTTTAGAATAAGCAAAAGAAGGCAGATTTTTTTTTTCTCTTGCAACATTGCTTTTGCATGCAAGCCTTTTCCAACAAAGTTATTGTTATCCCTATATTCAAACTGGGGTTTGGTTGCTAAATTGTGATTGACACTTTTGGCAGGGGGTTGGGGATTACATTTTAAGCTGGTGATGAGATATAATAGAGAGAGGATCCTAAGATAACGCAGTTTAACTAATGGATTTATCGTGTACTGTAGATACACTTTTTAAAGAGAGAAAATAAAATCTAGCTATTAATACCAGCTAGATTGAAGTTACTGCATGATGGAAATCAATTTTGTGAACTGTAAGTGGTTGAGATAATTACTGAAAGGTTTTTTAAAGTTTGTAGTTTGATGTATGTACTTTCAAATAAAAACATTAAAAAAATATTGAGCACTTACAGTTTTTATTTTAGAAGTTGCTTTTAGAGGATATGCATACACATGCAGGCGTGCACGCCACAATACTCCTCAAAGATGAGTTTGGGACAGGAAGTCTAAATATATGACATGTTAAATAAAAATACTTAAGCAATACAAAGATAACACAAACATTTACTAGATAGCTTGCAAAAACAAGTGACATACAAAATAATGTCACACAGAAGGACATCATCTGAACCCAGAAGAGAAATTCATTGTAAATTGCCCTGACATGATGTAGATTTAAATATTTATAGGCTTAAACTGACTGCAAACCTGTGCTCAAGAGGTTTCTAGAGGATTATCACATTCTTTGTAATTATCTGTTAATTTATTCATCTTTCCACTGGAAATCTTTCTATTTTGTCTCCTTGGGGACAGGGATTGTATCTTAATATCTCTTAATGTCTAGATTCCAAACATTGTACTTGGCATCTACAAGGCCCTAAATAGATGGTTTCATAAATGAATGAATGAATGACTGTCTTTTATGCAGGCAGGAGAAGGTGGATCATATTATAGAAATAACTAATTGCCTTCATCCAAGACCATGCAAAATATGATATCAATAATACAGAGGCCTGGGTAAGGCACCTGCTTGGTAGTCCTCTCTCAAAAAGAAATGAGAGAGGGACATTCCAGGTGAGGATAATGACGTGAAGAAGGCATGGCTCTGACAAAGCCTGGTATAAATATTGTGGCTTAAAGAAGTACTAGATAGCATAGTTCCCCTGACTCTATATGGGTAAAACACGGAATATTTTGGAGCTGTGGAATATCTCAGATTCTTGTATAGTGCAGGTTGTAGAGAATCCTAATCTGTTTAGCAGATCAGGACCTATGGTTATTAATGGCATCAGGAAACAAACAGATTTCAAAGTCTCCATCATGGAAGTGATGGTCCTTAAGTCAAGACAAGTCTGAGTTGAAGCAAAGAGCATTTCCAGGAGAGCCAAGGGCATCCTGGTGTGTTACAAAGAGCACTAGATTAAGAGTGAGGAGATTTGACTTCTAGATTTGATTCTGCCCCAGCAAGCTGCGTGACTGTTTCCTTGTTTGTAGAATGGGAGGTGGCAGGTCCCACAGTCCCTTGTAGCTATATTGTAAATTGCTCTATGACTCTGTGAACTGAGGGGCCTCCTACTGTCGTGGGAACAAAGGGAAGCAGAAACGCAAGAGATGGATGCCTCATCTACCTTCTCTTGGAGGCACTTTCATGTATCAAACTGTGGGTAGAAACGATTGGCAGGTGAAAGTATGGTCAACTGGTTAACAGCATTGATTTTGGACTACAAAGAATCTAGGCTCTGGGCTCAAATACAGCAGCCACCTTCGAAGATGTCAAATCGTCTGTAAAGTGAGGATTAAAAAAAAAAAATCTACCTCTCAGGGCTGTCTGAGGGTGGAATGGGTTGATAATACCACTTATTCTCCCCTGAGATGAACACTCTTCTCTCATCCTGCTTCTCCCTAATCATCTCCTGATAGTTTCTAGGATGGAACAATATCTACTTTTAATCCTAAAATATGGAAGGAAAATATTGCAAAACATGTGGGGTGGGGAACACAGAGTCTGTTTGGAAGCCGTTATACTAGGAACGTAACAGATGGGGCTGATTCCTTGATGCAAGTTTTGGTATTCCCTCATATGCTTGTATCTATCAAAGAGCTGCAAGAGGGAACAGACAGGGCAAAAAAAGATGACTTTCTGATGATGCTGGGGAAAAAACAAAAACAAACAAATTCAAAATTATAACCATACATTTTTTTGTTATTATCGATAAAGAAGTGTGGAGTCACCTCTTATGGTCTCTTTCTTCCATCTCTATTCAAAGTTATTCTGGTGACCTTCCCTACTTAATTAACCCCGAACCATCTCCTCTTACAAATTAGAACAAAATTCAAATTCCTCCCCATAACTGGAAAGGCTTTGCCTAATGTGCCTCTGGTTTCTTCTTGGTCCCGTCTCTATCATGTTTCTTTTTGCTACCCCACTTGAGCCTCACCGATCTCTGAAGCTCTTCCTCTAATATGCTAAGCCAGATCTTATCTCAGGGTGCTTGTTGTACCTCCAGCCTGGAAGACTTACCTCAGACCTCCACTTGATAGATTCCTGCTCATCATTCAACTTGCAGCTCAAGTGCTGTTCTGCTGAGATGCCTTCCCTGGCTCTCTTCTCTAAAGCACTTGCACATTCAGGACATTCTCTATGTTCATGAACCTGTTGTGTTTAATTCACAGCACTTTCCATTTTTTGAAGTCTATTTGACTGATTGATTCATTGGCTTGTTCCCTGACTAGTGTACTTTCTGTCTTTCCCACCAGATGGCGAACTCTCTGAAGACCGGAACCTGTCTATTTGGTTCACTGCCATAGCAGGCATGTCTAGAACGCTGCTTGGCACGTGGTATGTATTCAATTAATATTTGCTGAATAAATACGTGGATGGATGGATTGATGGATGGATGGATAGAGGTTCACTTCAGCACTATGCTATTTTATTTCAGAGGTGAGAAACTCATCCCTCTTCAGCCTAGTCTTTGTCCCACTTAGCCACATCTGGGAAACAGAAAGTAAATGAGTCTGTTTCCTTAAAAGTGGTTTTTTGCACTTGTCTGCAAAATAACATTATTTGTGGAGCTTTTAAAACACAGATGCCAGTGCTCCATCCACCAATTAAATAAAAATCTCTGTGGGTGGGGCTTGAGCATTGGTACAAACAAACAAAATCAGCAAACACAATAAGCTCCCTGGGTGTTTCTGATGAACAGCTAGATTTGACAACTACTGGCATACCTTACTCATCCCCAGGGGAACTGTAATCTGCTTTTAGAGTCTATGAAATGATATTTGGAAATAAAATTTTAAAGTTTGCAATTTGTATTACCTGGGAATCTACAAAGAAGTATAGTCTGGAAAAGACACTATTCTTAACTAAAGAAAGAGAGCAATTTTCAATAAAGGGAGTCTGAAGTCTCACCTCAGTTGGATTAGATTGTCCACTTTAGATATGCTGTCCTTGATTTTGTTTGCACCATTCATTAAACCGCTAGGTCTTTTGCAGGTGGCCTTCGTCCTATGATCTAGGTACTCTTTATTCTGCTTCCTTCTTTCTCTAAGGATTGTTAGGAGTTCTCTTACTAAGCAATGGTACAATAGAAGAGGTCCTTGGATGACAGTGGTGTTGTGCTCTAACATATTTCAGGCAGATAAACATGGATATGATTTGAATGAGAGTTATGTAACATTGTTGAAAGAGCCTACGTATTTAAAGCAGCTACGGCAGAGACTAATGAGAAAATAAAGTGCAATTGAATTTTGAAACCAATTTATGCAGACGTCGAAAGGTATGCTTTTATTATCTCAATATCAGGTTCTTCCTCAAAGTTCCCAAGCGCATGAATCCTGTTCTACATGAATGTATAGGCATTGCTTTATATTGACTTCTGAAGACAGAATCAATTACATTTACATATTAGTCAATCCTGATGCAGTGGGACACTGTAATTACTGCACATTTGGAATCCAAATTTTGCCGACGAGAATTCTGAAATGACGATTTATTAGAACAGCATAACGATTCCAAATGATTTCCTCAGGAGAAACCTCCCATTATTAATTATTAGCAAAAGTTGCTCCCTAAGAGCTCCCCAAAGGAGGTTGGAAAGAAAAATAAATAAATAAAAAATTGCATAAAGAAGCAGAGAAAGATATATTGATGTAATTGTATTTAATGTGCTATGTATCATGACCAAAGAGTGCTTTTTATATCTCTTATTAAAAAAGAAAGAAAGAAAAGCACTAATTTAATTTTAAATATCTGTGAGAAAAACTCTAAAGCAAAAACTGCAAACAGGGCTTCCCTGGTGGTGCAGTGGTTGAGAGTCCGCCTGCCGATGCAGGGGACACGGGTTCGTGCCCCAGTCCGGGAAGATCCCACATGCCGTGGAGCGGCTAGGCCCATGAGCCATGGCCACTGAGCCTGTGCGTCCAGAGCCTGTGCTCCGCAATGGGAGAGGCCACAAAAGTGAGAGGCCCGCATACAAAAACAAAAAACTGCAGACAGATAATTGCCAGGCATGAGACCTTGTCTCTTTTGTGACATGAACCTGTTTAGATGCTCACTTTCTTCATGCCCCTGCCGTGACTTTTCCCCAGTGGTTCTTCAACCGTGCTACTTAAAATTAGATAGATATGATTAATTTGTCTCTGCCCTTCTCTGAAAAAAGCACACTGCATAGGGGCTTTGATCTGATCACACAGGGAGGTCTCCTTATGGTCCAGCCATACTGGGTTGGAATCAGAGCAAAGGCTCATATGATTATATGTGTCATTGTTAATTGAGCACTAATGTCAGTATTGATTAGGAACAAAGGAATGTATGACACTGCAGCCAGGGCTAATTTTCTCATTAACTGTATAACATTAAGAGGCACCTATGATACCCAAATCACTGTGTAACTTCATGGAAAGGAGCATATTGTTTTTTTATGTGGTTATGTTCCTTCAAAGGGCTGGAAAAATTACTAGAACTCCATCTGGTATTGTTAAATAGTCATTTGAATATAATTAGTTTAGGATCATGCCTTTTGCAGAAGGACACCTGCGATTAGCACGATTCAAATCATAGTGACTTGTACCTTTTCCTCTTGCTGGTGATCATGTGCTGGTTTTCTCTTGGCATTTGAGGTTGTCATGAATATGAGTCTCCCCCACTCACAATTCACCCCCCAAAGCTTTTGTGAGAGATTTCTAAGCCTTTCTCTTCCAACTGTACCTATCCCTGCCACTCACCTTCACCTTTAATACCAATGGCAGAGATGAGCTATCAGCTGCTTTGAAGCATTGTCCTGCAAGCCTGTGATTAAGCAGATTTGAAGTAAGTGGTCTTTCTGATGACAACAATGCATGATACAAGCTCCTAAATACAGGGATGTGCCATGGCTCTCGGGTAAAATCCATTTCCCGTGGACCAGCTTAGGGTGGATTGTGATGAGCTCTCTGTAAAATGCTTTTGTGTTGAATCATCTAGTTTGGGTTATAAAAATGAAAACAAATATCACATCCAGTTCTGAACTCAGCTTGAAGTCACAGCAATGAAATGAGTAGGTTCTGGGGTGGGAGGTGGGAGGGAGGAAGCAGGTGGGAGGAAGGACTTAAAGATCCATTGGTCTGGAGGGAAAAAGATGTCAAGAAAGATTTTGTCCATGAAGGGACATACATAAAAGTAGATGATTTTGAATATTGTCTTTAAATGCTCGAGTCCTAAAAATGGAAAAAGAAAAGCTTTCTATTCTAGTAACTCGGTTTGGGTCATGATGAGAAGTAGACACTCTTTCTAAAGGGACAAGTTAGGTTGGCTGGAAGCTTGGGGTGAGGTTTAGCGGTAAGTAGTGTGAACCATGATACGTCAGAAAAGGAGGTAGGAATGCATGACTGTGCTGAGTTTCTAAGCCTGCAGAAGTGGTTTTAAGAATCACTGCCTACCTTCATCCTTAAAAGGAAGGAGAGGAATTAGACATGAAGGAAATAGCAGGTAGCCTATAGATTACTAGTTTCTGCTTGTCTGAAGTAATGTAAGAAAGTGAGTATCAAGTGGAGTCATTGGAATTAGAGAAGAGACTGAAAAAGAAAGGAGAGGAAAAAAAAACAACAAAAAGTTCCCCAGCTTAACCTGAAATAGAATAGCTCCCCACATGCACTCTCCCATTTAACCTTTTTTCAGTATCTCCAGCCCCATGCATTTGAATGATGCTACTTTGGCCACCATGCACCCTGCACAATGTGTTCCATTCACCACATTCCAGGGAGAACTAGTCAATTTTGACTGTCTTTAGAACTCAGAGGTGAGGTCTGGACTATAGTCATCAGTAGGTGTATGGATGCAATTTGATGACCCCAGTTTCAGTAAGAATTTAATAGGGTGAAATTGAAAGGAGGAATCACATTGAACTCTGTGAAAGGCAAAGATTTAAAGGATGTGTGTGAGGAGATGACCTGGAAAGGAGTCAGAGATGGAGAAGGCAGGGATGCAGGAGAAAAACCAGAAAGGGGGTGTACAAAGGGCAGAAATTAATAGTCAACTCAATACTGAGACTATGGAGAGGTTAAATACATGGAGGACTGACAGATATTAAGTGTATTTTATCACAGGGTATCATTATGGATTTCTTGTTTTGGACTTTATCTCTGTAAAAAGAGAAATGGACTTTTCAAAATGGAGAAATTCATAAAAGTGAATAAAAATGTAGAACTTGAGTGCAGTTAACACAACATATAATTTCATCAGTACTCAAAAGGTTTTTTAACACTTGACATTGAACTAGGGTGTTTAAGTGTGTGCCTTTTTGGTGTTATGTCATTAATAACAATGATATGACAATTATGACTAATTGCCATATTTTATTTGGCATAAAATTGATATTGAGAGAATTTCTACTTACTAAGAATGTCCCAGATGGTGGGCTTTGTATAGGCACCACTCAGTACAAGCATAGAGACTAATGGCTGACAGTGAGGGATCTGGAGATGGACTGCCCTGGTGTGAACCCTGAATTTACCAAACACTGTGTTACCTTGGGATGTTCTCTAAAGAATGGCGAGAAAAGGAAAGTCTGGTAGAACAAATAGAAAGGGAGCAAGCGATGATGAAGTATTTTCCTCACAGAGGTTTTGCAAGGATTAATGCACATGATGCATGGAAAATACTTAAAATAGTTTTTGACACGTAGTAAACAGTCAATATATGTTGGCTCTCATTGTTATGATTATTCAATTATTGTAACAATTCCATAAAAATTATCTCACTATTCAACATTCTATAGAGAAGAAAATTGGAAGAAAAAGATACTCAGGTAAGGTGCGATCATGGCATGATTAGACTCCTAATCTCTCTGACTCTGAAATCCATGCTTTTTCCAATACACTGGAAGATTCCAAACTGTGTTCTGAGATTCCCTGCTTGTCAGAGAATGAACTGTAAGGGTCCTTTGTATGTGGGATTCAAGAGGAGGTAAGTGGGAGAATTCAAAAGAATTGTGAGAATGAGACTTTTGTTTCACTTATTTGAAACTTTTATTTTCTCTGTTATGTAAATTTGGTTCCTATGTAAGATTTCCTATGAAAAGCACTCTGCTGCTAAGAATAATAATAACAGTATGATTTTGGAAACATTCAGAATAAGCTGTACACACAAAGTACTTTCTCATCTCCCACCATAATAATCCAGAGTTCAATTTAACCATTTTGACAATTTATCAATGAGTTGTTGAATAGTGTCAAGGTTCTCAAATTAAAAAGGATAGAAGACCTTCTACAGTTTCATAGTCTGGGCTACTTTATGACTTTTCTGAAGGAAGAATGCAACTCTCAGCTTTTAAATGTCTTGTTTTTAGGTAAATTCTGTGTCCTAGTTTAGACCCTGGTGGTCAACACAAAGCAAACCTTTGTGAAAATTCAGTCAAACAGTGGCTTCCATTGATTTCTCCCTGTTACCACTTAACCAGTCTGGAAATGGTACTGAGTTGTTTTTGCAAAGCTTCTGAGGAGAAAAAAAAAAAAGAATTAGACTAAGAATATTCTTTTAGTTTCAATACCTGTTCACAAGAAGTGAGAAACTGTTACACAGATTATTATATTGTTCCTTGTTCTCTAGAGCATAATATTCATTTCACAATAAGACTTTTTGTGATATATTTTATGTACAAGATCTTCTGCTACCCAGTGAGGCAGTTATTTTAATCCCTATTTTGCAAGGACAGAAAGTTTATGTAGCTTACACCCCAAATCAAAAGGCTAATATGTGGGAGACATGGCATTCCAAACCAGATCTTTCACATCTTAAGGTCATTGCTAAGAATCTCTGCACTGTTCAAACTCTCCTTTCCAGAACTCTCTGCTTTTCCCTATGTGACAGTGCATATATTTCAAACACCTGGAAAGCTCAGTATACTTATCCATTCCCTTAAATTGAAGTGTTAACTGTTGAGTATGTTTGTTCATACAAGTGAGTTTATATTTTAAGCCTTTCTCTCTCTAAATCCCAAGTGTTTATGGTGCCTTCGGTGATGTGAGGGGCAACAAAAGCTACGATGAGATAATGCTGCATATTCCCAGCTCTGTGTAGCTGCTTTGCTTGCATTAAGATTCTATATCCATGTTAAAAACAATCAAACAGCAACCAAAACATAGAACCTTAATGTGTATCTGATATATCTTCCTCAAATTCTGTAACCCATGAAAAGCACATTAGAAAGACATATAAGTAAAGGGGCCATCACAAAATACTGTGATGGAGATAATAGAAATATTTAAAAGCTTTGTTGAAATAGGGAAAAAATGAGTGGATATGTATGAAGCCTCTTCAGAGGAGGTGCCATCTGAAACAGGTCTTAAGTTGTAGCAGGTATTTACCAGAAGAGAAGAAAAGAGAGGGGATTCCAGATGGAAGTGTAAGGGAGGAAGATTTTTTTCCTCTAAACTTCTTCTTTTGACTGGTCAAATGATTAATAATTGACATAAGACAGATTAACAGGGGAAAATTAATTACGTACATATGGGTGTCCCATAAAAATATGGAACCCAAGAGCAAGTGGGGCGATTGAGACTTATATACCATCATGAGCTAAGGAACGGGATAGGGACATGGGGCTTCAAATGGGAAGGGGACAATTCACAGGACAATAAGAAGAGCAGATGTTTGGTAATTAGAAGTTTGTCCTGTCATGCAGGTAGGTCATTCAGATAAAAGTTACCTCTGGTGGGCTTCCCTGGTGGCGCAGTGGTTGAGAGTCTGCCTGCCAGTGCAGGGGACACGGGTTCGAGCCCTGGTCTGGGAAGATCCCACATGCCGCGGAGCAACTGGGCCTGTGAGCCACAATTACTGAGCCTGCGCGTCTGGAGCCTGTGCTCCGCAACAAGAGAGGCCGCGATAGTGAGAGGCCCGCGCGCACACTGCGATGAAGAGTGGCCCCCGCTTGCCACAACTAGAGAAAGCCCTCACGCAGAAATGAAGATCCAACACAGCCATAAATAAATTAATTAATTAATTAAAAATATATATTTTAAAAAAATTAAAAAAAATGTTACCTCTGGTGATAGCTCTCTTTCTGAGCCAGGGCCCCTATCTAAATTATTTTAAGTAGTTAGAGGAGAGGTAAAAGTTTTTCTAGTCTGCGGGGCCTTAATTGCCTTCAGTTCAGAACAATCTACATGCGAAAGCAGCATATCTTGCATATTCTGCTCCTTTTCAGAAGGAACAGCGTGTATAAAACCAAGGAGGTATGTGTTGGCATATTTTGCTGAGGAACACATGAGAAATTCTGGAAGGAGAGCATCATGTGCCTGGAGGGAAGTATTAGGAGATAAAGCTGAAAACTCAGCTTGGAATCAGATTTTGAAGAGCCTTTAAATGCCAGGCTAAAATGTTTGCACTTCATTCTGTAGGACGTAGACAACCATCCTAGGGTTTCAAGTATGAGATGCCATGATTAGATTGATTTGAGAAGATAAATCTGTCTCTGTGTGGAGGAAAGACCAGAATAAAAAGAGACAAGAAGGAAGAGAAAAATAATCAAGTTCTCCTCTTGAGAGCAAAGTGCCATATTTATTGGGTGAAATATTGATTTATCTCCTTGAGCCCTATCTTACAGCTCTCAACACGCCTCATGTTAGTTTAAATGTGAGTTCTGCTTTGAAAATGAACGGCTTTTAGGTAGCTTGTTAGGTGTCTTAATGAAATAAAACCTAATTTATAAGAACAAACAATCCTTAAAATACTTGAACTTGCAAGCATTTTGATGAGCCTGATGGATGAAATCATAAACATAATTTTCGTACAGGAAACAAAAATTATTATCCATAGATGAGTTTCACAAGCATGTTGTTTCACACTTTAAGGATTGATCTGTGTGGGAGACCTAATATAATTTAGCAACAAGGCAAAGTTATCTGTGCAGTACTATGGATCAAGGATTCTCCTAAGTTAGTAGCCAAAGATGGGCAAGAGTATCAAGAGAAGACTTCATATTTATATATTAGAGGACCCATTACAAATCTTACAACTGTGGCTCTAAAATAGAAGGAAACTTTAAGGACTCCACCTACTGTGAGAAGGTATGAGAATATTTTTACTGTGGACCAACAAGAAGAAGTATGGGTATTACCACCTCTCCAAGGCAGATTCTTTGTCTGATCCACTGTCTTCTGTTTTTTATACTTTGTGGGTCTTCAGCTTTATTAGCTTAGCTTTCTTCTTCCTTCTGATGTTGTTTTTGTACTGCAGTGGAAATTTTGCTCTGTTCAACACAAGTGTCACTAAAATCATCCAGTGGCATACTGATAACTTTCATGTGTCATATTTCATGCATGGCATGAAATATCCCAGTTCTTCAGTGTTGACCCCTTTAACTGTCTAGTCCATCTGCTCTGTCCATTTTAAGCTCTTGACATCTCTGGCTTGGGCTTCCTAGATGGCCTCTCACATCCATTCTCATCCTCTCTAATTGCTTTTCCTTGCCATAAAGAAAAATGGTGACTTCAAAATGCAAAGCTAACTGTTTAAAATTATTAGATGACATGTCATCGCTCATGTAATAAAGACAAAACCCCTTACCTTGGGCTTCCTTATGGTGCATATATATCTCCCTCATCTCATTTTGGACCATTTTATGCCTTCTCTATGATCCAGTTACAGGGATCCTCCAGTCACAGGGCCTTTGCATATCTCATTTTCTGCCTTAAATATTCTTTCTTATTTGCCTAGGCAAATCTTGTTCATCCTTGACATATCAGATGAAATAGTATTTTTTCACTAAAAGCCCTCTGTAATCTCCTGCAGTTCAAAGCTTCCCTTTGCAGCTTATCCTGACCATATGTGCCTCTTCTTTGATGTAACAAATTGTAATTTCTTGAAGTTTACAAGAAATGTCTGTTTTTCCCACTAGACTGTAAGTTTTACCAAGGCAGAGAGGAGGGTACATTTCTGCTCTCATTATTTTTTCCCATTTACCTACTCAGGGACTAGCACAGTGACTGACAAATTAAACACTCACTAAATTATCTTTGATTTTTTTTAATGAATGAAAGAATGAATGCTGGGCTACTGGATATGAAGTCTTGACTGTACTCTGCATTTATAACTTACCAATTGTGTGACTTTGATTAAGTAAATGATTTTCTCTGATTTTCACTATCCTTAGATGTAAAATGAGAATATAATAAAAGTATTTAGTATAAAAGACTGCTAAAGAAACAGAGGAAATGAAGCAGGGGTGGAAGGAAAAGCAACAACCTAGCACCTACAACACAGTAATTACTCAGGATCACAGCTTGGGTTCCCCAGAAGCAGATGATGAAATGTAGTTTGGGGTGCAAGGTGTTTCTTACAGACATTACATGCAAAAAGAAGGTGAGGAAGCAGGACTGGGCAGAGGGAGAAGTTGAATTACAATGCAAACCTGGTAGAACCTCGGCCAACCCAGTGCTGTTCTGCAACAAACTAAAATGGCTTGATCTTTATGCCCTGCCCCTCTCAGTCCCTGGATGCAGGCAGCCCAGGAAGGGAGTGAGTTCAGTGAAGCAGCTCCCTGGAGCTGAGGCTGGCCCTGAAGGAGCTGACCATACTCCCAGCTGCTTGCAGGAAGGTCTGTCCAGCGCACATACACGTTTCCACTTCCACTCAGTGCTTTTATTCATGGGGCAGTCACTCAGACAATCAGTCACTCTTCCATGAAGTGCCCACGTGGACTCCTACAGCCCCTGCATTTTACAGGGGTTCAAAACGAGCAGTCAAGAACACTGATATTAAACCTTTCCTGATCCATGACACAAGCACACAGGAGACGCAGAAGGAAATGATGGATGCTGAGAAGAGGGAATTAGAAAAGTGTCAATTAATCTTGGGCTGGAGATCACAAAGCATAGTGGGAAGTGAGTAGGTCTCTCTTTGAAGTGACTGGGAAGTAAACTTGATTGTACCACTTCAAGTGATTATTTGCATTTACCAAGCACTTTTTACTTGTCTGTGTTTCTGAAATTTGAATAATGTGTACATGAACTTGTTTAAAAGGAAGAAAAAAAAGAAAACAGAACACATGCTGATTTAAATTAATTTTACTACAAAATTATTTATACAATAAACAAAACTAGTTAAGAAAATTCATAGGCTTATAGCTAATAAACAACTACAAACCACAAATTTATAATTAAGTACAAAAAAAACTACACATTAATAAAATTCACATTAACAACATGACTTTTTCTTGACAAGAGAGATTGGCTGAAATAAAGTCCCTGCTTGCCATATGATTGCTACTGTGTCACAGGTTCTTTTGCAATTGAAATGTCAGTTCTACCATGTACGCTGGGGGAATCAAAACTATGATCATTTTTCTCTGTTCAAATTATTATAAAACTATTGTCTCTATAGTGTGGTGTGATGTAATTTGACTTTCATTAGGCATGTGTATATCACTCATGTAGTAGAATTGACACAATTCTTCATTACTAACTAACAATTAAAATAGTGCTATTTGTTATTGACAATTTTATAAGAAGGAATACAAATATGAGTGCTGAAATCTTATGGAAATATTTTTAAATAAACTGGTCATTCAGATTTATCCATAAGACAGACATTAATATTTTCTAAGTTATTTTTTTAAATAAAAATAATGATTTTTTTTGAGTATTTGCTTTAGATTTTGTGGTATTTGGTGCTGCTGGGTTCTAACATCTATTTTCCCTTTCATCATTGTTCCAGAATCATACTTTTCAACTGGGCACTTTACTGCCCACATAATAGGGTATATTTTCCAATGTTTCTTGAAGCTAGATGAGGCCATGTGCCACCAAGAGAGATATCACTGAAGGCGTTATGGCCATCAAGGATATCCAAAAGGGAGACGATGTGTCCTCCTTTTCCTTTTTTCTCTGCCACTCTGCCACCTGGCCTATGGATCTGATGGTTGGAGTTGTGAAAACTATCGCTGGAGTACTGGAAACTATCTTGGATTTTGAGGTCAATAGGCATACAGTAGGAATATTGGGGTAGAAAGCTGAGATTTTCATGAACTTGCATGACCATGGAGCTGCCACATTAAGTCTTGGCTTTTATTTCCATGAAAGATAAATATAATTTTATTTTTCAAGTATCTGTAAGGCTTGGTCCTGATGCAAAATTATGTTATAGACTTGTTCAGATTTCATCATATTATCCATAAATTTCCTCAAACCATCTAGCCTCCTTACTTATTCATATGGAGAATAGGCAAGAACCTATTGTATAGAGCCAGGATCAAAAGCCAGGCTCAGCCATCTATAAGCTGTGTGACCTTGAGGAATACGCTTAATTCCTCTAAGCATTAGTCTCCCAATATATAAAATGGGCATTAAAAATATAATAGTGGTATTGCTGGTATTAAATACCATCATGCACATAAAGTGGTTATCAGACCAGATGACATAAATGAAGTAAATAATTACTTGAAATTGATGATGGTGGCGATGATCTCTGCATAAACAGGGGCAGTTACCTCTCATCACACTTCCCATCCAACCCAAATGGACAAAATGTGAAAGAAACAAGGGTGACCATCTTTCTAAAGAATTCTAAAGAGAAGCCTGAAAAACTCTATACATAGCTCAAGAATAAGCAGTTTGAGGCTTCATTGAATTTTAATACAAAACTATAATCTTTCCAATTGTACAAGAGAAGATGCAAACTCTTCATTCAGACTGTGACTTTTTGCAGATAATTCTCCCCCCTGAGAACACGTGTGTTATGAAGCCATCCAATTCATATGTTGCTGATGGCCTGGCATGTCTCTATCGAGCACATGAGCCCCTCTCACTGTACCTTGAGGAATTTAGCATATGGTCCTCAACATCTCAGGCTTGTCCAGAGTGCAATTCAGCATGAATCCCTGTTAAAATGCAACCAATTAAACATTTCATGGCATAATATGGCATCTAATGGAATTAGGATGTTATTTTATTTTATGGATTTGCATCTGTCCCTGATGAACATATGACCATCTCTTCCTGCCCCCCTTGAAAACTTTGTCAGACGTTCCCGCTAATATAGCAGGTTTTGGAAGACAGACTTCATTAGATTTCTGATACACACCTGGAAGAGAAAACACATTGCAAAAATCTTTTGAATTTCAGCACTTTGCTGGTGTGGTAGCAAATGAATATTATGGCATAGACTCAAAGTATTTACAACTTAACGTGTAGAGATGAGATGACTCTAGTTATGACCTCAAAACATGCATGTGACAAATTAATCTCTTCTATGGTTATAAAAATGTTAAATAGGAGGTGAAGAGAGCTAGAGTTTTTACCTGTCTTAATGTACCAGATGCATTGCTAAGTGATTTACAAATAAAACATTGCTTCTTTTACTATTTAAAATAATGTGAGAGAGGCATTATTTTGCCAGCTTCATAAGAAAGGTTCTTCAAGGCTCATTGCTAGTAATTGACTGCGATCTCACACCTAGTAAGTGATGGCAGGCAGAATTTTTTTCATGTATACCATGCTGTAAGTACCAATTGAGAGACAGATAAGACGATTAAACTGACGTTTCATATTTACTACATTATAATGCAAAGTTGTTATTAAAGTAATAGATAGGTAGGTAACTCTGAAAGACCAGTCATGTTGTAATTAATTGTTTATTAAACATTTTCTGAGGCGTTTTTATAGGTGATTCCCAAAACAGTGCTCTGGTGATGTCATCATCACCTTCAGGTTATGGATGAAGAAACTAAGATGACATCTTTGTGGTACTCAGTACATCTATTAGCAAATCAGTCAACCTTCAATAAGTTTCAGGACTAAGTATTCCTTAGACTGGGAAACTGATCTCATTAGATATTGCAGGACAGACTTTTGCTGTCTCTTGTCCTCTTATGCCTCTGCCATCACCACAAAAAAACATATGCCCAGGTAGACCATAGTCCCAGAAAGATGAAGCAGCACTACAGCCAAACTTCATCCAGATCAAATGACCCTCACGTGACTTCCTGGCCCCATGTAGATTCTAGCAGAAAAGTTAGTAGAAAGAAAGGATAGTGTTTTAAGCCACTGTAATAAATATATATTTGTGTGTATGGGTATGTGTAGATTTCTGGCACTGGGCTAAAATTTTCTGTATTGAAAGGAATTTTAATATTTTGTGGGGAGAGGACACAGCATCTAGTATTACCTCTTTCAAGAGGAAAAACCTTTCTGGAAATAGAGATGAATCTAGTCTTATGAGAAAAAATATCACATCCTAAAGCCAAGGCATTGAGTTGTCAAAAGGAGCCTTGAGAAATTGTTTATTGTTCCATTTGCCAAGGGGAAAGCCAAAGGCCACAGACCTCAGGCCATGACGATCAATTCACTTAAAACAATGTAATCACTTTTTCTTACAAAATATGATTAATCCCATTGTGAGCCAACTAAACTCAAAAGTTGTTTTGTTATTGTAGTGCCTAATTACCTCCCCTCTTTTGCTTTTTGTGTTTTAAAAATACATGCTTATACACATACCCAAAATAAAATACAAAAGTAAGCCTTATCCTTTGTAGCGGTCAAAAAGCCTTGATGAAACACAGCGGTATTTTAAAAGTCTCCTGCAAGCTTTTGTTGTTGTTAAAAGGCTTCAAGAAAATGGTATTTAAAAATTTTTTTCCTCAGCAAAAGAGTTGAAATGATTCAGACAGTTGTTATGTGCTGAGTGCCTTTTTTGGTTTCTTTGTGCTGGCAAAGGGGTAGAGACCTTTCTATGTTCTGTGCCTCTTTGTTTTGTGATTTTCTGTGTAGGGCTTGTCAACAACAGTAATCCAAGTCTTGGATTTTACTACTTCAAGAGATCAGAGTTGATGTCGTACACGGGGCAAAAGAAATTTGACATATGTGCATGTTTGGATCAGTGGTTGTGAATGTCCAGCCATTGAACACCCCACACACAGAGAGTAAGACCTTTGTAAGTTCCTTTAGATTGATTGATTGGTTTTTATGTTTGTTAGGCTACTCTTTCTCAAACATTACTTACGTGTCACTGGAAGATCTTGTAAAACTGCTGAATTAGATTCAACAGTTCGGGGATGGTGCCTGAGGGTCTGCATTTCTAACACTCTTAGATGATATCACTGCCTGTCCACAGACCACACTCAATAGCATGGCTTTAGGCCACACCTGACATTGAGAATTCAAGAGTCACTTACATCTTAGCATTTCTGCCTGGTGCTGCTGTTAACCTGCTATTTTATTTATCCAAGAAATATTTATTGGACTGCTACTATATACCAAGAACAATGCAGCTGCAGAAATGGAGTAGTGAAACAAAATCCTTATCCTCTCAACACTTATATTCTTTTGAGGACCAGGGAGAGAGAAAACAAAAAGTCTATTAGGTTGGGCTTCCCTGGCGGCGCAGTGGTTGAGAGTCCGCCTGCCGATGCAGGGGACATGGGTTCCTGCCCTGGTCCGGGAAGATCCCGCATGCCCTGGAGCGGCTACGCCCATGAGCCATGGCCGCTGAGCCTGCGTGTCCGGAGCCTGTGCTCCACAACGGGAGAGGCCACAACAGTGAGACACCCGCGTACCGCAAAAAAAAAAAAAGGGGGTATTAGGCAAAATGATGCCCACTTCCTAATCCTTGGAACCTGTGAATGTGTTAAGTTTATGGCAAAGGGGAATTAAGACTATATACAGAATTAAGTTTGTTAATCAGCTGACCTTGAGATTGGGAGACCATCCTGGATTATCTGGGTGGGCCCAGTGTAATCTCAAGTGTCCTTAAATGTGGAATAAAGGAGGCAAAATTGTCGAAGTCAGAGCAATGATGTGAGAAAGTCTCGACCAGACATTACTGGCTTTGAAAATAGAAGGGGGTCATGAGCTAAGGAATGCAGGCAGCCTTGAGAAGTTGGGAAGAGTAAGGAAACGCATTTTCCCTAGAGCCTCCAGAAGAAGATTCTAGCCTTGCCAACACCTTGACTTTAGCATGAAACCTATGTTAGATTTCTGACCTACAGAATTATAAAGTTGTGTCTTTTGAGCTGCTAAATTTGTGGAAATTTGTTAGAGCAGCCATAAAAAAACTAATACAACAAGCAAACAACAAATTAAATAATATATTCTTTGGTGATGTTTTATAAGGGGAAGAAAAACAGTAAAGCAGGATAGAGGAGAAGGAAGTTTGAGAGCTGCAATTTTATATAAGGCTCCCTAGAAAGTCATAATAAATAATATATTCTCTGATGATAAATAGAATGAGGGGAAAAGAGTTAATCAGGGTAAAGTGGAAAAAAGTGGATATGTATATGGAGATGGCTGTAATTTTATATGGGGTTTTTGGGAAGTCTTTTTTTTTTTTTTTGCGGTACACGGGCCTCCCACCGTTGTGGCCTCTCCCGTTGCGGAGCACAGGCTCAGCGGTCATGGGTCATGGGTCCAGCCGCTCCGCGGCATGTGGGATCTTCCTGGACCGGGGCACGAACCCGTGTCCCCTGCATCGGCAGGCGGACTCTCAACCACTGTGCCACCAGGGAAGCCCGGGAAGTCATCTTTAATAGGATGACATTTGGGATGAAATTTCAAAGATGCCTGGTAGCGCCTGGAGAGGCGCTATGCGGGTGGGTGGAACAATGCACCTCAAGTGCGGGAGGTGGAAGCAGACTTTTCAGTTTAAGAACTAGGAAAGTGACCAGGCAGACAGGGTGGAATTAGCTAAGGGAAGATTGGTAGGTAGGAGGTGAGGTCAATGAAGCAGGGAGGGGGCAAGACATGTATGCTGAGGCCATTTTAAGACTTAGTGCTGTGGAATATGGGAAAACATTAGAGAGCTTTTAGGAATGGAGTGATATATTCTGTACTAAGATTTAAAAGGATTACTTTGGACAATTTGTTAAAAATAAATTGCAGGGGATATACTTGGAGAAAAAAGAAAATCAGTTAAGAGGTCATTGTAGTGATCCAGGTGAGAGATAAGAGTGGTGAGCTCTCATCTAAGGATCCAAGTGGTGGCTGGGTGAGCGCTCAGAATCAGGATACAATTCAAAGGTAAAATATTAAGCACTTTTATATGAATTTTGAAGAGAGAGAAATTTTTCTGGAACACTCTAAGAATTGCCATTTACAGAGTTGGAACATTCAGGATGACCAGGTTTGGGGTCTGGGCTAATCATTAGTTTTATTTAAACTTGATAAGTTTAAAATGTCTATGAAATATCCGAGTGAAGGTGTTTGAAAGATAGTTGGATATATCCTTCTATGTTTCAGGGGAGATGCTGGTGCTGGAGAAAGGAATTTGGGCATGATTAGTATAGTTTTTTTGTTTGATTTGGTTTTTCAGATAAAAGATTGGTGAGATCAGCTAGCAGCAGAGAATGAATACAGCTAGAGAGAAGGGAAGAGGAAGGGGAGGCCTGACGGAGAGGAAAGGGAAGGGAAGCGAGGAAGTCTGAGGACGGAGGTAATGTGGTGGAGAAAAGTGCTATTTTCGCTAACACTTAAATTTTCTTCCACTGCACTCAGGAACACTAAATTTTTCCTGTCTCCCATATAGTTAATATGTATCACTTGACTAAATTCAGCCAGTGAAATACAACTGGAAGTGTCTTATGCCATTTACCATGTGGACCATAAAACCCCAGTGTGGTCTTCCAGATTTTCTCCTTCCATGTTGACCATTCTGACTCATTGGACCATGATATACATCACTTTTTTTTTTTTTTTTTTAAAGTTTATTTATTTATTTTTTTAATTAGTTTCTGCTTTATAACAAAGTGAATCAGTCATACATATACATCTGTTCCCACATCCCTTCCCTCATGCATCTCCCTCCCTCCCACCCTCCCCATCCCACCCCTCCAGGCGGTCACAAAGCACTGAACTGATCTCCCTGTGCTCTGCGGCTGCTTCCCACTATCTATCTACCTTACGTTTGGTAGTGTATACACGTCCATGCCTCTCTTTCGCCTTGTCACAGCCCACCCTTCCCCCTCCCCATATCCTCAAGTCCATTCTCAAGTAGGTCTGCGTCTTCATTCCCGTTTTGCCCCTAGGTTCTTCATGACATTTTTTTTTTTAAATTCCGTATATATGTGTTAGCATACGGTATTTGTCTTTCTCTTTCTGACTAACTTCACTCTGTATGACAGACTCTAGGTCTATCCACCTCATTACAAATAGCTCAGTTTCGTTTCTTTTTATGGCTGAGTAATATTCCATTGTATATATGTGCCACATCTTCTTTATCCATTCATCCGATGATGGACACTTAGGTTGTTTCCAGCTCCGGGCTATTGTGAATAGAGCTGCAATGAACATTTTGGTACATGTCTCTTTTTGAATTATGGTTTTCTCAGGGTATATGCCCAGTAGTGGGATTGCTGGGTCATATGGTAGTTCTATTTGTAGTTTTTTAAGGAACCTCCATACCGTTCTCCATAGTGGCTGTACCAATTCACATTCCCACCAGCAGTGCAAGAGTGTTCCCTTTTCTCCACACCCTCTCCAGCATTTATTGTTTCTAGATTTCTTGATGATGGCCATTCTGACTGGTGTGAGATGATATCTCATTGTAGTTTTGATTTGCATTTCTCTAATGATTAATGATGTTGAGCATTCTTTCATGTGTTTGTTGGCAGTCTGTATATCTTCCTTGGAGAAATGCCTATTTAAGTCTTCTGCCCATTTTTGGATTGGGTTGTCTGTTTTTTTGCTATTGAGCTGCATGAGCTGTTTATAAATTTTGGAGATTAATCCTTTGTCAGTTGCTTCATTTGCAAATATTTTCTCCCATTCTGAGGGTTGTCTTTTGGTCTTCTTTATGGTTTCCTTTGCTGTGCAAAAGCTTTGAAGTTTCATTAGGTCCCATTTGTTTATCTTTGTTTTTATTTCCATTTCTCTAGGAGGTGGGTCCAAAAGGATCTTGCTGTGATTTATGTCATAGAGTGTTCTACCTATGTTTTCCTCTAAGAGTTGGATAGTTTCTGGCCTTACATTTAAGTCTTTAATCCATTTTGAGCTTATTTTTGTGTATGGTGCTAGGGAATGATCTAATCTCAAACTTTTACATGTCCCTGTCCAGTTTTCCCAGCACCACTTATTGAAGAGGCTGTCCTTTCTCCACTGTACATTCCTGCCTCCTTTATCAAAGATAAGTTGGCCATATGTGCGTGGGTTTATCTCTGGGCTTTCTATCCTGATCCACTGATCTATCTTTCTGTTTTTATGCCAGTACCAGACTGTCTTAATTACTGTAGCTTTGTAGTATAGTCTGAAGTCAGGGAGCCTGATTCCTCCAGCTCCGTTTTTCGTTCTCAAGATTGCTTTAGCTATTCGGGGCCTTTTGTTTTTCCAAACAAATTTTGAAATTTTTTGTTCTAGTTCTGTGAAAAATGCCATTGGTAGTTTGATAGGGATTGCATTGAATCTGTAGATTGCTTTGGGTAGTAGAGTCATTTTCACAATATTGATTCTTCCAATCCAGGAGCATGGTATATCTCTCCATCTATTTGTATCATCTTTAATTTCTTTCATCAGTGTCTTATAGTTTTCTGCATACAGGTCTTTTGTCTCCTTAGGTAGGTTTATTCCTAGATATTTTATTCTTTTTGTTGCGATGGTAAATGGGAGTGTTTTCTTGATTTCATTTTCAGATTTTTCATCATTAGTGTACAGGAATGCCAGAGATTTCTGTACATTAATTTTATATCCTGCTACTTTACCAAATTCATTGATTAGCTCTAGTAGTTTTTCGGTAGCATCTTTAGGATTCTCTATGTATAGTATCATGTCATCTGCAAACAGTGACAGCTTTACTTCTTCTTTTCCAATTTGGATTCCTTTTATTTCCTTTTCTTCTCTGATTGCTGTGGCTAAAACTTCCAAAACTATGTTGAATAAGTGTGGTGAGAGTGGGCAGCCTTGTCTTGTTCCTGATCTTAGTGGAAATGGTTTCAGTTTTTCACCATTGAGGACAATGTTGGCTGTGGGTTTGTCATATATGGCCTTTATTATGTTGAGGAAAGATCCCTCTATACCTACTTTCTGCAGGGTTTTTATCATAAATGGGTGTTGAATTTTGTCGAAAGCTTTCTCTGCATCTATTGAGATGATCATATGGTTTTTCTCCTTCAACTTGTTAATATGGTGTATTACATTGATTGATTTGCGTATATTGAAGAATCCTTGCATTCCTGGGATAAACCCCACTTGATCATGGTGTATGATCCTTTTAATGTGCTCTTGGATTCTGTTTGCTAGTATTTTGTTGAGGATTTTTGCATCTATGTTCATCAGTGATATTGGCCTGTAGTTTTCTTTCTTTGTGACATCCTTGCCTGGTTTTGGTATCAAGGTGATGTCGGCCTCGTAGAATGAGTTTGGGAGTGTTCCTCCCTCTGCTATATTTTGGAAGAGTTTGAGAAGGATAGGTGTTAGCTCTTCTCTAAATGTTTGATAGAATTCACCTGTGAAGCCATCTGGTCCTGGGCTTTTGTTTGATGGAAGATTTTTAATCACAGTTTCAATTTCAGTGCTTGTGATTGGTCTATTCATATTTTCTATTTCTTCCTGAGTCAGGCTTGGCAGGTTGTGCATTTCTAAGAATGTGTCCATTTCTTCCAGGTTGTCCATTTTATTGGAATAGAGTTGCTTATAGTAATCTCTCATAATCTTTTGTATTTCTGCAGTGTCAGTTGTTACTTCTCCTTTTTCATTTCTAATTCTATTGATTTGAGTCTTCTCCCTTTTTTTCTTGATGAGTCTGGCTAATGGTTTGTCAATTTTGTTTATCTTCTCAAAGAACCAGCTTTTAGTTTGGTTGATCTTTGCTATCGTTTCCTTCATTTCTTTTTCATTTATTTCTGATCTGATCTTTATGATTTCTTTCCTTCTGCTAGCTTTGGGGTATTTTTGTTCTTCTTTCTCTAATTGCTTTAGGTGCAGGGTCAGGTTGTTTACTCGAAATGCTTCCTGTTTCTTAAGGTGGGATTGTATTGCTATAAACTTCCCCCTTAGAACTGCTTTTGCTGCGTCCCATAGGTTTTGGGTCGTCGTGTCTCCATTGTCATTTGTTTCTAGGTATTTTTTAATTTCCTCTTTGATTTCTTCAGTGATCACTTCGTTATTGAGTAGTGTATTGTTTAGCCTCCATGTGTTTGTATTTTTTACACATCTTTTCCTGTAATTGATGTCTAGTCTCATAGCATTGTGGTCGGAGAAGATACCTGATACAATTTCAATTTTCTTAAAATTACCGAGGCTTGATTTGTGACCCAAGATATGATCTATCCTGGAGAATGTTCCATGAGCACTTGAGAAAAATGTGTATTCTGTTGTTTTTGGATGGAATGTCCTATAAATATCAACTAAGTCCATCTCGTTTAATGTATCATTTAAAGCTTGTGTTTCCTTATTTATTTTCATTTTGGATGATCTGTCTATTGGTGAAAGTGGGGTGTTAAAGTCCCCTACTATGATTGTGTTACTGTCGATTTCCCCTTTTATGGCTGTTAGTATTTGCCTTATGTATTGAGGTGCTCCTATGTTGGGTGCATAAATATTTACAATTGTTATATCTTCTTCTTGGATCGATCCCTTTATCGTTATGTAGTGTCCTTCCTTGTCTCTTCTAATAGTCTTTATTTTAAAGTCTATTTTGTCTGATATAAGAATTGCTACTCCAGCTTTCTTTTGATTTCCATTTGCATGGAATATCTTTTTCCATCCCTTTACTTTCAATCTGTATGTGTCTCTAGGTCTGAAGTGGGTCTCTTGTAGACAGCATATATATGGGTCTTGTTTTTGTATCCATTCAGCCACTCTGTGTCTTTTGGTGGGAGCATTTAGTCCATTTACATTTAAGGTAATTATTGATATGTATATTCCTATTCCCATTTCCTTAATTGCTTTGGGTTCGTTATTGTAGGTATATTCCTTCTGTTGTGTTTCTTGCCTAGAGAAGTTCCTTTAGCATTTGTTGTAAAGCTGGTTTGGTGGTGCTGAACTCTCTCAGCTTTTGCTTGTCTGTAAAGGTTTTAATTTCTCCATCAAATCTGAATGAGATCCTTGCTGGGTAGAGTAATCTAGGTTGCAGGTTTCTCTCCTTCATCACTTTAATTATGTCCTGCCACTCCCTTCTGGCTTGTAGGGTTTCTGCTGAGAGATCAGCTGTTAACCTGATGGTGATTCCCTTGTGTGTTATTTGTTGTTTTTGCCTTGCTGCTTTTAATATGATTTCTTTGTGTTTAATTTTTGACAGTTTGATTAATATGTGTCTTGGTGTATTTCTCCTTGGATTTATTCTGTATGGGACTCTCTGTGCCTCCTGGACTTGATTAACTATTTCCTTTCCCATATTGGGGAAGTTTTCAACTATAATCTCTTCAAATATTTTCTCAGTCCCTTTCTTTTTCTCTTCTTCTTCTGGAACCCCTATAATTCGAATGTTGGTGCGTTTAATGTTGTCCCAGAGATCTCTGAGACTCTCCTCTGTTCTTTTCATTCTTTTTTCTTTATTTTGCTCTGCATCAGTTATTTCCACTATTTTATCTTCCACCTCACTTATCCGTTCTTCTGCCTCAGTTATTCTGCTATTGATCCCATCTAGAGTATTTTTCATTTCATGTATTGTGTTTTTAATCGATGCTTGATTCATCTTTAGTTCTTCTAGGTCCTTGTTAACTGTTTCTTGCATGTTGTCTATTCTATTTCCAAGATTATGGATCATGGAAATAGAATCTTGGATCAGCTTTACTATCATTATTCTGAATTCTTTTTCAGGTAGACTGCCTATTACCTCTTCATTTGTTAGGTCTGGTAGGTGTTTATCTTGCTCCTTCACCTGCTGTGTGTTTTTCTGCCTTCTCATTTTGCTTATGTTACTGTGTTTGGGGTCTCCTTTTTGCCGGCTGCAGATTCGTAGTTCCCGTTGTTTTTGGTGTCTGACCCCAGTGGCTAAGGTTGTTTCAGTAGGTTGTGTAGGCTTCCTGGTGGGGGGGACTAATTCCTGTGCTCTGGTGGTTGAGGCTCAATCTTGTCTTTCTGGTGGACAGGTCCACGTCTGGTGGTGTGTTTTGGGGTGCCTATGGCCTTATTATGTTTTTAGGTAGCCTCTCTGCTAATGGGTGGGGTTGTGTTCCTGCCTTGCTAGTTGCTTGGCATAGGGTGACCCGCACTGTAGCTTGCTGGTCGTTGACTGAAGCTGGGTGCTGGTGTTGGGATGGAGATCTCTGGGAGATTTTCACTGCTTGATATTATGTGGAGCTGGGAGGTCTCTTGTGGACCCGTGTCCTGAAGTTGGCTCTCCCACTTCAGAGGCACAGCACTGGCTCCTGGCTGCAGCACCAAGAGCCTTTCATCCACCCGGCTCAGAGTAACAGGGAGAAAAAGTAGAAAGAAAGAATTAGTAGAAGAAAGAAAGAGAGAGGGAAAGAAAGGAAGAAGGGAAGAAAGGAAGGAAGGAAGGAAGGAAGAAAGAAAGGAGGGAGGGAGGGAGGAAGGAAAGGAAGAAAGACAGGGAGGGAGGAAGGAAAGAAAAAGAAAGTGGAAAGAAGAAGGGTGGGAGGGAGGAAAGAAAAAGAAAGAAGGAAAGGAGGAGTGGAGGGAGGGAGGGAGGAAGGGAGAGTAGGAAAAAAAGAAAGAGCAGGTAAAGTAAAATAGAATAAAGTATGAAATATAGTAGCGTTATTAAAATTAGAAAGTAATTATTGAAAAAAAAAAAAACCGGACCGATAGAACCCTGAGACATATGGTGGAAGCAAAGCTATACAGAGAGAATCTTACACAGAAGATTACACATACACATTCACAAAAAGAGAGCAGGGGGAAAAATCAAAAATCTTGCTCTCCAAGTCCACCTCCTCAATTTGGGATAATTCGTTGTAAAAAGAGGAAAAGGGCGAGAAGTCTGAAATCTTGCTCTCTAAGTCCACCTCCTTAATTTGGAATAATTCGTTGTAAAAAGAGGAAAAGGGGGGAAAGTCTTAAATCTTGTCCTCAAAGTCCACTTCCTCAATTTGGGATGATTCGCTGTCCATTCATGCACTCCACAGACGCAGGGCACATCAAATGGACCGTGGAGCTTTAATCCGCTGCCTCCGAGGCTGCACAGAGAGATTTCCCTGCCTCTGCTCTCACAGCTCCCGGGTCTCAGCCTTGGACCTGGCCCCGCCTCTGCGCGTAGGTCGCCGGAGGGCGTCCGTTCTTCGCTCAGACAGGACGGGTTTAAAGGAGCCGCTGATTCGGGGGCTCTGGCTCACTCAGGCAGAGGGGAGGGAGGGGCGCGCAGTGTGGGGCGGGCCTGCGGCGGCAGAGGCCGGCGTGACGTTGCAGCAGCCCGTGGCGCTCCGTGCGCTTTCCCGGGAAAGCCGTCCCCGGGTCTCGGGGACCCCGGCAGTGGCGGGGTGCACAGGCCCCCCGGAAGGCGGGGCGGACAGTGACCCGCGCTCGCACACAGGCCCCGCGGCGGCGGCGGGCGCGGCGGCGGCGGGCCGCGGCGGCGGGCGGCGGCGGCCCACGCCCGTCTCCGAGGTCCGTGCCTTACCCGCGGCTCGTGCCTGTCTCCGGCGCTTCCCCAAGCAGCCCTCTTAATGCCCTCTCCTCGCGCACCAGGAAACAAAAGGGAAAAAAGTCTCTTGCCTCTTCAGCAGCTCCAGACCCTTTCCCCGGACTCCCTCCGGGCTAGCCGTGGTGCACTAACCCCTTCAGGCTCTCTTCCTGCCGCCAGCCCCAGTCCTCTCCCTGCGCTCCGACTGAAAGCCGATACCCGAGCCTCAGCTCCCAGCCCCGCCCGCCACGGCGGCCGAGCAGACAAGCCTCTCGGGCTGGTGTGTGCCTGAGGGCACCGGTCCTCTGTGCCAGAATCTCTCCGCTTTGCCCTCCGCACCCCTGTTGCTGTGCTCTCCTCCGCTACTCCGAAGCTTTCCCCCTCCGCCACCTACAGTCTCCGCCCGCGAAGGGGCTTGTAGTGTGTAGAAACCTTCCCCCCTTCACGGCTCCCTCCCACTGGTGCAGGTCCCGTCCCTATCCTATTGTCTCTGTTTATTCTTTTTTTCTTTTGCCCTACCCAGGTATGTGGGGAGCTTCTTGCCTTTTGGGGGGTCTGAGGTCTTCTGTCAGCGTTCAGTAGGTGTTCTGTAGGAGTTGTTCCACGTGTAGATGAATTTCTGATGTATCTGTGGGGAGGAAGGTGATCTCCGCGTCTTACTCTTCCGCCATCTTCCTCCGGGGTCTACATCACTTTTATTGCATGAAACTTTTATGTTTTGAAATATTCTTTTTATTTTTACAGCCATCAGCTTACATTAAATAATACACTGCCCTTATAGGCCTTGGAGATGTCTAATAAGCACAGAAGGAAAGGTTAAAAGATTTCAGGAGAAGGAGACCACTGCTTATGCAAAAGGGAAAGCTGATCAGAGGGCAGCATAGGGATGTCTGTATGCTTGAGTCATGGAGTAAAAGAGACATGGAGACCTAAGTCTGGAGGGTTAAGATGGTGCCAGATTGTGGAAGAGCTTTGAATGCCAAAAGAAGAAAGGCATTTGGGGACCTATCCAGTTTTTGTTCAGGGAAGCACAAAGATTAGAGCTAAAGTTTAGCTCTGATGCCAAGATCAGCTTGGCATCAGCTTAAGAGAGAGATCAAAGGAAGTAAGAGGGATAAAGAACCAAGCCATGGGAATAACTAAAGAGAAAGTTAACAAATCAGGTGATGAGTTGTGGGAATGATAAAAAATAGCAGACATTTATTGAATGTTTACCCTGTGCCTGGCTTGGTCCTCAGCACTTTAAAAGTACTAATTCGTCTTCACAGCATACCAGTGAGGCTAATACTAGTATTTCTGACTTTATAGTGTATTTTAAATATGGTATTCTGAAAGGTCCCATGAGGTGGAACTGCAAAATTTAAGCATCAGTAATTGACTTTGACAACTTTTACAAAATTTCATTTAAAAAACTCATTGATGCTTACTTGGTTTTATGATATATATGTATGTACACGTTGAATATTGTATGTTAATGTGGCATAATATATGATATATTCATATAATATATAATTAAGCTCCCCTAATTCATCTTGTAATTACTTATTTCATTTAATTCTCCTACAGATATGTCCCTGTTTAAAACTTACAGGTGAGAAAAATGAAAAGTTTAGAGAAGTTAAGAAACTTGTCTAAAGGTACACAATGAGACAGGGCCAGGGTGGGAGTTATCTGAAACCAAGTTTTCTTATATCATATGCAGTGCTCTTTTAACTACATACAAAGAGACTTGAGAACAAGAGAACAGTGAGAAATGGGGGTTGGTCGCATATATTAGTATGGTTAAAATAGATTAAAATTTTTTTATATGATAAAATATTTTATATATTTAAAATGAATATTTCAATTTTATATTTTTAGTTTTGTTTTCTTATTAAAGAGAAATGTGTTTATATTTGTTTGTCTATGTCCTTGAGTTGCTTAAGGCAAATAGTCTAATGATATTTAAAAATACCTATCAACCAAAGTAAATAAATACCTATATTTTCCACACTGTGCTTTAATAAATCTTACAAAGTCCCATTCTGCTCCTTCCTCAGAAAAAGGTGATATTTAGGGGAAGTGTTCAGCCATTAAGATCATGGCCTAAGTTATATCATCACAAGCAATTTAGTTTAAATCAATGGTCATTAAATTTATACAGTAGGGCAGATTCAAGTTACTAGAATAATATCAGTCACCTGTAAAGTTGCAAATGATGTGCTTTCTTGGATGGAAGACAACTGGAGAGGTATTAAATACCGGGTGTGGGAAAGTGCACATAACATACTTGGCAATTCCACAATATTTACAGAGCAACACTGTTATGCTGTTATTAGCTGTTGAAATTTTTAATTGTACAGTTTATTTCCTTGCAAAGCTATTGTTGACTTTGTTGACATCCAAAGGAGTTACTACTCATGTGAACTTCGTCATGTCTGAAAAGGCACAAATAATTCTTCAGATCCTCTGGGAAAGTACAATTTCCCTTCTGTCCCAGAAACCTACGTTTCTATAAGTGAAGTGGCTTAACAGTTTCATAGGCCTTCTTTTATTACACTGATGTTTTAATTTTAAAGTTTTGCCTAAAAGGACAAAAAATGTAGATAGAATCAAAGGAATATTGGTCAGGAACCTTATGTTTCAACCATGAAGCTTCTGTCTAGAAGTTTTTCTCTTTTAGAAACAAGAAAGTAGGCTAACAGAGATTTTTGGAGGCTTGTCCAGTTTATTTCAAGACCAATATCCCCTTTTGAAAATAGGGGTCCATATGCCTTTATTCTCAGTCCTTAACTATGGCCACATAGACATCCATGACGAGCCATCTTCTCTTTTCTTTTCATTTCTATACTTCAGCATGTCTTCAATTATTTTGTCTTCACGTGTGCACGTGTATGTGTGTGTGTTAGGAGACTCTTCCCATGTAGTCATCCAGGAGGCCAAGGATGACAACTTATCCTATTTCTGTTTCTCTACTACAATACCAATCATTTATTCAACTCCTCTTAATTAATACAATCCCTCCTTCCTCATGGGTTCTTGAAGTCCTCAAACTTAACCTCAATTTGCATAGTCAGCAGCACACACTGTCACTGATCACAGACTTAGTTCTTTCCTGATTATACTAACACTTTGTACTTTACTTCCCAAATTACCTCTCCTCCCAAGCTTGTCACAATTCCTTTCCTTCCCATGCATTTTTCTTTGTTCGTTGATCTTGGTTTGATTTTGTTCTTTGCAGCTGGTGCCCTGCCCATGATTTGTTTCCCCTTTTCTTGTAGTTTGTTACTAGAACTCAGCCCCCTTTCCTCCTCCACATCTAGCCCACTGTACCATTTCCATGGGTGGTATTGCAACTCAATTTGCATTAATACCAGATACAGCTCCCAGGTACTATTTGTTGGCAAGAGAAAATAAAATACTTATTCATTGATAAAACATATATTGAGCACGTGCTTTTTGTCATGCACCTATAATTTAGTAGCAACAGTCTCTCTACTCATCTTTAATTGAAAATTCCCTGTTCAGCTCTCAAAACCATATGTCATCAAGTTCAGATAAACATTAACTTCCTAAAAACATGCCTTTTCATTTATGCATTTTAGCCAATGATACATGAAATGTGTCAATATAAATGAATGCACCTAGGGGCATTGGCATATTTCCTCTTGGTCTAAACTTGACACACTGAAACTTGGCAATGTCTTGGCAATAATCTCACCTAATTTTGATACAAGGCTTATTATGTGTTCAGTACAGTTATGGATGTACAGATTATGGGGGCTTATGAAAAATCGATTTAAACAAATTGACTACACACAGTAGAAAACCCTCTTTTTCACTACGTGAGTTATTCTGTAATGCATATGCATGTACAAAGACATCTAAAGTTTTTTTTTCCAGCCCCACTTTTCAAGGCGCTCAACCGTTACACTCTGAGACAGCTAAGCTCCTGGCTTCTTTGGTCTACACAGGTATCATATTTGTAACCATTAATATGCAGACAGGAGGTGATTAAATGCAGGCATGATAGAATGTGACACCCCATAATAAATGAGAATGAAAAAATGAATTTGTAACCATAAATCATGTATTAAAATTTATGTCACAGGCTTACATTGATGAAGACAAGGTAGAAAAAAGATATGAGATAGACCTATTTTTAAAAATTATAATTAAAGGTATTTAAATTTTATGATATTTTTTCAAATCTTTATCTTAGGTAGAAAGTTTGACTTCTTGCCCCTGAAGGTAGAATGTTTGAAACCTATGGTTTAGAATAAGACAGTAGACAGTTACCAGTTTCATTATAATGCAGATTTTTAACTTTAGCATTTTAAATATGAATGCTCTTATGCATCCAAGACAATGAGCTACTACCGTTTTCTCAGAAAAGGAGAAATAAAAAGACAAAATTATTGAAGTTTAGTCTTACCCACATACTTTACTTAAAAAGCATTTGACTAGGGCTTCCCTGGTGGCGCGGTGGTTCAGAGTCCGCCTGCCGATGCAGGGGACACGGGTTCGTGCCCCGGTCCGGGAAGATCCCACATGCCACAGAGTAGCTGGGCCCGTGAGCCATGGCCGCTGAGCCTGTGCGTCCGGAGCCTGTGCTCCGCAACGGGAGAGGCCACAGCAGTGAGAGGCCCGCGTACCGCAAAAAAAAAAAAAAAAAAAAAAAAAAAAGCATTTGACTATACAATTGGCTGCCCTGTTGTGTAAAGTTCTACAATTTCATAAAACTTTAAACTTCAAGAGAAGAACCTCACAAATTAAATGATATGAACTTTGATTAGAAACATTAAATGCACAACTGAAAATTTCCAGGAATCCAAAATACAGCCCCAAACCCCATTTAGAAAGCGAAGACATCCAGGGCATCATTATAAAATATCAAGAGTTGTATTGCAATAAACTAGCCATAATTTGATTTTCAGATGGCTAATATAAGGTAAAAATGTTCTTCTCAAAGCGTTGCTGGGAATTAAATAAACACCTAAAGCTGTTGTCTGGCTACTTATAGATGCTCAAAAACAAACAAGCAAACAAAAAATGATTGTTACTTGTCATGAAACGTCTAATCCTTACCATCTTCAGTTACTTTTGGTGCTAATGATTATGTACATATAAGTGTATATGTGTATATATGTGTGTGTGTGTGTGTATATGTATAATTTTTTGTCACTATTTTATTTTTACATGGGACAAAATTATATTAGTGAGATGAAGAAAACTTTAAAAATAATTCAGAACCGTGGGCTCATGCTCTAGACTTGTGTGAAACTATGGGTGAGTACACATGCCTGGGGAGGTCTGTAAATTAAAAAAAAAAAGAAGAAGAAGAAGGGATCCTTGCTCTACTGTTTTTACATTTACACTCTGAAAAACATGATGCTAAAGGTGATATTAGTTGAGCAAAACAACATAATTTCAGCTTCTCTGGAAGCTAGTTGGCAATAAGTAGTCCCTTGAGGCAAGATTCTTCCTAGCAGCATTGTTCACTACAATATTTGTTCAAAATTGCGAGGTGATTTGTAAGATCTGCCCCTTCAGGGAAAAAAGGGGGGTTTTGTATGCCATATAGCTAATGCAGAATCAAAAACAACAACAAAAACACCCCCAAACCCCTCAAACCGGAGAAGTGAACATATCACCACTTTCCATTTTTCCACTGAGTGAAAGATTCATTCTGTAGCGTGTAGGTAATCCCCAGTGCAATCTAGATGAAATATAATAGAGAGGGGGAAAAAAAAGTAAATTTTCACAGAAAGAGCTTTGGCGTCTTAGTGAGCATTTATTATTTCTTCAGCATATTGAGTCCTCTTGAGTTTAATCAAAGAACTTCCTTAGACAGTTGTTCTAAGTCCTGTGTTAGATGGTAAAGAGGCTGTGTCCAACAGTGTTTCCTGGACATCTGTATCCCACACCCCTCAGTCACCTTGTAGTTATTGTTATTATTATTATTACTAGGTTACAGAAGAGAAACCAAGGGTCAGGCAACTTCAGTGATTTTCCCATAGTATAACCTCTCATAACGAACAGAACTTGGTCCAAAAGCTCATGAATGTGTAGCAAGGACAGAGGGGAAGCAGCTAAGGCTTATAATAAGGACACAGAAGCCAAATGAAGAGGCAGAGAAAATGTTTGTCCTCAGGGCCCCTTAAAGAACGTTATTTAAGATACCATAGCAAAATTACGTTGTCCCAGTCGCTCCAGGAGAGGTAATGCTGTGGAATGGGTAAGAGTAGAGAGTCTGGGATAAGACTGCCTGTGTTCAAATCTCAGCTCATTCATGTATCGGTTCTTTAAACTTGAGGAGGATATTCAATCTGCTTATACTTCTGATTCACTGCACGTAAACTTAGAATGGTGAGGTGCGTATTTCATAGGTATGTGATAAAACTACATTAATGTATTCAGGACAGTGCCTGACTATTGCAAATCTTCCACAACTGTTAGCTGTTAGTAGTATTGTTATTTGAGTTTCCCTGTCACAACTATCTTATGGTTTTGGCTTATTCATGGTTTCTACTCCCTTACAGCTTTTGCTTACTCCCTTCACCTCATATGTCTCTCAGCTGCTGTGGACACAAAAATACCTCTCTGTATGCCTCCTATTCAAATTTCTCAAGAAAGTGAGTATGATTGGATTGGTTAGCCACTCTCCAGTATTACTATCCCTTTAGAGCAGACCATTTCTGTAAAACTACACTGGAGGCTCAGGTACGGATCACAAGTTAATCAGCTCCCACCAGAATTGTGTTATCTTAACGGAATAAAATATGGCAAAATATAGGTATGTAAAGCCAGCAGTAGGGTTTTTTTTTCATTAATATATAGCTTGAACTTTAATATTTCTCCATTTTATTCTGTCTCCTTTACCCTTACCCTATGGAGAACACTGCAATTAATATTCTCTCCTGATGCACATCAGAAAGGTGCCAAACAGACCTCTCTTACTTCAAACCCAAGATTAAATGGAAAACTAGTACTATAAAGAAGAAACCATGTTAAACCAGCAGGCACTGCTTTTGCAAAGCGAGTAGTGGGATGCATACTTCCAGATTAGTGACTGGATTTATCCCACATGTTTTTTGTTTTTTTTTTAAGAAGATGTTGGGGGTAGGAGTTTATTAATTAATTAATTTATTTTTGCTGTGTTGGGTCTTCGTTTCTGTGCGAGGGCTTTCTCTAGTTGTGGCAAGCAGGGGCCACTCTTCATCGCGGTGCGCGGGCCTCTCTCACTGTCACAGCCTCTCTTGTTGTGGAGCACAGGCTCCAGACGTGCAGGCTCAGTAGTTGTGGCTCACGGGCCCAGTTGCTCCGCGGCATGTGGGATCTTCCCAGACCAGGGCTCGAACCCATGTCCCCTGCATTAGCAGGCAGATTCTCAACCACTGCGCCACCAGGGAAGCCCCCCACATGGTTTTTATCTGGAGCAGAGACTGGAGTGATGCTGATTGCATGTATCAGGTATGTTAAAGCATTTGGCTAGACCAGAGCTGTGTAGATGCTTGTGATAGCAAAACAAAAATGTGTCTAATTTCTCTTTACAAATGAGATGGGATTTTCCAAATCTCCTTGCAAACATCATGGTTGTATAGTCTCAATCTGGCCTGTAAATTAAATGCAACTCCTAGCAAGCCTCAGCTGCCTACCTCCTCATAGATGCCATGAACTTGCAGTTCTCAGTCTCACTGTCCTTTACCTGCAGCCTCCTGAGTCACTCTGAAGGTGTCATGAAAAATAATTATGCATATGTCCCACCTACCATGTATGTCTTTTTTCACTCTCTAGTAATACTGATTTTCTTTTTTCTTTTTTCTATTTATACTTAAAGGAATTGAATGACCAAGTGCATAAATTAGAAAAAAATTGATAACAATAGCCAGGGGTAAAGCCATATGATTCCATTAGGAGCATTTTCAAAGCAACAGTGTATTTTTATTAAAGTGACTTAAGCAAAAAGTGATTTTTTTAATGATTTAATAACAAGTGTCTTGGTAGATGATTGCTGACAGAAGTCGAGTGGTTTATTGACATTCGGGCTGGCAGTTCTGATTCTCTCAGTGTTCCCTTATGTGTGTACTTCACATAGTCACCATATGATGTTGTAGTTGATGTTCAAAGCTGAAAACACTGAGGGGATGTTTCAGGGAAAGAAGATTGCTTTCCAGAAACCCTAAATGACTTCTCCTTACATCTCATTGGCCAGGACTGTGCCCCATGGTCTCTCTCATATTGATGAGGGAAACTGGGAAAGTTAAAATTTCTGCTGGGACTTAGTATGTCATTTTCTTGTACCAAATAGGTTTTTGTTTTCAAGAAAGAAGATAATAATGGTGAGTGATTAGGCAACCAACAATGTATATTATATGATGATGGTAGAATTTTGTGTAAGAAAAACTTGGATTTGGTACGAGTTTACTGTATAGCAGATGGTCAGATGTGCAGTGACAACTGAAAACATGCCAAAACTTCGGAGAAGAAATTTCGTTTTGATGTCTGAATCATACAGTGAAAACTGTGTTTTAAAGGTTAGGCTTGCACGAATCTATACAGGTGATAAAATTGTATTTTAAAATGTGTGTGTGTGCGCACACATGTACATACAAACATACCTGTCTTGTGCCAAAACTCAATTGGTAGAAGTTGCCTGGGTCAATATATTCATGGGTGTTCTGAGGCTCTCTTTAGGCTCAGAGAGAAAGGGTATTGTGATCCAATATTGATGAAAATCATTGGTGAGGGAGTAATGAGAGATAGATATATGTATTATGTCTGTGTAATTAAGGGGTTTTTACCTCTTATTTAACTGGAACTCTGTTACCCATGCATGGACTCAATACTTTTAGCAATCTGACCATCCAAGTACCACTATGGAAAATACAATGCAATGCAATACAACCTAGTACAATGCAATACAATTATCTGCCTCTGGATTGATCTCCTTGGTTTTGAAAATACTGAACATTTTCTCTTCAGACACATATTAAAAAAAGCTGCTTTTTTGTGGACCTGATAGAGAAGGAGCTGGCAACATCAGCAGATAAACTTTGCAACATGTAGCCCTGGAAATGGTTTAGGAGAACATACCCTGGTACTCTAAGGAGAGGAGAGAAAGAAGGAATTAATGTAATAACTTGAGTAACTTGCAAGTGCAGCTGCTCAAAATCCTACCTTAAAATTTGGAAAGATGCTCACCAAATGCTTCTACCTTTGTTCTGATGTTGCAGTTCCAAAGGTCTGTTCTCTGATGTTGATTCCACTGGATCTGTTCACTACTGAGGTTGTCACTGGGTTTGTCAATATTACTGCAACACGTGCTTCCTGCAAGGAAGGGACATGGAAAAATGACCACAAAGCTTGGATATTTTATGCTGCTGCTATTTACTTCAATTTGAGGAGATTAACATTTATTTGGCACCCAAGGGGTCTTAGTCTATTTGGGCTGCTATAGCAGACCAAACATATAAACATATGTTATATGTTTATAAACAACATATAAGTTATAAGCAACATAGATTTATTTCTTACAGTTCTGGGCGCTGGGATGTTCAAGATAAAGGTGCCAACAGATTCAGTGGTGAGAGCCAGCATTCTGACTCATAGATGGCCACCTACTTGCTGTGTCCTCACATAGCAGAAGGAGGGAGTTCTCTGGGGTCTCTTCTATAAGGGCAGTAGTCCCATTCACTGAAGCCTCCACCTTCATAACCTAATCACCCCCTGAAGGCTCTAGCTCCTGATGCCATCACATTGGGGATTAGGTTTCATCATAGGAGTTTTGGAGAGATACAAACATGTAGTCCATAGGACAAGGCATTCTAGGCGTCTGCACACTTTATACAGTCTCACAGATATTATATCCTCAATTCAGGATTTCAGTCCAGAGCTCTGGAATCCAAAGCATGTTCTGTTTCTATTTGACATGACATTTCAGAAGTACACTGAACACACACACACATACACACACACACATTAATTTAACTATATCTAGGCAGGTTTTATCCTCTTCTTATAGTTGAACTCCTTGATGACAGAGAAGAGCTCTCTTCTTGTTTTTATGTATCAAAATGCCTAACAACATGCTCAGTAAATGAACAGTCTCAACAAATAATTCAGTTCTAATGTGTTCCAGTGTGTGATATAAAAGAGTATGTTATATGAGTATGTTCAGTTTGTAAATGTTCGTGGTACTATGTACTTATGGGCTGTGTATGTCAAGCATGTTTATTTAACATCAGTAAATAATTTTAAAGTACTCACTTTCTGAAGTCGTTTGCATACTAACAATAAGCACTTGAGCCCAGGAAGCCTGCTGGGCTCCCAGACCCATCCCCAGCCCTCCAAAGCCCCCTCTAGGTCTCGTGGGTCCTTGGGGGCATAGGAAGGAGGCAGAGGGGAGAACTGGAGAGGCAGGTGGGAGGAGCCCTCCAGGAGGAGCGGGATATGAGTGGAGGGCAATTGCCCCACCCACTTGGGCCTGGGGAGCCTGCTGAGCTCCCAGGCTGGTCCCCTGCCCTCCAGAGCCCACTCCAGGCCACGTAGGTCCTTGGGGGCATAGGAGGGAGGCTGGGGAGATCAGGAGAGGCAGGAGGGAAGGGTCCTCCCACCTGCCTGGGAAGCCTGCTGTACTCCCAGGTGAGGTCCCCTGCCCTCTGAGACCAGGGGTGAGGGGCACGCCTGGGCACTTTCTGTTCCTTGAGCCTAAGCCCCACCCGCCACAGCCCCCAGGGCCTTTTCCAGCCCTGTGGGTTCTGAGCATTGGCCCCGCCCACTGCCCAAACCTCACGGTTGCTTAGGCCCCGCCCTTCACAGCCAAAACCTTCTCCCCCACCCCCTTTCTTTTGGTCCTTTTCCCTCCTCTTTTTTTACTCTTGTGGTACTGATGCACCTTCCGGTTGTTGATTCATCTATATTTTTATTCTTATATTCTTCCTAACATATCTGTTAGATTCCTAGTCTAATTTTATTTTTTACTTCGTTATTGTTCTTTTTTTTTTTTTTTCTTGCTGCCCCAGGCAGCTTGCGGGACCTTGGTTCACAAACCCGGGGTCAGGCCGAAGCTCCTGTGCTGGGAGCTCTGAGTCCAAACCACTGGACTAACGGAGAACCACAGACCCAAGGGAATATTTATTGGAGTGAGGTCTCATGGAATTCCTCCTCTCAGCACCAAGACCCAGCTCTAACCAGTAGCCTACAAACTCCAGTGTTGGAAGCCTCAGGCAAAACAAGACAGGAACACAATCCCACTCATTAAAAAAAAAAAAAAGCAAAAAAAAATAAGTATGACATAGATGAAGTAGCAAGGTAAAAACCTACAAGACCAAATAAATGAAGAGGAAATAGGCAATCTACCTGAAAAAGAATTCAGAGTAATGGTAGTAAAGATGATCGAGAATCTCGGAAATAGAATGGAGGCATGGATTGAGAAAATACAAGAAGTATTTAACAAAGATCTAGAAGAACTAAAGAACAAACAAACAGAGATGAACAACATAATAACTGAAATGGAAAAATACACTGGAAGGAATCAATAACAGAATAACAGAGGCAGAAGAACGAATAAGTGAACTGGAAGACAAAATGGTGGAAATAACTGCTGAGGAGAAGAATAAAGAAAAAAGAATGAAAACAATTGAAGACAATCTCAGAGACCTCTGGGACAACACTGAACACACCAACATTCGAATTATAGGGGTCCCAGAAAAAGAAGAGAAAAAGAGAGGGTCTGAGAAAATATTTGAAGAGATTATAGTTGAAAACTTCCCTAACATGGGAAAGGAAATAGTCACCCAAGTCCAGGAAGCACAGAGAGTCCCATATAGAATAAACCCTAGGAAAAACACACCAAGACAGATATTAATCAAACTAACAAAAATTAAATTCAGAGAAAAAATATTAAAAGCAGCAAGGGAAAAACAAAAAATAACATACAAAGGAATCCCCATAAAGTTATCAGCTGACTTTTCAGCAGGAACTCTGCAAGCCAGAAGGGAGTGGCAGGATATACTTAAGGTGATGAAAGAAAAAACCCTACAACCGAGATTACTTTACCCAGCAAGTATCTCATTCAGATTTGATGGAGAAGTCAAAAGCTTTTCAGACACGCAAAAACTAAGAGAATTCAGCACCACCACACCAGCTTTACAACAAATGCTAAAGAAACTTCTCTAGGCAGGAAACACAAGAGAAGAAAAAGACCCACAAAAACAAACCCAAAACAATTAAGAAACTGGTGATAGGAACATATTGATAATAACCTTGAAGGTAAATGGATTAAATGCCCCAACCAAATGACAGAGACTGGCTGAATGGATACAAAAATAAGACGCATATATATGCTGTCTATAGGAGACCCACTTCAGACCTAGGGACACATACAGACTGAAAGTGAAGGGATGGAAAAAGATATTGCACGCAATTGGAAGTCAAAAGCTGGAGTAACAATACTCATATCTGATAAAATAGACTTTAAGATAAAGACTGTTACAAGAGAGAAGGAGGGACACTACATAATGATCAAAGGATCAATCCGGGCTTCCCTCGTGGCACAGTGGTTGAGAGTCCGCCTGCCGATGCAGGGGACACGGGTTCGTGCCCCGGTCCGGGAAGATCCCACATGCCGCGGAGCGGCTGGACCCGTGAGCCATGGCCGCTGAGCTTGCGCGTCCGGAGGCTGTGCTCCGCAACAGGAGAGGCCACAACAGTGAGAGGCCCGCATACCGCAAAAAAAAAAAAAAAAAGGATCAATCCAAGAAGAAGATATAACAATTATAGACATATATGCACCCAACATAGGAGCACCTCAATACATAAGGCAACTGCTAACAACCATGTGTTATGACAGTAGCACAATAATAGTAGGGACTTTAACACCCCACTTACATCAATGGACAGATCATCCAAACTGAAACACAAGCTTTAAATGACACAGTAGACCAGATCTAATTGATATTTATAAAAAATTCCACCCAAAAGTGGCAGAATACACTTTCTTCTCAAGTGCACATGGAACATTCTCCAGGATACATCGCATCTTGGGTCTGAAGCCTCAGAAAATTTAAGAAAAGTAAAATCACATCAAGGATCTTTTCTGACCACAATGCTATGAGACTGGAAATCAATTACAGGAAAAAAAACTGTAAAAAACACAAATACATGGAGGATAAACAGTGTGCTACTAAATAACCAAAAGATCACTGAAGAATCAAAGAAGAAATTAAAAAAATACATAGAAACAAATGACAATGAAGACAGGACAACCCAAAACCTATGGGATGCAGCAAAAGCAGTTCTAAGAAGTTTATAGCAATACAGTCTCACCTCAAGAAACAAGAAAAATCTCAAACAATCTAACCCTACACTTAAAACAACTAGAGAAAGAAGAACAAAGAAAACCCAAAGTCAGTAGAAGGAAAGAAATCATAAAGATCAGAGCAGAAATAAATGAAATAGAAATGAAAACAATAGCAAAATCAAGAAAACTAAAAGCTGCTTCTTTGAGAAGATAAACAAAATTGGTAAACCCTTAGCCAGACTCACCAAGAAAACAAGGGAGAGGATGCCAATCAATAAAATTAGAAATGAAAAAGGAGAAATCATAACTGATACTGCAGAAATACAAAGGATTATAAGAGGCTACTACAAACAACTATATGCCAATAAAATAGACAACCATGAAGAAATGGACAAATTCTTGGAAAGGTACAATTTTCCAAGACTGAATCAGGAAGAAATAGAAAATGTAAACACACCAATCACAAGCACTGAAATTGAAACTGTGATTAAATATCTTCCAACAAACAAAAGCCTAGGACCAGATGGCTTCACAGCCGAATTCTATCAAACATTTAGAGAAGAGCTAACACCGATCCTTTGCAAACTCGTCCAAAAAATTGCAGAGGGAGAAACACTCCCAAATTCATTCTACAAAGCCACCATCACGCTGATACCAAAACCAAAGATACTACAAAAAAAGAAAATTATAGACCAATAACACTGATGAACATAGATGCAAAAATCCTGAGCAAAATACTAGCAAACAGAATCCAGCAGCACATTAAAAGGATCATACACCATGATCAAGTGGGATTTATCCCAGGGATGCAAAGATTCTTCAGTATATGCAAATCAATCCATGTGATACACCACATTAACAAATTAAGGAATAAAAACCATATGATCATCTCAATAGATGCATAAAAAGCTTTTGACAAAATTCAACACCCATTTATGATAAAAACTCTCCAGAAAATGGGCATAAAGGGGACCTGCGTCAACATAATGAAGGCCATATATGACAATCCCACAGCAAGCATCATACGCAATGGTGAAAAACTGAAAGCATTTCCACTAAGATCAGGAAGAAGACAAGGATATCCACTCTCGCCACCCTTATTCAACATAGTTTTGGAAGTCCTAGCCACAGCAATCAGAGAAAAAAAATAAAAGGAATATAAATTGGAAAAGAAGAAGTAAAAGTGTCACTGTTTGCCAATGACATGATACTATACATAGAAAATCCTAAAGATGCCACCAGAAAACTACTAGAACTAATCAATGAATTTGGTAAGGTTGCAGGATACAAAATTAATGCACAGAAATCTCTGGCATTCCTATACATCAACATCAAAAAATCAGAAAGAGAAATTAAGGAAACACTCCCATTTACCATTGCAACAAAAGAATAAAATACCTAGGAATAAACCTGCCTAAGGAGGCGAAAGACTTGTACTCAGAAAACTATAAAACACTGATGAAAGAAATCAAAGAGGACATAAACATATGGAGATACATACCATGTTCTTGGATTGGAAGAATCAACATTGTGAAAATGACTATACTACCCAAAGCAATCTACAGATTCAGTGCAATCCCTATCACACTACCAGTGGCATTCTTCACATAATTAGAACAAAACATTTTACAATTCATATGGAAACACAAAAGACCCCGAATAGACAAAGCAATCTTGAGAAAGAAAAACAGCTGGAGGAATCAGGCTCCCCAACTTCAACCTATACCACAAAGCTACAGTAATCAAGACAGTATGGTACTGGCACAAAAACAGAAATATCAATGGTACAGGATACAATGCCTAGAGATAAACCCACGCACATATGGGCACCTAATTTATGACAAAGGAGGCAAGAACATACAATGGAGAAAAGACAGCCTCTTCAATAAGTGGTGCTGGGAAAACTGGACAGCTACATGTAAAGGAATGAAATTAGAACACTCCCTAACACCATGCACAGAAATAAACTCCAAATGGATTAAAGACTTAAATGTAAGACCAGACACTATAAAACTCATAGAGGAAAACATAGAAAAAACACTCTTTGACATAAACCACAGCAAGATCTTTTTTGACCCACCTCCTAGAGTAACAGAAATAAAAACAAAAATAAACAAATGGGACCTAATGAAACTTAAAAGCTTTTGCACAGCAAAGGAAACCATAAGCAAAACAAAAAGACAATTCTCAGGATGGGAAAAAATTTTTGCAAATGAAACAACAGACAAAGGATTAATCTCTAAAATATACAAACAGCTTATGGAGCTCAATATCACATTTCACCAAGGAAGACATACAGATGGCCAAGAGGCACATGAAAAGATGTTCAGCATCACTAATTATTAAAGAAATGGAAATCAGAACTGCAATGAGGTATCACCTCACACTGGTCAGAATGGCCATTATCAAAAAATCTAGAAACAGTGAATGCTGGAAAGGGTGTGGTGAAAAGGGAACCCTCCTGCCCTGTTGGTGGGAATGTAAATTGATACAACCACTATGGAGAACAGTATGGAGGTTCCTTAAAAAACTAGAAATAGAACTACTATATGACCCAGCAATCCCACTATTGGGCATATACCCTGAGAAAACCATAATTCAAAAAGAGACATGTACCACAATGTTAATTGCAGCACTATTTACAATCGCCAGGACATGGAAGCAACCTAAGTGTCCATCGACAGATGAATGGATAAAGAAGACGTGGCACATATATACAATGGAATATTACTCAGCCATAAAAAGAAACAAAATTGAGTTATTTGTGGTGAGGTGGATGGGCCTAGAGTCTGTCATACAGAGTGAAGTAAGTCAGAAAGAGAAAAACAAATGTTGTATGCTAATGCATATGTATGGAATCTAAAAAAAAAAGTACTGATGAGCCTAGTTGCAGGGCAGGAATAAAGAGGTAGGCATAGAAAATGGACTTGAGGACATGGGGTGGGAGGGTGAAGCTGGGGCAAAGTGAGAGTAGCATCGACATATATACACTACTGAATGTAAAATAGTTGGCTGGTGGGAATCAGCAGCATAGCACAGGGAGATCGGCTTGGTGCTTTGTGATGACCTAGAGGGGTGGGATAGGGTGGAGGTGAGGGAGGCTCAAGAGGGAGGGGATATGGGAACATGTATATGCATATGGCTGATTTGCTTTGTTGTGCAACAGACAGTAACACAGTATTGTGAAGCAATTATTCTCCAATAAAGATCTATTTTTAAAAAAAAGACACGCAAAAATAAAAATAAAAAATAAGCATACAACACACCACACAAAAAGACCAATTACAGGTTAAGAAACAAACGTCATATCTGCAATGACATGTGCAGAGAAAATGACGTTAACTTTGGAGTTCTTAAAATAACAAGCTATGAAGCATAACCAAATCTGTAAAGTTAAGGGAAATTTACATTCTATAAAAACTGTTGAAGTTGTTTTTACCATAAATATCTATGAATATCTTCAGTAAGACTGATATAAATGTGTCAATTTGTCTCTTTTGGATTTATATGCCACATACTGCCTTGGAGAACTTGAAACAGTTTACACTGTTAACAGTGCATCTCTGAGAATTCTAAATGTACTTACCTTGTACATTAAATCAGCAGATTTCACATTTTTTTTGATCATGACCCTTAGTAAGAAAATATTTTATGCCCAAAGCCAACACACACACATACACACACAAACACAGACACACGTGCAACAAAAGCAATTGTTTTACAAAAAGAATAATGATTACTGCGTTACATTATTTTAATTTTCTCTCTTCTATTTGTTTTACTTCCTTTTTATTTGTTTCACTTCTTTTCTCTTTAAATCTTTTCTCCATTTTATAAGAATGTGTCTCCAAAACTACAAAATTAATTTCATGGCTCACAGAATCAAGTGTTGGCAAACATTTTTCTCTAAAGGGCCAGAGAGTAGATAGTATAGACTTTGTGAGCCATACAAGTCTTTGTCATAAGTACTCAATTTTGCTGCAACTATTCAACTCTGCCATTGTAGCGTGAAAACAGCCATAAGTAATACGTGAACTGAGCATGTTTGTGTTCTGATAAATCTTTATTTACAAAAGCAGGCTTTTGCTCAGATTTGGCCCACAAACATTAATTTTTCCACTGTGGGATCATAATGACTAAGGGATCATAAGGCTCAGTTTGAAAAACATTTCTTAAAAGGTAGCTATTCTCAAACATTTGATCCCAGGACCTCTTTAGGCTCCTAAAATTATTGAAGCAAACAGATTTTTATGTGAGTTATATCCCTCAGTATTTATCATATTAGAAATCAAACCTGAGAAATTTAAATATACATTTATTTATTTATTTACTTAAAATATATTTCATGTTAATGCTATGTTTATGAAAAAATATTTTTTTCAGAAAACAAAATGACTGATAAGAGTGGTATGCTTTTACATTTCAACAAATCTCTTTAATATCTGGATTTAAAGAACAGAACTGAATTCTCATTTCTATTTTTTGCACTCAATCTGGTGAAGCACAGCACATTATTTTGATTAAATTATATGAAGAGAATCCAGACTCACACTGATATGTATTGAAAAAGGGAGGAGTATTTTAACAGCCTTATCAGATAATTATGGATATTCTTTTTTGATATTATACAAAAACTTCATAAATGGTAGTTTCTTAAATGTTAGCTGTAAGATAGAATCTGAAAACCATATTAACAAATACATGTTAATATCATCATTGATTTCTCCAGAAAAGTCTCTAATTATTGGGAAGCTTTCAAACTCATGGTAGTAGATACACATTTTTCAAAGTATAATGTTTGCTTGAAATGTTAATTTTTTCTCTGGTAACACATACTGTCAATTATTTTCATTGAAGCGACAGGATCATTTCACTCATTTTTGGGGAAAGATCTGCCTAATACCTAAGTCTGAATACCATAATTTATTTATGTGTAGTAAAGAATTTAACTTTGCCCTAAAAGAAGTCTGACCTATGTTCTCAGGTTCTTGCCCTAAAAGAGGTCTGACCTATGTTCTCAGGTTCTTGCCCTAAAAGAGGTCTGACCTATGTTCTCAAGTCTGACCTATGTTCTCAGGTTCCAAGCTCTTAGGCTGTCATGCCTGTATGAGTGTTATTGTTTACCTTGGGACCTTGGACCATGCCAGATAATAACAATGTGATATAGGGTTGGGGCTTTGGGTCATACCATATGAACCTGATCTTCACAGGGCTGGAGATTGAGTTTATCCATGTGGGCAGCCAACCAGGTATGTATGACCAATAAAGACTAGACAGTAAGGAAAGAGTGAGTTTCCCTGGTGGGAAATAGTCCATGCATATTGACACACATTGATACCAGAAATTAATGCCGTCCATGACTCCACGGGGAGAAGACACTGGAAGCTTTGTACATGAAATTTTCCTGGGGTCTGCTATATGCATCTCTTCTCTTGGCTGATTTTAATCTGTATCCTTTAGTTCTAACAAACTGTAACCATGGATACAACATCTTTCAGTGTGTTCTTTGAGTCCTTCCAGCAAATTATTGAGCCTAAGGGTGGTCTTGGGGACCTCTGAACTTCAAATCTGTCTCAGAAGCTGGGTGGTCTTGTAAACACTGTTGTCTCTAACTTCACGATTTGTTAGTGATTCTTTCAAATGAAAACAGTGTTCCATGACAAAGACAGCTAGTTCAGTTCACAGACAGTTGCACAAGAGTTTTTCCTTGGGGCAATCATCATACTTCAGGATGCAGCAGAAATACTTTACATATGACACAAATGCTATTCTTAAGGGAAGCTGGCTTTTTTAAACTACAGATGAATGGCAATGAAGAATATATTGACAACTAGTGTAGTTTAATGTTACCACCTTTATGCTAAGTTTCCCATAGTGTTATGCACTATTGCTCTTGCACCATCAGTGCAAGTGTCAATGCAGTAAAATGAGAGAACATCTTAAATGTATTACAAATATAATTATGAACTCACAGACCCCCTAAAGTTATGTCAATGACTCCCAAGGATCTGTGTACCTTACTTTGAAAACTATTTCTATAAAAATAATGCTACATATATCATATTACATATATTCTAAGAATTTTCTACTTAATAGCAAGGATTTCATTTAGTTACAAGAGAGAAGCTTAATTGGAAGTACTTCCACTGATTTCATGTTTCTGAAATGCTTCACTCTTGGCTTGGGTCTTTCATTACCTTTCATTTTAATGTTCTTCATTTCCTAGAATTTCTTGCCTGTCTCAAGAGTTTGCACCTCTGCTTGCAATGTTCTTCTCTTACTTTCCACAACTCTGATTGTTCATTCATTCATATATGATCTCACTTTGATACCCACTCATTCCTCCTCTAACACACTTCACATGCCTATATTCCTCTCATTCTTCATTTCTCCTCTTTATCCTTTAAGTCACTTCTTTAAATACCTCCTCCTAAAAGAGACCTTCTGTGATTATCCTATTCCCTTCTTCTTTTATTTATTGATATATTCCCCATTATAGCCTAGCATAATGCCTGGTAGTTAGGGTGCATAAAATCCCATGAGCTGAAAAAAAACTGATGATTGAATATAAAGAACCTGATAAATTCAGTTGTCAACTATCATTTCACAGCTAGGTGAAATGTTCTAAGATCCAGCACATCACCCATTGATTGAAGCTGTATGTCTTTACTTATTTATGCATAGATAGATAAATATATAGATGATAAATAGATAGCTGATACATACTGAATACATACACCCCTGGATAGCACAAAGTGAGCATCATTACAAACTTGCTGAATGTATGCATAAGAAATCAGCCATCTATTAAAGGATATTCAGCTTTATGCTTCAGCAAAGTCATCAAACATGCTTCCAGAACATTCACAGGTGTTTCTTGATTTTCTGCCTTATAGAATTGCAGTATTCTTAACACATTTTTCCCTTTAAAATACTTAAGTAACTAGGGTTCTACCTTCTAGAAGGTTCTACCTTCTAGATTACAGGCTTCCTTGACCTAGAGAATTAATTCCTAGTCAGTTAGCAAAGTTCTTGCCTTCAACCTCTCTTTCTTGGAATGGGTGTGAGAGGGAGGTGGCGTAGGGGATTGTGGATTATTGGAGTTGAAGGAACAAAAGAATAGGGTGATCAAACACCAGACATCATTAAATCTATGAAAACAAAAGGCAAAACCAACAGGAAGAAACACAGAGTATGTAAAGGTGGAGACACCTGTGTAGATTATCTAATCCAAGTCCTTAATTTTATGGCTGGGGACACTGAGGCCCAAAGGAAAGTAAGTTCACCCAGAAAATGCTAGAACCAATTTTCCTGATGCCTAGTCAAGGCCAGTGTTTGGTATTATTGGTCTGTGTTGCACTGGATATACTAGTTGTATTTCTACGTTTATTTTTATACCTGTGTGTGATAGTTTTTTCCTGAGTCCCAGCCACCTTGGGAGGAAGCTGCAATATAGAGCTAAAGAGATCTGCTTCCTGTCCTCTACACTTCCCCGTAAGCTAACTGCAGTGGAGAGAACCATTTCTGCACATGCCTGGCATGAGGCACAAGGCTGCCATGGACCATCTATTTTTCCAGGTCCAGGGAATCAGGTTTGGATGAGACAAAGAACACAAAGTGATTAATACTTGAAGTCTGGGTTCCTCTTAACACCTCCCTGTTTGTTCTTGAGTATGTCTTACCATAAAAATAAAATAGAGATCTCCTGTTACAAAGCAGTTGGAGAGAGGGAAAGGTAAGAATATGAGAATCTTGGATAAAGCTAAACAAGCTTTTCTCTACTCCAGTTTTTATTTGCAGTAACCCAAAGCCCCAACATTATACAGCCGAGCTAGCATGCAGATTATTTCATTCCCAGAAGAGTGCTCTTTTCACATCTCTCAAGACTCCATGATATCACAATGTGTGATCAAAGACTGACTTGCTTCTGATGAAGAAGAGTATTCTTTAAGTTCTTTCCTACTGTGTACATCTGTAAATGCTTCTGTTAGCCAGAAAAGGCAGAGCCCCACATTTTAGATAAGAATATCTTAAGTAAAATTTTATTCCCACATCGGTTTGAAATTTTTTAAATACATAAGAATATTTAAATTATAATCTACAACTTCTTGCTTTGAATGTTCTTATTTTGGTTATGGGATTTACTTATGGACAAATAATACAAATAAGGAAAATACTCTGGCCTTTTTTGCAACATTTTATTTCTCTCTTTCACACTGTTCATTCTTGTTTGTTTTTTTTTCTCTTAGTTCAATTTTGAATCCTTATTTCTTATTGGTTTTACCCATTTGTGACATTTTCTGCCTACAGCACACTTTCTCAGTAGCACCTGGATACCCCAAGTTTCATCTCCTTGCAAACAAACAAAAAATCTAACACAGCTTCCAGATTCTGCTTTTTGACTGCACTATAGTTTCTGGAGGACTCTCAAATTCATTTGTCTCCTCTAAGAAGAAATAATGCCTATGATCCTCAGGTCCAAGAAAAACAGTGATAGTAGCAAATGCTCCAGTTGGCATGGAAAGTCTCCCTCTTTTTGTTAATTAGAATTGGAGATTTTCAGCATAAGTATCTACAGATAGTCTTATTAAGACTAATGTGTAGAAAGATATATTTATTTTTGCCCTCTTTGTGACTATTTGATGGAGGAGGTCATCAAGAAGATATGAGAGCCAGGGACTTCGCTGGTGGTCCAGTGGTTAAGACTGTGTTCTCAGTGCAGGGGGCCGGGTTCAATCCCTGGTCAGGGAACTAGATCCTGCATGCATGCTGCAACTAAAAAGTCCACATGCCACAACGAAGATCCCGCGTGCCGCAACTAAGACCCGGCGCAGCCAAAATACATACATACATACACACATACATAACATACATACATTTTAAAAAAAGAAGATATGACAGCCAGTTGAACCATAAGCTGGACCCAGGCAATTAGAGGCCCCTCTTCTTCAAATGTGTACTCTGCTTGCCTTCCCTGTTCCCAGAAGCTGCTCCACGATAGAATCGTGGTGTTATGACAGTAGTAATTTAGTACTGTAGTTATGTAGTACAAGACTGAACCCAGTTAAGGCCTCTTCATACATTTTTAATATTTGAAAGGCAGGTGCAGAAATCTACTTGTCTTGCGACTGCTCAAGACAAACCTCATAAGTAAGTTCTCCCTTGCTTATTAAACCTGCCACCAACCAGTTGAGAGTGGTCTGCCTCTTTCTTCAGTCCCTGTCCTCCACATACCAGGCGGCCACTTTCAGATTATACCTGGGAAGTTCCAGAGGAGGTTTTAAAACAGTATGGCATAGTTCTGCCCAGTTACCAGATGTGAGGACCACAATAAATCAAAAGATTTTTACTAAAAGTTAAACAGTATTTTATTTTTCCCTCTGTTAGCATGTTTGTGAATTATTCTTGTAAATTTACTACTGCAATATATAACTTATTAAGAATTTGAACGGGGTTGGTATTCCAGCCAAATCTATCTATCATTTATTACTGCATATATTCTTAATTTTCTGTTACATAAACATTCATGTCTGGTTTTTACTGCCAGAAATTGAGTGTGGCCAATGGGGGTGCTGTCCATGGTGCTGATGTTGAGATTCAGGGGATCTCAAGACTGCAGCGAATAGGGTAACATGTATGTGTGTATGTGTATGTATATGTATCACACATACATATATATATGTACATATGTATATGTATATTCCTCTTTCACCCCCCAAGAAAGGCTGATGCAGCAGAAGGAGAGACTAGGTTATGGATAAAGAAGTGTAAAGCACGTTGGCAGAGAGACATTGTGAACACCATGCTTGAAAGGTGGGGTGATATCTTCCTCGCAATTCAGCTGCAGGATTTACTGAGAAGCAGGAGAGAGTGAAGTGGAAGAAATCATGCAGGGACAGCGGTTCAAAGCTAAATCTGTGAACAGCACCAGCAGGCGGGTGTTTCCCCTTTTTATGTATTGCCTGAAAAGTGGTCCAGAGTATTCTGTAGGACAACTGAAAGCCACCTGAACTTTCTGGACAAACATATCTGTGAAAGGGTGTCATGACAAATTGTCAAGGCAATGTTAAAAGGATCTCTAGTTTCTAAGAACTTGTCGTTATCAAAACAGAGTGGAGTAAAATTATATGGCCTTGCCATCTCTGTTCTTTTTCTTTGCTGAGTGAATTCAGCTTTTCTTTTTTTCGTTTTTTTTTTTCCCAATACTGAGCAGCTATGTTTTGTGGGCTCCATTTGGCTTAAGATCATTTCCTTCACTGTTGGCCCGTAGTTGGACTATGTCACCGAACAGCTTCTAAACTAGTCATCTCTAAATGCTGCTCCACTCTGGTGGGATATAATTCTCATCACTCCTGTTAAGGTACTTTGGGGTCTCTCCAAATGTGTCTACCAATCTGAGCTCTGTGTATGATGGCTTTAGATTGCTGGAAAGGAGAGCTCCTTCAGCAGGCAGACAATTATGTAATATGCTGAAATGGAGCTCTGGGGTGGAGAGATTTCCATAACTATTTAAGTGATCAGAGAGGGAACAATAAACTGAGCTGTTTAGGCTGGATGGTGGGCTGTATTGGATGATCTATTCCCTGGCCTCCCACCATGCCTGTCCCATTAGCTGCGGCCATGAAAGTATAGGGAGCCCTCAGGAGTTTTTTGGTTTTGCATTTATTGCAGCTTGTCTGTATGAATTGTACTTTGTTAAGAACAAAAAGAAACAAAATGCATTTTAGATGTAAACAAGGTTTATGGTGATCGACTCTGAGTGGTAGTATTATAAGTATTTTTATGCTTACATATCGTTCACATTCAAAAACTTCTACAATAAAAGCGCATTACTCTAATAATCAAGAGTACAATAAAATAAAAGTAAAATTACACAAGATAAAACTTCATAAAAAATCTTGATTGGTATTTGAGTAAAGTTGTCATTGCCCATCATTACCCACTCCCCAAACTAATATACCCACAGAGAATACTGGTCTGTCTAATTGATTTTCAGTCATTAACAGAGGCAGTATCTCAAACTAGTGTAGGGATTTTAAGTTATGTTTTGTCATTGTAGATGTCTCTTAGCTAAATGCCTCTTTCGTTTATTTGTTTATCTGTCTATTATAAATGAGAGGTGTGACTCACCTTCCCAATGATGTTTGAAAAAATAGTGTATGGAGGCATAGGGTACATTAATATCAGGGTGGCCAGTGGCTTCCAAGGGTCCTCAGACTCCTGTGCATATGTGCATTACCCATTGTCTTGAACTTCACTTTGTAGATCCATCTCTCTGCCTTGCTTATCAACACTGTGATTTTTAGAAAGCTTCTTAATCTAATTCCACTTCAAATTTATCATGTAAAATGGGAAAAAGTATTTGCAACACAAATAGCAAAGGCTTAACACATTATAATTTATATGTATACATATATATATATATGTATTATACATATATATGTAATGGTTTCACTACCAGAGAAAATATGCAAAAAAAATTGTGAATTAGCAATTTACAAAAAAGGTAAAGCAGAAGTTAATAAAATGAAACTAACTTCCCTGGTATCGTAGATTTGCACATCAAGAGTTCCCTTTGTTTTGTTGGGTAGATCACAAATTTGTTGTATCAATTAGGTGATTCATTTCTATAATAGGCCTAAAATAATACCTAACATAAGAAAGTTGTTTGCTAAATGATTTATGCCTTTCAGAAGACTTTGGGAAGGGGAGATACATGGTCCAACTACTATCTCTGGGTCCACAGATTAGGGTATGACTCTTGAGAAGAAGGAAATAGATTGCTGGCAGGGGGCAGGAAGGAGGAGGAAATGTATCATATTCTGGTTTTCAGGACAAGACCCCTGGGGGCTACTAATAATCTGAAACCAAGACAGAAGTCCAGTTTATACAATAATTATTCACAGTATAAGTTCATCTCCTAGTACTATGTTAGTAAATACTCCTGTTCTACATCCTTCTTCACTTTTCCTCCCCGCTCCCTCCCTCTCATTACCATCAATGTATTTTCATTATAACTACCTTTATTTGAGTCCCTTTATGTGTGACTTGTACTGCATTAGAGCATATATATATATATATATATATATGCGCTCTAATATATATGATAT